>NW_027507748.1:143030304-143642804 GCF_037356315.1 Lithobates pipiens
GTGTCCCAGGTGACTGTACGGCGTATCACGGCGCCCTGCGCCGCTCGCGCATGCGCAGTGGGTGCCCGGCTGTGAAGCCACAGCCGGGTGCCCACAGTATGCATGACGGCGCCGCGAGCGGAGCGGGGAGCGAGGGGGGGGCTTCGTTCCCCCGCATCGCTGGAACCCGGGACAGGTAAGTGTCCGATTATTAAAAGCCAGCAGCTGCAGTATTTGTAGCTGCTGACTTTTAATTTTTTTTTTTTTTAGGGGGTACCCCACTTTAAAGGGGAAGCCCTATGGCGAAAAAACGGTGTGGGGGTCCATATCAGACCCTTATCTGAGCAGGAATAAGGTTGCCAGCATCCTCTGTGACGGTGACATCATAATGGACGGGGACATCACCCAGTGACCCCGCCCATTGTCCCTATACAACCCGCCATGCAACACATCCCTGTCATTACAGCCAGAGACAGCGCCGCACCAACATCTCAAGGAAGAAGCAGGAGAGAAGAACAGAAGAGAAGGCGGTGAAGACAGCAGCAACAGAAGACCGGGCCACTGCCAGTAAAAGAGCTGGAAGAAGGAGCGGAGGCCCGGCAAGAAGAAACGAAGAGGGGGACAAGACCCCCGAAGTCGGAAGAAGAAAGCCGGGCTCCTCCGCTAGTAAAAGAGCTAGCAGAAGGAGTCCGGCAAGAAGACCCCCCCCCCCCCCCCCAAGACAGAAGAAGACCCCCCCGGAGCTGTGCAATAAAATTATTTTAAACCCTTGTGTGTTGCGTTTTATTTACTTTTTTCACAGATGAATTGGTAGGGGTACATTGTACCCCATATTCATTCACATAGGGTGGGGGGCCGGTATCTGGGGGCCCCCTTATTAAAGGGGGCTCCCGGATTCCGATAAGCCCCCCCGCAGACCCCGACAACCAACGGCCAGGGTTGTCGGGAAGATGCCCTTGTCCTTATCAACATATGGACAAGGTGCTGTGGGGTGGGGGGGGGGCCGCACCCCCCCCCCCCCCCCCCATGTTGAGGACACGCGGCCTGGTACTGCTCAGGAGGGGGCGCTCGCTCGTCCCCACCCCTTTCCCTGACCGGCCGGGCTGTGTGCTTGGATAAGGGTCTTATATGGACCTGGGGGGGGGGACCCCCACATAGTTTTTTCGGAGTAGGGCTTCCCCTTTAAGTCCATACCAGGTGACGGGGTCAGCGACGTGTCAATCTCGCCACCGAAGGCAACGACATTGGCTTCCTTCGCTAGTCCTGGCTACCTGGAGCCGCGTTCAAAATGAACGGACTTTCCTCCGCGTGCGGGAAAGTCCGTTCATTTCAAAAGTCCGACGGACTAGCACACACACACGGCGGATTGTCCGCCGGATTCGCAGTCCGACAGACAATTTTTGAGTCAAAACTACTTTCTAAGTCCGCCGGACTTTTGGGGGGGAAAAAAAAGTCCGCTAGAGCCCACACACGGGTGGATTGTCCGCCGGACCAAGTCCACCGGATAGTCTGATTGTGTGTATGCGGCATTAGTATCACCTGAGGCCAGTCACTTCACTGGGTATATGTAAGGGTTTACAACCACTTTAAAAACTGGCAAACTTTACTTGCAGAGTGCACCTGCCAACAACTAAACATGAAAGAAAAAAAGGACACCACACAACAGAGTTGAAAATTAACCTTTAAAAACGTGCATACTGAGAACAGAGCATACCTGCACATGGCTTCTAATTATTTATACTCCTGTGCAAAAGGCCTTCCCCATGTATAAAATTCACCTTGCTGCCAAGTCTGGGCCCCTGGCCTTCAGCACATGTCAAAGTGACATAACAAGGGAACTGTAATCTTGATTTTCTACAAGGGCAGCCTGCCATCCCAAAAAAATAAATAAGTTAATAGTTCACAACCACCTACACATCAGCACCCACATCGCAAAACAACATCATCTTCCACATGCATATCCCACCATCACCCCATGTATTAGAATGCAAGCATCTGGGGTGCGTTCGTGGGGTTGTGTGGCTGGTTTGTAGAGTTGTGGTGAATGGATGCGATATTGTGGTTTTACTTCATATTAGAGTTATGTCAGGTTATGGAGGAGCATCATCATGTGCATTGGGAATGAATGCGTATACATGGAGATATATGTAATCGAGATGGATGGGGGGGGGTGGGTCTATGTGGTTGTGATGTTGTTATAATGATCACAAGTCTTTTATGGTGGGATATGGATTTGATCGAAGTAATTCAGATGGCGAGTTTCTCTACTATATTGTATCCTTTTCCAGATGGACTCGGAATGTAAATCAAGTTATATTCTGATTGGAAAATTGGAGTAAACTTACTTGCTCAATGAAGAGAGAGCATATGTCCCGATTACATTGGTGGTTAAGATTTGTTTATGTGGAAGCATTGTGTGTGCATGTGTCGAGTTAGTACGACCTCCTTAAATAGTATGCCCTTAGTTTTTATAGGATGGTTTGCTAAACAAATCACGTGAGAAACTTTCTACAATCGTGTCATTAAGAGTTTATACTGAACTTGGCTACCAACTGCTAAACAACTCTTCCCCCCCCCCCCCCCCCCCCCCGAATGTGTATGGACTGCACTAGTATTGGAATATTGAGAAAGCAGATGTAAATGGGAGTTGAAATTTGAAGATTATAACATTGTATCCTCCTGCCATTCTCCTTTCTCTCAGCGGTTGAGGGTCTCTGTGCTTGCCCTCTGCTACAAACTGCTACTCTAGCGAATAAAGCCTGATTTGTAAGTTGAGTTTTTTGACTGTACATATACCGTATTGTATGGACTATGGATATTTTGCTGTATATCTACATGTTAATTTTTTTTTTTTTTTTTTTAGAGAGAATTGAAGCTCTCCTGAAGAAGAAGTGGGCTATGTCCTAACGAAATGCGTACGTGGCAGTCACAAGGTTAATGAGGGGCCCCTGATACAACCTATGCACGTTTATGCCATTGGTGGAATTTTCTCTCAGGAAACAATTTTTTTGTATTTTAACTGCAATACATGTATGTATTTTAAACGGAGGTTTGTTAATAAAAAAATGGTAACAAAATATTTTAGTCTGTCCGTTTTTCCCTTTTCACCCTCTGTTTTCTGGGGTGAGATATTGGTTTGCTTTGATACAAATTAGATATGGTGTATTGTAACCAATCCCCTCTTCATTTAAAACCAGTGACTACTACTCCTGCATGTAATTGCCAGACTGGGATAATTATTACCCAGTATCACTGTTTGACTAGTATATAACATACCCACCAATTCTAAACTACAATTCCCATTTCATGCTGGGAATTGTAGTTTCTCATAGTGGTAGCAGACAGAGAATGAATGCGATGTATCTGCTTCAATATTACCTCCCTGGGTGCCCGGTCGTAGCCAAAATTACATCAATGGGAGCCCCAGGACATGACGGATTTTCTATGGTAAAATTTCTGTTAAACAGGATTGCTTTATTGTAAATAGTTAAGTTGGCACTTGGGGAGAGTATTTTCTTTCATCCTAGCAATCAGCTTTAATGACCATAGTCCGGGCACAGGCCTACATTAGTCCAGCTTTGACAAATACAAGTATGTACAGTGCCTTGCGAAAGTATTCGCCCCCCTTGAACTTTTCAACCTTTTGCCACATTTCAGGCTTCAAACAAAGATATAAAATTTTTATTTTTTGTGAAGAATCACCAACAAGTGGGACACAATTGTGAAGTGGAACGAAATCTATTGGATTTTTGAAACTTTAATAAAAAAAAATGAAAAAAAAGTGGGGCGTGCAAAATTATTCGGCCCCCTTGCGTTAATACTTTGTAGAGCCACCTTACAGCTGCAAGTCGCTTGGGGTATGTCTCTATCGGTTTTGCACATCGAGAGACTGAAATTCTTGCCCATTCTTCCTTGCAAAACAGCTCGAGCTCAGTGAGGTTGGATGGAGAGCGTTTGTGAACAGCAGTTTTCAGCTCTTTCCAAAGATTCTCGATTGGATTCAGGTCTGGACTTTGACTTGGCCATTCTAACACCTGTATACGTTTATTTGTGAACCATTCCTTTGTAGATTTTGCTGTATGTTTGGGATCATTGTCTTGTTGGAAGATAAATCTCCGTCCCAGTTTCAGGTCTTTTGCAGACTTCAACAGGTTTTCATCCAGAATGGTCCTGTATTTGGCTGCATCCATCTTCCCCTCAATTTTAAACCATCTTCCCTGTCCCTGCTGAAGAAAAGCAGGCCCAAACCATGATGCTGCCACCACCATGTTTGACAGTGGGGATGGTGTGCATCTCTGATCAGTCTTCTCCTTGTCTGAGCTGAAAGTTTAGAGGGACGGCCAGGTCTTGGTAGATTTGCAGTGGTCTGATACTCCTTTCATTTCAAAATGATCACTTGCACAGTGCTCCTTGGGATGTTTAAAGCTTGGGAAATCTTTTTGTAATCAAAACCGGCTTTAAACTTCTCCACAACAGTATTAGGGACCTGCCTGATGTGTTCCTTGGTCTTCATGATGCTCTCTGCGCTTTCAACAGAACCCTGAGACTATCAAAGAGCAGGTGCATTTATACAGAGACTTGATTACACACAGGTGGATTCTATTTATCACCATCAGTCATTTAGGACAACATTTGATCATTCAGAGATCCTCGCTGAACTTCTGGAGTGAGTTTGCTGCACTGAAAGTAAAGGGGCAGAATAATTTTGCACGCACCACTTTTCAGTTTTTTATTTGCTAAAAAAAAAAAAAAAAAAACAAAAAAAAAAAAGTTTAAAATATCCAATAGATTTCGTTCCACTTCACAATTGTGTCCCACTTGTTGGTGATTCTTCACAAAAAATTTAAAAAATTTTATATCTTTATTTTTGAAGCCTGAAATGTGGCAAAAGGTTGAAAAGTTCAAGGGGGCCGAATACTTTCGCAAGGCACTGTATGTGTCATACCTAGCCGATCCATGTGGAAGGTGGAACGCACTGTAATAGGCACCGCTACTACAACCCTGATTCCAAAAAAAGTCTAAAAGCTACATAAAAACAGAACGCAATGATTTTCAAATCTTATACACATATTAAAATGTTTAAAACTGAGAAAAACGTCCAATGTACCATAATAAAAAAATATTTATAGGAGAGATTTTAATAATATTATATCTCATGTAGTAGCTGTAAAAATCATGCAATAAATATATAGTGCGAGGGGATGTTGCATTTTATCTAACTCATAAGCTCTTAATTAGACCGCCAAAATATAGCTCAAATCTCTGTAGGGTTTACCATCCAGGATTGTGGCTCCTAGGTATACGATTCAAATTAAAATTTGCTATGCAAGCATCATTTTTTTTTTCCTTTTTCACCTTATAGTAAAAGCTAATATAAAAAGTAGTATATCTTGAGGATTTAAAATTATATTTATATATTATTTACAGATAACTATATTTCAGAAAAGATAACACAATAGTAAGATCAATATCCCCCACTCTGGAGACCCCAGCTGGTTTGGAGGTGAATTTCTCTGGGGTAAGCAGTTTGTGCCCAACAATCTGCTCTGATTTCACCTTTTTCTGAACACACTCTGACCATTCCACAAGTGAAGGTTTCCGTAATTATCCAGGTATTGTCATGTGTTACTTATTAAAACTTTAAAATATTTTCTGAGAATGTTTTGCTCTAAAAGCCTTAAAATATGTATCTTTGTATATTTATTCATTAGACCAGAATATACACGCTTGTTTCTGAAGAAGCCATGAGGTGAAACATGTAGAACAAAAAGTGTTTTTTTTTTGTATGGAAGAAATGTATCTTTGTATATCTTTCATGTATAAAATTGTAATTATAAAATATATCTTTTTTAATCATAATTGTTGTTGATGAGTATATAAATAGCACCCAGAAAGTCCCATACATTCCCTGTCAGGGGCTCTTATCTCCATCATAAATGGATGTTGGTGCTGACTTATAACTTTGGTAACTGATCATTTTAAATTCTCTATTCATGTTTACCCCACTGTACAACCCCTGTCCTATTGGCTATAACCCCTCACTCTGCTTCCAGCAGCTCGGTTTGTCAAAAAGCAGTACAAACATAAATAGGAGGGGTGGGTGCTGTGTCTGTCAATGAACTTCAGAGAAAAAGGATTTTACGGTAAGTACAAATATCCTATTTTCTCTTTCGTTCATTGACAACACAGCACCTTTAATCTTGACCTTAGGGACATCCCCAAGCAGTGTAAAAAAACGAGGGGTGGGAACAGCAATAAAATAAACGCCACCCATAACAAAAAGAACCTCAACAGGAGGAGTTGCAACCTTAAAAACGGCCGCCTGCAAAACCTTGCGGCCGAAGGATGCATCCGCAGATGCGCTCAGGTCAACCTTGTAAAATTTAGAGAAAGTGTGAACGGACGACCAAGTCGCCGCCTTACACACCTGCAAAACAGACGCTTAATGTCGGAAAGCCCAGGAGGCAACAACTGCTCTGGTAGAATGTGTCGTAACAGGAAAGGGGGGCGCCCGCCCCCTTATCGCATAAGCCGGAACCACGATCTGTCTAATCCACTGAGAAATGGTGGCCGACAAGACCACCAGGCTCTTCTTCGGAAAGAAGAAAGAAGAAGGGAGAAGGGAAAAGAAGAAGAGCATCTGCCCCTTAAATGGTGCAAGTTTCTGATCTACTCCTCGCTGCAAAAACAGCAGGATCCTGGAAAGAAAGGCATAAAATCAGCCGATAATGCCCCCATGGCCTAGCCACAAACCTCTGTACCTTCCGATTGAGCCGAGGGGCCAAGAGATCCACATCTGGTGTGTACCACCTTAGGCAAATGAGCCGAAATACTTCCGGACACAGCGACCATTCCCCCTGGTCCAGCAGCTGACTACTGAGGTAGTCCGCCTGCCAGTTTTCTATGCCTGGAATGTATAAGGCCGACAGAGCCGGCAAGCTCCTCTCTGCCCATTGCAGGATGTGAACAACCTCCAGCGCTGCAGCCAAGCTCCTTGTCCCTCCTTGATGGTTGACACATGCCAACGCCGTGGCATTGTCCGACTGGATCCTGACCAGACGCCCCTGTAACCTCTTTGACTATGTGGAGAGGCACCGCCTGATGGCCCAAAGCTCCAGCACATTGATTGGCATGTGGGATTCTTCCTGCGACCAGCGACCCTGGGCCAACTGTACGGCCCAAACTCCCCCCCCCCCAGCCCGTCAGGCTGGCATCCGTTGTGAACACTGTCCAATGAAGAGTAAGAACGACTTCCTGGACTGAAGGGCCGGAAACCTCAGCCACCAGAGAAGGGAATACCTGACTAGCTGGCTCACCCAAATTTGACAATCCAGGTATGTCGGAAATTTGTCCCATTTGGACAGGATCTCCCTTTCTGCAAGACTCGAGTGTGGGATTGAGCATACGGCACTGCCTCAAAAGTAGCTACCATGAGACCCAGAACTCGCATGCAAAAACACAGCGATGACCACCTGCAGGACATCAATAACTTCACTACAGATTGAAGAAACTGCAGCTTGTCTGAAGGGAGAAAGACTCTCGCCTCTGGGGAGTCCAGAATCAAGCCCAGGTATTCCAGGCGGCGAGTCTGCACCAAGACCTGGAGGTTCAACACCCAACCAAACTCCCGGAGGGTCTGTATGGTGATCGCCGCATCATCCATCAATTCTGAGGCAGAAGCTGCTCTCAGGAGGAGGTCGTCCAGGTAACCCAGGATTGCGATCCCCCGTTGTCTTAGCAATGCCAGAATTGGGACTAGCACCTTGGTGCAAACGCTAGGCCAAAGGGGAGAGCTACAAATTGGTAGTGCTCGTCCCCGACCGCAAATCGTAGGAACCTCTGATGCCTGACGCATATGGGGACATGCAAGTATGGATCCTTGATGTCCAAAGCTCCCTGATGGAGTGCAGCGACCACAGAACGAACAGATTCCATCCTGAAACTTTGCACTTTCACAAAGCTGTTGAGGACCTTGAGATCCAGGAATGGATGGACCCCTTTCTTCTTTGGGACTACAAACAGATTGGAGTAGAATCCGTGAAACCTTTCAGGTGTCGGTACAGGTACTATTACCCCACGCATTAGCAGGTCCTGTACCGCCCCAAACAGGGCCTCCCGACAATCCAGAAGAAGATGAAGTTTAGAGGGAAAAAATAAATAAATCTATCTTGTAGCCTAACAAAACCAGTTTGCAGACCCACTGATCGGAAAGGAGAGAAGGTCCACCGCACTGCAAACTCCCAAAGGCGACCCCCTACCCGAGAGTCGGGCGGGGGCAAACCTTCATGCGGCAACAGATTTGCTTGCTGGCTTGCGAAATCGGGGACGCTTTTGTCCCTCGTCGGGCACCTTGTTGGACTTGAACTTACCAGCCGACACGGGCAGACGAATAATCTGCTTCTGAATGGCGTGGCCCCTTACCCTTTTTGAACCGTGGGAGCAAAGTACTCTTTCCCCCAGTAATATTCTTAATAAGGTCATCCAGCTAGGCTCCAAATAGCCTCACTTTGGAAAGGCAAATCTGCCAGTGCCTTCTTAGAAGGCTGGTCCGCAGACCAGCATTTAAGCCAAATCAGGCGACGCAGCACCACTGCTGAAACTGAGAATCTAGAAAGCAAGGGAGCCGTATCCAGGGCCACATCACAGATATACTTCAGGCCATGCACCAAGCATCGGTGGGGTCAACAACCGGAGAAGATGTTCATTTTTTTCAGGAAACTTTCCTCAAAAGGAGTAACGCACCACCATTCGTCTTGGGACTGAAAATGCCCGCTGCAGGCTTCCCCACTCCTTGTAAATAAACTTATCAAAATAAGTTAAAATACGTAAACACCTTAGCAGTGCAGGCCGGCTTGCGGGACCCTCTGCAGATGCCCCCGCCGTATCCTCTCTCTTTAAGGTATCCCACACCGCTGTGATAAGTGCTCCTACTAGTGCTTTTTCCTGCGCTGACCACGTCATTCTCACTGTCCGAACGGTCCTGGTCCGCATCCTCTGCAATGTCAGAACAGGGGCCACCTGTCACAGCAGACCTGAGCCTGAGTCAGAGCTACCCTCAGAAGATGGTGGGGAGGGGGCATTTTTTTTACCCCCCTTGCGCCAGCATGCAACGTCCACCCTTTGCAACAAAGGATTCCAGGACCGCCGACAGAGCGTCCATAGGCACCGCAGGTGCATGGGAACCGTATGCAATAACAGGGGTGTCTGGGGGAAGAAGCGCCAGATTCTGACGCCATGCTGACCCACTCTCGCCTGTCACCATTAGGGACCTAAGGCAAGCCACAAAAAATGCCCACCCTCCTAGCTGCACAGACTGAGGGACCCCCCCGCAGGACTCACCACCCTGACCCAGGTACTGAGCTGTGCTGCCACTGTCCGCTCTCCCCTGTGCCTGCCACGAGGTGTTCTGTGTCAGTTTCGCACTGTTCCAGGCTGAACCAGCCACCCCGCGCTAGAGTAAAACAAACCTGAGGCTACTAGAAAATGGCCCGCTGGCCGCTTCAGTAAAAAAACGACAGAGCGCTGGGAAAATAGCTGCCAGACTTCAAGAAAACGGCCGACGGTTAAGAAACTGGCTGCGGGTACAAGAAAATGGCTGCAGCCACCAGAAAATAGCTGTGGTTCTCACGGCCAGTCCCCACAGGGCAAAACACTGACACTCCAAAAACAGGGAGAAAACGAGCAGGCCACCAAACGCCCAGCACAGCCCCCTGCCAGGGCCCAGAGACCCCCCCAGCCAGGTAAGTGCACCGCACCTCCTATTCCGGACACATTCCAAGGACAGACCCATCACACAAGACATGGACAGCTGTAGCCCGGTCATATGTGTGCCCCGAAGCATATAGCTCACGCCACCCCCCCCCCCCGGATCAGACAGGGTATGTCGTGGCTGACCCAGCATGTAGCTAAGGTCTGCACACGCTGGCCAGGCTGGGGAGACTCCATCCATATATTATCCTCCAGCCTATCACCCAGCCTGGCTGTTGATTGTAGATCAAAGGAATCAAAAGGCACCAAAAAGAAAAAAAATCCAAGGACTATTGGTCCCCACAGAGTCAGGTCCTTCCCCTATACTAGGCAGAAAAGAAAAGAAAAAAAAAAAAAGAAAAAATAAAAACTGAGCTGCTGGAAGCAGAGTGAGGGGTTATAGCCAGTAGGACCGCCCCCTGAGCGGCTCTGCCAGTCTTCTCCTGAAGGTGGCGATATAACCCTAAGGTCAAGATTAAAAGGTGCTGTGTCAGTCAATGAACCAAAGAGAAAATATGGCAATTTTGAAATTAATGGCAGCAAACATCTCAAAAAAAGTTGGGACAGGGCCATGCTTACTACGGTGTAGCATCACCTCTTCCTATAAACACTCTGTAAATGTTTGGGAACTGAGAAGACCATTTTCTGGAGATTTGGGAGAGGAAGGTTGTCCCATTTCTGCCTGGTATAGGACCCCAACTGCTCAACAGCCCTGGGTCTCTTTCTTTCTCGCTTTCCAAGATGCACCAAATATTTTTTAGTTGGTGAAAATTCTAGACTGCGGCCAGGACAGTTAAGCACCCAGCCGCTTCTACTAAGAAGCCACAATGTTGTCACAGAAGCAGTATGTGGTTTAGCATTGTCCTGCTGAAATATGGAAGGCCTACACTGATTTTACAGTGTCCCAAATTTTTTGTTGGGACACAAAAAAAACATGAATCTGTTTTTTTTTTCCTTTTCTTTATTATGAAAATCGCCCAGCTCTAGTCACTTGCTCAGCATGGGCATTAAAGAACACTTTATCTTGTTCATTGAGAAAATGCAGAGAGGCAGAGCAGAGCAGTGATAATGTGCACTCTACCTCATCCAAATCAGACAACACTTTAAACCCTAAACATATTCCACCATTGGAGGTACATTCCAAAAATGTTGGAGGGGAATCTACCCCTTAATAAAATGACAATTGGGAAGCACATCCTGCAGAGGTTGCTTATTTGCATGGGGAAACACCAGGGCAGGAGCAGCTGGGCAGTACAGGTTCTCCTCAAGCATAGAGGAGAGAAGGCATCCCTGACGAGTAGGTATCAGGAAGGTTGTAAACTCCTCACAAGATGGTACAGAATGCCAGAACTGTTCCCCTGGATGTTCCCCTATGTATCAAATACCTGCTGGCGCTCTTCAGAGTCTAATGGGACCCTTCAACTTTTTTATGACCATCTGAAGGTAAAGGAGTTTCGAGGTTGGTGACTCAAACCATCAACACTATCACAGGTGTGTCCAAGGGAAACCCGGCAGCATTTTTGCTACATGATGATACCCTTTAAACACCTTTTAACTTCTGCAAGAGCGTGTATCGCGGCATAATGTAAAAGTTCCAACCCACCAACCACATCCCATTTTTATCCAGGATAACAGAGGTCCTGGAAACTGAGAAGCCTACTATGGCGCTGCAAGTTTAAGATGAGAAATATTGCAAAATTTGGACTCCTTACTCTTATTTACAATGGCTAGACCCCTCTTGCCTCCCAATGGTAGCATTACCACGATTTTGGATCTACAGAGCTTCCTCCGTGCACCAACAGGGGGGCGACGAGGATCATCGCATATTACTCCCCCATCGCCTTTTTTTCCCCCCCTCTTGCTTTTTCTCCTATATGTATTGACCTATCTTATCTCTGCTTTCTCCTGTTTGGACCAGGTTAGGCCCTTGAGTTTAATACTGGTATAAAAACATGAGTAATGAGGCTGCACACGGACAACAGTGACATGACACCATCAGAATGTCCTGTGTGCGGATTGTACTTAAAGCTAAATTTCACCCAAAAGGGGAAGTTTTGCTTATTTGCACACCCCCCCCCCTTTTTTTTGGGGGGGGGTGGAGTGGGTACCTGGAGTACCATCAGGCTTGAACCTGGAGCATTGGGGGCCACCTTGAAGCACACTGAATAAAGTGAGTGAGTTACATTCCTCCAGGACAGGACCTGAAAGAGCACAGTTCCCACGTGGTTTCTGAAAACACTAAAAAACAGAGTATATGTGAAGAGGTGCCTCTTTTTTAAAAGATGGATGTAGCATTGTTTCCTAGAAATTGCAGGGGGAGCTATGTTTTCTCAGATACTGTCCTGGAAGACAATCAGAGAAAAATAAATAAGCAAATCTTGTGGCAATTCCTGTTCTGCTTTTGAAAAATAAGACAGGAGTTCAAGTCTAGCTGAAAGATTTACTACCCGAAGAGTTCAAACTATTCATTATTCTTCTTTGATGTTCAAAGCACTAGGTTGCCAGGTGAAAAGACTGAAAACTGCAAAAGCAATGGGATTAGAGTTAATTTATGTCCACTGAGAAGCTTATCTTATCTCTTAATCGTGTATCTACACCACTTTTCTAGCAGGTATGCAAAACAACTAGTATGCAACAGCAGTATTAGCCATAAAAAAAAAAAGATAAGATGTATGAACCAAAAGGACAATCGTGTTTCATATGCGTATTATACAAGACCTGAACTAAAAATAAATATGCAGGATGCCATTGCTTGAACCCTGCTGAAAAGGTTTGCCTGGTCATAGATTTTGAATGTTGAAGCTACTGGACTAACATGATAGCCGGGGCAACTACCAGAATCAGGTCAGCAATGGCAGCCAACATATTTCCTATGGGGGATGCATCAATATATCGGTCGCGGAAAATTATCAGCCAAAAATATTGTTATTGGCGTAGAAGAAAAAAAAAAAAAAAAAAAAAAAAAAAAAAAAAGGTGCCGATAATGGCCACCAAATAAAATGATTTTCATAGGTCATTTGACTCAAAACACACCATAGGTGCTTTTTTTTGGGCATTTTCAATACATTTCAATGGGAAGGTGCTTCAATTTCCTCCCCTAACCATACTGGTAGCGTAATCATCACCCACCCAAGTATATTTGTATGGAAAAATGGAAGATCCTTGGGAAATTATGCAAATAGGTTGGTACTCGCTCAAGTGGACCTCCCAGCAAGTCTGGCCAGATATGCAAAGATTTTATTATTCAGCTTCCATCCATGCTATACAAAACGATTATTGTATTCTGACTACTGCATTCTGATGACTGACGCATGTCAAAATACCTAAACAGCAGCTGCTTCTGAATGGAGGCAGCTGCTGTTTGACCAAAAAAATGTTTTGCCTGGATCCTTTGATATTTCAATCAAAAGATATTGGCTGGAGGGGGACAACAGTGCCACCCACTAATCAAATTTCAGCCAGTTCATCAAGAACTGGGCAAAGTTTGAACAGTGTTTGTCCAGCTTAATTAATAAACATTAATAAATTCCTGCCGGGTACACACAGTTTTTGTGCAACCCTCTGGGTTGCATGAGGGAAAAAAAATAAATAAATAAAAAAGACAGCTGTGGTCGGAGCCGCTGTACTAACTATGCAAGGTTAGTTCAGCGATCTCTCTTGCAGCCCCCCCCCCCCACCAGAACACTCTGATCAGAGCTCTCTGCCATTGATTGACTGAGAGTGCTGATTGGGAGTGGGTCGGCTGGTGACATACAAATAGGCTGAATGTTGGCTTTTTTTTTTTTTTTTTTTTTTTTAAACAGACTGTTGTCTCCTGACATTAGGCCCATGTGTACAGAGCTTTAGTGTCATTGGTGATGGCAGGGTCGGTTAGTCAATTCTTACCCAGTGTAAGTTAGTGTCAGATTTCCCACCGTACTATCACAGTCCCACGATAAATCACTGATCACTGCCATTACTACTATAAATAAGAATTCCAGTATACAGTGGGGGAAATTATTTGATCCCCTGCAGATTTTGTAAGTTTTCCCACTTACAAAGAAATGAAGGGTCCAATTTATATTTTTTATATCATAGGTGTATTTTAAAATCATAGAGACAGAATGAGTGGAAAGAGGTTAAAAAAAAAATAAAAAAAAATAAAGGTTAAATAAATGTGCAGCGCTAGGGCAAAAAGTGCAATTCATACAAATCACACAACACATGTGATGTGCATATATCCAAATATGGTATAATAAAAGTGCAATTGTGCAATCATTAATACAATGTGAAAATAAATCATAACATATATGTAATATAATGACACAAGTGCAAAATTGTGCAAACAAAGGAATAAGAAGGGAAACGTTCATATGCAGCAGATTTTCATCAGATGCCCCATGAAGAAGGGAGGGGGCATGTTGGAAATGATGATCAAATGCTTGGCAGCGCGATACCCATTACCACAGATAAAATAAAGGCATACTAGAAAGCCAGTGACCCCCATTAATCAGGGAGGTCAAAAAGCACTTTGTTGGATCGGTGTTCCACAGAAAAGATGTTCCGACGTCCCTCCCCAGTAGCCTCAGAAGATTTACACCAGGAATTTCACAGGCGTGGCGTTTTAGAATAGCCTCAGAGCCGGAGTATATAGGAGAGACAAAAGTCAGAGGAGGTCTAGGGCTAGAATGGCTTTCTGGTTAGACTTCATTTTATCTTTGGGAATGGGTATCACACTGCCAAGCATTTGATCATCATTTCCAACATACTTCCTCTTGATGGGACATCGGATGAAGATCAGTTGCATATGAACTTTTCCCTTTTTATTCCTTTGTTTGCACTTGTGTCATTATATTGCACATAAGTTATGATTTTTCATTTCGCATTGTATTATTTATTGCACAATTGCACTTTTTTTATACCCTATTTGGATATATGCACATCACCTGTTAGTGCAATTCATATGAATTGCACTTTTTACAGAATATCAACCAAAAATCCAGAAAAAAATAAATAAATAAAAATAAATAAATAAAACACGCATGATATAAATGTTATAAATGGAGTTGCAGTTCAGAGAGTAAAATAAGTGTTTAATACCCAAGAAAAACATAGCTTAGTACTTGGTGGAGAAACCCTTGTTGGCAAGCAGAGGTAAGATGTTTCTTGTAGTTAGTAACCATGTTTGCACACATCCCAGGAGTGATTTTCATATCGTATTTTTCTATCAAAAATGTATGGAGGGAGCTGAAGCTTCAAGTTGATCAGCAACAGTCAAGAAAACTTAAGGGATTGTAAGACTTTATTTAAAAAAAATAAAAAATAAAATAATAATAATAATAATAATAATAATAATAATAATAAAAACCCTAACATGTCATACTTGCCTCCACTGTGCAGTTTTGTTTTGTACAGAGTGGCCCCGAACATCCTCTTCTGGGGTCCCTCAGTGGTGCACCTGGCTCCACCCACAGAGTTTCCACGCTGGAGAAGCTCTCTCTTACGGTGGACACCCCTGCGGGAGTGCTCCCAAGTCCTGCATCTGTGACCAGTCACAGAATGCAGGACTCAGGCCCACTCTCTGGCGCCACATCATTGAATTTGATTGACAGCAGTGGGAGCCAATGGCTGCCCTGCTATCAATCAATCAGAACACAAGGCACCAGCTAGAACTAGGGTCCTCATTCCCGGCCATCTAAGGATTGGGGTCAGGTAAGTAAAACAGGGGCCGGGCTGCAGCACCACAGATGGTTTTTCACCTTAATGCATCAAGGTGAAAAACCATTAGGGTTTACAACCCATTTAAGGATTTTGAAAATATCTGCAAAAAAGAGTGGACCAAAATCCCTCCTGAGATGTGAGCAAACCTGGCCACCAACAAGAAACGTCTTACCTCTGCGCTTGCCAACAAGTGTTTCTCCACGTACTAAGTCACGTTTTACTCACTGAACTGCAACTCAATTTATAACATTTGTATCATGGTTTTTCAGGATTTTGGTTGATCTTCTGTCTGTCATTTAACCACTACAGCCCCGGAAGAATTTACCCCCTTCCTGACCAGAGCACTTTTTGCGATTTGGCACTGCGGCGTTTTAACTGGACAATTGCGCGGTCGTGTGACGTGGCTCCCAAACAAAAATTTACGTCCTTTCCCCCCCCCCCACAAATAGAGCTTTCTTTTGGTGGTATTTGATCACTTCTGTGGTTTTTATTTTTTGCCCTACAAACAAACCCAATTTTTTATATATATATATATATATATATATATATATATATATATATATATATATATATATATATATATATATATATATAACTTTTTGCTGTAATAAATATTCCCCACTTCATTATTAGTGAAGTATGGTAAACATAACCCTCATTTCCTGCCATTTACCTTCACACCCCTTATGCCTCTACTTGCTCTGTAACTGACCCTGGCTTGTTTTTTGACCACACTTCTGCCTACCGAAATAACCTATTACAATGACAATTTTGTGGAGAAAAAAAAATTAAAACATTTTTTTGCAAAGAATTGTGGGAAAAAAATAAAATAAAAAAAATAAAAAACACCCACACGACATCAAAACGCCTCACCACACATCTTACTAAATACCTTGGAGTGTCTACTTTCAAAAAAAAGGGGTCATTTGTGGAGTATTTGTACATTTCTGGCTTGTTTGGGTCACAAGAAATGAGATAGGCCACCAGTACTTCAGGTGTGATAATTTTTTTTTTTTATGATTTGCACCACAACTTTTAGACTCTCTAACTTTCACAGACCAAAGAATATCTACTAGTTTGGGTTATATTTACCAAAGATATGTAGCAGTATAAAACTTTTTTTTCCGTCTTTTTTCATTTATAGCACAAAAAATAAAGAACCCAGAGGTGATCAAATACCACCAAAAGAAAGCTCCATTTGTATGACAAATTTATTTGGGTACAGTATTGCATGATCAAGCAATTGTCATTTAAAGTGGGAGAGCACTGGGAGTGCGCATTGCGCGGGATCTCGGACGCAGACGTGCTCTGAGAGAGCTCCGCACGATCCGGCCCAAATTTAGCTAAAATCAGCGCAGCCAGCGGGACAGCGGTGACGACAACGGCTGAGGGAAGTTCCGGAGAGGGTGATGAACAGGCGGGCTCGGGGCCAGCCGAAAAAAGGACAGCGTAAAGCCCTAATATTCACCGGGGGGTCCGGGTCCTCTCCGGAGCGCAGGCCGCAATCCAAGATGGCGCCGGGACGCCGAGACACGCGAGGCCCAGCCGGAGCTGCGGCCTTCCTGAGGGATGGAGCCAGCAGAACACCCCTGAAGCTCCCCAGGGATCCGTTCTCCTCGCAATTTTCCGGGGACATGGAGGAAGAACAGCAGGGTGAGTCCCGCTCGCATCCCCCTTCCCCAGCCATAGATGAAGATGCACAGGAACTGGTGGGCTCCCCTGAATCCTCTATGGATAAGAATATGGCTGAGCTGGCAGAGGCCATGTCTAGCCAACTTAGTTCTGCTTCTATAGCACCCCAGCCAGCTTACTATTCCGGGGACACAGTGTTACTAGCTCGGTTCTCCACGATGCTACAACAGGAGCTTTCTAAGGCCTGCACTCTGATTACCACTGATCTAAAGAAGGACATCCACAGTATTGGTGAGAGATTTGACATTGTTGAAGCTAAAGTTGAAGGAACTGTTAAAAGGGTTAATCAGAATACCCATATGCTCACAGACCTCCAGGATAGGCTGGAGGATGCCCTCGCTAAAATTGAGGACTTGGAAAATCGCTCTCGTAGATACAATGTGCGTATCCGCGGCCTGCCCGAAACGCATACTGATTTGGAAGGGGCAATGCAGGAGTTAATGAAGGACTTAGTCCCAGACATAGCACCGCATCACATGGAAACTGACCGCATTCATAGGGCCCTCACTGCCCCTAGACCTGATGGCCTGCCTCGTGATGTTATTGTTAAACCACACTACTACCAGATTAAGGAGAAGTTGATGTTTGCTGCCCGCAGCCGACAGGACTTGACTCTATGTGGGTCGTCCATCCAGCTGTTTACCGACCTTGCTCCTTCTACGGTACAAAAGCGCAGAAATTTGAAACCCCTGCTGCAACATCTCATCAACCAACAGATTAGATATCGGTGGGCCTTCCCCTTTAGACTGTCTTTCACCTATAATGGGAAATCCTATTCATTTTCCACGTTGCCGGAGGGAGAAGAATTGCTACTTAGTTTGGGCATCATCTCAAGGGACTCATCAGCCTCCTCTCCTCCGATTCAAGCACGCCGCTCACTCTCCCCACTTTGGACGGAGCGTAAGCGGAACCCACCTAGAGGAGCCCCCCGGAAGACCAGGAATCCCGAGAATACACTTTTATGCCCTCCTTGAAATTCTGGACTCGTCGCTTGCGGCTGAAGGGATACTACTATTTTTTGCTTGAGGGACGCTCCTGAGTCCGTCTATACCTACGTGACTGCGTAGTCACCCTGTTAGCACGACCATAGTGCAGTTTCCAATTTTTTGGATTTACTCCACCCGAAACGGTTCTTCCATGACTGACTTAAAGTTAATGTGCTTTATCTTTATTGGGTTTTATTTTTATAATTACTCTCTCTTTTTGGACATGTTCTACAGCGTCCTCATAGTATGAGGTTTGCACTTTGTTTCTATATAACATGGGGAAATGGGGTCTGTCCTATGGTGAGGCCTGTGGGGCCTCCCCCGGGGGAGGGGTGCTGGGGCGGGAGGGGACCATTAGGTGCCTGCTTGCCCTGGGGCCGTTGCCCTCGAGGTGGGATGACTCGCGAAGCTAGTGTAACTCATTGTCCGACAGCATGCGAAACCTGAATCCACACCGCTGGCATGCTATGGAGCTAGGGCCCTTTGGGCCGGATCGGGAATCCATGCTGCTCCTTTGCAAGACTACCTTCTCTCTTTGGAGAAGAGGTACCCTTGCCACTACCGGAAAGGACACTATCCGTCAGGGATTATTTCCCACATTGTTCTACGGTTTACACGAGTTTACTGGTATAAGTTTCTGGGCCTACGGCCCTTGTCTTGTATGTTCACTAATTCTCAGTTTTTTCTCATTTTTCTCTTTTTCCTCTCTCTTTCTACCTTCTATCTTCCCCGAGCTGTAGTCCTGATCCTAACCTACGTGCGCTGGTATTGGAAGCCTGCGGAAGGTGAATCCCATGTATTGAAGGCTATGCCCGATCTTCTGGTGCAACAAGGTAAGAGTGCTCTGCCCTACCACGATGGCTAAGTCGTATTCGTCCGACTTTTCGGTGACCACGCATAATGTCCATGGCTTTAATTCCCCAACTAAAAGGACTAAAGCCTTCCAATTTTATCACAAGCAGAAAATAGATATTTTACTACTGCAAGAAACGCATTTTTCTAAGACGTCAGCTCCGCGTTACCTTAGTGTTAAATACCCGCAGTTTTACCTGGCAAATGGACCCGATAAAAAGGAGGGGGTGGCTGTGGCTTTTTCTAGACGTACCCCTTTTACGCCCATAACCATAATTAAGGATAAAGGTGGCAGATACATCATGGCCGTGGGACGTATACATGACCAACTGGTATCCTTTATATCTTATTATGCTCCAAACTCAGGACAGGTGGAGTTTTTTAGCAAAATGTTGAGGACATTGATGCCCAAAGTCCAGGGGCAGGTGATTTTGGGGGGAGATAGTAATGTCCCGCTGGACAGAATTATGGATAAATCCAACCCTGACAGACCCACTCTCAAGAGACCACCGACTGGGAGCAATAGGGTGGCTAGGCTCTTACATCTCTACGATTTAATTGACGCTTGGAGGGAGTCCAATCCCACGACTAGAGATTATACGCATTATTCGCAGGTACATCATACATATTCCAGGATAGACCATATCCTGGTCCGCACACCCCTACTCCCGTATCTAACGTCGGTATCGATACTGTCCACCCCCTGGTCGGATCATTCTCCGATCAAGATGTCATTGACTGGGTTATGGTCCAAAGCTTCCCCGGCCCCGTGGCGTCTGAATGCTAGTCTGTTAAAAGACCCCGTTTTGTGCGCTGAGATAGACAAAGCATTGCAGCAGTTTTTTGCGGGTAATAAATCCTCAGACACATCACCCGCGATTAATTGGGCAGCTCACAAGGCCACGATTAGGGGCATTATGATACAAATAGGCTCTAGACAAAAACGAGCACGTGACCATGCGATTCGGCAATTGGAAACCAAATTGGACCAGCTACTCCGGGAACAACATGCTCACCCGCACTGCGACATTAGGCATACGATTGATGATGTTAGACTGGAACTGAACTTAGCTCTGACGACTCAGGCTGAAAAACATATCAGCTGGACTAAGCATAGGTACTATACAATGGGTGACAAACCGAATACTATGCTGGCCAGGAAACTGGTTCCACGACCACATACACCTACGTTACCAAAACTGAGGCTTTCTACGGGTCGCTCTACGCAAAACCCTAAAACTTATTATACAGGAATTTTATAAGTTCTATTCCAAGCTTTATGGCTCACAGACTGCGTACGATTCTCGTAAAGCTGATCTCTTTTTCCGTGATGTTCCGCTGCCTCAATTGACACGAGCTCACGCGGATCTAATGGAGGCGGAATTCACGGAATTAGAGATTAAAATGGCGATTAAGTCACTCCACCCCTCGAAGGCACCGGAACCAGATGGATTTCCAGGCCAATATTATAGGAAATTTCAGGATGTTCTGATTCCTCACCTGTGCTCTTATTTTAATGAGCTTCGGAGGGGAAGCAAGATACCCTTACATGAAAATGTGGCTTATCTTAGTGTCATTCCTAAACCGGGCAAAGATCACGGGGACTGTGCGAACTATCGACCGATCTCCCTGATCAATACTGACCTAAAGATTTTAACGAAAGTCTTAGCATTTAGACTTAACACTTTTCTGCCAAACTATATTCACCCTGACCAGGCCGGTTTTGTCCCGCTTAGGCAGGCATCGGATCAGACCCGCAGGCTAATTAATCTTATATCAGCAGTGCAGTCGGACTGGGATGGTGGAGGCACTAGACGGGGAATGCTGCCATCGTTGGATATTCAGAAAGCGTTAGATTCCCTTTCTTGGGAATATTTATTTGCGGTCCTAAGCAGGTATGGTTTTGGTGAGCGCTTTATGACACACCGTCGGCATCGTTGATGCTGCGGGGATATTCCTCTGAGCCTCTACCGATTAGACGGGGCACGAGACAGGGCTGTCCACTATCCCCGCTCCTGTTTGTTCTTGCAATAGAGCCACTGGCCATTAGGATCAGGGAATGTCAGGATGTTCAGGGGATTAGGTGTGGAAACAGAGATCATAAATGCCTACTGTTTGCTGACGATCTCATGCTCACGCTGACGTCACCAATTACTTCTCTCCCAAATCTATATGCGATTCTTCAACCCTTCTCCGAGATCTCAGGGTTAAGAGTTAATCAGTCCAAATCTAAAGCGCTCAATCTTTCCCTGTCGGAGACCACACAGAAAGCTATAGAGAGCACATACCAATTTAAGTGGGAGTCGGAGGCCCTGCCTTATCTTGGCGTTAATCTGACCTCGACTATCCAGCAGTTATACAGGCAGAATTACCCCCCACTCTACAAGACACTGGCAATGGACCTAGCTAAATGGCAGCTACACCCTCCATCGTGGTTCGGCAGATTACACTCTATTAAAATGAATGTGTTACCTAGAATACTGTATCTGTTCCGTACCCTACCAGTGGCTATTCTGCGTAGGGATCTACAATTGTTGCAAAATGATATTCTTAGGTTTATTTGGGGACACAAGAGGCCCAGGGTGAACAGGAGTACAATGTACACCCTAAGGAAGCAGGGGGGTCTGGGCCTGCCGGACTTGCAGAAATACTATCATGCGGCTCAGCTGGCCCATCTTACTAGATACCACTCAAGCCACGCACATGCTATCTGGATGGACATGGAATCTTATTCCTGTCGTCCCTCACAGGTTTCACAGCTATTATGGCTTCCAATGAAGGATAGACCGCTGATATTATGTCCTACCCTGTCACTGGCTCTGGCTATATGGGACAGGCTGTCCAAATTATACAAATTCAGATCGCCCCACAACCCGCTGGCGCCATTACTTAATAACAATGAGTTCACCCCGGGCCTCTCTCCTCAACTGTTCAGTTGGTGGACAAATAAAGGGCTATTGCGCATTGCTGACCTATGTGACCGTAAGGGTATACTTTCTGAACAAGCTCTAACCGAAAAATTTGATATGCCGTATTCGGAGAAGTTTCGATGTGCCCAATTAAGGCATTTCGTGCAGAGTATGGTCCGTAGGGGAGACCTGGGTTCCCTAACTCCCATGGAACAGTTGAGTATGCAATATGACAAAATAAGAGGCCATTTATCTGCCATCTATGCATTACTTAGGGGGCCAAGGAAGAAGTTGAGTTATATGCTTCAGTGGGAGCGGGATATTCAGGAATCCTTTGATTTAGATGACTGGTGTTCACTCTCCGAGACGGCATATCGCTCTCTCGCCAACACATCGGTGATAGAGGCCAATTACAAGGTATTGTTGCGGTGGTACATGGTCCCAGCCAGGTTGGCCGCTTTTGTTCCGGGAGCACCGTCCCATTGTTTTAGGGGATGCGGCCAGGTGGGGACCACCTACCATATCTGGTGGTCATGCCCGAAGGTCAGAAGGTTTTGGATTAGAGTGTTTAATTTTGTCTATACTATCACAGGATTGAACCTGAAGAAATCACCTAAGCTGGCCCTCCTGGGGGGCAAGGCGACAGAGGCTTCCAGGCCTCAGCAGCGGCTCCTTACCTTTATATTTATTTCAGCGAAGATCACTATAGCTCGTAACTGGAGATCAGCCGCACTACCGATAGCCCAGCTTAAACATAAAATGTCATGGCTAATGCTAAACGAACGGTTATCCGCATTGTCACAAGACAGGATGAAAATGTTTTACAAAATTTGGGACCCATGGATTGTCTATCTAACTAATGGTTCCGGGACACATGCTGTTTAACGTTGTCACGGTAGCATGAGTTTGTGGATCCAGGACTACGGCTCCCCCCCCCCCCCCCCCCACTCAGTTCTCCCCCTTTCCTTCTTTTTTCTCTCTTTTTCTACTCGCTACTCTTTTCTCTTTCCCTGCTATAGGGTCCTTCTTTTCTTTACTGTTCTCTGTTGAATTCTTTATATCTCTCATTCAGCGGTGCTAGCAAAATAATTGGGTATTTCCATCACTCAAGAGGTAACAGCTCCGGCAGCTGGGATCCTAGGTGATCCGGGGTTACTGGATATGGCACCTATTTCGAAGCCGCCAACATGTTTACGGAGCTGACTGGTGTGTTAGTCCATTTTACATTTTGCTTAATGTAATAAGTTGCCGCATTAATGAGACTATTGTTTGTATTGTACTGAAAACCTTTAATAAAAATTATTGAAACATAAAGTGGGAGAGCACTGAAAGCTGAAAATTGGTCTGGTCATGAGGGGGGTTTAAGTGCCCAGTTGTCGAGTGGTTAATAGTGTAAGTGAGAAGGTCTGTTTTGAGAAAAGATCACACCGTAGCTAAGGTAAACAAGATGGTTTACATTAGCCCGTAAAGACACAGGAAGCTATTCACTAAGACATAAAAATAAAATAAAACAAATTCCCCCACCAACGGGGTTTTTAGGCAGCAATAAACAATAAGCGTAGCATAATATAAAAAAAGATTATTTTATTGTATGGTAAAAACATGAGCTTCACCCAGGTATTTAAAACAAAAAATAGATAGAGCCAAGCTTTTGTATACAAAAAATACAATAACATCAATGGGCATACACTAAGCAGACCTAACTATAAGTATACTGTATAAAATTAGTAACAGCAAAAAAATATAGTTCTAACGCGTTTCAACCACTAGGGTCTTCTTCAGAGATAGTCTGTTGATAGAGAGACAAGATGAAACTTAATAAATCTATCGAATAGTATTAATATTAAAAATATTCTAAATTTGTTAGTGTAGTTACCCAATATAGTATTGCCGAAAGGTTCACGTAAATTATAATGCTTAATGGTGGAGTTTACCCAGGTTCATGCTTAGACGTCCCTCACAAATTAAAGAAGGTACATGGTCCATACATCTCGCCACAGAATCCAGCAGAGGGGTGAGGGTCGGAAGCCCAGAATCGCGGCTCACGAGCGGTCACACGACAAAACCCTATGCCCCACAAAAGTTGTAGGAAGTAGGTGCAAACGTAGGCAGCCTGCCCGTATGGTAAGCCACGCCTGTGATAGAAATCCCAACACAATCGGAATTAGACATATATATTTCATATATAGGCCCACATATGTGGTATGAAGATATCATGTACATGATTTGTGTGCATATAGAGGGAATGTCCCCAGATATCTGCATCCACATCTACATCAGAAAAAAAAAAAAAAAAAAAAAAAAAAAGGGGGGGGGGGAAACAAAACTCAAAAACCAACACACGCTAAAAAAGAGGGACAAAATAATAAAACAAACGTAACT
This sequence comes from Lithobates pipiens, assembly GCF_037356315.1. Taxonomy (NCBI): domain Eukaryota; kingdom Metazoa; phylum Chordata; class Amphibia; order Anura; family Ranidae; genus Lithobates; species Lithobates pipiens. Next base: position 143,054,552 of record NW_027507748.1, read on the forward strand.
CTAATCAAAAGAAGACAAGCGTGAAATGACATGTGATAGAGATAGTGTGTATAATGACATCCAAATACTGGGTGACTAGAGTGACTGAGTGAGTGGATTGTGTACACGGAAGGTGAACTGTAAGGTGAAAGGTGTGGGTGTTGGTGTAGTGAAAGGAATTTAAAAGATGACATATAGGAAATCGGGGTGACAATGGAAAGAGTGCATTGAGGTGCTGGTGACGGGTAAAAATGAGATTGCATGAAGTACTAATGGGGGACCCTTCCGTGTACACAATCCACTCACTCAGTCACTCTAGTCACCCAGTATTTGGATGTCATTATACACACTATCTCTATCACATGTCATTTCACGCTTGTCTTCTTTTGATTAGAGTTACGTTTGTTTTATTATTTTGTCCCTCTTTTTTAGCGTGTGTTGGTTTTTGAGTTTTGTTTTCCCCCCCCCCCCCTTTTTTTTTTTCTGATGTAGATGTGGATGCAGATATCTGGGGACATTCCCTCTATATGCACACAAATCATGTACATGATATCTTCATACCACATATGAAATATATAGGTCTAATTCCGATTGTGTTGGGATTTCTATCACAGGCATGGCTTACCATACGGGCAGGCTGCCTACGTTTGCACCTACTTCCTACAACTTTTGTGGGGCATAGGGTTTTGTCGTGTGACCGCTCGTGAGCCGCGCTTCTGGGCTTCCGACCCTCACCCCTCTGCTGGATTCTGTGGCGAGATGTATGGACCATGTACCTTCTTTAATTTGTGAGGGACGTCTAAGCATGAACCTGGGTAAACTCCACCATTAAGCATTATAATTTACGTGAACCTTTCGGCAATACTATATTGGGTAACTACACTAACAAATTTAGAATATTTTTAATATTAATACTATTCGATAGATTTATTAAGTTTCATCTTGTCTCTCTATCAACAGACTATCTCTGAAGAAGACCCTAGTGGTTGAAACGCGTTAGAACTATATTTTTTTGCTGTTACTAATTTTATACAGTATACTTATAGTTAGGTCTGCTTAGTGTATGCCCATTGATGTTATTGTATTTTTTGTATACAAAAGCTTGGCTCTATCTATTTTTTGTTTTAAATACCTGGGTGAAGCTCATGTTTTTACCATACAATAAAATAATCTTTTTTTATATTATGCTACGCTTATTGTTTATTGCTGCCTAAAAACCCCGTTGGTGGGGGAATTTGTTTTATTTTTTCGATTTATAGGGGTGAGCAGCACCCTTCTCGCTCTTGTCAGCAGTGTGTTCTTTCCAATATCATGCTATTCACTAAGACTTACCAAGTCTCAAATATACCCAGTTATTCAAGAATTGAAATGTGGTATTTTATTATAAGAACTTGAATAAATATAAATGTGAAATTATCTGAACCATCATCTATCTCTGATATGTAGAAGTACTGTATATCCATTTATTTGTTTTATCACTAAATATACCCAATATTATTTTGCACTGTATTTTTAGTTAATATATATTTTTAGCAATATAATTTGTATCACTTGTCTTCAAAATAGCTCATATAAAAATAAAAACTTGAATTTCTTGTTGGTATTGGTAGAAAATTGTAAATCTCAGAAATCAAAGATTTGCAGATATTAATAATTACAATACCATTTTATTATTTCAACATAAATATTCTGATAATGCCCCCGATACCTAAAACTAACAAGGACCACTCCTTCCCCCAAAACTATAGGCCGATTTCGGTCATCAACACCGACCTGAAAACATTTGACCGCATCCTTGCAGACAGACTCTCTAAAATCATCACTTCGCTAACCTCCCCTGACCAAACTGGATTTATCCCGACCAGGCAAAAATCACAGATATTAGACTCACTTCCAATATCATACAAAACGCTGATTTTATCTCACGCAAAGTGCTTCTCCTGAGCCTTGACATCCACAAGGCCTTTGACAGCATTTTATGGCCATATCTCAAATTGATCCTCGAGAAATTTGGCTTCCTAGGGGCCTTTGTCCACGGATTCCGGGCACTTTACCACCACCCTCACACACGGATAAAACTCCCGGGCTGCAACTCCGATTATTTTACACTGGGCAGGGGCACAAGGCAAGGTTGCCCTTTGTCACCATTTTTATTTGCCCTCGCCATTGAGCCCCTGGCCCGTTCTATCAGTCTAGACCCCAATATTAGGGGGTACCTAAAGGGGTACCAAGAATTCAAACATAGTTTGTACACAGACGACGTCCTATTATTTTTGACTGACCCAATAGTTTCTCTGTCCAACCTTATTTCCACTCTACGCAAATTTCAAGACAAGACACCTTTCTGTAGCAGAAGTGTCAATGAGTACTTGGGATGCAAGCTATAGCCTCTGCAAGATTTTGGGCTCCTCTCGTTGGGCTGACTCTTAGACCCCTTTCACACTGTGCCACCCATAACGTCGGCGGTAAAACGCCACTATTTTTAGCAGGACTTTTCCTGACACCCTGCCAGAGATAATGGAGCAGCTTTTTGAGGGCGGATTGCAGACGCTATTTTTAACGCTATAGCACCTGCAAAACTCCCTCAGTGTGAAAAGGGTATTAGCTGATCAATCTATGTGACAATATAGATAGAGGCTGATAAAACTAGCCACAGATGTTGTTATATGTACTTTAATGTTAATGATCGCATAACTTGTTACATACATTGTACCACCTTCTGTATTTGATGCTTATTGTTACTACTCTTATTTTCTACAATAAAATTGTTTGTATTAAAAAGGGACTCTCGGTGAGACAACAGTGGATCAGAGGATGAGCCGCTGCGGGACAGAGATAACAGTTGCTCTTTAAAAATTATGGATTTAAAATAGGAGTTGATTTAAATCAAGCCATTTTACGAACGATTTAAAAGCGACTTAATTTAAATCAAATCCACCCTGCTGCCGAATCAGCTAAAATTAGTGCCATGGGTGGCTGTCAGCCAAGTTCAACAAAAGTAAAATGTTCAATTTACTTTTGTTGAAGGAGCCAGGTGGAATAATGTCAGCCAAGTGAGGACTGTATCCAACTAGATGCAGTTGCTGTTTGGGTAGCCAGCAGGGAAGCTTCCTTAATCTACACTGTTTAACAAGGATGGGGGAATTTATATATGTATGGCTAGCCTTACATAGTAAAAGGCCGCCCAGCTACAACAGATAGATATGTCACAACCTGCTGCTATCAGACATATCTGATGGTCTACATCAAAAGAAGACCCACAATAATTTTGTTTAAACCACTGGACAGGATAGGTTGCTTACCTGGAAAGGTTTGCACAGGATATTCTGCATTTTATAATGGGCGGAAGAGGAAGCTACAAATCAGTATTTTACATAGGATTATACAAATATGCTAAGATTTACAATAATTTATGTGACTGCAAAAACTACCTTCAAATATCAATTTCACGGAAAATACACAATCATTTACCTTTAAATTATCTGAAAGGGTTATAAAAGCGCTCAATCATCGGGTATTTTGTACGTAATTATATTAAACAACACCTAATGCCAGCGTACTGTTTGGCTATTCTTTATTAGTCACTTATCTTTCTAGGAAGTAGAATAGCTGCCAAAAATAAGGCAATTTTACATAGCCTTGACATGCCTCTAAAAAGGAGTGTGGGAATGGCAAAGAATATTGGTAAAGTGCCCAGCAGATCCTGGTTAAGCCTCTAGAACAAGTTTTTGGAGAATAAACGTATATGTAATTCTCAGAGATGTAACAGATTCAGTAAGAAATAAAAAAAATAAATAAATAAAAAAAAACCAACTCAACACCGCCACAATAAATGTCATGTAGTAGATCTGGTTTTCAGCAACTTCTCTTCAGGACTGTCAAGTCTGAAAGGAAGCCAAGGACAAACAGAATGCGGAGTATAATCAGATCGTTACCTAGATGTGATGTGTCAAATGGCTTGAAATTCAAAACATAGCGGAGGGAGTGTCACTTATACATGACATGTTACTGGGCTACAATGAAACAAAATACCTGAAATGAAGACAATGCAGACACTCCCCAACAGGTTTCCCTCAGCTATGTAAAAGACAGGATAAACACGAAATGCTTGATAGAATTTGATTTCTAGTAAATGCCTGCTGTCAGTCACTTCTAAAATGTTGAAACATGTTTGACAATCTTGAAAAGCATAAAATTATTAATAGAAAAAGGGGGGGGGGGGGGGGGGGGGGAAGAAGCACACCATTAAATTAAAATGCCCTCTTCAGGCTCTCTCCTCTGCTGGTCACTACAGTATTCTGAGAGCTATGTGGCTATTGCATGTAAATATGGTAATCCATATATTAATTTTCTGTACATAGCACAACATTTTCTATTTTTCTTTGCCAGCGCTCGCCCGCGTCATTGGATTTGATTGACAGCAGTGGGAGCCAATTGCTGCGCTGCTATTAATCTAGCCAATCAGGACACGAGACACTGGCTAGAGCTGGTGTGCTCGTCCGATGCCTGTAAGAGAGGGTTCAGGTAAGTAAAAAAACTGGGTCACTGGGGGGCTGCTGCACTGCAAGAGGTTTTACAACCCCTTTAATTCCAATATTATGGCCCTGTATTTCTGCTCATCAGCTTGTGTTAGGGTGAATGGCCTACTTTCAGGTCTGGTACCTGTATCGAAACGGGACCTGCCAACGGTGTCCACTCTCACGCAACACCTGTACATATAAGCGATGGAGCACCTGGCAACTCAATGGGGGCTTGAGACCATTGGGAGAACTTGTGGGACACAATTGTGAAGTGGAACGAAATCTATTGGATTTTTGAAACTTTTTTAACTAATAAAAAAATGAAAAGTGGGGTGTGCAAAATTATTCGGCCCCCTTGCGTTAATACTTTGTAGAGCCACCTTTTGCTGCGATTACAGCTGCAAGTCACTTGGGGTATGTCTCTATCGGTTTTGCACATCGAGAGACTGAAATTCTTGCCCATTCTTCCTTGCAAAACAGCTCGAGCTCAGTGAGGTTGGATGGAGAGTGTTTGTGAACAGTAGTTTTCAGCTCTTTCCACAGATTCTCGATTGGATTCAGGTCTGGACTTTGACTTGGCCATTCTAACACCTGGATACGTTTATTTGTGAACCATTCCTTTGTAGATTTTGCTGTACGTTTGGGATCATTGTCTTGTTGGAAGATAAATCTCCGTCCCAGTTTCAGGTCTTTTGCAGACTCCAACAGGTTTTCATCCAGAATGGTCCTGTATTTGGCTGCATCCATCTTCCCCTCAATTTTAACCATCTTCCCTGTCCCTGCTGAAGAAAAGCAGGCCCAAACCATGATGCTGCCACCACCATGTTTGACAGTGGGGATGGTGTGTTGAGGGTGATGAGCTGTGTTGCTTTTACGCCAAACATATCACTTTGCATTGTGGGCAAAAAGTTTGATTTTGGTTTCATCTGACCAGAGCACCTTCTTCCACATGTTTGGTGTGTATCCCAGGTGGCTTGTGGCAAACTTTAGACAAGACTTTTTATGGATATCTTTGAGAAATGGCTTTCTTGCCACTCTTCCATAAAGGCCAGATTTGTGCAGTGTACGACTGATTGTTGTCCTATGGACAGACTCTCCCACCTCAGTTGTAGTTCTCTGCAGTTCATCCAGAGTGATCATGGGCCTCTTGGCTGCATCTCTGATCAGTCTTCTCCTTGTCTGAGCTGAAAGTTTAGAGGGACGGCCAGGTCTTGGTAGATTTGCAGTGGTCTGATACTCCTTCCATTTCAAAATGATCGCTTGCACAGTGCTCCTTGGGATGTTTAAAGCTTGGGAAATCTTTTTGTATCCAAATCCGGCTTTAAACTTCTCCACAACAGTATTACGGACCTGCCTGGTGTGTTCCTTGGTCTTCATGATGCTCTCTGCACTTTCAACAGAACCCTGAGACTATCACAGAGCAGGTGCATTTATACAGAGACTTGATTACACACAAGTGGATTCTATTTATCACCATCAGTCATTTAGGACAACATTGGATCATTTAGAGATCCTCACTGAACTTCTGGAGTGAGTTTGCTGCACTGAAAGTAAAGGGGCCGAATAATTTTGCACGCACCACTTTTCAGTTTATTTGCTAAAAAAGTTTAAAATATCCAATAGATTTCGTTCCACTTCACAATTGTGTCCCACTTGTTGGTCAGTTATAGAGATGTACCTTTACTTTCTTGTTAACGCTACCTTTATTTCTCTCGGGACATGCCCCGAAAGATTGTTTCTAGGTTTTGCTTTTTGTGGATAAAATACCTGGAAAACAAAACGTTTTCTGGTTTACTTACAACAGTGTGATGGAACAGCAGCTCCCATGATTGGTGCATCTTTTGGTTCTGCAGCATATCCACAAAATCATGGATAAAATATCCTGGAACAAAAATGCATAAGGTTACTCAAAGTACTAAAGGGAAACAAATAAGAATGTAACTTAAGGTTTTCCTATGCACACTTTAGCGCTCTTTAGAAAAAAGAAGCTTACCATTATTTTCAGCATTTTGTTCAAATGTAAGCATAGATCCAGTTGGGAAGAAAGGAGGGCATTTGATCTAGGACTCCTATTGGGCACTCATGAACTAGAACTGGGCTTACTATAAACTGTACACTTATGTAGCAGGTGCCACCCTGCCATCCACGGCCCCACACCTCCCGCCGGCCATTACAGGAATGTATACTGGCAGGCTCTGAGGGACACAGAGCCTGTCTGCTCCTATGGGAGATTTCTCCCTCGTGTTTCCACTGTAACGAGCGGCGCTTGCAGAGATCCCGTTATACTCTTTCCCCAGCTTCCTCATTTGCAGGGGGAGGGAAGCGATCAAGAGAGGTGCAGAAAAGGATCCTGGGACATTGTAAAAATATTATTCCAAATTCATAATTCGGCATTTATTAACGTTATAGTCATGGCAAAATTGCAAAACATATTTGGTTTTACGATTAGTCATAATACATATAGTATGTGTGAATGACCTTGATCAATTGATTCTTCATCTAAAGCGGAGTATTGCTAGCAGTTTCTGGTGTATGAGAAGGACATAAGGTATCTTGGTATAGAATGTCATGAGAAGACAAAAACAGACACATGTAGTTCTGTAGTTCGATGAATAATACATATTTGTTTAGATCCTGTTAATTTCAGTTAGTGTAGTTTCAGTCATCTTAATAAGTATTAGTATATCATTTATACTTAAAGTGGTGTTGCCACCAAAAAATGAAAAGCTGCTTAAAATTAATTAAAAAAAAATTGGCAAAAAAAAAAAAAAACATTTTTTACTCACCTCTAAATACCGGTTGCTAGGGGGTCCCTCGTAGTCTGCCTTCTTCATTGCCCGGGCTGGTGGCATCACTTCCCCTTGCGCCGCACATTCACCTGGGACCTGTCACATGTCCCAGGTGACTGTACGGCGTATCACGGCGCCCAGCGCCGCTCGTGCATGCGCAGTGGGTGCCCGGCTGTGAAGCCACAGCCGGGTGCCCACAGTATGCATGACGGCGGTGCGAGCGGAGCGGGGAACGAGGGGGGGCTTCGTTCCCCCGCATCGCTGGACCCTGGGGCAGGTAAGTGTCCGATTATTAAAAGCCAGCAGCTGCAGTATTTGTAGCTGCTGACTTTTAAAAAATTTTTTTTTTTTTTAAGGGGTACCCCACTTTAATGTAGTTAAAGTTGGTAATATGTGTTTATATTAGTAGTTGTTTGGTTATATGACATTACATGATCAGCACATTACGTCAAGTATAGAGTGTTACATGCAGGCTTGTCAAAATCCATATGACTCTGTGTTAGTATCTCCTTTTGTATAGCATATTGCTGAAGTGAGCAGAAATGAATGTGTGCCATACAAGGTTCTAAGTTTTTATGAGGTTATGACGTTCACATGTAACATATAGAGCCAACACTTCCATATTGAAGGGCAGACACACACACACACACACGAGGAGAGATGACACAGACAAGTTGGAACAGCTGAATTCTCCCAGACTTTATTTTAAGTCAGTCTATCAATGCTATTCATCCAGAAAACGTCCTTGATACAATATTAGATATTTTTATTCTTCAGGCATGTAGTTCCCATCACCAACGGCCCCATAGCAATCCCTGGGGGCAGAGACTACACACCCCAGCCTGCCTACAGGGAGGGGAGAATCCTTACACCAGAGGCTGCCTGAGAGAAGGTAAAACACACACCACGAGGCGAGAAAGGGAAGACTGGATGCAATGGGTAGAGCTGTCGCTTGGAAGTCCAATTGTAAGGATCCTGCCACAGCTCCAAGTGTCAGCTGGTGACAGACAGCCCACTAGAGAGGGACCTGTGTGCACCTCCTGGCGCTCCTGAGAACGCAAGGCATTCCAGTTGCCAGGCAGGTCACCTAAAGAACCATCTTACCAAGACATCTCCCTTTGAGACTCATTCGCAGGAGGGGCGAGCTCACACTTGCCCATCTTAAAGACATACTTGCCCACCCTAGAGACACTGTAGGTAGACAATGTTGCCTTACTTGTGCCTACGCCTGTAGATACATTTACATGCTGCTGAGCAATCCTAATATCAGTCTTATTTGCCAGGGTAGACCAAGTGGGAAAAATAAAAAATAAAAAATAGCTGCGCACCAACATCTATCCAACAGTATTGTTGAAAGACTGCCACTGGGGCTACGACAACAGACCAAGGGGTGACAACGTTTCATACATGCATTGTGCTTCTTAAAACCAGGTTTAAATGTATGTATGTATTAAACGTCGTCACCCCTTGGTCCATTGTCATAGCCCTAAGCCCTGTTGGCAGTCTTTCAATAAACCTGTTCAATGGATGTTGGTGTGCAGCTATTTTTTCTACATGTTCACGGTTGCAAGCCAGAGCTAGCACCTAGCCCTTTCCTCTTTGCTGGATTATCATACGCACCTGAAGCAGTCATCAGTTTCATTGTTCCTTACTTGCCAGGGTACTGCACATCACTTTTGCCTGCCAGGATATGTTAACATACAAACAGGACACCAAGTGCACCAACCCTAGGCTAGCTGAAGTTACTATATATCTCCATTTTGAGGATCTTGCTGTTTCTCCTTCGGTAGCAGCGATTTGGTGGGCCTAGAAATTGTCACTAAAGGAGGAACTCGAACGCTACGTCTAAAGTTGATCATTTACATTGTGGCCTATTACCTTACATGTTTATTGCCTAGGTCTGAGATTTAAAAAAAAAAAAAAAAAAAAAAAAATCCTTCAATCAAGCAGACCCGTTTCCATTCATGCCTGAGTGCATAGGCCATTTTAGTTGTTTAACTGTACTGTTTTAAAGTCTGCATTTGACACAAACTCTGATCTATAACGGTATAAATCAAACCCAAGCTTGACTATTGAGTCTCCCATTGAACTTCCTGGTTCACTACAGTTGTGTGTTAATACTGTGCTTACACAATTTTCCTAGTAGTGCCAGAGGGACTGTTCTTGAGGTTGGGAGGCAGAGTACAGAACCAAAATATATTCAAGCAGCTCCTTCAGGGGTGTAGCTACATTTATTTCATCAATTTACAGCAATTAGATTTCTTGATTTCCTTCAGTGACTGGCGTTGGCAATGCTAAGAACTGTAATATGCAGACTTGGTTTTAAGTGTAGCCTTCAGGCCTGTCATAATTGTTGTGATGGCAAGATATACCTTCAAAATAATTAATAGTGAATTTAATAATAAGATGGCTTCTGAAACTAACCTGTACTTTTACTAGTTAAGGGCTTCTCAGGTTTTCACAGGCTGCTGTTCTGCTACACCATCCTGTATGCTAAAGATTTCTAGAACATAGTGGGAGGATGGGCAAAGAAAAATTTATGAAACTTCTGTAAATCCCTAAAACTGTGTCCAGGAGGTGGGAGAGGAGTCCATAAATCTGCTTAAACCCCTCATTTAAAATGAGTAAATATGATATACTTTCCTATCTACTAATGCTAGCAGCATAAGGATTATAAATAATCAATCAATGTTGATTGAGAGAGCGAAGTTCCACTTTAAGTGGCAAGGGGGGATTTCAGCATGCTGGTGCAAGACAGCATTTCAGGATCCAGCCTTTAAGAGACTCCTGTTGAAGGGCCTTGCCCTCCTGGGCAGAAGTCAGGGAAGGAGTCTGTTGAAGACTTCAAGGTCCCAGCTAGACTTAGCTGGGGGAACTAAATGAAAAGTATCCCAGGAATCCAAAGGGGTCAAGAGAAATCTCAGGGGAGGTGAGCAGAGAAGGAAGCTGTGGGAGAGACCACAAGTTGTCCAGAGGCCGAGTGAGTCTTCATCTCCCTCACAGGGAAAGAGCCTGGGGATTATCTGCAGGAGGCAAATGATGATTCTGTGGCAGAGTGAGTACAAGAAAGACCCTAGTGCTGAAAGAGTGACTGTGTAGTGCCTTAGTATCTTGGAAGAGGACAGGTCACAGGCATCAGATTTTGTGGGACCATTTGCTGGGGGAAGAGGGTAGAGTACATCCAGAAGTGTGCCAGTGCAACCAAGCAGGGTGCAATACCCTTGGATGGCAAAAGTTGCAGCAGAAGCTGTCAAAGAGTTGGAGAAGTGCAGCCAGAAAGTTAGAAGTCCTCGAGTTCTGTTTCAGTTCAGGTTCTGTGGTCAACACCGAAGAAATGGCTGCACTCCAAGATCCATCAAAATTCTTATTTAATAACGAACATCCCATGTGTTACAAACAGTTCAAATGGTAGCCGCGTTTCACACACTAACAGGTGCGCTTATTCATTGGTTCTGTGGTATCCCATGCTCTTTATCCCCATCTAAGTTTCCCCCCCAATAAAAAAAAAAAAAAAACCCTATATTGATTCTTGAGCCAGAGAATGACTGCCAAAAATGCTGTGTGCCTGAATGTGTGCCTGCTGAGGGGAGGAAATAGGACCAAACAACCAGCAACTTTTTGGGGGGGGGGTGTGCTACAGGTACTACAATGCGCCCCACTGCTCCAGCAACTACATCTATTACTGAGGCTGGGTTTGCAATAGCAGGAGAATGTGACCGGCTCTCTACGGAGCTGGTTTATATATATCTCCGATGCAAATTAGCACAGGAGCCCTGTGCATCTTTTGGTCCATTTCAATTTGGGCTAAAATCGGACCTGAAATGATGAACCAGGACGCGCAGAACCCCTGCTGGGAGCTGCATCGGCATCCAGTGCGAACCAAGCCTTAGATGGCACCACCCTGTCAGCAAAGGGGCAAGCACAGAGTCTCCAGCCTCTTCTGCACAGATTCAAGGGTCAGAGGAAACTGAGGAAATTAGGAAGGTGCTTTAATGTAGGCAGTAGTGGAAGCAGAAAGGACTCTAGCAAATGTAAAAAAAATAAAAAGGGGGGGGGGGGTGGATATGAGAACGTTAAGTTGTTATAGCTGTGGGAAATTGGGGCATTTCTTATACTGTAAGCTCCTTGAGGGCAGGGACTGATGCGAATGTACAATAAATTATATAGTAATAATAATACTGCCGCTTAAGAATATAAAAACACACTACCACTGTGTGGTGGTGCTCTTTTTTATTCCTCACACCAAGTTTCAGTATCATCTGTTGCTCCAACAAGCATCTATGACATTTTATTTAGCCAGAATACTATTTTGTACTGTTATCAGCAATTTGTAAATGAGAAGACATTCAAAAGTTTAGAAATAAGAATAGTCTTTTGACTTTAAACAAAGGACCCTTTGATGAAATGTGAATCTTGTGAAGGAGATGTCACCAGAAAGGACAGACAGTCAATGAGGATACTAAAAGACTGCTATTGAAAAACAATAGTGCTCGATATTAATATTTTTAAAATTGTGTACAGTATAAATATTGTGTGTTGTCAAAAGTAAAAGAGACAGGAACATTGTACAGAATATAAAACTTGCAGGCATCTTAATTTTTAAACATTAAAAAGTGTTACTAAACCTAAAAATGTTTGTAATGTAATGTTTTATACCTTAATGCATTGAGGTAAAAAAATAAATAAAAAATATATATAGCAGCTCCAAAGTCAAAGAAGCCCCGCTGTTAGTGCGGAAGAGTGGTGATATGGGGTAGGTGGAGAGAGAGCGAGGATGTCATCTCCGCTTGCCAGCCCGCTTCTCTCATCCGCCCACCTCTTGATCCACCCGCCCGCCTTGCTCCCTCATGCCGCACGCCATGGCCCTGCTGCAGAGAGGCCATGGCCCAGTGGTTAGGGACCCCTGCTCTCTGGGATTTTATTTTTGGCGACACAGCCAACGTCTAAAAGACCCTGGATGTCTCCCCTCTGCTATTCCTGCATGAGGCGAAACTTTGAATGGAGCTCCAGACCGAGGGCGATTGATGGTTATTTTGCATTTCTTCCACAGGCGAATAATCAAATATTTTTATTCACTGAACTGCAACTCAAATTTATAACATTTGTATCACGTGATATTCTGTCTCTATCATGTAAAATACACCTATGATAAAAATTATAGAACCTTAATTTCTTTGTAAGTGGGCAAACTTAGAAAATCCCCACTGTGAATCAGGCCTTTACAAGGCGATATCTGGGTTTGCTAGATGGATTTCCTACAGTGCAGTATTGCAGGAAAAATGTTCCAACATTCCCGTTCGATAGAAGCCGATCATTAGAACAACTTCTATTGTGCAGAAAACAGCCACAGATGGATCGAAATTCAGATGCTCCCTGAAGTGGCTAAATTTGAACCCCTCTATGGCCAGCTTATGGCGTTTGGCACACTTTGCGGATACAAAAGGAAGCCATGTAGCCATGTAAACCATACCAGGCCAGGTTTTCCTTCATCTTGCACAGGTGAATTAAATCGGAGTCAATGGCTTGGTATTTTGGACAGCTGAGGCCTCTTTCACACGAACGATCCGTTCAGGTCCGCCTGTCAAAAAACCGACAGGCGGACCTGAACGGACACTCCATAAACCTCTATGGAGCGTTGGATGTCAGCGGTGACATGTCCGCTGACATCCGATCCAATCCGATAAAGTGCGACAGCTTAAAAAAAAAAAAAAAAAAAAAAAAAAAAAAAACACTTTTCCATCAGTCTGTGGATCGGACGACCGACTCTGTGGTCCGTCGTAATCCGATCTCCCATAGGGGGAGAGCGGCGCTCTGACAGGTCCGTCCCTGCGCAGTGTGCTGAGACAGACCTCTCATCTTCCTGCTCAGCGGGGATCGACGGAGTGATCCCCGCTGAGCAATCGGATGTTCACGGGGCGGATCGTCACGGATCCGCCCCACGTGAAAGAGGCAGAAGAGAAAAGTCTCAAAACATGACCCGTCGGGGGTACTTGAGGACTGAGGTGGAGAACCACCGATATAAAGGAAACTTTCCAAGCTTTAAAAAAGAGAGGATAAGTACGGCTCACCTATAGACACAGCGACCAGCCAATGGGAGGAGCGGGAATGTGTGAAGATCAGGTCCTTGGCCATCTCCGGGTGCAGGTAGAATCTAAAAACACAGGAAAGATTTATGATTTTACACAAAACACACACACACACAACCACCGATAGGAAGGATAATAAACAACGCAGATCTATGCGGTTCATGTATGCACAGTGCAGTTTCACGCACACACTGCAGGTACATCAGCCTATTCATTTTAGTGGGCTGCCGAACCCCAAAGAAAAGCAAGGAAAAGTCTCTGCCTCTTTTTAGAAACCAAAATTTGTCAAAACGCGCCACACATTAATAAAAAGCAGTGCGTTTTGCCTACAGGTCAGGAAAACGTGATTTTGTGAGTGAGAATACAGACACTACATCAGGGCTCGGTGACCCCAGGAAGTTGTGTGCTCAGGGGGGACACCCCTTGGCACGTGACATTCTCCTCACCCGAGCAGCGCCCATATCCCGGTGAGCAGGCTGTGTGTGAATGAAGTCCAGATGTTCCTCCATTTCCAGGGGTTCCGGAGAGCGGAGCCGGGAGCGGGAATCAGCGTGCCCAGCCGCCTATTCAACAAGCGGAATGAGAAGAACGAGGCTCCGGTGATGAGGAGTCCGGGCTCCATGGAGCGGCGTGGATGTCACTCTGTAAACAATGTTATACAAGGCTAAGTGATGGGCGCGGACTGTCTATAGGGCTCCCTCCTCCCGCCTATTCCATCTCCATGGTGACGGACGGGAACCCCCTCTCCTACTTTCCTCTCCTCTCCTTCCAAACTGGGAGCGCCCCTGTGACCGGACTCTTCTCCCCCCTCAGTAGCGCACTCTTCTCATGAACTGCAGGGGGCGCTGTGCTCGAACACCGAGCATCTTGTGTAACTGTCTGTGTTGCGTTATACAACTCACGTGTCACGTGGTGTACACACTCTAATCCCACCTACCCTTTATTAACACTATACATGCCGGGAAACTCCCAGCCCTGCCTGAGAAGGAGCAACAACTGGTGCCAAGATTATAGAAGAACGGCCAAAGCTCCTCTGTCCATACTTTTCTTCTGGGTCACAGAAGTGCACTTACTTTTGTCCTCCTGTGACCCAGAGTCAGCTGACAGCAGATTATTCCCCTCTGTCAGCTGACATCACAGCGACCTCCAATTTCTGAAGGCATCCCGACCATATTGTAGGGATCCATCCAGTTTGACAGGCAGCTCCACCTCTCAGCATGCGACTGAAAAGCAGAGCCAGCTGTGTCCATCCTCTTACCCAGCCCACTTGTAAGCAGGTGGATGTTGCTGCAATGGTTCTCCCGGGAAGGGAAGGGTTCATGCTGCTGGTCAGGATTTCCCAGGCTTTTTGGGGAAGTAACACATAAAAAGGGAGTGAATAGCATCTCGGGACAAGGTCATCTAGAGCCCAGGGCAAATATGCTAAATTGTACCCCCCCCCCCCAATTTATGAACACTATGTGTCAGCAAAAACCCCCCCCCCAGAAAAAATTGACCACTTATATGCCCCGCCGCCCAGAAAAAATCCCCCTTCCTTGCACACATCCTTTACCTCTCAAATGTCCCCTCCAAGCACAAGCCACCCCCCAACCCCCCCCCCCTCCATCCTGCATCCTTTCACAAATCCCCCACAAATTTTCCCCTCCCCTAGCACAAAAGCCCCCCCCCCCAAATCGTCCCTACTATCGCAAATCCCCCTCCCAAAAAACAGCACAATCACAGCTGATTACATGTAAACAGACTTGTTGGTTATTGGCAGTCCTTTCCTCCCAAGCTGTGTCAGTGTGAGGAAAAGAGATAACCGACAAGGCTCTTAGTACATTCTTTACATTGATAATCAGGGCAATGATTATTAGTGCAGCCACATCAGTGCAGTCTCATCAGTGCAGCTTATTAGTGGCCATTAGGGATGAGCTACGAGTTTGAGTCGAACAGCAGGTGTCCTCCGAACAGCGAATTTTATGGAGTGTTCGCGGCAAATCCAATTGCTGTATGATGATTGGCCAAAGCATACACCTGACCTGCATGCTTTGACCAATCACAGCACACTCCTCAGCGAGAGCCATAATTGGCCAAAGGCAGGGTGCTCAGGGGGACTAAGTCCACGCCCCACACTATATAAGGCTGCTGACTGCGCCAGTATAGTGTGTTACAGTGGACGGAGATAGCAGGGCTGGACTGGGAATGAAATCAAGCTCTGGAAAAAAAAAATACCAGCACCACAGCATTATTATACCAGCGCAACAGTATAACGTCATTATTGTCTTGTTCATGAAAGGGAAAACCATACATTTTAAAGAGGAAATAAACCCTAATGGGTTTACTTCCTCTTTGATTCCCTGCAAAGGTAAAGCATAATGGACTAATATGCATCGCATTGTAGTCCATTATGTGTCACTTACCTGACACAGGAGCCAGCAAAGTCACCGCTGTCCCCTGAAATCCAGAGCATCCATCTTCTCAGTGGGTCTCGCTGCTCCGCCGCTGTCATTTGACGAAGCCGCGATGACGTCACTCCCGCGCACGCACACGGGAGCCGCCACTCGCAGCATGTCGCCGTTGACAGCGGCGCACTCAGCGTGCCTGTGCGCCGCTGTCTACGGCGCATGCGCCATAGACAGCGGTGCCTGTCTTTCGGCAAATATCTCCTAAACCGTGTAGGTTTAGGAGATATTTCTTAGACCTACAGGTAAGCCTTAATCTAGGCTTACCTGTAGGTCAAAGTGGTTTGTAAGGGTTTACAACCACTTTAAAGAGCATACTGTATATAGATAAGACAGATATGAAATCACATAGGTATATATATATATATATATATATACATACATACCTCCCAACTTTTTGAGATGGGAATGAGGGACACCTATCAGCAAAAGTATGCAGGCATAGGACACACCCCTTGCCATGCCCCCTTAAAGGGAAATTGTACAAAAAACAAGATTGGTTAAACCCACAAGGGCTTTTTTTATCACTACTATTCCTTTATACTGGCTTTTGGAATTTACAAATGCAGCAATTTAGAACTCAGATGAAAGGTTTAGCGCTGGAAAACACTTTTTGATAGATAAAAAGTGCATTTTATATACAACTATATAGATCAGACCAAACTGAGGGACAAATGAGGAGGAATGTGGGACAGAGGGACAGTCCCTCAAAATCAGGGACAGTTGGGAGCTATGTATATATATATATATATATATATATATATATATATATATATATATATATATATGCGCACATTCCAGATAAAAGTGGTCAATCATCAAGGGGGATTCCAGGAACTCAGAATGTGGGGGGGGGTCACCTTCCGCAGAAAGAATACACTAAGTTAAGGGGTGGGTTACTGATATAAGGGGGAAGCCCTTTATATCAGTGCCCCCTTACATTATCGTATTGACTCCCCCCTTACATCAGTGACCCCCCCTTCAGACTGGCCTGGCGGTGCTGTCACTGACCTCCTCTCAGGTGCACCATGCAGGGCTCAGTCAGTTGGCTCCAGCTTGGTGGCTCTGGTTTTATCCTATAGTCTCCTCTCCACAGTCCACACAAGTCTGACTTCTCCCATGACCCCCATCCCGGCAGCACTCCCACTCTTGACTCCGCTCCAGACTACCTCAGAGACTGCAGACATGATACAGGAGATGGTCAGAGACTGCAGACGTGATACAAGAGCTCAATTCAGCCTCACCAGTGCCCATCAAATGCAGCCTCTCTGTGCCCATCAAATGCAGCTTTACTCTGCCCGTGAATGCAGTCTCACTGTGCCCATGAATGCGGCCTCACTGTGCCCATCATTGCAGCCTCACTGTGCCCATCAAATGCAGTCTCACTGTGCCCATCAAATGCAGTCTCACTGCGCCCATGAATGCAGCCTCACTGTGCCCATGAATGCAGCCTCACTGTGCCCATCATTGCAGCCCCTCCTGTGTCCCATGTCCCAGTCTGCAGTCCCTCATCTCAGACTAGAGCCCATAGCAGCTCAGTGTTCTTAAAAGTGATCTTTCGATTTTGCTATTCTATTTAAAATCATTTAAAAACACTGAAAATTAAACCACCAGCATTAGTCACAAAGTCAGGTTATGAGGGTTCCCAATTACACTGACAGCAACAGGATCCTGAAAAGCAGGATGACCTGGTTCATTTTATGCTGCACGGGAGGGGTGACTTGGGTTGTGCAGAGCAAAACGATTCTTGTCTAATCTTGTCAGTGAAGCAGGCCATAGACAGTTAGATAACAGCAAGTGATGCTCCTGATTTTGATTATGGCTTATAATTATTGCACCTTTTCTGCTCTAAAGGGGGAATGACAAGCATCTCAGACAGTTGGAGTCGCTTGTTATCCAAAAGGTAAATTCTGCTACGTTTTAAACACATCTGTCTGTTAAATTCCTAATACTTTACTATTTTATGTAGAAGAGTAAAGCCTCATACACACTATCAGATTTTCTGCTGATTTTTTCCTTCAGATTTACCAAAACCATATAATATGAGGTCAAACCTTAGGAGTTTCAATTTGTATGCAATCAGGCAGGCCCTTGCGCTACATGGTTTTGGTAAATCTGAAGGAAAAAATCAGCAGAAAATCTGATAGTGTGTATGGGGCTTACGAACCCATTCACACCTAACGCAGTTGGATGCAATTGGATGTACTCCAAAGACAGTCCAAAATCCAGGTTATCCTATGGGCTTAGTTCACACAATTGCAGTGCATGTTTTTTTTAGTGCAGAAAAGTACAGTATGCTGCATTTTTCTGCACTGCAAACACGCAAAAATGCATGCAAATACACTTCAACACATTGCAGTGCACATAGAAACTCAGGGAAAGAAAAGAAGAGGGAAATGACCTCACTTTTTGTCTTTGTCAGGTATATAGAAACACCATTTTAATCACAACAAGGACAAATACAGATAGATAAACACGCATCAATTGCATGTAAAAAGCTTGTCAACTGCATGCAAAACACACATCAAATGCATGCCTATGTACAAGGAAAAAACACAAAGTTACTTGCAGTTTCTTGTGTAAAAGAGGCCTAAGGGCTTTTCACACCCAACGTAGTTGGATGCAGTTGACGTTGGATGCATTTTGAACTGCACCCCAACTGCATAGACAGCCCAAAACCAAGATAAATCTATGGTCATGGTTCACATCATTGCAATGCAGTTCAGCGCAGTTAAAAAAAAGTAGAGCATGCTGTATTTTTTTACACCACAAATGTATGTAATGCGCTACAAATGCACTTCAAATGCATTGCAAATGCAGTGCTAAATGCAGCACAAAACACACGAAAAACACATTCAAGCGCACATCAAATGCTCTTCAAATGCATGTAAACATGCAGTCAAAAATACTCAGTTATGAGCAGTTTCTGGTGTGAATGGGCCCTTAAAGCGGGGGGACTCCATCCAAAAAAAAAAAGGGGGGGAATTTGTAGCTGCTGACTTTTAATATAAGGACGCTTACCTGTCTAGGGATCCCGCGATGTCAGCGCACCCCAAGCCTATTCGTCTATCGGCTTCGGGTGCAGACGCCGGCATTGCAAGTAAGGGAAACCAGCAGTGAAGTCGCGCTGCGATTTCTGAATGGTCCTGCTGTCTTTTGGGACACGCACAGGTCCCAGAAGGCAGCGGGGGGAAGATATGTCATTGATCTTACCTGGAAGTGGTTGGTTTTGATAGGTACCCGCTACCCCCACCCCCCAAAAAATGCCAAACGTGGCAGTGGAGGGGGGAGGGTGAGAACGAGCTGAGCTTCCCCTTTTGGGTGGAGCTCTGCTTTATTTATATATATATATATATATATATATATATATATATACACTACTTATGGGTTGCAGTGCTCTTACAACTCATGCAGGGTGTGATGGTGAGGAAAGACCTGTGATACATATAGGTGACAACAAAGGAAGATGGTAGGTTATGGTAAACGATAGCTGGCTCAGGTGGAGTTGAGTGGTTCACAAAAGTGTCTCGGTAGTTTGGTGTGGGTGGAGTACAGAGTACATAATACAGCTAGATATTGATAAACTGGAAGTGTGTTTTCAGAAAAACAGATTAGCAGGATTAAAAGCAGGATTACACAGGTAGTGATGTATTAGTGCTGCAGATGCCAACATGCTTTTAAAGAATGAGACGGATACAAGAGAGGATTATAAAGGTACCTGATTAAAGAGAGCCTCTAAAATAATGCCAAGTAGTCTTATTAAGGAAGCTCTAAATTGAATTCTTTGGAGTTTCATCCACTTACTAGTTCCTTGTAGCTAGGAAACTCACTTCTAGCCATCAACTAAATAAATGTATGGAAAAGGACGAACAAAGAAGGAAGGAAAAGGGAGAGAACGATCTTCATGTTTTGCATATTAGTAAAATTAAAGCATTATTAAACCCAAAAGTAAACTTTTATTATATTACAGCTTGTAGGCAGGTGCAGTCTGTTTTCTCCACTGCAGGTGCCACACAACCCCAGCAGCAGTGCAGAGGGAGAGGAAGCAACATGATTCCTCTATGGTTTCCTGGGTTACTGTGGCAGCAATCTGGTTGGATGCACACAGCCCGCGTGACCCTGGCAGCCATCTTGGGTCAGGCAGAGTCTACTTAAGACCTTGGCTTATGGGTTTGGCACACATTTAGCAGGTGGGTAGTATAGGGGCAGGTTACCCATCTGTCAGGGACAGTATTAGTGGTAGGAAAAGGTTCCAAACAAATAAGGAAAGCTTAGGGATCCGCCACCTTTCTTGGAAACCTTCTCACCTGGGATCGGTCCCGTCAGTCCGCATTCCACCCCTCCAGACAGACACTGTCAATTTGTCTGAAACCTGCTCGGCTACATGCTGCTGTTATCTGTGAGTGTCCCCGGTTGGGCTTCCTGTGAACATTTTTCATTTACTTAAATAGAAGTTTCATTATTCGCACCTGAACTGAGTGTGTGTTATTGCTGCAGCACCACATTGCACCCATCCACAAACTTACCAATTCTTAGATGTGATGGTTGCATTTGTTTCCTTTTTAGGCTTTCTTTCTTCTATTTTCATCTGATGATCCAGCTATCAAGTCTATTGTTTTTCAAAAGCTCAAGCTCTCCAGCAGAATATGACAGCTTACATGGATGAGACAAATCACATAACACTGGCAGGGGTGATTAAAATGATCAGCTTTTATTAATTTACGCAACACCTTTATCCCAAAAGAAAAAACAGATGTTTTCTGTAACTGATTATAAAGTGTGAGCAGTTTAGTGTGTCTTCAATTTGTTAGTGTATCTAAACCTGCTAATACATTTAACACCCCCCCCCCCAGTCTAACAATGCTGCTGTCTGCTGTGCCTCCTGTACTCATTCCTCCGGAGTTGTGTTTCACTAATACCGGAGGTGTGTTACTGGCCAGAGCAGCGATGCTCAGCAGTGCCTCCCCTCCCTGCCCGTTTTGGGTGGTGGTGGTGGGTGTCCTCCTGTGCATCGGCGCCATGCGCAGCGCCCTGTCAGCTGCATCCTAGTGGCATTGGGAGGCATGGATGCTTGTATCCATCTTACGCTTTAGGGCAGGCGGGTGCGGATCCATGTCTGGCAATCCTCCTGGACGTGTGATCCTTATCTTTGCCCAATCCAGCCCACAGAGTGTAGTATGACGCAGGTGGGGACCCGCTCTGGATCTCAGGTATATCAGCTGGGGTTTGGAATTCACTCTTCAATCCTTCATCATGAGAGGGACACAACATCATTGTTTTCACATTGTTCTTTACATATGCAAGGTAGGCAGGAGTGCTTTGTGACTTAACTCACGTTTTTTTCTCATTTCCTGTTTAGTTTTTTTTTTTACATACGGTATATATTTTTATTTTATTTTATTTCTTTTTTTCCTCTTACACAACAAACATTCTTATAATAACCGTTTTAAATTTATACATTCACATTTTCACTTTTTTTTTTCCATATCTTTTTCACATTTTTTTCACTTTTTCACTATTTATCAATTTCACACACCACTCACCATACAATCATCTTCCAGATTGGTGTGGATTTTTATTAGATCATCTATCCTCTCTGGGATTGCACTGTGATGACCTGACCTGCCTACGAGCTGACCCCCTGACTTGGTTTTGGTTTCTTGCCTTTGCTCCGGGCCAGGCATGTGATAGGAACTCCCACTCCCTTCATTCTCACATGAGCCAGTTTAATTCTTGGGCTGATCTGTAAGTATTAGTATATCTAAATACTCCCTAAGGGAACTTTTTTGTATCTTTCAGAAAGTTTTCCCTTCCTTATTTTTATGAAGGGTTTATTGTATTTAATCAGATTTTTCTGTACTTGCAGTGAATTAATTTTTGCATCCATACTCCTGATGAGTGAAAGTGATTCACAAAACGTGAGTTTTTCTATTCATGTGATGCCAAGACAGTTCGGCTTTTATACAGCATGTACTCAGTTATGCATATGTATAATTATGTATCATTGTATACAGTGTATGTGTTCTTGGTATTTTTTTACCAATATGTCAGCCTTTGTATATGGTTATGTTTATGTTTTGAAAACATTATCGTGCATTTCTAGATCATGGAATTGCTTTTAATACAATAAAGATTTTATATATTTACTCCATACAAATTTTTTGCAGCAATAAGCCTCATTTAAAGTCTCATTCTTTTCCTTTTTGTTTCTATTTCATATAGCCATGGATGGAGGCCTTTTACTGTGGTCAGGTCACACTTTTTTCTTTTTATGGACAGAAACAGGAAGAAAGGCAATTTCTCCTCGAGGCTAGATGCAAATGCTACTATAAGTCATTTATATGCTAAAGATTTATATGCTAAGTACAGGGCAGCCATCAGAAGTTTTGGGGCCTCTAACACAGCCTCGGGCCTGGGCACCGCCCCACCCCCCCAGGGCCTGACCATCAACATTCCCCAGGGTCTGCCCACTGGGCATCCCACCAAGTCCCATCCCATGTCCTCCTACTCCTCCAGTCCCATTCGCCCCATCCCATATCTGCCTCGTTTTCCGTCCCATCTTCTCCACCTCCAGTCCCACCCCCCCATCCCATGTCCTCCTCCTTCTCCATCCCATGTCCTCCTCCAGTCCCATCCCCCCCATCCCATGTGCTCCTCCTTCTCCAGTCCTACCCCCCCCCATCCCATGTCCTCCTCTAGCCCTCCCATCCCTGGGAGGTGATTATAACTGAAGGGGGAAGGGACTGACTAGAGGAAGTGACAGATCGTGGTTTCTAGCTAATAGGAACACACGATCTGTTACTCCTCTCAGAACAGAACAGGGAAGTGTGTATTTACACACACTCATCCCTGTTCTGTGTCTCCTGCTCACAATCGCTCGTGGCCAGCGGTCATTGCTATGGTATAGCTACAATGGTTCGTGGGATCGTGCCAACCTGCCACAGTATAATGATGGCGGCTGGTCGGCAAGTGGTTAATCTTACCTTGTGACTGTGCAGACTAGAGGGGGAAGAGAGTAGGTCACCAGTAGGGATGAGCTTCGTGTTCGAGTCGAACATACGTTCGACTCGAACATCGGCTGTTCGCCCGTTCGGCGAATTCCGAACGTTATGGGCCGTTCGTGCCAAATTCATGTGGCGCTCACGGCCCACAATGCACTGCATCATCGCAGTGCATTGCTGGCTCATGATTGGCCAAGCATGCACTGTGACCCCGCATGCTTGGCCAATTACAGCGCCAGCAGCGAGGAGAGCCATGATTGGCCACAGGCAGGATGCCTGTGGCCAATCATAGCTCAGGCTGTGTAGTACACACCCCACACTATATAAGGCCGCCAGCGCGGCGGCCTTGTGTAGTGTGTTGGCGTCTGAAGCAGTTAGTGGGTGTTCTGTGTACCTTCAACACAGTATACACCGATCGTTATCGGCCGATTTTCGATCTTGCTCTTCTGTAGTGGTTGTTGTCTGCGTGCCCTGACCACAGTATACACCGCTATATTCACCTCACCTATATAGCTAGTGATCTATCTTTTATAATAGAGCTTGCAGTCAGTAGTGTTAGGAGCTTGTGCGTGCTGTCTGCGTGCTCTGTACCCAGTACACACCGCTATATCCACCTACATAGCTCTTCTCTATTTGAGCCCACTTGCCATCTGCAGGAGTTATTGGAAGTTGTGTGTGCCTCCAGCACAGCACAGTATACATCTGTATATACCCCTTTATCTCTGGTGTTCTATAATAAAGGCATCTGCAGGAGTTAGTGGGAGTTTTGTGCCTCCAGCACAATATACACCTGTATCTACCCTTTATTGCTGTTCTCTAATAGAGCCATCTGCAGGGCTTAGTGGGTGTTGTGTGCCTCCAGTAAAGTATACCCCTTTATCTCTGGTGTTCTATAATAAAGGCATCTGCAGGAGTTAGTGGGTGTTATGTGCCTCCAGCACAATATACACTACCCAACTGCTGTTTTACCCAACTCCCTTCAGGCCATTACCATGTCTGGAAGGCCAGCAAGGAGAGGCAGACAGGCGCGAGCCGATAAAAGAGGGCAAGCAGGCTCTGTGTCTAGAGACAACAGTGCTGGTCGGTGCATTGTCATCAGCACGTGGCCATGGGACACGCTTGTCCTTCTTTTCGGCAGCTGGACATGTTGAACCGCAACATGCCAACGACTTGGTAGAGTGGATGACCAAGCCCTCTTCATCCTCCTCATCCTCTCTCACCCAGTCTCAGGGTACTAGCAAAGCAGCTACCAACGCATCGTCTTTCTTCCTCTCAATGTCATCATCAGTGACTCCTTCCCTAGACCCACCACGTCCTCCTGAGGAGTCTCCTGAACTCTTTGAGCACAGTGTTGGGTACATGCTCCAGGAGGATGCCCAGTGTTTTGTAGGCTCTGATGATGACACTCAACTAGAGTAAGGCAGTAGCGTGAATGCAGAGAGAGGGGATGCTCAAGAAGGACTGGCAGTCATGTTCCACAAGCTGCAGCATATTGCCAGGTTTGCTACAGCGATGAAGAGGGAGGGGATGATGAGGGCACTGACTCCACGTGGGTGCCTGGTAGGAGAGAGGAGGAGGAAGCACATGTCCAACGAGGCAGGATGCCCTCCGGGGGCCAGCCTAGGGGCAGCACACAGACTGAATCACACCGCAGAGCTCCGCCTGTGCAGGGTGCTGCCTCTGCGCGATATTCTAAAAGTTCTTTGGTGTGGGCCTTTTTTGAGACGAGTGCATCAGATCGCACCGCTGCTATTTGCAACATATGTCTCAAGCGTATCTCGCGTGGCCAAAACATCAGCCGCTTGGGCACCACATGCTTGACCAGACATATGTTGACCTGCCATGCAGCTCGTTGGCAAGCGTACCTCAAAGACCCACACCAAAGAACAAAGTGGACCTCTCCTTGCTCCTCATCAGCTGGCATCTCCAACCCCACTAGACCTTCAGTCCTCTCTGAAACCTGCTCTGAGAGGAATGAAGGTGTAGAATTAGGTGTGTCACAGCCAAGTGCTTCCGGGCACTCTGCTAGCAGTACACCCACGTCCGATTATAGCAAGCAAATGTCCCTGCCCCAGCTGCTGGACCGGCGAAAGAAGTTCACTCCCAGCCATCCACATGCCCAGCGGTTGAATGCTAGCTTGGTTAAATTGCTAGCACTTCAACTGCTGCCTTTTCAGTTGGTAGACTCGGCCCCCTTCCGTGAGTTTGTACAATGTGCGGTTCCTCAGTGGCAGGTCCCCAAACGCCACTTTTTCTCACGGAAGGTGATTCCGGCTCTCTACCGGCATGTGGAAGGCAATGTCCTTGCCTCGCTGGACAGGGCGGTCAGCGGTAAGGTGCATATTACTGCTGACTCATGGTCCAGCAGGCATGGACAGGGACGTTACCTGTCTTTCATGGCCCATTGGGTCACTCTTCTGGCAGCTGGGAAGGATGCAGGACAAGGTGCAGTAGTGTTGGAGGTTGTTCCGCCACCACGCCTCCAAAATGCTACTATTGGTTGTGACACACCTCTCTCCTCCACCCCCTCCTCTTCTTCTTCCTCCATGGCCTCTTCCAGTGCTCTGTCCTCAGAACCAGCGGTGCTCCGTAGGCGTTCCAGGGGCTACGCAAGTACACAGGCAAAACGATGCCATGCCGTGCTTGCGCTGGTTTGTTTGGGGGACAGGAGCCACACTGGGGCGGATGTTTTGTCAGCTCTGCAGGGGCAGGCCGAGAGGTGGTTGACGCCACGCCAGCTTAAGCCAGGAATGGTGGTTTGTGACAATGGCACCAACCTCCTCTCCGCCCTCCGACAGGGACAACTGACCCATGTGCCCTGTGTAGCTCACGTCCTTAACCTGGTGGTGCAGTGGTTCTTGGGCAGGTACCCCGGCTTACATGATGTCCTGAAGCAGGCCAGGAAAGTCTGTGTGCATTTCCGCCGATCATTTAATGCCTGTGCTCGGCTGGCTGAGCTCCAAAAGGAGTTGAACCTGCCCAAGAACCACCTTATATGTGACATGCTCACCAGGTGAAACTCAACGTTGGCCATGCTGCAGCGGCTGCACACGCAGCAGAGGGCCATCAATGAGTACCTGTGCGACTACGGCACCAGGACAGGGTCAGGGGAGCTCGGTTTTTTCTCACCACGCCAGTGGGGCATGATCAGGGATGCATGCACTGTCCTGTCACCGTTGCATGCACTGTCAGGCCACAAGGATGGTGAGCAGTGACAGTGCATGCATCAGTGACACTGTACCTCTTGTCCACCTCTTGGAGCATACGCTGCATGGAATAATGGACAGGGCACTTGAGGCAGAACAGAGGCAGGAAGAGGAGGACTTCCTTGCCTCTCAAGGCCCCCTTTATCCAGACAGTATTCCTGCTGTGCCACCCATCACACAGGAAGAGGATGAGGAGGAGGAAGAGGAGGAGGAGGATGATTGTGTCAGCATGGAGGTGGAGGCTGGCACTCAGCATCAGCAGCAGCAGTCTTGTAGGGATGATTTACAGTCCCAAGAAACACGTGGACTTGTACGTGGCTGGGAGGAGGTAGCTGCGGATCATGTTGCCCTTAATGACCCAGAGGACTCCGGACCGAATGCCTCAGCTAACCTATGCTGCATGGCCTCCCTGATCCTGCAAAGCCCGCGGAAGGATCCTCGTATTCTTCGGATCAAGGAGAGGGACCATTACTGGCTGGCCACTCTCCTTCATCCACAGTACAAGGGTAAGGTTGCCGACCTTATCTTGCCATCGCAGAGGGAGCAGAGGATGGCCCCTTTCACACATGCGGATGGTATGTCCGTATTTCATCCATCCGTTTGCGGATGAAATACGGACATACATTCATCCCTATGGGATAGCGGGTGTCTGCGGATGAGCATCCGCAGACAACCGATTTCGTCCGCCTCCGCAACAGTCCGATTCTGCAGACGGAGGAAAATCCTATTTTTCTATCCGTCTGCAGAGCGGATCGGACGAACACGGACAGACGGTCCGTGCTCGTCCGATCCCCATAGAGGAGAGCGGAGATCTGACAGGGCGGTCCCTGCACAGTGTGCGGAGACCGCCCTGTCCACAGCCGGCTCAGCGGGGACAACGGAGCCATCCCCGCTGAGCGAGCGGATCTTCACGGGGCGGATCATTACTGATCCGCCCCGTGTGAAAGAGGCCGATGAGACATCTCCGGGAGGCCTTGCAGAAAGGTCTGTGCAACGCGTTCCCAGAGACTGGGAGGTTACAAACTCCTGGTCCTGGACAACATGTTGCTGAGGCATCGGTCAGAAGGAGTGGTGGAGAAGGTGGCCGTCTGACTGATGCTTTCAGACAATTTTTTTAGTCCGCAGCCCCAAGGTATGATCGGTTCCAGCAACCATCGCCAGCGTCTGATTTACATGGTGCAGGAATACCTAGGGGCAAGGTCAGACTTGGACACCTTTCCCACCGAAAATCCTCTGGCTTACTGGGTCTTGAGGATGGATCACTGGCCAGAGCTTGCACAGTATGCAATTGAGCTACTGGCCTGTCCTGCATCCAGCGTTCTTTCAGAACGCACCTTCAGTGCTGCTGGTGGCTTTGTTACCGATCACAGGGTGCGCCTGTCCACCGAATCAGTTGATCGACTGACCTTCATCAAGATGAATCAGTCTTGGATCACCCACAGCTACCAAGCACCTGAAGCTGATGTAACCGAATAATTTTTTTTGAAATATCACATCCCTTCAAGACTGCCTATGCTGATGCTGAGTGACTGTCCTGTAATGTTGATTGTCTATCCTCTTCCTCCTCCGCTGATATGTTGGAAGAACATTTCTGGTTCTGGGTGATGCCATCAGCCCAATTTTTCTGCCCCTGTTTAACAGGGGCGTTTAATTACAATTTTTGATGCAATGCTTTGCAGCAGGGCTAATTCCTGCAATAAAACTAGAGTATATGGGAGAGGTTACAGTGTGGTGGCACCAGCACCAGTGCCTAAGGCCCAATTTTTCTGCCCCTGTTTAACAGGGGCGTTTAAGTACCATTTTTGATGCAATGCTTTGCAGCAGGGCTAATTCCTGCAATAAAACTAGAGTATATGGGAGAGGTTGCAGTGTGGTGGCACCAGCACCAGTGCCTAAGGCCCAATTTTTCTGCCCCTGTTTAACAGGGGCGTTTAAGTACAATTTTTGATGCAATGCTTTGCAGCAGGGCTAATTCCTGCAATAAAACTAGAGTATATGGGAGAGGTTGCAGTGTGGTGGCACCAGCACCAGTGCCTAATGCCCAATTTTTCTGCCCCTGTTTAACAGGGGCGTTTAAGTACAATTTTTGATGCAATGCTTTGCAGCAGGGCTAATTCCTGCAATAAAACTAGAGTATATGGGAGAGGTTGCAGTGTGGTGGCACCAGCACCAGTGCCTAAGGCCCAATTTTTCTGCCCCTGTTTAACAGGGGCGTTTAATTACAATTTTTGATGCAATGCTTTGCAGCAGGGCTAATTCCTGCAATAAAACAAGAGTATATGGGAGAGGTTGCAGTGTGGTGGCACCAGCACCAGTGCCTAAAGCCCATTTTTTCTGCCCCTGTTTAACAGGGGCGTTTAATTACAATTTTTGATGCAATGCTTTGCAGCAGGGCTAATTCCTGCAATAAAACTAGAGTATATGGGAGAGGTTGCAGTGTCGTGGCACCAGGACCAGTGCCTAAAGCCCAATTTTTCTGCCCCTGTTTAACAGGGGCGTTTAATTACAATTTTTGATGCAATGCTTTGCAGCAGGGCTAATTCCTGCAATAAAACTAGAGTATATGGGAGAGGTTGCAGTGTCGTGGCACCAGCACCAGTGCCTAAGGCCCAATTTTTCTGCCCCTGTTTAACAGGGACATGTAATTACAATTCTTGATATAATATTTCACAGGAGGGCCCGTTCCTGTGCCCACCCAGAGTAACTGTGAGGACTTATAGTGTTGTGGCACTAGCACCACAACCACCAAAGGTCAAATTTTCTACCACTGTTCAACAATGGTATGTAATTACAATTCTTGATATAATCGTTCATAGCAGCGCGCTCCAGCGCCCACCAAGAGTCACTTTCAGGGCTTACAATGTTGTGGCAAAACCAACACCCTGTTCCGCTATTTCTGCAGAGCATATAGGACAGGCCCCTACTTTCAAACATCCAACTTACAAACATCTCCTACTTGCAAATGGAAGGAGACAACAGCAAGTGAGATGAAAAAAGATGGACGACAAAATAAATTATACAGGGGTGATAACCCTTCCCTATGTTTTCCAAAAATCTTAAAAATAATTTTTTTGACTGGAGCTACACTTTAAAAATGTACCAGTTGAAAATTAACAAACAGATTCAACTTAACACAACAAACCTACACAGTCCCTGTCTTGTTTGCACCGCCTGTATACTGCTGTTCTGAGTATATAGGGCCTGGGGGCCACGCGCATTTCCTTTTTTTAATATGGGTACGGGGTTCCCCTTAATATGCGTACAAGACCCAAAGGGGCTGGTAATGGGCAGGGAGGGCTACCCATGCCATTTTTCTCAATGATTTTCAACCATATTGCAGGAACCAGATATAACATTAAAACCGCAAGCAGTTTTAAATGATGTTATTTCTGTTTAATGTCATTTTGTGCAGGGACTGTTCTAAACACGGGAAACACGTGGCACTTCACAGGCATACTACAGACACCCCCCAGGCACCATATTTAAAGGAATATTTCACTTTTTTTTCACTTTAATCGTCATTAAAATCAGTGCTCCCGCCAAAACGGCCATTTTTAAAAACATTTTAGGCATT
This sequence comes from Lithobates pipiens, assembly GCF_037356315.1. Lineage (NCBI taxonomy): Eukaryota > Metazoa > Chordata > Amphibia > Anura > Ranidae > Lithobates > Lithobates pipiens. The sequence goes on from NW_027507748.1 coordinate 143,084,151, forward strand.
GACCCATATCCCCTGGGGCAGGAGCCAGGTCCCCAAACCCTTTTTAGGACAGTATCTTGCATATTAGCCGTTACAATTAGCACTTTTAATTTCGAACGTTCGAGTCCCATAGACTTCAATGGGGGTCTAAAGTTCGTACGAATTTGGGGTCCGTTCGAAAGTTCTGGTGCGAACCGAACCGGGGGGTGTTTGGCTCATCCCTAGTCACCAGCAGAGTGCTCAGCCTTTTCTCATGGGCTGCCTATAGGTGGGCGGGACTTGACCAGGAGGTGGGTGATGTCAGATTACTCCGCCTCTTATGTTCCTGCCTCCCGAAGCTGGCGATTTGCAGACCAAACTTTGATACACTGGGAGCTTAGAAGAAACTGTGGCTATGCCTTCACCTCCTGGATGGATGTACCACCTCCTCACCTACCCCCTATCAAAGCTACTGCTGAACCCCTCCTTTGCTGTTATGGGGATATGCAGGAAAGGTAGAGTTCTGTGAGTGCCGCTGGGAGAGCAGAGCTATCACTTGTAGACACAGCAACCATACTCACACGTATACAAGTGACAGCAGTGAGCAGAAAGCCAGAGGTGGCAGAGCTGTGTTCCGCCATGTTTTGGCAGTATAAAAGCCGGAGCCCCCTACATGTTTAATGTTTATGGGCTGTGCCCCCCTACCCCCCCCCCCCCCCATGGCAGCTCTGGCTAAGTATACTGTATATGCTTAAAGTTCACCTGGAGAGCGACAATTGTCTGTTCTGACACCTCATATTGCTGATTTAACAGTCAGGGGATTTGAAGTCCCAGCAGCTTTCTCTCCTCTTTGTTCGCGGTGACAGGATGGACTACGCGGGTTCTGATTGGTTGCGCCACCCATGTGAAAGCGCAGACAAATTAGAATGTTTCTAAATGTACTCTTGACAAGGTACATTTAGGAGATTAAGCCGAGGGAATTTCTAAGGCTATACGAGGTGTCTGAAAAGGTGATCATGATCGACTCCAGGTCAGCGTAACTGGGGGGATGAGGAGGGGGTCCTGTGTAAGTTCACCTTACAGATTTTTCTGTAAAGGTGAACTTACCCTTTAAGCAAAGTAACTGAGTGACTCTTATACATTACACTTGTAATCAAAGATGAGGATTCTGTCAATAGATGTTTACTACACCTAGTGTGCCTCAAGAAGGCTATTGTTTCCTGATTCTGCACCAGGCTCCTGTGGAGTTACTCCAGACCTCTTCTAAAATAAATCCTAAAACTTACCTGAGCCCCATCTAGATCCAGCAATGTTGCAGCAGTGTCTTGGCTGTCTGTGCACCCCTCCTCATTGGCTGAGACAGCAGAATGGTGACATTTGGTCAGGGCAGAGCTGGGCCTTTTTTATATTTTAAGGGGGAAAGAGGGTTAGGGCCAGGACACACTTAAGCAGTTGCAATTTCAATTGGCAGACTCCGAGACTTCAATAGGAGGACAGCCATGCAGGGAAAGTCCCCAGCAAGGCACCACATCTGCACATGCAGGAATTCTGTCTCCTATAGCAACAGTCTTTAACAGTTCCTAACTCAACGTAACAGTTCCTTTAGCTGCACTACAACTTCTCCCTGTAGTTCTTTAACACTGAGCTCCCGGTCTCTCACTAGACCCTCTGATTCACCGACACTGAATCCCTTGAGCTCTTTCAATCTTTGCTGTAGTATCTCCCTCAAGTGTCACCCTCACTTCCCTGCTGGGTCCCTAGCTTGGCACGGCAGATAGTTCTCAAGCTTCACCCCTGCTGACCGGCTCAGCCCCTGGCTTGACACACAAGGCTGCTCTGCAAGCGATTCCTCTGCTGGTTGGATCCCTGACTTGATCCACCATGCCCGTTCGGTGAGAATGTTGCTCTGGTATTTGCTTCAGTTACTCACTGTGGTCCCTGGTAAAGGTGGTTGGTCCCTTTGTGGTGACAGCTTCCCTTCTACCTCCGACCACTGACAGGTTCTCCAGCCGGCAGAACCATCACTTCTGGTTAGACTGCAAGCTGCAATCCCAACCCTGTAATGCTCCATTACTTCTGCATAGGCCCTTACACAGCCTAGCAGCCAGATGCCCCCTGGAATAGGCCCAATCTCTGGCCTAGCAGCGTACGACACACGTCTACCCAGACATCCGTCCTGATGGCACAGAACATAGATCACCTAACTCCACCCAAATATATAGGTTCTCCCACCAGGCTGAGATACCCCATATACCCATAACCTGACCTTGGGTTGCCCTTCTCGTATCCAGTACCACCAAGTACTCGGCCACCTAGCATTAGAAAAGTTGTCAGAAACCATGAATCAGACTGAGACAGAAGTACAATCAAATCACACTTGTTTATTAATAAAAATAAAAGTTAAATAGAAAAAGCGTAGTCAAGCATAGCCAGAGTCCAGTAATCAGATCGGGTAGTCAGCCAGTCCAAAGTTTATTAACCAGATCGGGTAGTCAGCCAGTCCAAAGTTCATTAATCAGATCGGGTAATCAGCCAGGCTTGAAGTCAGGGATCCAAGGAGAGCAACTGCAAGCAGGATAAGGTGCCAGGAGGGATGTCAGCAAGCCAGTCTTGAAACAAACAGCAGGAGATGGTTCCTTGTGATGTGACCAACGCGAAGGCAGAGGAGAAGTGAACTGGAAGGCTTTAAATAGGCAGGTCAGATGAGCATCATTGGCAACAGCTGGTAACTGTGGAGAGAGAAGAGAGCTGGCAATTAGCCGACAGCTGAGCGGCCAGCCCAGAGGAGGAAGGGCTAAGCCAGCCCTGGCAAAAATGCAACCAGGCCAAACTTAGGGAGAAATCAATGGATCTCTAGCAATTGACCAGGGAAACTTCTCCTGGCAAGTTAATTTGAGAGGAGCTCCCTGGCTAAACCTCCGGGCGCTACAAAATGAACGAAAAAAAACGAGTGTCACTTTAGAACATCGCTTAACAACCACAGTCCTCATCAGAAGATAGATGAATGATCATTGTCCCTCAGTTAAGGTGTTCTCCTGTATATGAATTGTAGGCGTTCAGGTAATGCAGGACCCAGAACCTGGTCTTGTTTCAGAATAGGCCAGTGCCTCTGAAACTATCAATCAAAAAGTTTTTATACAGAGTTTGGATAGGAGAACCTTGGTGTCGAATGTCCCTAAAGCTAATCAGAGTTCATCTATGAACATGACCTTGGATTTCAATGTTCAATATAAAAAATTTGAAAAAATTATTTTACAGGACTGGAAAGACCAGGTTCTGGGCCCTGCATTACCTGAAAGCTCGCAATTCATATACAAGGGACAAACTAGCCCCAGGAGATATTGACCCTCAAGTACATATTGAGAACTGGATTTTCAATTTTTTGACTGGTTTTTATATTTATATTTTTATGTGGCTGCTGTCCAGCATGTAGGCACACAAAGCATAAGTTGATAAAATGTAATACGGTGGTGGTGGGCGTCGTATACATGTTAGAGTGTGAGTGTGGCCTACAGTACATAGGAAGGACCTCTAGACCCTTACACGTGAGAATTGGAGAACACGTGAACAATATAAAAAAGGGTCTTTCCAAACATTTTCATTTGTTTCACAATTGCAGCCCTGCAGGGTTGAAATTTTGGGGGGGTCCTCTCATATTAGAGGAGGGGGGGTCCTCTCATTGGAGGGAATTTTATCTGGCAATTGAGCCATCGCAAATCTTTTTGGGTATATGAGAGAAAGGTAGGGGTTCCGACAGGGTTTAACGTAGAGTTCGATCAGAATTGCTTCATTTGGGATTGGTAAAGAATAGGATTGAGTTAAATATAGGGACTATAGTGTTTTTAAATACATTTTATTTTTATTATATGTGAATATCTATTTTGTCTGTATTTTGTACTCAGGAAGGGTTCATTTTAATTAAACTTTTTTGTTCTATGGAATTCATGCAATCTTTGCATCCATAATTATGGTGATTTTTGATTATTGACATGATTTAAAAAAAACTTTTCTAGTTGCTGTTTCCCCTTATAGACATGCTGTGTCACAAACGGGTTATATGTGCTTCATTATATGCCATCTAGCTCTGGTGTCCAGGTTACAGAACGTGATGAGCATTTGGAGCATGATGAGTGCCCCTGTGACCCATCAGATGTACGTGTCATTTTGGAAACATTCATTAGAGTGAGAATTAATGCGGAGGGTAACTATCCGTTGTGTGTATTTGACTCTATGAAAACGCATGAGGTCACAGGAGGAGCGCTGGAAATTTTACACACCCCTTAGAGGGTTGGCTCTGGATGCCCCATATTCCTCTATGTTGACGCCCAGTTGATAAACTGTATGGAGGGTGGAACCTTGGATGTTAACCACTCCATTTGGGCATCTTTGAAGGCCTGGATGAATCATTGCGTAAGGGGGCTCTTCGGACGCTATCCATGCCCCCGCACGTCGCCATTGATGCAGAAGTGGTGAGGGGTGGGTGTGTGTCCGGAAGTTAATCACGCCCCCGAGTGTCTGCAATGCTCTTTCAATATATACAGGGAGGATGGGGGCATGGTTGTAGCCACTCCCCCCATACGTCCTGACTCTGCGGCGGTGTACACTGTAGGTGCTGGTTCATCAATTTTAGCACAGTAAGGTGGACTATATAAATGTAAGTAGAGTCATGAACCCTCATAGTTCACTGATGAAGTCCCGCCCACAGGACGTTACGCGACAAAAGGGTATTGTGACGTCACTACAGCCACCTTCCTTGATTCATGCATGTTATACTGTATTCCTCACAGCCTAGCACTGGGTTTGCAGTGCTATGTTTGTAATGCCGCGTACACCAGAGCGGACTGTATGGCGTACTTAGTCCGTCGAAACACATTTCAGAGGACAATCCGCTCGTGTGTGGGCTTCAGCTGACTTTTTCAGCGTGCAGTCCGGCGTACTAAGAATTTAGTTTTTTTCGAAATTCTGTCCGTCGTACTTTGGTTTCAGCGGACAGTACGGTCGTCAGTATGCTAGTTCGACGGACTAAGAATGGCGCATGCCCAGAAAGGATTTACACGGCGGAAGGGTGCTTTGCTGTGTCTTGGACTTCCTATTTCTAGTCCCGTCGTACGTGCTGTACACGTCATCGCGCAAGCTTTCGACGGACTGTTTGTGCATCTGTGTGTGGTCAAGTCCGTTCAGTGGAAAGTACGACGGACTGTCCGTCGGATTGTATGACGAACTAAGTACGCCATACAGTCCACTCGTGTGTACGCGACATAAGTAACATTTTTTATCAATATTAAAAGCTGGTTTTAGTTAAAACAGAGAGCACTATATATCTCTCATTGATTTTACATGAACCATGACTGCATAAGAGACTTGCCATATTGCTGCTGCATTACTGAAGCTGGATTTTGATTGTTGGATCAGCCATTAAACAGATTTTGACCTTATGATTACCCCAGTGGGGACTGCTTGTATGACCTTTCTGTTAAATCAGAGGTCCATAGACTAAGATGAGGTGCCTGTTCTTATGGTGGTGGAAGCACAGATAAGAATATACACGGTTTATGATCGTCTTGAGCACCCTGGTCACCATTGAGGAGTTCTCTTCTTGGCTGCTGGCGTTTTCATCATCCTTTGGCTATTTAGCATTTCTCATATCTAGGACTTTTATGCATTTTTTTGTAGCAGTTATTTATTATTTTTATGCAATTTTAGTAATTTGTTTAGTGCTGCACTATTTTTGTTTTTTATGTCTATTTAGGGATTGCAATATATTGGCCTTAAGTGTACAGCTGCTTAGATTAGGATTTACATTTTGGTTTTGCGCTGATTGAATCTATTTTAGTATTATACACACATAACTATCTTGTTAACACAAGATTATATCCACATGGAGATCTCCCGGATGATCACCAGAGAATCACCATATAGAGCAGGAGGCAAATGCTTATTGATGTCAGCAACCATGTATCGAGGCTGATTAACATGTTAATCAGAATTAGTATCCAAAAAAACTGCCATGTTCAAAAACTAAGAATTAAAAATTGATGACGGTATACATGAAAATGCATACCTGATGGCACATAGATATAGGTGTAGGTGTTAACTCATATAGTTAGGAAAAATGTGGGAATCCAGATCATTGGAGGGAGAACAGCTGGGAGGAAAAGGAAAAAAACAGAAAATTGTACCATACTTACCGTAATTTTCTTTTCCTGGTGCCTATCCATGGCAGCATACCTGTGACAAGCTCCGCCTTGGCTCCTCCCTCAGGACTAGTGAATATTATAAAAGAAAAGGTTAGTACAGCCCCCGCATTCTCGTTAATATAGAATACCGAGGGTGGGAATGTATGCTGCCATGGATAGGCACCAGGAAAAGAAAATTACGGTAAGTATGGTACAATTTTCTGTTTTCCTGGTGCCTCCATGGCAGCATACCTGTGACAAATAACTAGCTGAGACGGGTGGGATAATGCTTAGAGGTTTATTTAAAGAATTTATTATTTAGAAGAGGCGAAGGCCGAAGTGACTGCCTGTCTGCCAAATTCCACTGAGGAGAGAGCTCCTGGGTCCACCCTGTAATGTTTCAGGAATGTGTGTTGGGACGACCAGGTCGCTGCCCGACAAATAGTTTCGATCGACACATTCGCTCTTGCCGCCCAAGAGGCAGAAACCGCTCTTGTGGAGTGCGCCCTGACCGCCGAAGGGGTCTCTAGTCCCTTTGTCCTGTACACCTTGTGGATGAGTTTGACGATCCATGAAGCGATCGTTCTGGCTGATGCCTCCTTTCCTTTGTATTTTCCCCAGGGAATTATGAACAGTCTGATGGAAGCCCGGAATGAAGCTGTGGCTTGAAGATAGCATTTCAGAGTGGAGGCGATGTCTAATTCATGAAGAGCAACAGAGTCCTGTTCAGAAAATGTTGGGAGTGCCCAGGGTTCTGACATGCTCAAGGATGAAGCGACCTTGGGAATGAACCCTCGTACTGTTCTGAGTTCCACTCTATCTGGGTAAAATATAATGTGATCATGATCTGCTCCCAAAGCTTGGAGCTCTGACACAAGTCTGCCGGAGGTTATGGCTATCAGAAAGGCTAATTTTAAAGTTAGATTCCAGAGTGATATTGAGTTCCAAGGGGCAAAGGGTGGATTGGCTAAGGACTCCAGGATGACCGTAAGGTCCCAAGTGGGAAAAGATTGTTTGGTTGGTGGTCTGATCTTCCTGACGGCCTTAAAGAATTGGATTAACAATGGATCCTCCGCCCATCTTCTACTGGTTGCTGCCGAGATCGCTGACACCTGTACCTTCAATGTACCTAATGCAAGCCCTAGGTCCAGGCCTGCCTGCAAGAACTCAAGAATTTGAGATGACGAAGGGGAACCTGGATCACAGTTTCTATCAAGCATGAAGGTCCTGAACTTGTTCCATACTTTATCATATATGTTGTTCGTGGATGGTTTTCTCGCTTTGAGCAGGGTTGCGATCACTTTGTCGGAGCACCCCAGGGATTGGAACCTTTTCCTTTCAGTTGCCAGATGTGAAGGTCCAGCCTGCGGGGATCTGGGTGGGTGTGACATCCTTGCGACAGGAGGAGGGGTACTATTGGAACCTTGACTGGAGGACTGGTGCTCAGATCCATTGCCGTAGGGAACCAAGGCCTTCTTGGCCAGTATGGTAGAACGGCTATCACCGTCGATGTCTCCCTCACGAGTCTTGACAGGAACCTCGGTATGAGGGGCCGTGGAGGAAAAGCGTAGGCCCGATCGCATGCCCAAGGGGCTGAGAGGGCATCTGTTGCCTCCGCCTGGGGGTGCGGAAACCTCAAGATAAACCTTGGAAGTTTGGTGTTGGATGCTGTCGCAAAGAGGTCTAGCTCGAGGGGCCCCCACTGGATCATTATCCAGTTGAAGATTTCCGGGTGTAAGGACCACTCGTTGGTGTCTGCGAACCTGCGGGAAAGGCCGTCTGCCCTTGAGTTGAGATGGCCGGGCAGATAGACTGCCCTCAGGTCCTTCAGATTCCTTTCGGCCCAGAGGAATATGGGCTCCACCCCGTTCAGGAGAGATCTGCTGCGCGTTCCCCCTAGACGGTGCACATAAGATACCGCGGCCCTGTTGTCCATCCTGAGGAGAACTGGTTTGCCCGAAATCTCGAACTCCAGGGCTAGCAGTGCAAGATAGGCCGCTCTGAGCTCCAGGACATTGGACACCATGCCGGCTGCATTGAAGGACCATCTTCCTTGTACTGAGGTCTTGTTGGAATGTGCTCCCCAACCAGCTGCGCTGGCATCGGTAGTAATTATGATCCAGTCGACATGCCCTAGCGGGCGAGAATTCAGAAGCGACTGTCTCTTCATCCACCAATGTAGACTCCTGAGCATCCGGGTCGTCAGGTGTATGGGTTGGGATAGATATCGTTTGTTCCACATTCTTAAGAACTCCAGCTGAAAATGTCTCAAATGCCAGTGGGCCCAGGGGACCATAGGGATGCATGATGACATCCGACCTATCAGGCTCAAACAATTTGAGGCTGTCAGGTAGGATCTCGAGCTCACCTTCTTCATCTGTTGGACAATGGAAGATACCTTCTGAGGTGGGAGAGACACCGATCCGTTCATTGTATTGAACAGGGCTCCCAGATAGACCATCTCTTGAGTCGGAGAGAGAAGACTTTTCTCGTAGTTTATCTTCCATCCAAAATCCACTAGTGTTGTTAACAGGATATTCCTGTGTTCTAATAACTGGGTTGGGTCCTTCGCCAGGAGTAGAAGGTCGTCCAGATAGTGATACACCCGGAGCCCCAATTCTCTCAGAGGTGCTATGATGGCGATCAGGGTTTTTGTAAAGACTCTGGGTGACGTGCAGAGGCCAAATGGAAGGCTCTGAAATTGGAGATGTACTTGCCCCACCGCGAATCTCAGGTATTTCTGGAACGTAGGGAGTATGGGTATGTGTAAGTAAGCGTCTTGCAGGTCTATTGACAACATCCAATCCCCTGGTTGGACTACGCGAATAATCGTCTGAAGAGACTCCATCTTGAACTTTTCCAGAAAGATATAGCGATTTAGCCTCTTTAGGTCTATCACGGGTCTCCACCCTCCGTTTCTTTTGGGGACTAGAAACAGGGTGGAATAGAAACCTAAAAATCTCTCGGATGGAGGCACTGGAACTACTGCTCGTTGTTCCTGTAGGGAAAGAAGAAATTGCTTCAGAGCTTCCGCTTTTTGAGGAGATCTTGATACCCTTGTCGGAGAAAAAAAGTCTTTGGGGGGTTTGTTTAGGAAGGACCAGAAATGACCGTGTTTGACTGTTGCAACTACCCAAGGATCCCTGCATTTTTGTTCCCAAATCTTTGAGAACTGTTTCAACCTGGCCCCCACAGGGATCACTTGGGCTGGCCTGGCGTCAAAAGGATTTTGATGGATCCTGTGGGGTAGGTACTGGCCTCTGCCTCCTGGACTTGAGAAACGTAGACTGTGTGCTTTTCCAGTTGTGCCTGAAGCCTTTCCCTTGTCTGGATTGTCGGTAGTCCCTATTTTTGGAAAATTGGAACCTTGGTGCAGATGATCTGAAACGTCTAGAGCGCCTGTCTTGAGGAAGTAGGCCTGACTTTCCGCCAGTGACCCGAGAGATGGCTTTGTCAAGTTTTTCCCCGAACAAGGCTTTACCGTCAAAAGGTATCTTGCACCAATTTTGCTTCGAGGCAACGTCCGCTGCCCATGGTTTTAGCCACAGTGCCCTTTTGGCCATTACTGTGTGAAGCATTGCCCTTGCGGAGCAACGAATCGAATCGATCACGGCCTCCCCAATGAAGTCGGCTGAGAGCTTCAGCTCATCCAATGCCCTGATTATATCTTCTTTAGGGACATCTTGTTGGATTGCCGACTCTATATTATCTGTCCAGACGCGTAATGCGTTGGACACTGATGTCAGAGCTATTGCAGGTTTACAGGCATATCCTGCCATCTGATAGGCCTTCTTAAGGTCGAGGTCCATCCTCCTGTCCAGAGGGTCCTTGAAGGAGGTTGAATCATCTAGGGGCAAAGTGACATTCTTGGCCAGCCTTACCACTGCGGCATCTACCACCGGAGGGCCGTCCAGCATTTTGGAATCTGCCTCGGAGAAAGGGTATAATTTTCCCAATCGATTGATGGAAAGTCTTTTGTCTGTCCTCCCCCATTCTTCCTCGATCACTTCCCTGATTTCCTCCATAAGAGGGAAGAAGGAGATCTGGCGCTTAAGGAAGGGGAAGTATGATTTGGACTTCCTGACCTCCGTGTTGGAATCCTCCCAACCGATTGCTTGTTTAACAGCCTGCACATAGGGCTGGACCATGGCGAAGGCAAAGCCAGAGGCATCTGTGTCATCTGAAGAATCCTCTGAAATGGCCATTTCGTCCTGATGCTTAGAGGAGGAGGGAGGGAACGGACGACCACTTCCACTCGTGGATGGAACGGGAATGGAGGCCTCGGCCATCTGTTCCTGAGGAGGGGATGCCGGTTGTTGCGTCGGCATTGTAGCGACCAATTCCGCAAGGGAGTCTTTTACTGCCTTTTTAAGGAGATCTGCCACCTGTAGGCCCTCAGACTCTCTGTCTGCTGCATAGTCTCTAAGGCAATCTCGACAAATTAGTTTGTCCGGAAGTGGGGTGCCTCCGCAGGCCTGACATTTATTAGGTCTAGGTCTCGGGGAGCGCGAATGACGGCGCCTCTTGGCTGAAGCTTTCCTGCCACTTCTGTAATGCCCATGTCTGGGCGACCTGTCCCTGCTGTGACAGGAATCATCATCGTCATCTTCATATCGCCTTGAGGTCTTCTTAGACGTCTTCTGGCGTACAGGACTGAAATACAAAAAGTATCGTCCTTAGTGCACTCTTTTTTTTTTTTTTTTTTTTTAAACTTACCTGGGCGTAGGTCCTTACCTTGGGAGTAGAGTAGGATCTTGAGCGGGCGGCGAAAGGCTCATGTTAGGCGGCTTAGCAGAGGTAACGGCTAGGAAAGAGTCAGAGGAAAAGGCGTCAACCGGTCGTGCGCTGATTCACGGAAAAAAGGGAATTTGCCTACATAAGTAACGACTTCCCCCCACTGTTACTGTGTGCTGTGTTTTTTTTTTTTTTTTAAAACATCCATTTTTTATTTTTTATTTTTTTTATTTTTTTTGGAGGCTCCGATGAAAAGAGAAATTTTTAAATAATTTAATAAATTAATAAATCAATTAATAAATTAATACACTTTTAATGAACGAGTTGTTCCATCAGAGCTATACATATATATATTCGCATGCTCACATGTATAAGAAGACAAATGCATTAAGACATGCCTTACCTTAACAGGGGTGTGTATAGCCTGGAACTCTAGAGTGTAATTCTCTTGTTGACCACAGGCATTTCACTTGTGCTGCTGGGGAAATAAATAGGAGGAGGGGAAGTGATGTCACGCTTGAGCTCCTCCCCTGACACTCCGAGGGCAAAAAGAACCATTCGCCCTCAGTAAAAATGGCCGTCGAATCCTCCGACGCTACCGCGCATGCGCCGAACGTCGAGACTGGCCGTCGAAACATACGACCCGCCGGCGCATGCGCAGACGACGGCGGGAACGCTGATCTATTATAAAATGACACAGACTCGCCGCGCGCGGCCCCTAGTGAGTCTGAGGATGACAAACGCACGTGGGAAGGGAAGGGGGTCTCCTAAAACTATGGGGACCAGGGGAACAGAGCGCAAGAGAGAGAGAGAAAGGACAGATGAGACAGGAGGGGAACAACAAGTCTCAGGGACAGAGCAAAGCTGCCACCTCTGCTGCCATAGACTGGAGCCTGAATGCCCATACTGCAGGTAAAGCTCTTACTTAAGAGACAAACTGCTTGTCCCAAAAGATCCTACAGAAGGGACTTCCAACCTTATAAGCGCATTTAGCTGCCCAAGAGAAGGAACTGCGTCCGGGAGAGGCTTGAACCCGGACGGACGCTGCCGAATGCAGAAGGTAAGGACGCCGACCAGGATTCACTGCCATGAGGTATGAGGAAAAAAAAGGAGAATGCGGGGGCTGTACTAACCTTTTCTTTTATAATATTCACTAGTCCTGAGGGAGGAGCCAAGGCGGAGCTTGTCACAGGTATGCTGCCATGGAGGCACCAGGAAAACAGCCCATCCATCTCTTTTCAGTTCACAATATAGCTTAAACAATAATCCATATGAGCATGCATATGTTCCTTTAAACTGGATTTACCAGACTCACCTGCATCTACCCACATTGAGTATGACTATATAAACCCCGCTGATGTATTTAAACAAGCTGGAGAGATAGCGAGAAAAAGAGATAGAGCCAAGAGGAAGTATATTGCTCAAACAGCTATTTCAGTCATAGAATTGCAGCATCAAGCAGATTGTTTGGCAACTTGCCAACAGTAAACTGCGGTTCAATGTCTCCCCCGGGAAAAAAAAAAAGCCACACTGTGGGTATCCTTATGGGGGCAATTCACCATTATGGAGCTGATCGTGGATGTGGCCTTAAACTGGACATACACCTATAGATTATCTGCAAATTTTCTATGGTTAGATGGAAAAAGTGCAGCAGATTTCTCCATGTATGCTAAACTGTGTGGATGGAGGAATCTCCCACTGGGCCAAGCTTCAGTATCTTGCTAGTCGACCCTGCTGGCTCTCAACCTAAACAATGTCTGCACCCAATCATAATGTTCAGCTATTGTGAGAGCGAGTGGGGCCGGCTAGCAAGATATGGAAGCTTGGGCCAGTGGGAGATTCTTCCATCCACACAGTTCAGCGTAGATGGAGGAATCTGTTCAACTTTTTCCATCTGACCATAGAAAATCTGCAGATAACCTATAGGTGTATGGCCAGTCTTAGGAGTGGTATCTCAAATTTTGTAATTACCACACCCATTTCATCTGAGGGAAATCCTGAAAACATGACCTGTTGGGGCACCTTGAGGACTGGAGTAAACACTGCAGTAATCAATGGCTATTTCTGATCACTGTATACTGTGAATGTCAATGGACCCGAAATAGTGTGAAAAGTGTACGATCTGTCCACCACAATGTCGCAGTCCCAATAAAAATCGCAGACTGCTGCCATTACAAAAAAATAAAAAAATCTATCCCCTATTTTGTAGACGCTATAACGTTTGCGCAAACCACTCAATATATGCTTATTGCCATTTTTTAAATTATTATTATTATTTTTTTATAAATATATGTAGAAGAATACATATTGGCCTAAACTGATGAAAAAATTTATTTGTTTTTTTTTGAGGGGGGATATTTATTACAGCAAAAAGTTAAAAGTATTGCTTTTTTTTTCAAAAGAGTCTGTTTTATATTGTTTAAAGCGCAAAAAATAAAAACCGCAAACACCACCTAAAGAAAGCTCTAATTATGGGGAAAAAAAGGATGTCAATTTTGTTTGGGTACAACATCTCACAACCGTGCAATTGTCGGTCAAAACGACTCCGTGCTGTATCGTATAAAAATGGCCCAGTAAGGAAGGGGGTAGATCCTTCCAGGGCTGAAGTGGTTAAAGTGGAACTTTAGTCAGAAAAGTGAGTCCTGCTAGATCACTTCAGTCTGGCCCCTTTTGGAGGTATAGCTATGTAAAACATAAAAAAACACTGTCTTTACTGTTTAAATCCAGTAATACATGGTTTCCCCCTGCTCTGCACATGCTCAGTTGCTCTCCATTTTTAGGTATTTTTAGAAACTTCCGAGGCCAATCTGCTGGCAGCCTTAGGCCTCATGCACACTGGATGTTCTAAAAAAAAAAAAAAAAGCTAGCAACGTTAGCTGTTGAAGCCATAGAGTGAGTTTTTCAGTGTTTTTAGCTTGATTTTTTATAGCAAAAATTTACTCCCATAAAAGCTTATGGCTCAAAAGCAGAATAGGCACGTTTTTCCTGTTTTTTTTTTTTTTTGGTGCTTTTATGCTGTTTTCAGCTTTTTTCAGAGTTGGGGTGTTTTTACAGCTGAAAAACTCAAAAAACACTAGTTCTGGGGGGTTTTCCAGCTAGAAAATGCCCCTGCCAAAAACTGCTGATAACAGCCTATGTGCGCATAGACACATAGAATAACATGCTGGGGAGTTTATTGACTGCAGAAAAAAACATCTGAAGCCAAAAACAACAGCTGCAAAAATGTCCAGTGTGCATGAGGCCTTAAAGCGGAGCTAAACCATCCTATCCTTTACAGCCAAGGAAGCTGCTGTTTGATCTGCAACTGCCATGGTGCTGCACATGTGATCTATTTTGACACAAGCCATTTGATGGTTTGACAAACGGACAGTTAGCAATCCCCGCATTCCAGGAATGTAACTTTCTTGAAACTGTTTAAATCAATGGGATTTGGTTCTGCTTTATGATTTACTGCTGTTCAGGGGCTCTGATCTTCAGCATAATGGCACCCTCCAAGCTGAAGAAACAGGAACAATGCTGGAGGCAATTTACAGTAAACACTCTTTTTGGTAGCATAAATATTCATGTGGAATGTATGTTCTTTGAGTTTTTTTTTTTTTTATTAAGCTCTTATGGGTAAAGTTCTGCTTTAAAAATGTAGAAGGACTTTCTCACCTATTTATGGTATGATTATCTCTTGGGATAATCGTGGGCAAAGGTAGAATGTATGTTCCTTGCTAAGAACATTATTTTTTATCAAGTAGTTATGGGTAAAGTTCCACTTTAAGTAGCTAAAGATGATATAAAATGCCCAGGGGGCACCTTGTATTCTTTTCTGGGAAAGGAAGCGTATATAGCTACTAGGGATAGACCTTGAAACAGAAGAAAAAGTCATTTGCTCACTGAAACCTCTTCAACATACCACTTAACACTGGCATCCTCTGGCCAGTGGTGGCCCATCCATATGATCTGCAGGGGCCCTAATCCATGCACCTAGCCCCTAAGCTACATGCAGGGAGCCGGACGCATGGATTCCAATGTTTTTTGTTTTTTTTTAAGAAGTACATGATTAGAGCCTGAGGCTCTAATTGGCTTCAAAAAAGGGTGGGCTACAAACCTGAACCTTTGAGAAAGCGCATTGGGCGCTAGGCATGAGGTGGGTGGTGATGTAATCACGCTGGGACTAGCTGGAACTGTGTATGCAAGAGGATTGTATTCTGAAGTATTACTTTTTTACTTCTGAAATGTGAGTGGATTTTTATATGGAAATAGATACTTTTTATTAGCGATATGCACTATGGTTCTATCCTCTTGCTTCCTATATGATTGACACCACGCTGAGAGCTATGGATTTGGAATGTACACCCAGTTGGAGCAGGGCCACTTATAACACTGCAAAGAGCATATAGACCTCCTGTAATTACTGAGGTCCATTCAAGCAGATGAGACACCAATAGGTGGGGTGAAGTGCACTGTGGGGATCAGAGGCAATTACTGAAGAGCTGTTGGTGTATGGGACTGCACTTTTTTTCACAGACATTGAATCATTTATTGATGAACTTGTGAGGATCAAGGTATAAGAAACCAAGATGGTTGACAGTATGTTTCACTAAATGCTTATATCGTCTGTTTTATTCTTAGTAACTTAAAGACACATCATCCTTAAGTCCGGATGGGTGCAGTCACGTACACATAAGAGGAAACCATGTCGTAAGGGTCATCTGCCACATCAACTCTAAAAGCAGAAGACACTTAGAAATTGCCTTTTATGGAAGTTGTTGTTTTGTTTCAACATTTCTAACGCCTGTCTTTTAGTGTATAAAAGAGCTGTGTTAATAAAGGACCTCAGAGTTGGGTGCGACCTTCTGAGCAGACATACTGAGAACTTCTTTCCGTGTCTCATTGCTTAGATAAGAACTCTAATAACAATTGGGAAACGGTAACATAACTTGATGAATAGGTGACTTGTAGTAGTCACACCTAACATTCTGGCGCACGAACAGGGACTTCGCTAAAGAAACTACAAGAGGCGAACGAACATAAGGACGGAACGAAGAGGTCGGGCACATCAGGAACCACAGACAAAACCTGCGCAGGTAAGAAAAGCTTTATTTTCTTATAAACTCTGTGCTTCTTAGATTTGTGCCCACCCGATCTGTCTGTATTGTTCTTCAGGTAATACCAACCTCTGTAGTAAGCGAGTCTTGAATTTAATATTTGACTTATGTTACCGTTGTTTCTTGTCTGTCTCCTTGTCATCTGTCTGTTGTGACTGAGATAAGCCCTGTTTGTATGGTGTGAATTGAAACATATATCATCCCAATGAGTAACGGAATGCGCCCTTAACTCGTAAGAGTACTTGGGGGGTCCGACACTTAAGTTTGATATACGCTTTTTGATTCATGAGCCTAAAAACGGGTTGAAAGTATAAGTCCTGACTGCCTCAATAAAGCAGGAATAAGAAACGATTGCTGAGAAATTCCATGTTAAAGGGAAGGGAATAAGGTCTCCACAAAGTCCCGGAGATCTAGTCATATGTGTTTGGCCACCTACAAGTGATGATTGTGATTATTGTTTCTGTTGTATTAGTAGTCACATTTATCTGGTTGGGGTGTAAAAGTAGTTCGGTTTCAGAATAAGTACCCCAGACAAAGTTTTAGTATTTTGGCACCCTAGGAGGAGAAGGCAACGAGACACTTAGTAAGTGATCCAAACGCCACCTAGGCAGGACTGTCAAAATGGGCCAGACACATGGTAAACCCCAGGAGGAATCTCAGAAATGTTATGCTGTTAAAGACATAATTACAATGTTGTATGGGAAGGACAAGGCACAGGGCACGAATAGGGTTCTCAAGAAATTTGGAATGGATGGAGAAAATGGGCTAAGTGTAGAAGGTTGGGAGAATATAAAGAGAGACAGACAGGGAGAGGTCCTGCAGAACAGATGGGTATCACAAATACAATGTTTAATTAAGGTTTCCAACAGGGCTAAAGAGGAGGGATGGAAGTATTGTCATGAACAGGGTGGATGGGACATGAAGGTCCGACGCAAGAGTCTCCCTTCTGCTCCCGAGGATGGAGTAAAAACGGAAGGTACTCCACCTCCTTATACCACTACCACACCGGGTAACGAAAGACCAAAACTTTATCCTTCCTTAAGAGGAAGAGGATGGGTATGCCGAGTATGCGGTACCCAGAATACAGACTGGGCACAGGAATGTGTACATTGCGGAGCTCAAAGACCAGAGTCCGTAGCTCCAGTCCACAGTCGGACTAGGGTAATACAAGTAAATAATCCAAATGCGGGTCAAGCAGGACAGCCACCTACAGTGACTCAACAAGTCGTTCTGAGGACATGGACACCTTGGTCGGCTGACACTCTTATGGCATTAATACAGAATGCTCCTGATCCCGTAGCAAAACCTGCCGCATTCTGTAGATTCGTGACACAATTACTAGACACACATGAAGCAGCTTGGCAAGATGGGGAAGATTTGTGTAGACATAAAATGACACTAACGATGTTTAATCAATTTATGAATGAAATTGCTCCACATAGACCACAAGGGGATCCAGCGGCAAATCCACCAGGAGTACACCCCCGTCATATAGACTCTAGACCCCTGTTTATTAATCAGTTACGAGAATTTTGCCAAAGGAAACAGCAGGAAAGGGGTTCGACAGCGCCCATAAAACAGGCCCCAGGTCAGACTGTTACAGAATTTTACCTCAACATGGAAAGCATGATGGCTGACGAAGGTCTAGATTTAGCCTTACCCGTCACCATTAGGGCTTTCAATCGACAGTTTATGGAAGGACTAGTACCCCAAATAGGTGACAAACTGAAGGCATGTACTCCCGAATGGAGAGCCATACGGGACAGAGGAACATTGTTGCAGAAAGCACAAGGCATAGAGGCTGATTTAGCAGAAACTAAACCCAGAAGGACACCGGGAGTTAACACTGTTGCCCGGGTCAATGAAGGAGGGAATTCCTCCCGTAAACCTCTTACCTGTTATTACTGCAACAAGGTGGGACATATAAAAAGAGACTGTAGGAAAAGAATAAAAGGCGAACAGGAAGGAAACACGGACAGAGACACGAGGGACAACAGACAGAGGCGTACCAACGATAGGGACGATCCGACCGCATGACTTGCCCCAGTCCTAGCTGAATCAGAGAATAAAATGCTCCACATGTTGATGAAGGTGGAAGGTAAACATATTCCTTGTTTAGTTGACACAGGAGCATCACGCAGCTTATTATCTGATTCAGTAGTCCCTCCACACATGACCTCCCGTGACACCATACCCATAAGTGGTTATGACGGTCTTTTGTCCGATGCCCCACTGACTAAACATTTAAAAGTAAAAATAGGGAATCACATGTTTTTGTCACGCTTTTTGATTTCCAGAGGAGCCCCTACTAATTTATTAGGAGCAGATATTCTTCAGAAAATAGGAGCAAACATTACCTATCATCCAGATGGTATGGTCACCCTAGCAATAGGAGATGACCCAGAGGGTATAGAAATCTGTAATAAAATACAATGCTTGGAAGAAGAACCAGAACCGTCCAATACACCCTCGCCGGAAATAGATCAAATTCTGTCTAGCCTTCCGGAAGGGCTATGGGAAACACATCCAGCAGACGTTGGGCTTCTGCCCATACCCCCGGTTACTCTACAGCTGATTCCAGGAGCAGTTCTCCCCCAGCAGAAACAGTACCCACTCAGTGCGCCCCAGGAAGCAGCTATAGAACTACAAGTGGAGGCTCTACTCAAAAGTGGAGCATTAAAAGAAATACAGTCACCAGCCAATACCCCATTGTATCCAGTCAAGAAAAAGACATTGGGGGATGGCCCAGTAAAGTATAGAATGGTACAAGACCTAAGGGCGGTAAACAAAATATTGGCCCCAATAACGCCACTAGTACCAAACCCGCATACTTTACTTTCAGAAGTACCATCAGATAGCTCCTCATTTACTGTTATAGACTTGGCTAATGCTTTCTTTTATGGCGCATTCGCCAACTCTATACTCGCAAGCCCTACAGACAGTGTTGGGGGAATGGCAACCACCTGACACTTGTGTATTGTTGCAATATGTAGATGACCTATTGTTATGTTGTCTGGATAACGATACTTGTTTAAAAGCCACTCTATCATTGTTACAATTCCTGGCTGAAAAAGGGTGCAAAGTGAATAGAACTAAGTTACAGGTATGCCAGAAAAAGGTTGTCTTTTTGAGCCACTGTATATCCCAGGGTACCCGACACCTCACTGAAGAACGAGTCCAGGCCATAAGACAAATGAATGTCCCACGCAACTTTAAGCAACTTCGTATGTTTCTGGGAATAGTATCATATTGTAGACAATGGATACCACATGCCAGTTCTCTGATGCAGCCATTATATGATTGCTTGAAAATAGTACCCTATGTACTCACAGAAGCAGGTCATAAGTCTTTTAGCACCTTAAGAAAGTTACTAATTTCGGCACCTGCGATCGGGATCCCTGACTATACCAAAACATTTCATTTGTACATTGCTGAAATCACGGGACACGCAACAGGGGTGTTGACACAACAACACATCAAACAAAGGCCGGTAGCATATTTCTCAGCGGCTCTCGATCCTGTCTCTAGAGGATCACCGTCCTGTGTACGAGCAGTCGCAGCAGTGTCAATTATCATTGACAAATCCTCAGAAATTGTCTTAGACAATCCTGTAGTGGTACATACCACACATGACATACACGCCATCTTGTCACAAGTTCAGCCAAAACACATATCAATGGCGAGGCAGCTGCGTCTGCAATGCACCTTGCTCCTACCTCCCAATGTTACCTTCCAGCGATGCACTTCCTTTAACTTAGCACAACTTCTACCCTTACAGACAGATTTGACAGGGGGGAGTAATGGTGAAGGCACAGCACAAGAAACTCAGGATTCTGACACACTTTCATTTCATGACATAACATCTGATGAACACGATTGTTTTCAACTTATGGAACAAGAGACCACGGGGTTCCCACATGTCACAGACACACCCATTGCAAATGCAGAACACACACTGTACATAGATGGTAGTAGATTTGCCGATGACAAAGGTAAATATCACACAGGTTATGCTGTGGTAACGGACACACAGGTAATTGAGGCAAAGTCACTACCAGCACACATGTCTGCACAAGAAGCGGAACTAACAGCTTTAGAAAAAGCCTTAGAACACTTAGAGGGACAAGAAGGGAACATTTACACTGATTCTGCATACGCCTACGGTGTGGCACATGATTATGGCCACATATGGAAAGCTAGAGGTTACCTTACAGCAGCAGGCACACCTGTTAAACATGGTGAAGGAATCAAAAGAGTCCTGAACAATCTTCAAAAAGTTAGAAGAGTAGCCATTATGAAGATAGCGGCACACACGAGCGCAAAAACAACTGAGGCAAAAGGAAACGCATTTGCAGATTTAGCTGCAAAGAAGGCAGCTCTAGGGGAAGTAAGCCCTGAGACCTTAGCCACGGTACAGGTGAGTATGCCCGAAACCACATGGCAGCAGCTGATCGAACTACAGGAACAAGCAGGGACTACTGAGAAGGACCGTTGGGTTAAGGAGGGAGCTGCACCAGGCCTTGACAATGTATGGAGAGAGGGAGACAAAATATGTCTACCCGCCTCTCTATACCCCGCAATGGCAGCGGCTGTCCACTTGCCCACTCATGTCAGCTCCAATTCTATGTATAGGATTGTAAGCCAAGGATGGCTAGCCCCTGGATTCAGTAGTACTGCAAGGAACTACTGTGCTGCATGCCAAATCTGTCTGTTAAATAACCCAGGACAGAGAGTGAAAACCCCACGTAAACATCAGGTTCGGGCCCAGTATCCCTTTCAGAGACTGCAAATTGACTATATCCAAATGCCTAAGAGCGGCCCATTTGAATTTTGTCTCGTGTGCATCTGCTTATTTTCAGGCTGGCCAGAAAGTTATCCAGTGAAATCAGCTACAGCGAAAGCCACAGCGAAGAAACTGATCACAGAGTTAATACCTAGGTTTGGTCTTCCTGAAACCATAGAATCAGATAGGGGAACACACTTTACAGGAGAAATCATGCAGAATGTAATGGCTATGTTAGGGGTTCAACAAAGTTTCCACACCCCTTACCACCCACAGAGTTCAGGATCAGTAGAAAGAGTAAATGGGACAATAAAGTTAAAAATACAAAAAGCTATGCAGCAGTTAAACCATGGCCTGAATGCCTACCCTTAGCTTTGTTCTCCATAAGGTATACTCCAACGGGAAAAACAGGGTTATCCCCATATGAAATACTTTTTGGGAATGCACCCAGACTAGGTTTATACTTTCCACAGAGTATGCAATTGCAATGTGATAGTTTGACTGCATATATGATACAATTACAACAGCATCTAACTAAGATCCACAAAAGTGTGTATTCTTCTCTTCCAGACCCTAACTCAATAGCAGGTACTCATTCGCTGAGCCCCGGAGATTGGGTCTATGTAAAGAAACATACCAGAAAAGCTTTAGAGCCACGGTTTGAAGGACCATATCAAGTACTGCTGACCACTCCCACATCGGTCAAGTTGGAGGGTAAAGCAGCCTGGATCCACGCTTCACACTGTAAAAAGGAGCCAGTTGGCAAATGACAACATGTATCTTTTTATTCTTTTTGTTTCAGTAATCCTGACCAATAGTTTGGTTACCTCACAGAATGAAATTCACAAGGATGAAGGATTTTCTAAAAAAATGTTATTACTGAAGTTTAAATATGCTTATGCTCGGAAGTCAGGATATGAGAAATGTTGGATTTGCAGTAAATTACACCCCAGTACAGCAAACGTACCACTGATGGCAGTTCCTATAAATTATACTGACCTTGCTAACAGTAGCATTAACATAACTGGAACAAATACCAGCAAGACAGTAATGTTTAAATCAAATGGTCTCGCCTTTCCCCCTGCCTGGTGTTTCAACTTAGGGAACACAACGGGAGGAAATAGAGAATGCCAAGACAGCAAGTTTAATTTGTCCATTGTCGTATTAAATGGAAGCTTCTACCCCAGTAATACCAGCACACACCAGACATTATCTGACTTCCTCACTAACATTGTGGATAATAATGTTAGGTGGTTAGTATCCAACTTATCCCTCTATGGATACACCTCTCGTTATAGAAATAATATCAGTTCAAGATCAGTAGCTCTAGGAAACAATATATACATCTGTTGTGGGGATAAGTGTTATACCTGGATACCTAGAAGGGCTCAGGGATGGTGCTACCTCGCAAGTTTGGTACCAGTAATGGGAGTAGTGGGTGATAAACGAGGTGATCACCTACTAGAAGCTAGTATGCACCCCAGATATCCCCTCAGATATCGTAGCAAGAGAGAAATATTCTTAGAGCAGGACATGGCATGGGCTTGGTTCCCGTCCTGGACAGGATGGGGTATAGACTTAATGAAGCGACTAAATAACTATACTGGAATAATTAATGATATTTTGGAGAAAAACTCTGATGACATTACTAAGTTAAATCTAGAGACCAGAGCCATCACAAAACAAATAGAATTACATGAGTTAGCAATTGAAAGTATGAGTGCAGCATTAACAGGACTCTGTGAGGCTACAGAAGACTATGAATGTTGTACTTGGATACATAACACCAGCATCGAGATACCCGACTATTATGACATCATTGCACGACACCGCACGGAAGTAAAGGATCTACAGGAGAAGGCCCGTAATATTGGCCGTGACTGGGATCCGTTTGGTGGAACTTTTAGCTTCTCAGGGTTATTCTCTTGGCTTAACCACTTTCAGACCGGACCATTTTGCTGGTAAATGACCAGAGGTCTTTTTACACTTTGGCACTGCGCTGCTTTAACTGGTAATTGCGCGGTCATGCAATGTTGTACCCAAACAAAATTTGCGTCCTTTTCTTCCCACAAATAGAGCTTTCTTTTGATGGTATTTGATTGCCTCTGCGATTTTTATTTTTTGCGATATAAACGTAAAAAGACCGCAAATTTTGAAAAAAAATGATATTTTCTACTTTTTGTTATTAGAAAAATCCAATAAACTCAATTTTAGTCATACATTTAGGCCAAAATGTATTCAGCCACATGTCTTTGGTAAAAAAAAAGTCAATAATTGTATATTTATTGGTTTGCGCAAAAGTTGTCACATCTACAAACTAAGGTACGTTTTCTGGAATTTACGCAGCTTTTAGTTTACGACTGCCTATCTCATTTCTTGAGGTGCTAAAATGGCAGGGCAGTACAAAACCCCCCCAAATGACCCCATTTTGGAAAGTAGACCCCCTAAGGAAATTGATAAGAGGCATGTTGAGCCCATTGAATATTTTATTTTTTTGCCTCAAGCGATTGAATAATGACAAAAAAAAAATTTTTTTTTTTTTTTTACACAAAGTTGTCACTAAATGATATATTGCTCACACATGCTATGGGCGTATGTGAAATGACACCCCAAAATAAATTCTGCTGCTTCTCCTGAGTACGGGGATACCACATATGTGGGACTTTTTGGGAGCCTAGCCGCGTACGGGGCCCCGAAAACCAAGCACCGCCTTCAGGCTTTCTAAGGGCGTAAATTTTTGAGTTCACTTCTCACTACCTATTACAGTTTTGAAGGCCATAAAATGCCAAGATGGCACAAAACCCCCACAAATGACCCCATTTTAGAAAGTAGACACCCCAAGCTATTTGCTGAGAGGCATGTTGAGTTCATGGAATATTTTATATTTTGCCACAAGTTGCGGGAAAATTACTTTTTTTTTTTTTTTTTTTTTTTTTTTCACAAAGTTGTCACTAAATGATATATTGCTCACACATGCCATGGGCATATGTGAAATGACACCCCAAAATAAATTCTGCTGCTTCTCCTGAGTACGGGGATACCACATATGTGGGACTTTTTGGGAGCCTAGCCGCGTACGGGGCCCCGAAAACCAAGCACCGCCTTCAGGCTTTCTAAGGGCGTAAATTTTTGAGTTCACTTCTCACTACCTATTACAGTTTTGAAGGCCATAAAATGCCAAGATGGCACAAAACCCCCACAAATGACCCCATTTTAGAAAGTAGACACCCCAAGCTATTTGCTGAGAGGCATGTTGAGTTCATGGAATATTTTATATTTTGCCACAAGTTGCGGGAAAATTACTTTTTTTTTTTTTTTTTTTTTTTTTTCACAAAGTTGTCACTAAATGATATATTGCTCACACATGCCATGGGCATATGTGAAATGACACCCCAAAATAAATTCTGCTGCTTCTCCTGAGTACGGGGATACCACATATGTGGGACTTTTTGGGAGCCTAGCCGCGTACGGGGCCCCGAAAACCAAGCACCGCCTTCAGGCTTTCTAAGGGCGTAAATTTTTGAGTTCACTTCTCACTACCTATTACAGTTTTGAAGGCCATAAAATGCCAAGATGGCACAAAACCCCCACAAATGACCCCATTTTAGAAAGTAGACACCCCAAGCTATTTGCTGAGAGGCATGTTGAGTCCATGGAATATTTTATATTTTGCCACAAGTTGCGGGAAAATTACAAACTTTTTTTTTTTTTTTTTTTTTTCACAAAGTTGTCACTAAATGATATATTGCTCACGCATGCCATGGGCATATGTGAAATGACACCCCAAAATAAATTCTGCTGCTTCTCCTGAGTACGGGGATACCACATATGTGGGACTTTTTGGGAGCCTAGCCGCGTACCGGGCCCCGAAAACCAAGCACCGCCTTCAGGCTTTCTAAGGGCGTTACAGTTTTGAAGGCCATAAAATGCCAAGATGGCACAAACCCCCCCCAAATGACCCCATTTTGGAAAGTAGACACCCCTAAATTTAGGGGTACACTAGTGAGACTAGGTAATAAATGGCGGGTGCCCTGAAACTATAAAAAAATAACTAACCAACCAGCGTCACCTGTAACAGTTATATGGTGATCACTGGTGAAAGGGTTAACTAGGGGGCAATCAGGGGGCTTTATGCGGTAGTATATGGGGGTCCCTGGCGCTATAAAAAGCTGCGGCGAACCTAAATACCTACCTGCCTAACTAGCGTCACCTGTGACACTAATACAGCGATCAGAAAAACGATCGCTTATTAGGCTGGGTTCACACTGGAGCGATGCGGGAACGCCACGAATGCGCGGCGGGTTCCCGCATCGCATTGCCTCCCGGCGGCAGTTCACACTGCCCTATGCGAACTGCTGGGAGTGTCAGTGAAATGTTACTGACACCCCCAGATCAGTTCGCATATCGCAGTGCGATCTGCAAACTCGGATCGCATGGTGTGAACACCCATGCGATCCGATTCTGCTGCGGGCCAAAAAAAGGGTCCCGTGCGAATTTGCGGCGGGTGCGGCGGGTGTGGCGGGTGCGGCGAATGGCTGAACTCGAATCGCACAGAGATCGGATGTGATTTGCACTGCAGTGCGGTGCGAATCACATCCGTTCTCAAACCGCTGCAATGTGAACCCAGCCTTAGTGACACTGGCGACGGGGGGTGATCACGGGGTTAAACCTTTATTGGGGGGGTTAGGGGGGTACCTTAGAACTAAAGGGGGCTAACCCTAACTGCCCTAACAGTTATTAGTCACAAATGACACCCGCCGGGTGATCAGGGGGTTAAACCTTTATTAGGTAATAAATGGCGGGTGCCCTGAAACTATAAAAAAATAACTAACCAACCAGCGTCACCTGTAACAGTTATATGGTGATCACAGGTGAAAGGGTTAACTAGGGGGCAATCAGGGGGCTTTATGCGGTAGTATATGGGGGTCCCTGGCGCTATAAAAAGCTGCGGCGAACCTAAATACCTACCTGCCTAACTAGCGTCACCTGTGACACTAATACGGCGATCAGAAAAATGATCGCTTATTAGGCTGGGTTCACACTGGAGCGATGCGGAAACGCCGCGAATCCGCGGCGGGTTCCCGCATCGCATGCCTCCCGGCGGCAGTTCACACTGCCCTATGCGAACTGCTGGGAGTGTCAGTGAAATGTTACTGACACCCCCAGATCAGTTCGCATATCGCAGTGCGATCTGCAAACTCGGATCGCATGGTGTGAACACCCATGCGATCCGATTCTGCTGCGGGCCAAAAAAAGGGTCCCGTGCGAATTTGCGGCGGGTGTGGCGGGTGCGGCGGGTGCGGCGAATGGCTGAACTCGAATCGCACAGAGATCGGATGTGATTTGCACTGCAGTGCAGTGCGAATCACATTCGTTCTCATAAACCGCTGCAATGTGAACCCAGCCTTAGTGACACTGGCGACGGGGGGTGATCACGGGGTTAAACCTTTATTGGGGGGGTTAGGGGGGTACATTAGAACTAAAGGGGGCTAACTCTAACTGCCCTAACAGTTATTACAGTCACAAATGACACCAATGCAAAAAAAAAAAAAAAAAAAAAAAAAATGACATTGGTGTCACTGTGACTGGGGGGCAGGGGTAATTGGGGGGGTGATCGGGGGGTAAAGGGGGGGTGTGAGTGTGCCTGGCATGTTCTACTGTGTGTGTAGAGTGTTGGTGCAACTCACCGATCCGCTCTCCTCCGTGTCGGAACGAAAAATACCGACACGGAGGAGAGAATACATCACTTCCTCTCCTGTGTTTACATTACAGGAGAGGAAGTGATGTCACCGGACATTTTCATTCGTCGGGAGCGATCGCGAGGGGGTGGCCATGAATGAATGGCCGTCCCCTCGTCCGGGATCGCTCCCGAACGAATACCGACCGCCGCAGGCACCGGGGGGGGGCCCGATCGGGCCCCCCACCCGCGGGCAGGCAGGGACTTATATATACGCCCATATGCCTGCCCGTGCCATTCTGCCGACGTATATCGTCGTGCGGCGGTCGGCAAGTGGTTAAGAAGGCAGCGATGACAATTATAGTGGTGCTTTTATTTGTATTTCTTCTTTATGCGTGCTTTAAACTGCTCATGTGCTTTTGCAAGAAAGCCAAGGTAAATGCTGTAGAAAAGATGGAACTTTTGTAAGTTGATAAGTTGGATAAGATAGGTGGATTTGGTTCCTTGACATCACCCATCTTTCAGAAAAGCCACTCTTCCTGAATTTTAGATGTTGGTACTATCCAGGGGGATGGGTGTATACCCCTCTGACAACTCGCGGTCAGGGAGAGTACTTTGGACATAGGCGGACTAGAACTTGTTCAGGTGGACCCAGGGTAAGAGGGAGGGGTGATGTCAAAGGGGGAAATTGTGAGGATCAAGGTATAAGAAACCAAGATGGTTGACAGTATGTTTCACTAAATGCTTATATCGTCTGTTTTATTCTTAGTAACTTAAAGACACATCATCCTTAAGTCCGGATGGGTGCAGTCACGTACACATAAGAGGAAACCATGTCGTAAGGGTCATCTGCCACATCAACTCTAAAAGCAGAAGACACTTAGAAATTGCCTTTTATGGAAGTTGTTGTTTTGTTTCAACATTTCTAACGCCTGTCTTTTAGTGTATAAAAGAGCTGTGTTAATAAAGGACCTCAGAGTTGGGTGCGACCTTCTGAGCAGACATACTGAGAACTTCTTTCCGTGTCTCATTGCTTAGATAAGAACTCTAATAACAATTGGGAAACGGTAACATAACTTGATGAATAGGTGACTTGTAGTAGTCACACCTAACAAACTGTATGTATAATTAAAAGAAAAGATGGACTCGCACAAATTTATTATATATAGATGATTTTTACATTGTTTTCAGATATTTATTTATGCACTATTATTTGAATGCACTTTACTGAAGAGCGCTGCACTTTTTTGTGACTATATATTTATTGAATTTTGCACTTGTGGTTAGATGCATAGTGGTGCTAGCTGCTTACTGTAGTATATAGAGTTAGAGTAATAGGTGGTTTATACATAGGGATAGCATGGAAAGTCTTTTTCATATTTATATTCCTTGAGTGTAACTGTTTGGGAAAATCGATCGGTACTTTAATGTTCTATCTTGTTTAGATCAATTTAAAAGATACTGTGAAGCAAACTAAAAAATAAATGAATTCTTCTAGTAACAATTAA
Organism: Lithobates pipiens; assembly: GCF_037356315.1. Taxonomy (NCBI): domain Eukaryota; kingdom Metazoa; phylum Chordata; class Amphibia; order Anura; family Ranidae; genus Lithobates; species Lithobates pipiens. The sequence continues at coordinate 143,112,083 of NW_027507748.1, forward strand.
AGGAGAAGTACAGCCAAAGCTCATTTGGCTGTACTTCTCCTGTGGTTCACAGCAGTGCCGTTCATTCTGCACTCCTGTGACCCGTTTGCAGCAGTCGGGATCTGGACCGGCACTCGGCTCAACCACTTAACGAGAGCCGCTGAGAGCTTGAGCCAGTCACTTCCGTTCCCTCCACAGCCCAGCACTCCAGTGATCGGGGGGGGGGGGGGCAGAGCAGACAGCGAGAAGGTAAAGGCATAGTGCTAGTATGCATTGCATACTAGCACATTACGAAAGACTTGCCTTGATACGAAGCCCTTCGCTGCAGAGTCACTGCTGCAAAGGCTTCCATCTTCATGGCCATGGCACAGAGGTTTGAAGGAGTGGCACCGGTATGCTGTTCCTTCAGAGCACATATGCCGTCACCCGTTGCTGCTCACTAGAATATCCTAAATGGTCCACGTTTAGGAGATATTCATTTAACCTACAGGTAAGCTTTATTATAAGCTCACCTGTAGTTAAAAAATAAAAGTGCAGAATTTACTACCACTTTAAAGCACCCCAATTTATGACTTTACATGATTTTCATGGTTTTGCCATTCTGTTAATCAGATATTATAATGTTTTATAGGGGGATAAGTACCGTATATACTCGAGTATAAGCCGAGATTTTCAGCCTCTTTTTTGAGGCTGAAAGTGCCCCCCTCGGCTTATACTCGAGTCATCGCTGTCTGCCCGCTCGATCAGCGTGTCGAGCAGACAGACAGCGGCCATTCTATGATTCAAAAGCCGCGCCTCCGGCTCCGCCTTCGCCTGTGATAGGCGGAACACTGAATTTCCCAGCAGCCTGTGTTCCGCCTATCACGGACGTCGTATCATCCTCGTACTACGGACGAGGATGATACGACGTCCGTGATAGGCGGAACACAGGCTGCTGGGAAATTCAGTGTTCCGCCTATCACAGGCGAAGGAGGAGGCGCGGCTTTTGAATTTTACAATGGCCGCCGACGAAGAGGGCACGGGACGGAGGCAAGGCAAGGCACGGCACGGGACGGGACGGGACGGGACGGGACGAAGGCAAGGCACGACACGGGACGGAGGCTCGGGACAAAGGCTCGGGACACAGGTAGGCTGGACACACACACACACACACACACACACACACACACACACACACACACACACACACGGATGGAGACACACACACACGGATGGATGGATGGATGGAGACACACACACACACAGGGATGGATGGATACACACACACACAGGGATGGATGGATGGATGGAGACACACACACACAGGGATGGATGGATGGATGGATGGAGACACACACACACAGGGATGGATGGATGGATGGATGGAGACACACACACACAGGGATGGATGGATGGATGGACACACACACACACAGGGATGGATGGACGGACACACAGGGATGGACGGACACACAGGGATGGACGGACACACAGGGATGGACGGACACACAGGGATGGACGGACACACACACAGGGATGGACAGGCATGTCTCACCCTCGGCTTATACACGAGTCAATAAGTTTGCCAGTTTTTTTGGGGGTAAATTGGGGGCCTCGGCTTATATTCGGGTCGGCCTATACTCGAGTATATACGGTAGCCTTTTTAGCAGGTCTCAGCCCCAGACTTCTGGGTTTCTTTTCCCTGCTGTCGGAAACCTTCTGAGACACTGATGTCATGCATCGGAAGAGACTTTGGATCAATTTCTGCTGCAGTACACATGTACTGCTGCATGTCATCAGATGGCAGGCTCAAAGAACCTGGCTTGCTGATAATGTTAGAAGAGAAGATGGCAGTGCAAGTTGGAGCTGTGGCTCATATCAGACAACGCTAAATTAGCTGGGCAAGTCAGTATGTTTTTTAGGACAACTCAGCTGTCAAAGTAAGTGGGGGAAAAAAAGGGCAAAGTACATTTCTTCTTTAAAGCTACATACACACTAGTATTTTTCATAAGCTCAAAAAAATCTAGAAAAAAAACGCTGGATATAAAATACTGATAACAGTGATCTGTACACTTTGTTCACTTGAGTTCTTGTTTCAGATGTATAATCTGTATTTGCAAGTGTAATATGTAACTGATTCAATAAACATTCCTTTTGTTAAAAAAAAATACTGATAACAGCATTTTGTTTCAGCTTCTACTAGAAGATTTTATTATTATTATTAATATTATTATTATACACAATTTATATAGCGCCAACAGTTTATGCAGTGCTTTACATTGCATAGGGAGGAACAACACAATTACAGTACAGTTCAATACAAAAGGTACAGGAGGGCCCTGCTCATAGAGCTTACATTCTAAAGGGAGGGGTGGTGGTACAAAAGGTATTAGCTGCAGAGAATAATTTGGTGGGCGTAGCTTGGGGACAGTTGTTAGGTGGGTGTGGGATAGGCTACCCTAAATAAATGAGTTTTCAGGGATCTCCTAAAGGTGGACAGGTTAGGGGCTGATCAGATATACCGGGGCAGGGAGTTAGAGAGGATGGTAGAGGCTCTGGAGAAGTCCTCAAGGCAAGCATCGGAGGAGATAACAAGGGAGCTAAAGAGCAGGAGGTCCTGGGAGGAGAGGAGGGGACAAATTGGGGCGATATCTGCAGATGAGGTTGGTGATGTAGATGGGGGCGATGTTGTGAATGGCCTTGTATGTTATGGTTAGCGTTTTGAATTTTACACGGTGGGTTAGGGGAAGCCAGTGTAGGGATTGACAGAGAGGAGCAGCAGTCACTGATCGGTTAGTGAAGTGTATTAGTCTAGCAGCAGAATTCATAATAGACCAAAGGGGGGATAGCCTGCTTAAGGGTAGGCCATTAAGGAGAGAGTTGCAGTAGTCAAGACAGGAAATAATCAAGGAGTGAATAAGTTGCTTTGTGGTGTCATTAGTCAGGAAGGGTCGAATTCTGGAGATGTTGCGGAGGTTAAGGCAGCAGGATTTAGCCAGTGATTGGATATGAGAGCTGAAGGAGAGGTCAGAGTCAAGGATTACACCCAGGACCCTGGCATGTGTGGAGGGACCAATGGTTGTGTTGTTGATATTAATGGTGAAGTCACAGGGAGGGGGGGGGGGGGGGACCGTGAATGAGGAAATATAACAAGCTCAGTTTTAGAAAGATTGAGTTTGAGGAAGTGGTGTGACATCCATACCGATATGTCATTCAGTAAGTTTGAGATCCGTGAGGAGATCAACGGGGTGAGTTGAGGAGTGTAGAGATAGATCTGAGTGTCATTGGCATAGAGGTGGTATTGGTAGCCATGGGAGGTTATCAACTGGCCCAGGGAAGAGGAATAGAGTGAGAAAAGGAGAGGCCCAAGGACGGAGCCTTGGGGAACCCCAACAGAAAGAGGAAGGGGAGTGGAGGAGATGGAGTTTTAAGTGACACTGAAAGTGCGCTGAGATAGGTAGGAGGAGAACCAGGATAAAGCAGAATCACGGAGGCCAAGGGAGTGTAATTTGCTGAGGAGGAGCATGTGGTCAACTGTGTCAAAGGCAGCAGAGAGGTCTAAAAGTATGAGTATGGAGTAGTGCCCATTGGTTTTAGCAGTTAGTAGGTCATTGGTGAGTTTTAGTAGGGCAGTTTCAGTAGAATGTTGTTGGCGGAAGCCAGACTGTAGTGGGACGAGAAGGTTGTTGTCCGCGAGGTAGCGACTCATTCTGTCATAGACAAGGCGTTTGATGAGCTTGGAGATAAACGGGAGCAGGGAGATGGGTCTTAAGTTATTCAAACAGGTGGTGTCTAGTGAGGGTTTTTTGAGCATGGGGATAACCAGTGCATGTTTGAGCAGGGAAGGAAAGGTGCCGGAGGAGAGGTAGAAGATGTGGGTTAGGGAGTTTAGAATAGAGTGGGAAGGTGGTCGCAGTAATTGAGAGGGGACAGGGTCCAGGGGACAGGTAGTGAGGTGGGCCATGGAGAGGAGTTTATCAACATCTGTGGTATCTGGGCAAAAGGAGGAGAGTATTGAGTGTGGTGTTGGACCCGATGTGTTGGATAGGGGAGGAATTTGAATGTTGGCTCCTTGCAAATTCTGTCGATTTTGCTATTGAAATGGTTGGCAATCTGTTGAGCGGAAAGCAAGTTTGTGGGTGGGGGAAGTGGGGGGTGAAGTAAGGAATTAAGTGTAGAAAAGAGTTGACAAGGTTTAGATGAGAGGGTTTTGATGAGAGTGTTGTAATAGGTTTGTTTAGCAGTTTGGAGGCAGGAGTTGTATTTGAGAAGGGCAGATTTGTAGAGGGTAAAGTCTTGCAGGGATTTAGATTTACGCCATGCTTGCCCAAGTGCCCAAGAGCACGACTTCTGGTTGCCATGGTTGTGGCAGATGGGGCCTGGTTCTGTGTGTAGAAAGAGGAGCAAGCATGTCTAGGGAGGATGACAACGTGATGTTGTAGATGGAAGTGGTTAGGTCTGGCCAGGACAGAGGTGCGATTTTGTCATAAAGGCCATCAGTAGCAGCATGGATGTAGGAGACAAGGAGAGTCTTAAACGGATAAGGTTGTGATCAGAGAGAGGAAAGGGTGTGTTAGAGAGATTGCAGGGAGTGCAGCGATGGGAGAATACGTGGTCGAGAGTGTTGCCATTGGAGTGAGTGGTAGTTTGTGTCAGGTTAAAAGAGGAGGTTAGGTTGAGTAGTTTAGAAGTGGTAGCAGTATTAACATTGATTGGAATGTTAAAGTCACCTAGGATGATGGCAGGCACTTCAGATGAGAGAAAGTAGGGTAGCCATGCAGAGAAGTTATCCGGAAACTGTGACACTGGTCCAGGAGGCCGATAAATGACTGCGACCCTCAGACAAACTGGAGAGAAAAGACAAATGCAGTGCATTTTGAAAGAGAAGGAGGTGTGGGAAGTACCTGGAAGGTGCATTGTGGGGAGAGGAGAAGTTCGATACCACCTCCTTTTCGTCCAGTGGGTCTGGTGGAGTGAGTCCAGAGCAGGCCACTGTGGGACAGGGCAGCTGGAGAGGTAGTGTCGAATTCCTGGAGCCAGGTTTCGGTTATAGCAAATAGATTAAGGGATTTGAAGAAGAAAAGGTCATTGACAGAAGCTAGTTTGTTGAAGACTGAGCGGGCACATGAAAGAGGGGGGCCGACTTGTGGAATCAGGGGCATTGGGATGAGAAGGTTGAAGTTATGACTACTGTTGGAGGAGGTAGATGGCCAATTTTGGCATTAGGAATTGGGTGTGGGAGGACCGGGGTTTGGTGTGATGTCCCCAGACATTAGGAGTAGTAGGAGGGTGAGGGTGGTAAGGCGGTAGTGGGATTTATAGGAGGGCAGATGCTGTGGCGGAATGTAAGTGGTGATACTGTGTGGGCTTAGAATGAGCAGGAGGCAGTAAGTGGAGTAATAATGAGTGGGCAGAAGAGAGGGAGATATGCACAGGTTGGGGGCTGTAGAGGGGGGGTAAAGACATGATAGTTTGTGGAGAGAGGAAGTTATAACAAAGATTAGTGTGAGCATGTTGGAGGGTTGGGAGAGGGGAATAGAAGGAAGGCTGAGGAAAGTTAGAGAATGAAGAGGAACTTCCTGCAAAATAGCAGTGGAACAATAATGTCTGTACTTACTTTTTTGTAGCAGTGCCTTATCCAAAGTGCCCGTGTACATGTGCCAAACACTTGTTGCCGGCTTGACACTTTGTGCAAGAAGTGGCCAGCCTAAACCCTCGCCAGTTGTCCCAAGAAATGAACTACATTTATACTGGAAAGGTGTGGGGGGAAGATTCAAAATTATTTGATTATAAGCTGATAAAACCAGGCTTGTGGAGGGGGGAGGGGTTTACAACTGGTTTGGACAGATTGCAGTGCAAGAGGGGGCAACAGAATAAGGTTAAAGCGGAGGTCCACCCTAAAGTGGACCTCCGCTCATCGGAACCCTCCCCCCCTCCGGCGCCACAATTGGCACCTTTCAGGGGGGAGGGGGGTGCAGATACCTGTACAGTACAGGTATTCTGCACCCACTTCCGGGATAGCTCTCTGCGGAAAGGGGCGTAGATTACGCCCCTTTCCGCAAGTGCCCGCCCCTTTCTGCAAGTGCCCCGCTGCTGCTGGGAAACACACAGATCCCAGAGGCAGCGGGGACCATCCTTATTGCGCAGCGTGATTCGCGCATGCGCAGTAGGGAACCGGGAAATGAAGCCGAAAGGCTCCATTTCCTGATTCCCATACCCAAGATGGCGGCGGCAGCACCCGACAAGACGATCTAGAGATCGGCTTCGGGTGCCGACATCGCGGGCGCGCTGGACAGGTAAGTGTCACTATTTTAAAAGTCAGCAGCTGCAGTCCCGGCGGACTCCCGCTTTAAATGTTTGATCTTGGCCAGGGCAGCATAATAAAAAATAGGGAAACTTTCAAAAATAAACAAGTATAGACAGTGGTTTCAAATTCTTAGTAAGGCAGAATTAAAGTTCAGTTAGGCAATGTAGTCCAGGGTTTAAGAGAAGAGTGGAGTCTTTGCAGTTACCAGAGAGTATGAAGAGTCAGGTGGAAAATCGCAGACAGGTAGAGCGACTTTTTGTGTTTCAGGGAAGATCAGTGTAGTTTTTTAGGAGCATTAGCATTTATTTACAGTTTTGCAGTACATGAAGAAAAAAAAAACTGTTAGTAGCATTTTAGGAGCATTCAGTGTTTTTTTTCTGCTGGAAAAGCACTCCAAAAACTCTCCAAAAACATTTTTTTTCTGCTCCTAGATGCCGAAGCTCAAAAAATGCTAATAGCCTAATGTAGTGTGCATGGACACATAGGATAACACTACGTAGCTTCCAGCAGCAGAAAAAATAGCTAATAACAGCTTCTAGGAGTTTAAAAAAAAAACACTAATGTGCATGGAGGCTAAGAACAGAAAGAGGCACACCACACAAGAAGAGATCATGTTGCTATTTTCTTGATGGTGCTTCTGGTACTTTGGTATATCATGGAGTTCCTAAAAGACTTGAGTCTCTCCATGCAAGCACCAGGAGGTGGCTGCACTAGCTTCCCTCTGCTGGTGTAGATAAGGATTTTAGCCTAGTGATGCACATCAAAGCTAGGACAGACTCGTGTTTTTAATTATTTTACAGATTTCGAGACAAATTTTATCCATAAATCCACTATATTACAAAAGTTAAATGAAAGGTCAGTTAGAAGGAATCCTAAACAGTTCACAATAATTAAATATACCCAGCATAGAATCCATAGACAAAGATTATGACTTTTTCTGCTACAATAGTTTTTTGTTTTTTTTCTTCTATAATCCTTACAAAGATATGATATGCTCCAGGACATAACAGAATGCAAATTTTGCTAGCACATGGCTTCCAGGTTTGTGTTGGAAGGACTTGGTAGACTTTATAAATTATATTGTCCATTTTAATGACGTTTGGGTAAATGCTTATCATTTGTATAGTCTTCACATCCTCTGCAGACCTTTCCACCAACAGTAATTCCATGAACAGTAATTCATTTGGTGTTCTGGAACAGCAATGACGAATACCTGCCCAGGATGCTATGGCAGTCAGAGGTAGTTGGGGAAACCTTTTATTACATAAAATGTGCTATTTTTGCAGACCTGCCGCCTGAGACCCTGTGCCTATGTTGGCTATGCAGGAATCCAACCTTTTGTCTAGGTGGGCCACACTCGGGTGTGTGTGTGTGTTCGAGAAGGGGGGGGGGGGGGGGTGGGGGTAGGAGTTATTAAATAAGTAAAAATTATGCAATGTGGCAAAACACTAATTTAATAATTGCGCAAAGCTTATCACCCAAAAAGGAGCAGGAACTGCCTTTGGACGACAAACGCGCATAAGCAGCCTATTCAAGTGAATGGGCTTCCCTATGTATGGCATGTGGAAGCGCGTGGAATCCAAGCTTTAAAAATTGCAAGTGGGAACGCAATTTTCTGCTAAAGTGAGATCTGAACTGGGCCCAAAAGCTGGACATACATTATATTTTCTTTTTCCTTGTCGAAAGTCAATGACATGAATAATAACAGTATATAGTATAGAATATTAACAACATAAGAAAGCTGATTAATATATAAACTGTAAATATAAAGATATGTATGTAATAATTATACAAACATTTGATTATTCAAATAAGTATGGGGGTTTAGTACGGGTTTAAATGCCCCCCAAAAAAATGCATACTGCAATATTGAGTAAAACCTTTATATATATATATATATATATATATATATATATATATATATATTGTGAGGGGTTAGCTCGGCAGCGGGTGTGTGTGACCCCCTGGATGGGTTCACAACACAAAATTAGGCACAGCAGACAGCGTTGTAGGTGTAAAAAAACAAAAGATGCAGTTTATTTGTGCTACATGCAGTGAAATATATAACAGCCAAACAAAAATAAAACATGAAAATAAATCCTGGTCAGCTTGACCTCTAATTACACACTTAGATTCCCTGTCTAACAACTGAGTGCAGCCTTGTGCTGCACCAGTCCTTGTCTCTGTTGTAGAGGTTTGCCACACAGGCGTTAACTCACCGCACAGAACAGATATCACACTCCCCAGTCTATACAACACAAAACTGGTTCCAGGATAGAGCATCTTCCTAAGCATGCTGTTTTTTTTTGTAGAGGTCTTAATGAGCCCACTTACTTCAGCTGGGCTCATTAACTCTTCCCCTCTAATTGTACAAGTCGGCATAAAGCCTGAATCTAGGGCACACATATTTCCCATCCTGGATACAACCAGGTGATTTTACCTGCGTGTTGCCACATACCCCCCCCTCTTGTTTCAACCTTGGGGTTGTAACACAAGCAGTCAGACACGCATGTATCCGAGACAAAGCATCCACATTCCCCATTTTAACACCAGGGCGATGCTTAACTGTAAAGTTAAATTCCTGTAGGGCCAGGAACCACCTATTTACCCTTCTATTGGTCTCCTTGTTTTGAGCCATCCACTTTAAAGGAGCGTGATCAGTCACCAGGTCAAAGTGTCTACCTAGCAGATAGTACCGAAGGGAATCTAGAGCCCACTTCACTGCTAAACATTCCTTCTCAATCGTGGCGTAATTTACCTCATGGGACTTCAACTTCCTGCTGAGGTAAATGACTGGGTGCTCTTCCCCGTTCCAGACCTGGGATAACACTGCCCCTAACCCAACGTCTGATGCATCAGTTTGTACCACAAAGTCCTTAGAGAAGTCTGGTGAGTACAACACTGGCTGGCTACATAAGGCTGTTTTTAAGGACTGAAATGCTTCTTCAGCCTCTGGGGACCATTTAACCATGACCGACTCTTTCCCTTTTGTCAGGTTGGTGAGGGGCACAGCCTGAGAAGCAAAATGGGGAATGAATCGTCGATAATAGCCAGCGATTCCCAGAAAGGCTCGTACCTGTTTCTTGCTGTTGGGACGTGGCCAACGCTGTATGGCCTTGACTTTATTGACTTGGGGTTTTATCACCCCCCTCCCAATAGTGTACCCAAGATATTTGGCCTCCTCCTGTCCAATGGTACACTTCTTTGGATTGGCCGTAAACCCAGCTTCCCGGATAGAGTCTAGGACTGCTTGTACTTTTGGCAAATGTGAGACCCAGTCTGTGCTATGGATAATCACATCATCCAGGTAAGCTGCAGCATATTTCTGATGGGGCCTCAGAATCTTATCCATTTTCCGCTGGAATGTTGCCGGTGCATTCTGTAACCCAAACGGCATTCTCTTATATTGGAATGCCCCATCTGGGGTTACAAACGCAGTTTTCTCCTTGGCCGACTCGGCCAGGGGAATTTGCCAATACCCTTTGGTGAGATCAAGAGTTGTCATATATCGGGCTGTTCCCAGCCGGTCAATCAACTCATCTATGCGCGGCATGGGGTAGGTGTCAAATTTTGTAACTTTATTCAATTGTCGAAAATCGTTACAAAACCGCCAGCTCCCATCAGGTTTGGGCACTAATACGATAGGACTGGACCAGTCACTCGGGGACTCCTCTATCACACCCAATTCCAGCATCCTTTGAACCTCCCCACGTATCGCCTCCCGTCGGGCCTCTGGTATTCTATAAGGTTTTAGTTTTACCCTTTCTCCTGGCGGGGTGATAATGTCATGCTCTACGCCAGATGTTTGTCCCGGAAGCTCAGAGAAAATCTCTTTGTTACGAAGTACAAACTCTTTAACCTCCTGTTGTTGGGCTTTCGATAAGGTGTCTGCTATTCCAACCTCAGGAATTAAGCAATCAGGCTGTGCTTGTGACAAAGTCTCTGCGACTAGGGATTCCCTATCCCTCCAGGCTTTCAGCAGATTGACGTGATAGATCTGCTCCGGCTTTCGCCTTCCTGGCTGTCTAACCCTGTAGTTCACCTCACTAATTTTTTCAATTACTTCATATGGACCTTGCCATTTGGCCAGAAATTTGCTTTCAACCGTAGGGACTAGCACCAAGACCCTATCCCCCGGGGAAAAAGTACAAGTCTTGGCCCCACGGTTGTACACTCTCTGCTGTGCTAACTGCGCTTGGGTCAAATGTTCCTTTACGATTGGCATTACCTGTGCAATTCTATCTTGCATCAGGGCGACATGCTCAATCACGCTCCTGTGAGGAGAACTCTCATTTTCCCAAGTGTCCTTGGCGATATCCAGCAGCCCTCTTGGGTGTCTCCCATAGAGCAACTCGAAGGGTGAGAAACCCGTAGAGGATTGGGGTACCTCCCTAATGGCAAACATCAGATAGGGTATTAGACAGTCCCAATTCTTTCCATCTCTATCCACCACCTTCTTTAACATTTGTTTTAGGGTTTTGTTGAATCTTTCAACCAACCCATCTGTTTGGGGGTGATACACAGATGTATGCAATTGCGTCACTTTGTACAACTTGCATAATTCTTTCATAACCCGGGACATAAAGGGTGTACCTTGGTCCATAAGCAGTTCCTTACAAATACCCACGCGGCTAAAAACAAGAGATAGTTCTTTGGCTATGGTTTTGGCCGAGGTATTTCGAAGAGGAATTGCTTCCGGATAACGGGTGGCATAGTCCAATATAACCAAAATGTACTGATGCCCCCTGGCGGACTTCATTATCGGACCTACCAAATCCATTGTGTTCCTTTCAAAGGGGACCTCAATGATAGGAAGAGGTACCAGCGGGTTACGGAAATGTGGCATAGGTGCCGACTTCTGACACACAGGGCAGGAGGAACAATAATTTTCTATTTCCTTCATGACCCCAGGCCAATAGAATCTCTGCAATATCCTCTCTCTGGTTTTCTCTGTCCCCAGATGACCTCCCAGAATGTGCCCATGGGCCAATTCTAACACCAACTTCCTGTAAGGTTTGGGCACTACAAGTTGCTCAATGGTTTCTTCTGCCCTTTGAGCCACTCGATACAGCAGGTCCCTTTCCATAGTGAAGTAAGGATAAGTGCAAGTCTTATCGGGGTTCACTAACTCGCCATCTATTTTCACCACATTTTCCCGTGCCTTTATTAGGGTGGGGTCTTTTAACTGTTCTGTGGCAAAATTTTCCCTGTGAACCTCAAGATCCGAAAACTCCACAGACGGCATGTTTTCATCTGAGGATGTTGGCTCCTCCCCAGTTTCTCGATTTTCCCCCGCCAATACCGACAAGGGAAATTCAGGAGAGTCCTCACCACTCCCAGAGGAATTCTGGTCATCTTCCTGGTCTATAGGGGCACCAGTGGGGGGCTCAGGACGATCCCAGAGTTCCCAGAATTTTGGAAAATCCCTTCCCACAAAAGCATCATGTGGTAAGTGAGACACTAACCCCACCTGATGAGAGAGGTTACCTTTGGGGGTCTCAAAAAACACTGAAGTTACAGGATACTCTCGGGTGTCCCCATGCACACAAATAACAGCCACCTTGTTCTTCCCAGAGACCTCTGTAGTAACTAATTCAGCTTTTATCAATGTTACCAGGCTACCTGAATCCAGCAACACATCAACATTTCTACCATTAATACACATTTTACATAAATGTTTCTCAGGTCCCCGAATGGCAGTGCATGCAACTGTCGCAAACAGCGACTGACGTCTCTCCCTTATAAAGTCACATTGCATAGGCTCATCCACAATGGGGCAATTGGCTGCAATATGTCCCTCTTGCCGGCAGCGGTAGCAAATAATCTTTTTCGCTGCCTCTTGCAGCATGGGCTTCCTGGGCTGCTCCCGCCAGACCTTAGGTAGAACTCCCACCCTCTCACTCTCTCCACCCTCACCCCTTGGAGTCATCTTACCCGCCACTGGGGATGATCTGGTCTTAGGGTGGAAAGTCCGTGAGTCCCTGGAAGAGGTGGTCAGGTTCTCTGTAGCCAAGTACCTCTCAACCAGATCCACAAGTTTATCTGCATTTTCTGGGTCTCCATGGCTTACCCATTTTTGGATGGCAGTAGGAAGAGCTCTCAGGAAACGATCCATAACAACACGTTCCACAATGTTTGGTGCGGTCAAAGTCTCTGGCTGCAGCCACTTCCTGCTCAGGTGAATGAGATCATACATTTGAGACCTGGGGGGTTTTCCAACCTGAAAAGTCCAATTATGCACACGCTGAGCCCGGACGGCCAAGGTGACACCCAGCCATGCCAATATTTCTGTTTTTAGCACCACATAGTCTTTTGCTTGGTCAGGCTCTAGGTCATAATAAGCTTTCTGCGATTCCCCAGTTAACAGAGGGGCCACCAGTCCAGCCCATTGCTCCTTAGGCCACTTTTCCCTTTCAGCAGTCCTTTCAAATGTGGTCAAAAACACCTCCGGATCATCCTCTCCAGTCATTTTTGTCAATAAACGGCTCACACCAAAGGATGCGGTATTATTGTAACCACTTGCTTCATTGGTCTGCGGACGTTGCTGTATTAATGTCTCTATTTTCTGTTGAAAACTCTGCTCTTGCTTCTGCAACAGGTCTATAAAGCGGGCTTCAGATTGCTGCTGGGCTTGTTGCTGAGCTTCCAGACTCTGCAGGTGAGCTTTCTGCTGGACTGCAAGGCTCTTTTGTAAAGCCGCATTTGTTTGCTGCTGATTTGCATTTGCTAGAGCCAGCTGTCTCAGTATCTCCTCCATGCTGGCCTTTAAAAAAATTGAAAAAAAACTGCCAAAATTCTCCACCAACTGTGAGGGGTTAGCTCGGCAGCGGGTGTGTGTGACCCCCTGGATGGGTTCACAACACAAAATTAGGCACAGCAGACAGCGTTGTAGGTGCAAAAAAACAAAAGATGCCGTTTATTTGTGCTACATGCAGTGAAACATATAACAGCCAAACAAAAATAAAACATGAAAATAAATCCTGGTCAGCTTGACCTCTAATTACACACTTAGATTCCCTGTCTAACAACTGAGTGCAGCCTTCTGCTGCACCAGTCCTTGTCTCTGTTGTAGAGGTTTGCCACACAGGCGTTAACTCACCGCACAGAACAGATATCACACTCCCCAGTCTATACAACACAAAACTGGTTCCAGGATGGAGCATCTCCCTAAGCATGCTGTTTTTTTTTGTAGAGGTCTTAATGAGCCCACTTACTTCAGCTGGGCTCATTAACTCTTCCCCTCTAATTGTACAAGTCGGCATAAAGCCTGAATCTAGGGCACACATATTTCCCATCCTGGATACAACCAGGTGATTTTACCTGCGTGTTGCCACAATATATATATTATAGTTATAGTATAATATATATATTATAGTTTAATGGGAAATAATATTTATATTTGATAGAATAATGAGTTTTAAAAGAAAGATAAAGTATGAAAAGTGAAGAAAGAAAGAGGAGAAAAAAGGTGAAGAAGTCCTCAGGGTCATTCAAAAAACCAACTCATGTTACATCCTAGGGCCCCTTTCACACATGCGGACAGTATGTCCGTATTTCATCCATCCGTATGCATCCCTATGGGATAGCGGGTGTCTGCGGATGAACATCCGCAGAAACCCGATATCGTCCGCCTCCGCTATTGTCCGATTCTGCAGACAGAGGAAAATCCTATTTTTCTATCCGTCTGCAGAGCGGATTGGATGAACACGGACAGACGGTCAGTGTTCATCCGATCCCCCATAGAGGAGAACGGAGAGCTGACAGGGCGGTCCCTGCATAGTGTGCAGGGACCGCCCTGTTATCCGCCGGCTCAGCGGGTCTAAACGGAGCGATCCCCGCTGAGCAAGCGGATCATCACAGGGGGGATCATTACTGATCTGTCCCGTGTGAAAGGGGCCTAGCTGTATGGGTATCCCAGTATCCATGAATTCAAATATATTGTCTTCTAAGCAATTAGACACTCAAATAACTAAGTTATATGAGTATCTAATACGTAAATCAGCTACGATAGCAGAAGAATGGATTCATTACATTTTGGTGGGAAGTGATATTTTATCCAGGGGTACCATATTTTTCCAAATATGGGGAGTTGGTCTCTTTCAATTGCTATCATTTTAGCGTGAGACATGAAAGTGTTCAATCTGTTTTTTGTCTCTGCCATCACCAGGACAGGGGACCTCCATGCCCTTGCAATTGTTTGTTTTGCAGCTGTGAGAAGTTCAAAAAATAGTTTGAATTGATTATGTGTTATAAAATGTGGTTTCAGATTGAGTATTGCCATGGTTGGATCTGGTTGTATTTTTTGTTTAAACATTCTTGATGCAATTTCAAAAATTTCTATCCAATAGGTTTGAGTTATTGGACAGGACCACCATATGTGTAGATGTGTATCCGGATCAGAGCAACCTCAGAAGCATTGAGCTGAATGATTAGGTGCGAATTTGGCTACTCTAGAGGGTACCAGGTACCAACAAGTTAAAACTTTATAGTTAGCTTCTATTGCTAGGACATTAGGTGAAGATGATTTGGTTATAGACCAGATTTCTGACCAGTCGGCAATATCAAGAGTTCGCCCTAGGTCTTCCTCCCATTTCTGTGCATAGAATGTTTTTTCCATTTCAGGATTGATAGAAAGTTGGTTGTATAGGGTTGAGATCATTCCTCTGGAGTGGGGATCTTTCATACATATACAGTAGATTCAAAGTTGGTAAATAAGGGCATAGAGGTATTGGCATTAGTAAAGGGTGTGTAGAATTTTTTATTTGGAGATATCTAAACAATTCAGAATGTGCTAAGTTATATTTATTACATAAGGTTGGAAAAGGGAGAAAAGAGTTGGAAGTGACAAATTTATGTAACCTAAAAATGCCTAATGATATCCAGGCTTTGAATGATTTAGGGGTGACCCATGCTGGATAAAAAGCTGTATTTTTAAGGAATGATAGTAAAGGATTATATGGCGATTGTAGGTTATGTTTAAATTTAATTTTATCCCATAAGGCTACATGATATTTGGTGATAGGATTGTGCAAACCCCGTCTGTCTTTGGTGTGAAGCCATAACAGGTTTGAGATTGAGAGAGGGTCACACTCTGATGGCTCTATGATCACCCATAAAGGGATTTCCTGTGCTGCGTGTTATTTGGCAAGACTGGCAATATGTGCTGCTTTATAATAATTTGCATAATTGGGAAAGCCAAGGCCTTGAGATATAAAGTATTTAGGGGAATACATGGTTTGGAGGAACCCTAAACAAATGTTGTTGTTCTTTTCTGGATTATTCTTAGATAGTAAGAAGGAATTGGGATTGGTAGAACTCTAAACAGGTATAACAGTTTTGGTAAAATTATCATTTTTATTGCATTGATTTTACCTAACCATGACAATAGGAGGTTAGACCACTGTCCTAGTAAGGTTGTTATCTGTTTCAATATAGGGGGATAATTATTCGACAAGAGGTCAGAATAAGAAGCTGTTAAATGGATACCAAGGTAAGGTATTGATTTTTCCACCCAAGTGAATGGAAGCGCATTTTTTGCTGAAATGATTTCCATCTTAGAGAGAGATATATTAAGGGCCAGGCGTTTCTTAGGATTGATTGAGAGGCCGGAAAATGTTGCAAATTTATTGAGAGTGGGCAAGAGATTAGGACCTGATACTTGTGGTGATGACAGGAATAACAAAATATCATCTGCAAACATACAAATCTTGTGTTGATGTATATTTTCTTTTTCAATTTCCTTTAGATTTCTCTTTATTTATGTAGTGCAATGGCCTGCATGATTGCATACAAAGTGTTTAGTTTTGACATCATATTACATGGTTTTGGTAAATCTAAAGGAAAATTGTATAAGAACATTGTATAATGTAGATTTTTTTTTTTTCTTGCAACTTATTGTGGCATGTTAGCATGTAGTAAACTCTGTATGCTCTATACCTAATTATGTACTTGACTGGTTATCAGTGTATCAGTGTCATTGTCCCAGAACTAGTAAGCATAAAGGAAATTGTGAATTGCATACTTGTTCCAAAACAGTGTTCCAGAAATAACTGAAACTAGGGGGTCAGCATAAAAAACTAGACACCTATCTTTTTTTTAGAAGCAGATCAACAATGGCAGCCTCCTTTCTCTTATAATAGGTTTACTTTAAATAAAGAAATATTTGAAATATTTCTCAGACAACACAGCAGTGTTTTGGGCACTTTCCAGTTTATATTCATAACAAACAGCTCTCTGGGGAATGCAGGAAGCTGACACCATACTTGCCAGGAACATTTACACAAGACACTCAAGGAGAACATTCTTAGAAGACCTAAAAGCTCAGTTTATAGGCAAAACTGACAAAATTGACAAAACACGGGGTGCATTATAGCTGCATATTAATTGCATCCTGTTTAAAAATGATTTCACATTTTTTGGCTTCATTTTTAATGCATGGAGAATGGTGGAAATGACAGCAAGAGATTTCATCATTATGTTACACATGCCCCAGAGGATTTGCTGGATATAATCATGAGTTTTCTGCTCTTATGTCATGACTCTGCGGACAGCCTCTTCCCCTCTGACACACCTGGTGCAGTAAAAGGGTTGCTGCAAATGCCTACATAAGCACAAGTAAACACAACTATAATAAGGTATCAATAAATAGGCACCAAACTGCTCAGCTGTAATTAAAGTATATTGTCACAGGTGAACAGCAAATGGCCATACACCAATAAATGAGTAAATGGAAGAAGCTTTTTTCATTTACAGTACACCACTGACTTAAGTACTAGATTGCAACAGCTCAGACTGGACCAGTGTACCACTAACACACAAATCTAGAAAAGAATAATATCAGCAAAGAATAGTATCATTAAGAGTGTGTGTGTGTGTGTGTGTGTGTGTGTGTGTGTGTGTGTGTGTGTGTGTGTGTGTGTACCTCTGGCTATGCAACTTGGTACAAGGTCTCTGTGAAGTTAGTAGATAGTTGACTCTTGACTCAACCTTTAGCTGGCTACTCATTGGGGCCCACACTTCAATGTGGTGCACATAAGTACAGTTCCTTTAAACCTCTGCATACAGTGATTTGAAGCTACTAGATAAATGGCGAGCTCCTCTTTCATACTCTATTAGCAGAGATATAATCAAACACAGTAGCAACTGCCCAGATAGCAAACAATTGAGCTGCAAGTTTGAAAATGACTTGCTAAGCTATTGCTAGACTTGCCAGGCTTCACACATTTGTTGTACAATTGCAGCAATCCGCATTGCATGACTCCAGATCAACTTTTTTTGCAAACATTCTGCAGGTCTGCTGCAAGTTCTGGTTCAGTTATGTTGTCCAATAGTAATCCCACCACAGGGGTCACTGGTCACTGACTTGCAGAGCTCTTGCTGTAGACTCACCACTGCACCTTTGCTCTTGCTACAGACTTGGCAAACATATATGCTACAAATTGAAAGAGTGTCAACTAGAACTTGTGCTTCAAGTGCTCTGCAAGTGTACAACTTGCCAGTCAAAATGTGCAGCAAGTTAACAGGACTTCCTATTCAACACTGCCACAAATTTGTGGCAAGTTTTCCTTGCTATCTGGGTCACCAGATCCAGCTGCATGGCGAACCTCGGTCTGGACACTTGACTGTCAGCAATCCTCCTAGCTCTGCATACAGGATGAATCCCCATCTAGGTGGCTCCAGTCCTAGGCTGTATGGCCTGTTGTCTCAGGCCTTAGGTTGTGGCTGGCAAGTGCACACAGTGGGACAGCGAAGCACTGTCTGGTCCCCTCACAGAAAAAAATAAGTTTCTTGCTCCACAGCCCAGGAAAACTGCTCACTCTCTCCTCTTAAGAGTCTCTCTGGGAATGGTAGAGTGTCATCCCATTCGGCCCATGACAAAGTCCTTATCAGTGGCTACATGTCCTATGGTCCAGTGTGGCCTGCAGGAAAGTCTTTCAAGTCCCTTTTCACCAACCAGCTCCATCTGCTGGATGGATGTTGAACAGAACTGAATTTTGCATAGGAATCTTCCATAGGTGCATAATACAGCTGCAGCAGTGTCCTATAGTTGCCCTATCTGACCAGCTAAGCATCTGGCTACATTTTTTTGCATGATTGGATATAAATACTTAGGCCCCATTAATTCATGCGCACTGATATGTATATCTGTGCAGAGCTGTGTTTACCCACCGAGGAAACACAGGTGGTCGGCGAGGTCGCATGCAGCAATGCTGTTCATATCAATGACAGATGGATGGCCGTATGGATCTTCAAGGTTACTCATGCGCATCTGTGAGTGTACATCTCTACGGGGCCAAAGCATGGCTCCGAATGCAGCCTGTCTGCATTTTGAGCCATTTTATTAGCTACTAATATTAACATCATTATGGGTTATTTACTAAAAGCAACTCAACTCTGCACTATAAGTGCACTTGGAAGTGCAGTCGCTGTAAATCTGAGGAGGACATGCAAGGAAAATAAAAGACAGCATTTTTTGCTTGCATTTGAGTGGATGATATAAATCAGCAGAGCTTCCCCTCATTTAAGATCTTCCACTCGGATCTACAGTGACTGCACTTCCAAGTGCACTTGTAATGTACAGTGGATTTGCCTTAGTAAATCTACCCCAAAGTGTAGTTTTCTAAAGCACTGTGTATTGAAAACAAATACTTGTTTTCACCATTTTCCGTTCTTTGTTTCTTCTAAGTGCTTCTGATCTGACACAGCCTCTTTGCTTCTGATATGGTGCAGTCTCTTGTCTATGTACAGTGCCTTGAATAAGTATTCATACCCCTTTAAATTTTCTACATTTTGTCATTTTACAAAGAAACAAATGTATATTATTGGGATCAATACTTTGTAGAACCACCTTTTACTGCAATTAAAGGAGCACGTCTTTTTGGGTATGTCTCTATCAGCTTTGCACATCTAGAGACTTTTTTTGCCAATTTTTCATTGCAAATTAGCTGAAGCTCTGTCAGATTGGATGGGGAGCATCTGTGAACAGGAATTTTCAAGTCTTACCACAGATTGGAATTTGAGTCTGGACTTTTACTGGGCCATTCTAACACATGAATATGCTTTGATCTAAACCTTTCCATTGTAGCTCTGGCTATATGTTTAGGGTCGTTGTCCTGCTGGAAGTCCCCAGCCTCAACTCTTTTGCAGACTCTAACAGGTTTTCTTCCAAAATTTTCCTGTGTTTGGCTCCATTTATCTTCCCATCAACTCTGACCAGTTTCCCTGTTCCTGCTGAAGAAAAACTTCCCCACAACATGATGCTGCCACCACCATGTTTCATGGTGGGGACAGTGGTGTAGCGTGGGTTGTCAGCGCCCCGGGGCAAGACAAGTAATTTGTGCCCCATTGCGACCACCAAACTACACTACACTGACCACCACACTACACTGCACTACACTGACCATCACACTACACTACACTGACCACTATACTACACTACACTGACCACTATACTATACTACACTACACTGACCACTATACTACACTACACTGACCACTATACTATACTACACTACACTGACCACTATACTACACTACACTGACCATTATACTACACTACACTGAACACTATACTACACTACACTACACTGACCCCTATACTATACTACACTCACTACACTGACCAATATACTATACTACACTACACTGACCACTATACTATACTACACTAACCACTATACTATACTACACTGACCACTATACTATACTGACCACTATACTATACTACACTGACCACTATACTATACTATACCATACTGACCACTATACTATACTACACTGATCACCACACACTGATCACTGTACTATACTACACTGACCACTATACTATACTACACTGACCACCACACTATACTACACTACACTGACCACCACACTATACTACACTACACTGACTGGGCCATTCTAAAACATGAATATGCTTTGATCTAAACCGTTCCATTGGAGCTCTGGCTGTATGTTTAGGGTCATTGGCCTGCTGGAAGGCCCCAGTCTCAAGTCTTTTGCAGACTCTAGCAGGTTTTCTTCTAAGATTTCCCTGTATTTGGCTCCATGTATCTTCCCATCAACTCTGACTATTTTCCCTGTTCCTGCTGAAGAAAAACTTCCCCACAACATGATGCTGCCACCACCATGTTTCATGGTGGGGACAGTGGCGTAGCATGGTTTGTCAGTGCCCGGGGCAAGGCAAGTAATTTGGGGCCCATTGCGACCCCCACACTACACTACACTGACCACCACACTACACTACACTGACCATCACACTACACTACACTACACTGACCACTATACTACACTACACTGACCATTTTACTACTCTACACTGAGCACTATACTACAGTACACTGACCACTATAATACACTGACCACTATACTATACTACACTACACTAACCACTATACTATACTACACTACATTGACCACTATACTATACTACACTGACCACTATACTATACTATACTACACTGACCACTATACTACACTGACCAATATACTATACTGACCACTATACTATTCTACACTGACCACTATACTATACTATACTACACTGACCACTATACTACACTGATCACTGTACTGTACTACACTGACCACCACACTATACTACACTACACTACACTGACCACCACACTATACTACACTACACTACACTGACCACCACACTGTACTACACTACACTGACCACCACACTATACTACACTACACTGACCACCACACTATACTACACTACACTGACCTGCCTACAGTCGGCGTATCTCCCTCTCCCCCCCTCCCCCGGCCAGTACCACGACTCTCAGAAGGGAGTCTCACTAACCTTCTTGTCCTGGCCTGCATTAGTCCAGAGATAGGAAAAGACAGCGACAGCTCAGTTTTGCTTCTCTCCCCCGTGCTCTAGCTGCCATGTTCAGTGTCCGGTGAAGGCGGGACTTCAGGAGCGATCTCAGAAAGGCCAGCCCCGCTCCTCACATGACCACCATACGCCCAATCAAAGGGCGCCAGCCGGACACTGAACATGGTGGCCGGAGCGCGGGGGACACAGGAAGTTAAAATTTGGAGGAGGCAGCCAGTAGTGACCCATACTGGCGCACCCCATAAATGTCGCGCCGGGGTCTACGGCACCCCCTGCACCCCCCACCCTATGCCACTGGGTGGGGATGGTGTGTTCAGGGTGATGTGCAGTGTTAGTTTTCCACCAAACATAGTGATTTGCATATAGGCCAAAAAAGTCCACATGTTTGCTATGTCCCCCACATGGCTTCTTGCAAACTGCAAAAGGAACTTCTTATGGCTTTCTTTTAAACATGATTTTCTGCCTGCAAATCTTCCATAAATGCCAGATTTGTGGAGTACACAACTAATAGTTGTCCTGTGGACAGATTCTCCCACCTGAGCTGTGGCTCTCTGCTCTTTTCACTGCTTCTCTGATTAATGTCCTTGACTGGTCTGTCAGTTTAAGTGGACAGCCATGTCTTGGTAGGTTTACAGTTGTGTTATACGCTTTCCATTTTCGGATGATGGATTGAACAGTGCTCTGTGAGATGTTCAAAGCTTGGGATATTTTTTTGATAAACTGACCCTGCTTTAAACTTCTCCACAACGTTATCCCTGACATGTCTGGTGTGTTCCTTGGCCTTCAAAATGCTGTTTGTTCGCCAAGGTTCTCTAACAAACCTCTGAGGGCTTCACAGAACAGCTGTATTTATACTGAGATTAAATTACACACAGGTGGACTCTATTTACTGATTAGGTGACTTCTGAAAGCAATCGGTTCCACTACATTTTAGATAGGAGTATTAGAGTAAAGGGGGCTGAATACAAATACATGACACACTTTTCAGATATGTATTTGTAAAAAAAAAATTGAAAACCATTTATCATCTTCCACTTCACAATTATGTGCCACTTTGTATTGGTCTGTCACATACAATCTCAATAAAATACATTTATGTTTTTGGTTGTAACATGCCAAAATGTGGAAAATTTCAAGAGGTATGAATACTTTTTCAAGGCACTGTAAATGTACCTCAGTAATGCCTGCTTGGCATTTCTTAGGGTGATTTTCTTATACAAATAACAATCAACTATGCCCATTTGTTGTTGTCATCAAAACCATGTGTGATAGAGTGACAATGTAGGGGTACAATTGTCACAGGGACAAGAAGTACCTAAAGGTGAAAGACCTTCAGACAAGATCACCAGATTTTTATTTTATTTTTATTTATTTTTTTATGTAATCTTTATTTAACCACTTCAGCCCTGGAAGATTTTACCCCCTTCCTGACCAGAGCATTTTTTACAATTTAGCACTGCGTCGTTTAACTGTCAATTGCTCATGTCGTCGACGCTGTACCCAAACGAAATTTGTGTGCTTTTTTTTCCCCACAAATAGAGCTTTCTTTTGGTGGTATTTGATCACCTCTGCAGTTTTTATTTTTTGTGCTATAAACAATAAGAGCGACAATTTCGAAAAAAAAAACAATATTTTAAACTTTTTTGCTATAATAAATATCCCCCAAATTAAAAAAAAAATAAAAAATTATTCATCAGTTTAAGCCAATATATATGCTTCTAAATAATTGGTAAAAAAAATAAAAATCTCAATAACCGTATATTGATTGGTTTGTGCAAAAAGTTACAGCGTCTACAAACTATGGAAAAAGATTTATCACATTCTTATGATTTTTTTTGTTTTACTAGTAATGGTGATGGTCTGCGATTTTTAGCGGTACTTCGACATTTTTATGGACAGATTGGAGACTTGAGAGGCCAAGATCTCCCTCTCTGACATCAGCTGACAGCAGCTGGGTCACATGACCATCGTGCTGCCCGCTCAGCCCCTCCTGCTGTAGCTCTTAGGTGGGGCAGGAGACCAGGAGTGACGTGACCAGCCTGAAGATATCTGAAAAAGGTATTTAGAGGTATAATTTTCAACAAACACTTACACTGTGTGTTGTGGCTGCATAAAAGTAAGGGGCTGGCAGTGAATTTTTTGAAAGTTAAACTTAGCACTAAAAGCGAGGGGGGGGGGAGGGGCGGTTCACACACAGGAGCTGACAGGCAGGGACGGGGGGGAGAGGGGAGGAAAGAGCCACAGAGAACGATGAAGGCACATAAACTGACCACGGCATCAGGGCTCAGCAGCCATGATAAATTGTGGTCAGTTTACAGAGGGGGAAACAGCACTAGGCAGGATCAGCCAGGTATTTTAGATGATACAAGGGGCCAAATTACACAACACAAGCACTGTGCTGTTATTCATACTTTAAAGGAACAGGATCCAACATTAAACATTTTTTTTAAATACATAAAAATAATTTTTACATGTGTGTACACACCCATTTCATTGGCACAGCGTAGTTACATAGTTAAATTGATTCTAAAGCTCTTTTTTTACTATAAAAATACAAATATGTTATACTTACCTGCTCTGTGCAGTGGATTTGCACAGAACAGCCTGGATCCTCCTCTTTTCGGTTCCCTCCTCTGTGCTCCTGGCCCCTCCCTCCTGTTGAGTGCCCCCACAGCAAGCAGCTTGCTATGGGGGCACCTGAGCCGAGTCACAGCTTCATGTGTCCATTCAGACACGGAGCCCCGGCCCTGCCCCCTCTCTCCCCTGATTGGCTCCGACAACTGAGACACTTATGGACATCACTGGACAGAGAGACCTCAGGTAAGTATTAGGGGGTGCAGGGGAGGCTGTGTCAGAAACCATGAAATCAGACCGAGACAGAAGTACAGTTAAATCACACTTGTTTAATAATAAAAGTAAAAAGAACAAACGTAGTGAAAATAAAGCCAGAGTTCAGGAACCAGAAAAGACAGCCAAGCCAGAAGTCAGGGATCAAAGTAGTGGAACAGCCAGCAGGATCTGGAGCCAGAAGGGATGTCAGCAAAACCAGTCTTTAAACAGGAACACAGGAGATGTTTCTTGTGATGTTGACCAAGGCGAAGGCAGAGACCCACTGGACTGGACGGCCTAAGTAGGCAGGACTGATGAGCAGGATGAACAACAGCTGAGTAACCGTGGAGAGAGATGGGAGCTGGCAATTACCTGACAGCTGAGCGGCCAGCTCAGAGAAGGAAGGGCTGAGCTCAGCCCTGACAGTACCCCTATCTCAACGAACCCTCCCCCTCGGAGGTCCACCAGGCTTGAGGGGAAAACGTCTATGGAAATCATGGAGGAGGACAGGGGCATGTACAGCTGAGGATGAGACCCATGAGCGTTCCTCCGGACTGTACCCCTTCCAATGCACCAAGTACTGTATCGCCCATGGAACCTACGCGAGTCAACAATGGACTGTACTTCATACTCCTCATGGTTCTCAACCTGTACAGGATGAAGGCCTGGCACCGGGGTGGTAAAGTGTTTGCAGACCAAAAATTTTAATAAGGAGACATGAAATACATTCAAAATACGCATATTTGAAGGAAGGTCTAAAGCTTAAGCCACTCAGTTAATCCTGTAAAAAATCTGGAAAGGTCCCATAAACCGAGATGCGAACTTCAGTGAGGGAACGCAAAGTCAGAGGTTGCTCAGTGTAATATAACCCAGCTGGCACAGAGTTCCCCATTACATCAGAGTCTGCAGGATTCCCCTTACAGTGCAAATTTCATGCAAAGGGGAATGCTATGGCTCATGATGTGAAGGGAAATGCTGCAGACTTTGATGTAAAGGGGATCTCTGATGTAAGGGGGGCTCTGGTGACCAGAGATCATCTTATATCAAAGTGAACAGAAATCCCCTTTACAGAGTTCCTACTTACATCAAGGTCTGCAACATTGCCCTTTACATCAGGGTCCGTAGAGTTCCAACTTGCTTTTAAAACAGGAACTCTGATGTGGGGAGAACTCTGTTGACCACAGACCACCTTCCGCAGAGTGACTGCACTAAGGTAAAGAGGGTTACTGATTTAAAGAGGAACCTTTATATCAGTGCCCCCTTACCTTATCGTATTCACTCCCCTACATCAGTGACCCCCCCAGACTGGCCTGGCAGGGCTGTCACTGTCAGATGGTCTTCTTCTGGCTCCAGCTTGGTGGCTCAGATTTCATTTTTCCCCCGTGACCCCTTCCTGGCAGTGCTCCAGCTCTTGACTCCTCTGTAGGCTCCCCCCTCAGAGACTGCAGATATGATACAGGAGATGGTCAGAGACTGTGCGGACATACAGGAGATGGTCAGAGACTGTGCGGGCATACAGGAGATGGTCAGAGACTGTGCGGGCATACAGGAGATGGTCAGAGACTGTGCGGACATACAGGAGATGGTCAGAGACTGTGCGGACATACAGGAGATGGTTAGACTGTGCGGACATACAGGAGATGGTCAGGGACTGTGTGGACATGATACAGGAGATGGTAAGGAAATGTGCAGACATACGGAAGATGGTCAGGGACTGTGCAGACATACAGGAAATGCTCAGAGACTGTGCGGACATACAGGAGATGGTCAGGGACTGTGCGGGCATACAGGAGATGGTCAGGGACTGTGCGGGCATACAGGAGATGGTCAGGGACTGTGTGGACATACAGGAGATGGTCAGAGACTTGCAGACATACAGGAGATGGTCAGAGACTGTGCAGACATACAGGAGATGGTCAGAGACTGTGCGGACATGATACAGGAGATGGTCAGAGACTGTGTGGACATGATACAGGAGATTGACAGAGACTGTGCAGGCATACGGGAGATTGTCAGAGACTGTGCGGGCATACAGGCGATGGTCAGAGACCGTGCGGGCATACATGCGATGGTCAGAGACCGTGCGGGCATACAGGCGATGGTCAGAGACTGTGCGGGCATACAGGAGATGGTCAGGGTAATGACAAGCAGAAACTCTCAGTCTCATCTGACAATCAAGGTAGCATCATATTGCAGCAGCACCCGCCAAACACGGGAGTCACAGCCACAGACGATCCCAGTGCAGACGCCAGACAGGACAGATGATCCCTCCTCCGAGTCCTCCATCCCCTACTACAAGCAAGAGAAGCCGACTGTCCACTTTGAGCACCTGCCCTGCAGTGCATTCTGGGAGATGTAGTCTCTGCAGAGCACAGGCACCGCCCAGTCGAGTCTAGAGTGTGCTGTGGAGAACTAAATCTCCCATCATGCAAGGTGGCATCCCAGCTAGGACAGCGGTGGAGCCTGCTGTTGGCTGCCGCCACTGATGAGTATGTTACAGGGTGGAACTTCTAAAGTGTGCCGGTGATGTTCTGTCAAGCTAATCTGATAGAATGCTGGCCTGCTCACCCTGCCAGCCTGGGGACACCGATCGTGACTGGGGGACAGTCCTTTCCACTCCCACACACAAAGTAGGCAATTTAGGAGGCTGCGAGGCACCTATAGACACGGGGCCCTAGGCACCCGCCTACTTTGCCTAATTAGAGAGCTCTCTGTCTTGACGGACAACTCAGCCCAAGAAAGGCTAACCAGAACCAGGGGCTTATCCTTCTGGATAACTTGGGATGAAAATACACCACCTAAGGTCTAACCGTGACAGAACCTCAAGGTTCATGCGTTCCCTGGATGGGTAGGACAATACTTCAAAAAGTGACCTGCATGGTCACAAAGGCACAAGCTCTCCCTCCTCCTAAGGGCTCTCTCTTCCGCAGAGAGACGCGTGAAGCCCAAGTGCATGGGTTCATCTTCACTGACTGACTCAGTACCAGGAGGCATGGGAGGTGAGGGAGGCAAGGGTGGGACTGCAAAGCTCGGGGAGAAATGTACAGGAGGCTTCTGCAAGTACTCCTTAAAGAGGGAGTCCGCCGGGAGTCCGCGTTTTTTTTTTTTTAAAGCCAGCAGCTACAAATACTGCAGCTGCTGACTTTTAAAATAGTGCCGCGGTGTCGGCACCCGAAGCCGATCTCTCGATCGTCTCTCGGGTGCTGCCGCCGCCATCTTGGGTATGGGAATCAGGAAGTGGAGCCTTTCGGCTTCATTTCCCAGTTCCCTACTGCGCATGCGCGAGTCGCGCTGCGCAATAAGGATGGACCCGCTGCCTCTGGGATCTGTGTGTTTCCCAGCAGGCAGCGGGGGACTTTCGGAAAGGGGCGTAATCTACGCCCCTTTCCGCAGAGAGCTATCCCGGAAGTGGGTGCAGACACCTGTACTGTACAGGTACCTGCACCCCCCTCCTCCCTGAAAGGTGCCAATTGTGGCACCGGAGGGGGGGGAGGATTCCAATGAGCGGAAGGTCCACTTTAGGGTGGACCTGCGCTTTAAGAGTCTTTCTCTGAGTCTGGTGTCAATGAGGATGGCAAACATGATCAACTTCTCCAGCTCAGTGGGTATATCTCGGGCTGCTATCTCATCCTTGATGGTATCCAAGAGACCATGAGAAAAAGCAGCCACGAGGGCCTCATTGTTCCAAGCAACCTCTGCTGCCAGAGTACGGAATTCAGTGGTGTAACCGGCAACAGTTCTTGGCACTTGGCAGCAGAAGCGGAGCGTGCGGGAATGTCAAATACCCTTTTAAAGGAAGCCACAAATGCTGGATAACTCAGGACCGTGGGTTTTTGAGTCTCCCATAGAGGGTTTGCCTAGGCCAAAGCTCTCTCAGAAAGCAAAGATATCATGAAACCTAATTTGCTTCTGTCCGTGGGAAACGCCTGGGGCAGCATCTCAAAGTATATCTCAACCTGGTTGAGAAACCCTCTGCATTGGACTGGATCACCCCCAAATCACTGGGGAAGCAGAGCAGAACCAGACATACCTCTTATAGAGGTAATACTCGAGGCGGGTGCCTGCACAGAGACTGGAGCAGCAGCAGGGATGGCCTGCAACACAGGTTGTACTGGAGCAGCCACAGTGGGAGATTTCAGGTGAGCCGTGCGACTCAGGAGTGTTTGTAACGCCATGACAAACTGATCCATGCGGTGATCCTGCTCATCCAATCTGCAAAAAATATTACTAACAAGTGGATTTACTTCATCTTCTGAATTCAAGGCCTTCACCTACTGTCAGAAACCAAGAATCAGACCGAGATGAAGTACAGTTAAATCACTCTTGTTTAACCACCTCAATACAGTGCACTTACACCCCCTTTCTGACCAGACCAATTTTCAGCTTTCAGCGCTCTCACAGTTTGAAAGACAATTACTCAGTCATGCAACACTGTACTCATATGAAACTTGTGTCCTTTTTTCCACACAAATAGAGCTTTCTTTTAGTGGTATTTAATCACTATTAAACCACTAGTGGGTTTTTTTTTTTTTTGTGCTATAAATAAAATAAAACATAAATTTTGTGAAAAAAATGCTTTTTTCTTTGTTTCTGTCATAAATTTTTGCTAATTAGTAATTTTTCTTCATACATTTTGGTCAAAATTTATACTGCTACATATCTTTGGTAAAAATAACCCACATTAGTGTATATTATTTGGTCTTTGTGAAAGTTATAGAGTCTACAAACTATGGTGCCAATCACTGAAAATTGATCACATCTGATCAGGCCTTCAGTACATCAGGTGTATCTCATTTCTTGAGACACTAACAATTCAGGAAAGTACAAATACCCCCCAAATGACCCGTTTTTACAAAGTAGAAATTCCAAGGTATTAAGTAAGTAGCATGGTGAGATTTTTTAAGTTGTCATTTTTTCCCACAATTCTTTGTGAAAATGAAGATTTGTTATTTTTTATTATTTTTTTATTTTACAAAATTGTCATATTATCAGGTTATTTCTCACACACAGCATATGCATACAACAAATTACACCCCAAAATGCATTCTGCTACTTTTCCTGAGTATGACGATACCACATGTGTGAGACTTTTACACAGCCTGGCCACATACAGAGCACCAACATTGAAGTAGTACCTTCAGACGGTCTACGAGCAAAAATGACGCATCTAATTTCTCAACCACCTATTACAATTTTGAAGGCCCTGGAGTACCAGGACAATGGAATTTTCCATAAAATGACCCCATTTTGGAAAGCAAACAGCCCAACATATAATCTGTGAGGCATAATGAGTCTTTTGAACGGTTCATTTTTTTCCAGAAGTTTTTGGAATATGTGGAAAAAAATGAAAACACATTTTTTTTTTTTACACAAAGTTGTCAATTTATAAGATATTTCTAACACATAGCATGTATATAGCACAAATTACACCCCAAAGCACATTCTGCTACTCCTTCCGATTATGACAATACCACATGTGTAGGACTTTTACACAGCCTGGTCACATAGAGAGGCCGAACATTGAAGTAGTACCTTCAGGCGTTCTAGGAGCATAAATGACACATCTCATTTCATTCCTACCTATCACACTTTTGAAGGTCCTGGAGCACCAGGACAATGTAATTACCCCCAAAATGACCCCAACGTATATTCTATGAGGCATGGGCTGCAAATAGGTACCGGGTACTCTGATGGCCTGGTGACAGGTATTCGGGTACTCTGATGGCCTGGTGATAGGTACTCGGGTACTCTGATGGCCTGGTGACAGGTACTCGGGTACTCTGATGGCCTGGTGACAGGTACTCGGGTACTCTGATGGCCTGGTGACAGGTACTCGGGTACTCGTATGGACTGACAGATACTCAGATGAACTGTGACAGGTACTCAGATGAACTGGGACAGGTACTCGGTTACTCTGATGGGCTGTGCCAGGTACACGGGTACTCAGATGAACTGTGACAGGTACTC
The DNA here is from genome assembly GCF_037356315.1 of Lithobates pipiens. Classification (NCBI taxonomy): domain Eukaryota; kingdom Metazoa; phylum Chordata; class Amphibia; order Anura; family Ranidae; genus Lithobates; species Lithobates pipiens. The sequence goes on from NW_027507748.1 coordinate 143,141,992, forward strand.
AGATGAACTGTGACAGGTACTCAGATGGACCGGGACAGGTACTCGGGTACTCTGATGGACCGTGACAGGTACTCGGGTACTCTGATGGACCGTGACAGGTATTCAGGTACTCTGATGGACTGTGACAGGTACTCTGATGGACTGTGAGTGACAGGTACTATGAGGGGTGGTGACAGGTCCTCTTTATTGGGGGGGCAATCAGTGTGATTGGTGTGTACACTGTGAGAGGTAACGAGATGTTACCGCAATCTCCTCCTCACACACGATCAGTGTGTGAGGAGGAGAACCCGGTAACATCTCGTTACCACGGTTTGTTTACATTTTAGTGATCACATTTTAGTGATCACATGGGTAAACAGACAGCCAATGGCTGTTTACCAACATCGGTGACGAGCAGTGTTCCCGGGGAACACGCCGCCACCGAAGTGTTAAATGTTATTTTTGGTACTTACTAAACTTTGAAGGAATACCTTTAAAGTGCACCCGTGCCCCCATTATGGACAATAAAATATTTTTTACATTCTTAACAAACATAAAAAAGCATTAAAAAGAACATAAAAAAGCCACCTCTGAACGCTCTTGATGTATTTAAAGAGGAGGTCCAGCCAAAAAACAGAATTGTAAGGGGACCTGTCATAAATGGGTCCCCCCACCCCCGAAAGGTGCCAAACATGACACTGCGGGGGGGGGGGGGGGCATATAAGCGGAAGTTCCACTTTTGGGTGGAACTCTGCTTTAAAGTGGGCTCCAGCGTATTGTAAAATAAATACCTATCATCAATATTACGTCATCTCTTTCAGTCTTGCAATATTCTATTGCTTCTTTCCACCTCTCATAGAAACTGATGTCACTGACTTATTTTAAAAGAACATGTCGATGGTGACTGGCTTTTTCTTCTTCTGCTTTTTCTGTGCAGGTCCACCAATGACATCAGCTCCAGACCTAGGGGAAGGGCTGTATGAGATCTGCAGCTGCTTGTTATTGACATTATTAGGTTAATTATTACAGGCAATCATGCCAAACCAATAAAACCATTTACTCAATTTAGTTCTTATTCACACAGTATTTTAGTACTAACTGCAGGAACAATCTGTCAGAAACCATGAAATCAGACCGAGACAGAAGTACAGTTAAATCACATTTGTTTAATAATAAAAGTAAAAAGAACAAACGTAGTCAAAACAACAGCCAAAGTTCAGTAACCGGTACAGATAGACAAGCCAGAAAGTCAGGAATCAATGTAGTGGAACAGCAAGCAGGATCTGGAGCCAGAGGGGATGTCGGCAAAGCCAGTTTTTTGAACAGGAAAGCAGGAGATACTTCATGTGACGTTGACAAAGGCGAAAGCAGAGCTCCTCTGGACTGGACGACTTAAGTAGGCAGGACTGAGGAGCAGGATATCCACAACAGCTGAGTTACTGTGGAGAGAGCTGCGGCCCCCCCTTCCCCAAGGCACCCCCCATGTTGAGGGCACGCGGCCTGGTACGGCTCAGGAGGGGGGGCCGCTCGCTCGTCCCCCCTTTCCTGGCCGGCCGGGTAGCGTGCTCGGACAAGGGTCTGTTGTGGACCTGGGGGGACCCCCACGCCGATTTTTTCCGGCGTTGGGGTTCCCCTTTAAGTCCATACCATGTGGCGGGGCCAGTGACGTCTCCCTCGCGGGCCCCGCCTACCTGCAGACGCGCTCGAAATGAGCGGACTTTCCTCCGCGTGTGTGGGCGAGTCTGTTCATTTCAAAAGTAGGGCGGATAGTATGGCGGACTTAGTACGCCGTATTAGTCTGCTGAAAAAGTGGCGTGTGTGGGCAAGTAGCCCGTTCGGAAAGTCCGACGGACAGTCTGGCGGGAAGTCCGCCAGACTAAGTCCGTCGGATAGTCGGCTACGTGTGTACGCGGCATAAAGGACACCAGTAAGTCCAACTTTGCAAACTATTTTTGCCCTGTGAGCAGGACCGCTGATAAGGCGGCCCTCCTGTACTCGGCCCATAATAATAATAAGGAGGTCCGTCTGTACTGTCTTATTGCAGACACCAATCTTCTTCTGCCTACCCTTGCAGCGCTGCCAGCTTCTCCTCCTCTTTCTCCCTCTGGCTACATTGCAAGGGGATTGGTTCTGGCACATGCGCCCATTCCATCTGCTGTCAGGACCCCCATGTAACCCTTTCCCCCACAGAGCTTCCGGCTTCGTTCCTCTCCTGCCAGAAGCTGCTATGGGCACACACTGGGATTTTTTTTAGGATGGAGAGCAACTGTATTTATTATGCTTCCGTTTGGGAATGAGCAGGAAGCCTCGGAGCATTACCTATTCATTCATCTGTGCAGCTGGGGCTTCAAAGAAAGGGACTGATACATCTATGTCCCCAATTTCAGCCTGGGGAAGAGGGCCAACTTAGGAAGGCTGTATGGGACCAGATTTCTAACAGCAGCCCTGCCTGTGAGCAAGATATAAGCAAAGGGTCCTTTATGCAGTCTACCTTTATTGTATGTAGGATTTTTATTTTTACTAACTACACTATGAAGCTTTTCGTTTTACTAACTACACTATGTAGCCAATTCTTCAAATCATCGACATTTTTTTCAAGGGTGATTTCCCTCATGTATTTGCAGTCCATGATGCCTTCCTGACATTTAGTCATTTTGCATTTCATAAAACATCTGAAGTCTGCATTGGGACAGGGTGTTTTATGCTTGGAAAAACTTACTTAAGAATGTGTTTAGTAATAATATGACAACCTTACATTAACCTGACATACATAACAGCAAGCTAGTTACATTTTAATCCGGAAAACTGCCATAAATGTACAGTTGTGTAATTAAGAGTCAACAAGTACAATGACCTGTTTTCTTAATAATCGTCAGCATCCTTAGATGCCTTTCAGGCAGTTTAATAACACCAGCTAAATTATAGATTTTTAGCATTATTGCGACATCTAGTGTCCAAAAATGTAAATACTTTAATAAACAAGAATGTTATGGCCAAATTAGTTTCAGTATACAGTGGGTAAAATAAGTACTGAACACGTCACCATTTTTCTACTAAAGGTGCTATTGACATTAAACTTTTCACTACATGTCGGTAACAACCCATGCAATCCATATATACAAAGAAACCATAACCAATAAGTCCCCAAATTAGGTTATGTGTAATGAAATGGAATGACGCAGGGAAAAAGTATTGAACACATGAAGAAAGGGAGGTTAAAAAGACATGGAAAGCCAAGACACCAGCTAAAATCTACTAGTAATTAGAAAGCAATCCTGCCCCTCATTAGTGCAAATCAACCAATTCAGCCCTGGAAGGATTTACCCCCTTAATGACCAGGCCACTTTTTTGAGATAGGACACTGCGTCGCTTTAACTGACAATTGCGCGGGCATGCAAAGTTGTACCCAAACAATATTTATCTCCTTTTTTCCACACAAATAGAGTTTCTTTTGGTGGTATTTGATCACCTCTTATTTATATAAAAAAAAGAGCAAAAAGTTTGAAAAAAGCTATTTTTTATTTTCTGCTATTCTACATATCCCAAAAAAAATAAAAAAAATTCCTGACAGACTCCATGGCAGCCTACGTATGGGTTAATCCTGCCTCTCATACCTCATAGGACCCCACTCCCATAAATCTTTGCTTCTAGCCAGAGACTGTGTTCCTTTTTTGTCTTCCTCCTAGGACCAAGGTGTATTCTTACCTTTCGGAAGCTTTAATCCAGTCCTGGTGGTTTGCATGTTGATGGCGATGGCGGTTATTCTTGGAGTCTAAATTTCCCAGCTTTTAGCAGGGAGGACACAGGCACTGAAGAGCGATGCTGTGAAGATCTTTAAAGTCATCCATTGGTTGACAGATTGCATCATGGCCATTCATCCTAGCTATTAGGGGGGGCCCCTTTATTGATGTGCTGATCGTGCAGAGAGTGTATCGACCCTCCCAGTCCCAGGATGGATTGTGCTGGCTTCAAGTGCGGTGATGTATAATATTTCATAGCAGCCTGTTTATGTGTGTTTGTTTGTCCTTAACTGCTCCGGTGTAGCCATGGCGGCTGTAGTGCTTTTGCATTCCAGCCCGCCGCTCTTCGTCCCTTCTGCGCAGCTGCGAAGCCTCGATTGAGATTGAGGCTTGGTTAGCGCGTGCGCAGTTGGGACAAGATGGCGGTGGTCATGCATGCGCGTGGACGCCGTAGGAATGGGGTTGGTTACAGCACAGGCGCGCTGCAAACGTGATGACCTCATCGTGGCGGCAGACTTAAATAGCTGTCAGAGACAGTTATGCTTTGGAAGGTTTTCAAGCTAGGCAGCTACTTGCTCGTGGCTTTACTGCTCAAGGTGGGGGGAGTATTATTGCGTGGTACTGTGCATAACATTGCTATTTCTATGCTCCTACATTTTTCATGCTTATATCGAATTATGTTTGTTTTAGCTGTTTGAATCTCTGCTGCGATGGATGTGTCACCGCCCCCTAGTGGCCAACCCTTATGCCACAGGTAGGATGGAATTTTTAATTTTTTTTCCCTCTGCCTGTTTGTATTTGGGTTTCAGGAGCAAGTTAACCCTTTTTTCTTTCCTCAGCCCCTCTAGGTCTGAACCTCAAGTTTTGACAGACGGAGATGAGTGACAATCTAGGTCACAGCGCCATCCTTCATCTTCAAGCACTAGACATACCAGATCGTCCACCAGACATCAGAAGGAAGGCTCAAAGTCTGGTTATGGACACCATTCTTACCACCATTAAAGCCGTTCTGTGGAAAAGGCTTGCTGGGGATGTAAAACTCCGGTTCCAGAGGGTAAATCTCTCTGCGAGTTGTGTTACTCTTGGGCTATGAAAGAAAGAGAATCTGAGGACCAGCATGTTGAGGCTCTGGTAAGGAAGGTGTTTCAAGAATCCATGAACAAGTCAGATTCCAGCCATATTTTCAATCCTCCTTCTCTTCCAGCCCTAGTTACTGATGTGGTCGATCCTGAGGCTCCAGGTCCCTCTCATCACAGTCTTTCTGTTAGTGGATCCTCCGATAGCGAGGCGGAGACGGATGAACCTGGTGCAGGTTTTGAATTTTCTCAGTTTCCACTTAGTCAGAGCAGTCAAAGATGCATTGAGATGGGATGAACCAGTAGAAGCACCCTCTAACAGAGGAAATACTTCAAGCATCTCAAGAAAGACCGTCCAAACTTCCCTTTTCTGGAAGAACTTGGTGAAATCATCTCTGATGAGTGGAGCAAAGTTGAGAGGAAAAATTCCTTGATCTCCAAGGTAGCAAAAATGTATCCTTTTAAGAGTGATGAGGTTAAACATCTTGAGTCGGCCCCTCTTATCGATGCGGCTTTGATGAGGTTGGTGAGGCATGTTACTCTCCCTCTGGAAGATTCTGTTTCCTTCAAAGACGGTCTGGAGAGGAAGATCGATACAGACCTCAAGCGCATCTATATTACTGCAGGCATGGCTTGTAAACCAGCCCTAGCAGCATTATCTAAAGCCATGGAATCCTGGACAGATGATATAGGTACGACCTTAGGAAGCATTTCTGAAGAGCTGGTCAAAAGCTCGCCAGTGCATAAGCTAAAGATGGCCTCGGCTTTCCTGGGTGAAGCATCCCTGGATATGATTCGCCTGGTAGCTTGTGTAATGCTCTCTTCGGTCACGGCCAAACGTGCCCTGTGGTTGCGCCCATGGGTTGTGGATCCTGTCTCTAAGCAAGCATGGTGTAAAATTAATTTCGAGGGATCTTCCCTCTTTGGGAACAAACTTGACTCAGCTATTACCCATGCTACCGGGGGGGAATCAGGGTTTCTACCCCAGGATCGCCGTCTCATGAGTCAGAGAAGAGTTCACCCCAGACAAGAACTGGAACGTGCTAGGGACGCACGTCGTTACAGACCTGGCCCGCGAGTTTAGAAAGAACTGGAAAAGAAGCCAGCCTTCAGGCCAAATGTCTTCAAAAGCTTCTTCTTCTGGTGGTCGGGAGGCTTCGAAGTCCTTTTGATACGGGGTTTGTCCAGACGGAGCAAGTCGGGGCTCGTTTACTCAGTTTTAGGCACTGCTGGGCAGCCTTGATTCAGGACTACTGGACCGTCAAAACGGTCTCCTAAGGACATTCTTGGGTTTTCAACAATCCACCCATTCACCGGTTTATGCCAACGGTTCTTCCCAATTCAGAGGAAAAAAGACAGATTCTTCTATCATACACAGAGTCACTTATGGCTCAAGGAGCCGCCATTCCGGTTCCAACCGAGGAAAGATTTCAAGGGGTTTACTCCCCTCTTTTTATGGTCCTCAAAAAGAATGGCTCCTGGAGACCGGTCATCGATCTGACACTGGATCAGATCAGCCATCGCTGGACCCCGGAGAGATGATCATCCGTCGCTGGATAGCAAGAGTGGATTACCACCGCTGGAATCTTCTTTTTTTTTTTGTGGGGATGAGGCCCTTGTCCCCATCAACATGGGGACATGGTGCTTTGAGGTCACAGAACCCCAAAACATCCTCCCAATGATAAGGGCATGTGGCCTGGTACGGTTCAGGAGGGGGGGTGCTCTCTCGTCCCACCTTCTTTTCCTGCGGTCTGCCAGGTTGCGTGCTCAGATAAAGGGTCTGGTGTGGATTTTTAGGGGGACCCCCACGTCAATTTTTTTTAATTTGACACAGGGTTCCCCTTAATATCCATACCAGACCTGAAGGGCCTGGTAATTGAATTTGGGGGAACCCTACGCTTTATAGTATACCTTCACAGGCATACTATAGACACCCCCCAGGTACGAAATTTAAAGGAATATTACACTTTTATTGTTTCACTTTAATCATGATTAAAATCAGTGCTCCTGAAAAAAACGTTAGTTTTTAAAACTTTTTTTTGCATTGATATATAGCGATACCCTCACTTAAGAGGGCCGCAAGTTTGGTTTGGGCCCTGAGCACAGCTCCGCCAACCCCCCCGGCAATCTGCTCTACCCCCTCTGGCACAGTTAGTATCTAGCAATACACATTAAATCGCTTATACTCTAAATATGTGTGTGCGCGTGGGTGGATAACTCAAGCTCATAGACAATCTTTGAAAGTATATAACTGACTTTTTTTTTTTTTTTTTTTTTTTAAACAAAACGAGTTTATTGGTAAATGGCACAGTATACAAAAAAAAAGGAAGAATTACAGGTGTTGGTACATTTTACAGCCAATGGTGATAACATTTAAAAGTAGCTCCATCACATCGAGAAACCCAGAGCAGATCTATAAAAACAGCGTCAAGTATGTATGTGTGAGCACCGTAGCAGTGTTGCAGAGTAAATAGAGTAACAGGACGGGGAACCCAGTAGCGCCTGAAAACAGATCCCTCACAGGGCACATCCATAGAGGTTTCGACTCACCAGATAGTTCCCACAAGTATCGGGGTCATTAAGCCAAGGATCCCAAACCTTATTAAACTTGCCAGGGCACCCCCTGTGTGCATATATGACTTTCTTTATTGGCAAGGTAGAATTAACCTCAGTCATCCAAGCCCTAAGTGTCGGGGTTTCAGGCCGCATCCACAACCGGGCAATTAATTTCCTAGCACTGAACAATGTTTCCTGGATGAAAACAGCATTCGAGGGTTCCATCGGGCCTCCTAGCTCGAGGCCCAATAAACAAGTTTTAGGGTCCACCTCGAGGGGGGAGCCCATGTGGTCATGCAGGAAACTAACTACCTGTAACCAAAAGGCCTGAATGTCTGGGCAGGACCACATTAAATGGTAGAAGGAGCATGGGAGACTCCCGCAGCACGGGCACCCCGGTTCCAGGGAGGGTTTATATCTGCGAATCCTGGCAGGTGTAAGATAAGACTTATGTAGGATGTACAATTGAGTCAACCTATCAGTCACCCTAGGGGAGACTTTTTTAACCACATCTAAGATCTCCTCCCCCTCAATCGGGCCTACATCCTCCTCCCACCTATACCTTGCTACCTCTGTGAGACCGGCCACGGCACGTCTTCTAAGGGAGTCATAAAGTGTCGAGATTAGTTTCGTGGGCTCCTCTCCAACTATAGTACCCACGACTGACAGTTCCTGTGGATTAGGGAACCCCCCCTCAAATTGAGCCCGAAGGGCGTGGGACAACTGTGCAAAACGAAATATCATATATGGGGGGAGCTCGAACTCCCTCTGCAGCGCCCGGAAGCTGCGTACTCCCAGCGGGGTGATGACCTGATACAAGTACACCACCCCTTTGGAGGCCCAGAGACCCGCACTCGGCAGCCCCCGAAGCTCCCTTAACTGGGAGTTGTACCACAGGGGTGTATGGGAGTGCACCCAATCTGCGCCCAACATCTTCTGTGCAATGCCCCATATCCGCCTGTGCTGGGTCAGTAGAGGGGCACATCCCCTCACTCTCCTGCCTGACTCCCTCCCCCTAAATAAAACCTGGAGGGGGGAATGGGCACAGCTATGAGACCTCCCACATAGCAATGTCTGGTACCTGGAAGCATCCATCTTGTGTAAGTGGAAGAAGTGGGAGAGCTGGGCGGCTACATAATAGGCGTGAAAGTCTGGGAGTGCAGCACCCCCCATATCGGTAGGATTCTTAAGTGTATTCCAGGCCAACTTGTGCCTACCGGAGCCCCAGACAAACGAGTTAAGAATAGTGTCTATAGTTTTAAAATATTTGAGGGGGATATAAGTAGGAGCCTGCCAGAATTTATAGAGGAACTTGGGGAGAAGAATCATTTTGATTAAGTTTATCCTTCCCATGACACCGAGGGGGAGCCTGGCCCATGATTGAGTTTTAGATTTTAGGTAAGAGATCAGGGGTTCGATGTTAAGGGCTATATAATCGGAGGGGTCCCTGGTTATCTGGATCCCCAGATACTGAATGGAGGCCACCCTGCACAACGGAAGGGACGCCGCATCCCGCTCCGGCGCAGAGAGGTCAATGGGGAGAATAAGTGATTTTGCCCAGTTAATGGTAAGGCCCGAGTGTTTACCAAAATCCTCGATAATACTAAGAGCCGCTCTCAGAGAGGGTCCCTCATCCCCAAGATACAGGAGCATATCATCTGCGTACATGCTGACCGTTTCCGTGATGGGCCCCGCTCTAAGGCCCTCAATATGCGCGCTGGACCTGAGAGAAATAGCTAGCGGTTCCACCGCCAGGGCGTATAGAAGCGGGGATAAGGGGCACCCCTGCCTGGTCCCCCTCCCCAGGGGAAAGGGGCCCGACAGGCAACTGTTGACCGCCACACACGCCTCCGGGAGGAAATATAATAATTGGACCCACTTCAAAAACTTGGGCCCGAACCCGAATCGTCGAAGGCACTCCCATAAATATCCCCACTCCACCGAATCAAATGCCTTGGCCGCGTCTAACGCCACCACGGCCCTAGCACCGCCATTGTCATGAGAGGCTTGCAGGTTCATGTGGAGTCTACGGATGTTCATTGCCGTGTTTTTACCGGGCATGAAGCCTGTTTGGTCTGGGTGGATAAGGGATAAAATATGGGGGCATAACCGGGACGCCAGGATCTTGGCCAAAATTTTCATGTCTACCTGCAACAGTGAAATCGGGCGATATGAGTCAGGGCGGTGCGGATCTTTACCCGGCTTTGGGATGACTATAATCGTCGCTTGACGTAGAGTATCGGGGAGGGAATTAGACTCAAAAAGGTAAGTATATAAATTTAGTAACTCAGGGGCCAAAACTTCAGAGTATGTTGCGTAGAAATCTAACGGTAGACCGTCACGTCCCGGGGCCTTAGCCGTCGCCAGGGACGACAGCGCTGATGTCACCTCCTCCAGTGAGATCGGAGCTTCCAGATCAATGATCTGGGCCACCGACAGCTGAGGGAAGAGAACATCCCGAAGAAAAGTCCGGGTCTCCTGAGGCGTGACCTCCACACGAGATGCGTAAAGGTCAGCATAATAAGACTGGAACATCTCGGCGACAACCCCCGGTTCAGAGACAAGGGTTCCGCTCTCATCCACCAGAGATACCACTACCGGCGGCCTCGTATCCTGATGGGCGAGGTACGCCAAAAGCTTACCCGCTCGCTCACCCTGCTCAAAAATCCGCTGTCGCGTAAAACGTAAAAAAATGTTTGCGCTTGGCCCGTTCAAAGTGTAGCTGATCTAAAACACGAGTTTGGAGCTTAAGGGCCGAGGCACTCGCCTCGCTGGGGTGTAACATAAACTCTCGGGTGACAACCTCCAACTGCTCCTCCGCCTGACTGATTAACAGTTTAGAGGAACATTTCAATCTATTGATCCGCCTTATCAGAAAGGACCGTGCGTGAAGTTTGAATGCCTCCCAGACATCTCCCCCCGCTGCCGTCCCCCGGTTAATAGCAAAAAAGTGACTCCACTCCTCAGATAGGTCATCCTGCTCCCCTAGCGCCTTCAGCCAAAAGGGATTCAGGCGCCAGATTCTAGGTCCCGACTGCTGTGTCAGCGACAGGGTGGCCCAACAGGGAGCATGGTCCGATAAGGATCTTGCATGAAACCCCGCATCAACTAACTGTGGGAGAAGGACATTGGATGTCAAAATATAATCTATGCGAGACATAGTAGAGTGCGTGGCCGAGAAGCAGGAATATGCCAGGGTCGTGGGGTACCTATATCGCCAGACATCTGTCAGCGCGAACTCTCCAAGGGTGCGACCCAGCCTAGACCCCACTTGGGCCGCGGGGGCGGAGCCACCCTGCAGCCTGTCCATGTTCGGGTTAAGAGCCAAGTTAAAGTCCCCAAGCCATATGGCAGGGGTATCATGGTATTGAGCCATATAGGACAGTCCCTCAGACACAACATTAACAGAGTATGGGGGAGGTATGTATACTGCCATGAGCAGATATTTCCTGCCCTGGATAGTGCAGTGTATAAAAACAAAACGGCCCTGGGGATCAGTCCGTAGGTCCAGCAGATGAAAGTGCAGCGCCTTAGCTACCAACAGGGATACTCCTCGAGAATAGGGAGTGTGAGTTGCGTGGTATGCCCAGCCAACCCATGGCCTTCTGAGCGCCAGCTGGAGCCGGCCTGTGACGTGAGTTTCTACCAGTACTACAACATCCGCTCTGTAGGATTTAAGGCACGTAAAAACGGCCGTACGCTTAAGCTTGTCCCTAATACCTCGGACGTTCCATGTTAGAAATTTAACTGGAGCCATATTATAATATCGTTCGGGTTATACATCTGGCTGGGCGGACCGATCCCCAGTGCAGAATCCATCACATCCCTCCCAACCCTCATCCACCAACCAAGCACCAAATACTGGAGCACATTCCTTTGTACCATAAACTCAAAAAATAACAAAAAAATCAACACAAACCTGAACCCCCACCCCACCCTCCCTCCCCCCACCCAGCTCTCAGTCCCTCCAACTGAACCGGAGCATATGACCCCAACTTGCCAAACTTTCGCCCGTGTCCCCTGTAGCAAGTGCAACCAGCAGATCCTCCCCCCGCTGCCCGGATTACACGTGGCCACAGGGAGACAAACCGGGCGTTTAACTATATAGGAGGCGGTCACTCGCTGCATAAGGCTCATAGAGTAGCCCAGCGGGCCAAGCCGTGAAGGGTCGCGGCCTCCGCCCCCGGTATTAGTAAAAAAGGGTATTTTAAACAGCACTACTTAATTAAAAGGGCATGGCAATAAGAAAGATAACAGTAGGAAAAGGAGGAGAGGAGAGATACCTAGACAGGGCATAAAAAATAGAAGAGGAGAAAAAAAAGCACATGTCTCGGCAAGGTATACTCATGTTATATGGTCAGCCATGTAAAAGCAGAGAGACACACTTCAAAAAGTTTTCAGGCTCCCTCCACAGAGAGGAGAACGCGGTCAGGCTCGAGCTCAGTATGTCCCACGGGAACAGTCACAGTTCAGCAATTGCTCGGTCGAGGCCTGGTGCATGGAATAAGGGCACGGGCAGCCCTGCACGTAACACAGAATGCCAACAGTCATCAACAGTGCGGAGCACGGCAATAGATAGAATAGTCTAGTCACTTACAGGTAATAGCCAGTGTCCAGCGGTATGTAATCAAACAGGGACAGATCCCAGGAACAGTATCTCATAACTGGCAGGACGGTCCGCTCGCTACGCCCGATGATTTCTGTCCAGCCATTCCATCGCTTGCGCCGGGTCATCAAAGAAATGAGCTCGGTCTTCACCCAGGACCCGTAGCCTCGCCGGGTACATCATGGCGTATTTGAGGTGGCCCACACGCAGCCGCTTCTTAACCTCCGTGAAGCAGGCCCGCTGCTTCTGAACTTCCGCGGAGAAATCTGGGAAGGCCATAATATGACGTGCCTGATACGGAATGTTGCCCTTCTCCCTACTCAAGCGCAAAACGGTGTCCCTGTCCCGAAAATTGAGCAGTTTGGCGATAAATGTGCGGGGTGGTGCGCCTTCCGGTGGGCGCCGCGCTGGCATGCGATGCGCCCGCTCTACAATAAAGGTAGTGGAGAATGCTTCCCGTCCATAGGTTTTAGTCAGAAGATTCTCAAGAAAGGTAGGTGGATCGGAGCCCTCCGCACCCTCCGGTAAACCAATAAAGCGAAGGTTCGACCTGCGTGATCTGTTTTCAAGGTCGTCTTGCTTCTGGGCAAGAAGATGGATTTGGCGCCTCACCTCCTCATGTGAGTGTTGGAGCGGATGCAACTCATCCTCCACTCGGCCAAGCCTGTCCTCAGTCTCCTTCATGCGGTCTCTAAGCTTAGACATGTCCTGTCTTATAAGAGAGATGTCGACCCTGATCTCCTCAATTTTGGTGGTAAGGGAGGACTGGCAGGTGGAAATAGCCTCCAGCACCTTGTCCGTGTCATTCGCCGCTGGATGAGCTGTTGAAGGCGTGGAGGCGCCATCTTGAGCCGACTCCTTATCCTGCCTGCAGAACTTTTCCAGGGAGGCCGTCGCCGAGCCGTGTTTCTTTGTAGGGGACATGTCGGGAAGAATACCACCGGGTCCTCATCCACCGATTTCCCTCAGTCGTAGGCTGTCGCCGAAGCACAGGATAGCCGTTCAGGATAAACCGAGAGCGGAGCTCAACTCACTTGCGACTTACTCCATCGCCGTCCAGGCCACGCCCCCCATATAACTGACTTTACTTGTTGTTTTTATAAAAGGAATAACATGAATCGAACATTTGGTTTGCAACACATAAGCAGGTCCCTGCAGTAACCAGTAATAAAGATAAACAGAGTAATCAGCATAATAAAGTATTGCTATGCAACTCTAGCGCTGCCCGTTTTCAGCTACTTCCCCGCATGGGTAAACTAACACCCAGCACTATCTACCTATGCAGTCAGGCCTGACTGATCTAGATGGAAGTCCAGTGAAACAATATTCGCTAGCAATCTTTCGGTGGTGCACTTGAAGAACAACTTTGTAATCCAAACGAATAATAAAGATAAAGTATCTGTCTTTAAACAGCTCTCACCCGATCCAGATCTACCCGGATGTCTCCTGGATAACCCTTCAAAAACGGCGGTTGCTGATGCCCCTTCTTCGAGCCTTGCAGGACCAGGACATACCTTACCGTTGGGGATTCCCCTTCTGTCTTACGGCCAGAAACCAGGGGAAATCTGCATCCCTCCGATTCCCGGAGGACCTGGCCCCCTTTTGTGACACCCTGGGCCTGCCAGTCCCCACGTTACCCGACTGGGACCTGATTGCCTCCCCGCCACCTCCGCCGGTGATCTGGCAGAAAGTTCCCTCCACCAAGCGGCACAGAGGACCGGAGCCGGCTCGCAACTCACCTTTACATCAGTGACTTGGACGGGCCCAGTCCAGTGGTCGTCTCCCCTTGGCAGCTTTAGCTTCCCCCCGTCTTAGGGGGGTTCCTTTTTTTTTGTCTCCTCCCCCCGATTGCCGAAGCTACACCTGATTTTTCTATCCCTGGGCTGATTCCGGTTGAGTTCCAGGACGGTTTCTGCCCCCCCCCCCCCCCCCCGTGGTTTTTGCACTAGTTGGTTCCTTTTGTGGTGTGGACTGTTGGTGCCTCCCTGACCCGGGTTCTTTTTTCCTGGATTTTTTGGTCAGGGAGTCGATAAGGAACTGTACAGATCCGGTGTCCCTATAGGACCCCCGGACCTGTTGTTTGATAATGTTCTCTTTTTTTTTGTATTCTGTTACTGTTTTTCTTCTTTCTCTTCTTTCTAGGCTTTCTCCCCCCCTGGTCTTACCTATGACGCTCTGCCAGCGGTTCTCCCGGTCGCCGCCTCTCCTCCAGTGGTCGCCGCTCCTTCCGAGGCATCCAGGCCTCCATCTCAGTAAGCTAAGTATGCCCTGTACCCCACCCTTACTTGATCATGGCTAAGATTTTGTCCCTTAATGTACACGGCCTGAACTCCAACAAAAAACGCCACCTAGCGCTTAGGGAGTTCCGGCAGGCAGGGGCGGATATAGTGCTGGTCCAAGAAACACATTTTGACCAGGGTGACTCCTTTACATTTGCCTCCAGATATTTCCCTCAGGTCTATCAGGCTTTTAACCCACGGAAGAGGGCAGGAGTCGCAATTCTTTTTCGACAGGGTACCCCCTTTACTTGCACTTCCGTATACCTGGACCCACGAGGCCACTACATCATTCTCCGTGGTCTGTGGCGCACACAGGCCCTGACCCTCTGCGTCATCTATGCCCCTAATGTCCGTCAACACCAATTTCTGTCCAGGGTGCTTTCCCGCCTGTTCAAGACACCCCCCGGACTTCTGGTGATAGGAGGGGACTTCAACCTTGCTCAATCCGCACTCCGTGACCGCCTGGCTGTAGACCTTCGGGCACCCCAGGCCAGGACCTCCAGAGACTCTAGGCTGTTCCGCCAGATCACCAGAAGGCGGGGACTGTTTGACGCCTGGCGTGCTTTGCACCCACAGGACCGCCAATACACTTTTTACTCGGCCCCCCACAGCACACACTCGCGTATCGATTATTTTTTTGTCAACAACGCGACGCTTAGGGCGGCTCGCTCTGCACATATACTCCCCATCACCTGGTCTGACCACGCCCCCATAACTCTGACCCTAGACTTGGACCTCCCCCTCCGTAAGCCCTGTACCTGGAGGCTGAACAATTATCTCCTGCAGCATGTCCCAGCAAAGGCGGAGCTGGAGGTTTCGCTCCGGCACTACTTTGTAGAGAACGCTACGCCAGACATCTCCCTCACTACCCTCTGGGCTGCCCACAAGGCGGTCATCCGGGGGCGTTGTATTGCCCTGTCCTCGGCCTTGAAGCGAGACGCACGGGCCGCTGGGTTACTGGCCGAGAAACGACTCGCGACCTTAGAGGCCCGTCTTGCGGCATCCCCCTCCCTATCCACTCTTAAGCAAATTGTCCAGGCTAGGCAGACGCTTCGGGACCTGGCGTTGGGGTCGGTAGAGAAAGCACTGGTCCGCCTACGTCAACTCTACTACGACAAGGGAAACAAAGCACAGTCACTGTTGGCTCGGAAGTTGGCAGACCGCACAGTGTCCTCCACTCCGGCCCAAGTTAAAAATAGGGGGGGAGACCTTTTGACCCACCCCCAAGCGATAGTGGACGCGTTCGCGGACTTCTACACGGACTTGTACAATAGGCCTGACATCCCCCACAACCCCCCGACCCCGGGCCTGTCTGCCCGTATTGCCCAGTATTTGGAAGACATTGTGCTACCCCGACTGCGGGACGCGGACCTCCAGGAGTTGAACGCCTCTATTACTGAGGAAGAGCTCCTCGAGACTGTGAGGGCTCTCCCAGCCCATAAGTCCCCGGGACCGGACGGGTTCCCCTACGAGTATTACAAGACGTTCTTACCCCTCCTGAGCCCGCATCTAACCAAACTGTTCAACTCCTTTCTCCGCCAAACCCCGGTCCCGTCCGACATGCTGGGCTCATTTATTTCCCTCATTCCTAAGCCTGACAAAGACCCGACTTCTTGCGCTAGCTACCGGCCTATAGCTCTGCTGAATGCTGACCTTAAAATTTTCACGAAGCTCCTTGCCAACCGCTTAAATACGATCCTCCCTTCCCTAATACATAAGGACCAGGTGGGCTTTGTCCCCCTACGACAGGCGGGGGACAACACCAGGAAGGTCATTGACCTCATTGACGTGGCGAACAGGGGTGACATGGCATCTTTGGTCTTAAGCTTGGATGCCGAGAAGGCGTTCGACCGCCTCAGTTGGCCCTTCATGGAGGCCACGCTGCACCGTATGGGCTTTCGGGGCCCGTTTCTGCGCGCGGTACAACACCTCTACACTACACCTTCCTCACAAGTTAGGACCCCCTTCGCCACATCCTCCACCTTATCCATTGCTAATGGCACTCGCCAGGGATGTCCGCTTTCTCCTCTTCTTTTTGCCTTGTGCGTGGAGCCTCTGGCGGCTGCCATTAGAAGTAATCCTGATATCCGTGGGATCCCGGTCAGGGGTAGAGAATTCAAGATTTCGCTTTTCGCGGATGATATTATCCTCACCCTGACTCAGCCTAGGATCTCACTACCCAATCTCCACTCAGAGCTGGACCGCTATGGAGGGCTCTCGGGCTACAAAATTAACTCTTCCAAATCGGTGGCCCTCCCTCTAAACATGGTCACGGCTGAGACGACCCATTTGCGCTCCGCGTTCCCATACAAATGGGAAAGCTCCTCCCTTAAATATTTGGGGGTCCTCCTTACACCGTCATTCCGTACCCTGTACCAAGCCAATTTCCCTCCCCTCTTTCGGACGATTAGGGATCTGATCCGTAAATGGAAGACCCACCACATCTCTCTCCTGGGACGGATTACGTCCATTAAGATGGTGGTCCTCCCCAAACTTCTTTACTTGTTTCAGACACTGCCAATCCCGGTTCCATATGCTCAGTTACGCGCACTCCAGAGGGACTTGCTGAAATTTGTTTGGAACTACAGGAGACATCGGGTCCCGAGTTCTGTTATGACGGCCGCACGTTCAGACGGCGGCCTGGCGTTTCCTGATTTGGTTCGTTATTACCAGGCCACTCAGCTGCGGGCCATAGCATCCTGGTTCCCACAGAGATCGTTTAATAGGTGGTCGGAGATCGAAAGAATCTGGTTAGCCCCGGTACATCCGAACAGTTTCCTCTGGGGTGCGAGTGTTGAGATGGACTCGGGTCGGCTTCTAGGGCCGATGGCTCACCTCCGTCTGCTCTGGCGGAAGCTCTCCCGCGAGCACAGTCTCCATTCGGAGTTCTCCCCACTGACGTCCTTCCTGTATAATCCGCTCCTGCCGGCTGGCCTGACCCATCAGATGTCCTGGCCCTGGGCTTTGCGCGATCTGTTCCACTTAGGGCACCTGGTAGATCCCAGAACAAGACAGCTTTTGTCCTTCTCGGAGCTCCAGGACAAGTACGACCTCCCCAAAGAATTGTTCTACAGCTATTTACAAATTCGACATTTTGTGCAGTCTAAAGCCCCTCGCCTGCGTCTCTCCCCGCCCTCCCCTTTCGAACAGATAATTCTGGAAGGCAGATATCGCAGAGGCCTGATCTCGGACATATATCGCATTGTTAACACATATCATTTCCTAACGAAGGGTAAACATTCCTATATGAGACGCTGGGAGAGGGAGTTGGGTGAGGAGCTCTCCCTCGAGACTTGGCAGGGGGTGTGGGGCCAGGCAGCCAAGTCCTCTATGTGCACATTGTACAAGGAGAACTCCTACAAAATTATTTATTTCTGGTATCAGACCCCGGATATCCTCCACAAAATATACCCCTCCACCTCGGACCGCTGCTGGAGATGCCTGAAGGAGCGGGGCTCCCTGTTCCACATTTACTGGGCCTGTTCCTTGATCGCCCCGTACTGGCTAATGGTCCGCAGGCTGCTCCAGCGCTTGTTTGACATCCCAGTACCCCACTCCCCTAAATTGTTTTTATTAGGCCTGTCCCAGCCCACACTGGCCAGGCCTAGTCGGAAGCTCCTCAGGCATGTCCTAACAGCGGCCCGTTGCTTGATAGCCTTAAACTGGAAATGCCCGGTGCACCCGTCAAGGGAGGCTTTATACACCAGGATCAAAGATGTTGAGCTTATGGAGAAGATGACAGCCAGACTGAGGGATAAGCTGGAGGAGCATGACCTGGTCTGGGGGAGATGGCGGCTGCTGGAGGATTGATGGCGAACCGGTTTGGATGTGGTGATGTAGACCGCTGGCGCTCTAGCTCCTTTTCTTTTTCCGTTTCTTCTTCCTTGTCTCACTCTCTTCTTCTTTTCTCCGTTTTTTTTTTTTTTTGTGTATGTTGTTGATGGTCTTTGTCCTGTTTCCCGTGTGGCATACGAGCTGAGCAGTAGACCCTGGGCGGCTTCGTGGTTTATTGTGCGGCCGCTTGACTTTCTGTGTCTCTCGTCCCGCTCTGCACCCCCTGGTCGAACCGCCTGTTTTTGCTATACCGCCCTATACCAAGTTACTATATGCTGTATCCCTGTAATGGGCCCTCCAGATTTTGGGAGCCTTGCTGTTTTTGCTGTATGCCTGCACTGATATCTCTGTTTTACGACCATGAAAAATAAAAATTGTTATTTGAAAAAACAGCTCTCACCACCCGGACAAGTCCAAGTCCGTTTCCTCCGCCGATTCGTCTAGGAACAGGAATCCACCGACCTCTTCAATCCTTCTGGTGTACTGCAGCAAGGATGAGAAAATGTCTCTCAGGTGCAGCTGGATGGCAGAGGGCTCTTTGGAAAAGAGCACAAGGCCCAGGCTTCAGGCCTTGTGCCTCCAGCAGTTCAGCACAGACCTCCTCTTGCTAGGAGAGGGGGGGGTGTCCAAAGAGAGCGAACTAGGCCTCTCTCCCTCCTTATATGTCCTCCCCCATGAGTCTCTGGGGCATAACTCCAAACATCCTGGGAACCAGCGGGGTTCTGGGAACAGTAGTTTTATAGTCCTTAAAGAGACCCCGCTACAGATACATGTCCCCTGGGGCAGGACCCAGGTCCCCAAACACTTTTTAGGACAGTAACCTGCATATTAGCCTTTAAAATTAGCACTTTAGGTTTTGAACGTTTGAGTCCCATATACTTTAATAGGGTTCTAAAGTTCACACGAAGTTTAGGTCTGTTCGCAGGTTCTGGTGCGAACCGAACCGGGGGGTGTCGGTTCATCCTTAGTCCTGACTTACAAATTCCAACTTAAAGCCTCATATGATCGGATTTTCCAAGGGGCTGTTGGTGGAAAATCCAACCGGGTGTATGCTCCATGGGACAATTGTTGTCGGACTTTCCGCCAACAAATGTTGGCTAGCATGTTTTCAAATTTTTCGACAACAAATGTGTGTTGTCGGATTTTCCGAGCGTAAATCCATGAGACAAACACAAATCTATCAGACAAAAGTCAAAAGTACAAACATGCATACTCGGAAGCAAGGACGAGCTGGAAGGGGTCGGTCTTGTAAACTAGTGTTCGTAATGGAGAATTAACATTCGGAACATGGCAAATTATGAAATCTCAAAATGCAGCGCACATTCTCTTCTTCTTTAATGGGATAATAATGAAGCTGCTTTGCTGGTGATACTGATAGAGTTATTGCAAACAAATTTTCAAAGGCTTTTTTTTTCTAGTGATACCACGAATAATATGATTATGCTTTTTTTTTATTTTTTATTTGGGCAAGTTACCACAACACCATTAGCCCGTATTTTTTAAGATCAAAGATACAACTATGTTGGTGTCCCTTGTCAATTTTACATTGTATTTTTTTAAATGTAAGTGTCTACTCTCAAAATGTCATTTGAAGTAAACACATAGCCAAATATTATTCTCCACATTTTTTTTTTTTGTGCATTAAAAAAAGAAAACAAATAAAATTATACATGTTATCTGCCAATAGAACGTAAACAAAAAGTGTATTCTATGCATCCAAAAATATTGAAAATATATCAAATCACTATTCAACCAAAAAAAAAAAGTCAAAGCAATAACTCCAAGGCCAATAATAAATAATCTCCTCCAATTCTGCAACATGGCTGGTTGACAAACGGCCGTTCAGAAACAAATTGAAAAGCTTGAAATTAAAAAAGCGAAATGAAAAGCGCGAAATTAAAAGTGTGAAATGAAAAGTGTGAATCGTCACTCACCAAACTTCTACTTACAAAAAATTAGCAGAAGGAGTCCAAAGGGTGGCGCTAAAGAGCTGAAAAAAATGTAGTACATCACTACGTTTGTAATTGTGTGGCCAGGTGTATGCAAGGCAGATTTGGGCCAACGCCCTTTGGACAAAATTCCACGGTTTTGTTGGCCAACAATCCGATCGTGTGTATGAGGCTTAAGAATAAACCTACAGACCCTATCTTGTTTGTAACCCAGGGACAGCTGTAATACAATCTTCAAATGAGCTTTAAAATGCATGTTTTTTCCTTTTAGGAGCAATAATGATGTTATGCTGTTGGGCTGGTATAATAATGTTATGGGGCTGGTGTGAAATTATTTCCAGGGCTGGTTTTTATTCTCAGGCCGATGTAACTAAATATTTGGCGACCCATCGCAGTTTGCTACGAAAGTGACCTTCCGTCGCCGCCATCTTGCTACACCCCACACTCGTCCACAGTAAGGATACACTAAGGGGTAAAGCGGACATGTTGTTACACCCACCGCAGTTTTGCATTTTACACGTATTTATAACAGTAAAGTCAGTTTATATAGTGAAATACAGGACTTACAACTCCGTCTGACTACTTAGATCTTGTATTTTAAAAGCAGCGGCAACCCTGCTCATCTCACAGGTTTGCTAATCTGACAGAAGTTCACTGCTTTTAAAATTCAACATCTAAGTGTTCAGACGGAGTTGTAAGTCCTGTATTTCACTATAGAAACTCACTTTGTTGTTATAAATACGTCTAAAATGTGTAACATGTCCTCTTTTTCCCTTCTTAGTGTAGCTTTACTGAGGACGAGTGTGGGTGTAGCAAGATGGCGGCGATGGAACATTAGTACTGTACCAAACTGCGATGGGTCGCCGAATATGTCGTTACACCGGCCCTGCTGTTTTGATGGTCTCACAGGAACATGCGATCTGGGTACAGTGTGATTTTAGCCTATTCATTCCTTTAAAAATGGAAAAAAAAAAAGATGTAAACTAAACAGAAAACTGATGTAACTTGAATCAGTATTCATTCGTTTTTTTTTTTTTGAGTCAAAACTGTGACTGAACCGATAAACTCGGTGTGACAGGACCGGATAACTGGTGTCTCACCAGCTGTAGGGAGGGGCCATTCTCACAGAGGCTCCTGGATGTGGAATTAATACCATTATCTGTGTTATATAATCCAATGCAGTAGCTCCCACACCCTTCTACTCCTTCTAGGGAGTGCGCATGTCTCTATTTACATCAGGTAAATCGGTGTGTGATGAGGGACTCCTCCCCTCCTCCTCCTGTGTTACATCACACTCCAGTCAGGTCTATCCTGACACAACTTCCCCGTGTGTGAGGCAGCAGCAGCAGGAGGGCGGGGCGGGTTGCCCGGATACAGGCTAGTTCTGGCCAGTGATTGGATAGCGTGGAGAACACTTTCATCATGAGTGTGCACTCCTGTGTCAGCTGCAGAAGAGTGTCAGGAGCTCAGTGAGGAGTGAGAAGGAAGAGTCGGGGCTCAGTGAGGAGTGAGGAGCCAGGGCTTAGTGCTGTGTGAGGAGGAAGAGCCGAGGCTCAGGGCTGTGTGAGGAGGTCAGCTGACAAGTGTTGCTCTCCATACAGCCCAGACAGGACCCTCTGCAGTCCCAGGACTCGTGGTGAGTAGCGGAGACCTATCTATTGCTGGCTGCTATTCTGATCTAGAGATGCTGCTAATCTCTTCTTTAACCACTTGCCTACAGGGCACTTGCACCCCCTCCTGCCTGTCACATTTTGAATGGCAATTGCGCAGTCATGCTACACTGCACCTGGATGATTTTTTTTTTTATAATTTTCTTCACACAAATAGAGCTTTCTTTTGGTGGTATTTAATCACTGCTGGGTTTTTTTTGTTTTTTTAACACAAAAAAAATTCAAAAAAATGTGAGAATATTTAATTTTTTACTTCGTTTTAGGTGGCACTGGTAGGCACGGATAGGCACTACTGATGGGCATTGATGAGCAGCACTGATATAGCCAGCATGGATTGACATCACTAATGGGCACTTATTGGCAGTGGTGGGCACTGATTGGCACATTTGGGCACTCATCGCTGGCACTGATTTGTGGCACAGCTGTTGCTATTGTAATCAAGGCACTGATGATCAGTGCCCTGATTACATGTATAGATGTCTCCTGTGAGGAGATGCCGCTGATCGGCTCTCCTCACCACACACTGTCAGTGTGAGGCAAGGACCGCCGGTTACCGGCATCTCCATGTTTACATGTGAAGGCTGTGATTGGACACAGCTGATCACATGGTTAAAGAGACGGGGACGCTGCCCTTTACAGAGATCGGGGTCGCGCTGTGTCCTAGCAACACGGCGCGACCGCCAAGCTGTGCGCCAGAGTGGTTGTTCTGGGACACTGTCATATAACATCATCCCAGAACGAGAGCCGCACCACCCTGCCGTCATTTGACCGTGGGGTGGGGGCGGCAACTAGTTGATGCCTAAGGCGGAAGGTGCCATGTGTATTGTGGGAAAAATGTGCAAAATCACACGTTTTCTCACAGCATGTGTGCAGCCCTAAGCCCCCGTTCACGTTGGCAACCGCACTGGCCCAATTGGTGTAACGCTGACTTTGCGGCGTCACATCTTTTATAAAAGTAGTTCTTGCACTATTGGCAATTTCAGGGGCGATTTCAATAGACATCTGTGCATGAACCCTCCCAATTGTCTTTCAAAGCTCCCATCGAAATCGCACTGAAATGCGGGCATGAAATCGTGCTCAGTGTAAACGTACCAATTCACACTTCAGTGTTTTGAATCGTGGTCAGATTTGCACCGATGTGTGAAAGCCAAATCGCGGGACTCGCATTTGAATGAAACCTAAAATTGTGACGTGGGTCATCCACGATTGTGGTGCGATAAATTGCGTGGCAACCCGCATCGCATCCCGCCCAAAAGTAGCTCCTGAACATTTTTTGGGCGACAAGCTTCACACAAAGCCGTTGCCCGGCCATTTATTGCTCCAGACCCACATCTTGATTTGAGGTGTTATTCACACACATCACTTTGAATCTGCCCACGATTCAAACCGCTGACGTGTGAATGCAGTCTGAAACTGAGGGGTGCAAAATCTGGTGAAACCCCAGCTTCCCAAAAGGGGAAGTTCTGCTTTAAAGGGTAACTCCACTTACTTGGGGGGGATATAGCGTATACAGTTGCGACACAAATCATATTGTAATTGAATGTTATTAAAAATTACCTTTACAATCTGCAGCCACTGTTATTGTCTGAAAATGTGATGCAATATGGCTACCTGGAGGTGTTCTGTACACAGAATGTTTTTTTTTTTTTTTTTCCCCACAAAAGTGTAGTTACACTTTAAGCACACTGACCCCCCCCCCCCCCCAATGCCACGTTTGGCATGTTATTTTTATTTTTTTGAGGGGGAGTGGGTTAGAGCTGCCACGACGAGTCAACGTAATCTATTACGTCGACTTCAAAAATACGTTGACGTGCGTGCAGGGCGTCGATGTGTCACAGTGGCAGTGCTTAGTATCCACTGCTGCCCTCCGTGCCGCCGTCCCCCTCTTCTCCGCACTCTCTTCTCCCCCTCCGTGCCGCCGTCCCCCTCTACTCCCCCCCCCCCCCCCCTCCGTGCCACCAGTCATCCAGCTCGGATCGGCACATGCCACGATCCGCGGAGCGCTCCGCGGTCTCAGCCTTAGGAGAGGCCGCGGCTTTGGCCTAGCTCCGAAGCGGCGACCATCTTTCTACACCCAGGCGTTTACAATGTGATCGCTCTGACGTAGAGCGATCACTTGTAAACAAACCGGCGTCATGACATGACGCCGGTTTCTCTCTCCCCTCTCTGTACTGATCTGTGCAGTGGAGGGGAGAGGTTGGATGGAAGCTGCCAGCCAATGCCAGCCCAATACTCTGCCAGCCCAATACTCTGCCAGCCCAATACTATGCCAGCCAATACTATGCCAGCCAATGCCATACAATACTCTGCCAGCCAATACTCTGCCAGCCAATATTCTGCCAGCCAATGCCATAAAATACTCTGCCAGCCAATACTCTGCCAGCCAATACCCTGCCATACAATACTCTCAAGGTTACCCAAAGGATTAATTAGCTAATCAAAAAAAAAAACCCACTAGATTCATAAAAAAAAAAAAAAAAAAAAAATAATCGGATAGTCGTTGACCTTCCTCCCTGCCAGTCCCGCCTCTGTCCCAGTGTTAGCCCTTGTACACACAGTCGGAGATTCCGTCGGAATGTGTCCGATCGGAGCGGTTTGTCGGTTATTCCGACTGTGTGTGGTATGCATCGGACTGTTTCCGTTGGAATATTCGCCGGACCAAATTTTCCAACTTGCTGGAAATATTTTCCGACAAAGTGCTCCGATCGGACATACTCCGATCATGTGTAGACAATTCCGATTGGACAAAGTGCCACGCATGCTCAGATCAAATTCCTACATCAAAGCTATTGGCTACTAGCCTGAACGTAGTCCCATCATAACGAAATTACGTCTTCACGTTCTGAAAGATCGGATTTTCCAACAACTTTGTCCGACCGTGTGTATGCAACAGTTTCGGACAAGATCTGTTGGACAAGATCCAACGGATTTGGTTGTCGGAATCTCCGACCGTGTGTACAAGGGCTTACAATCCTGTGTACAAGCCAGCGGTGCAGCTGTATTCTCATGAAAATAGTGGCGCTCACGTGACCAGGCACATCCGCCTCTCTCCTCCTCGTGGACCTCAGGCCCCCCCCCCCAATATTCTCAGACCCGCCCGCTGCTGCCTTCAGAATAGAGAGAGACAAGAAGCAGCCGTGAGTGTCCAGCTGCACCTGCAATATAAGGTAAGAGCTAGGGCTATTACAGTACAATACTCAGTGTACTCTAATTTCTGTGATGACAACAAGTGCCCCATCATAATTATTTATTGGGGGGGGGGAATAGTGCCCCATTGGTATTCCCCGGGGGGGGGGGGGGTGGAAGATGTTGCCCCATCATTGGTGTTCCTGGGAGGAATAGCGCTGCCCCATCATTTTTCATTTTCATTATTACTTTAAATAAACCATATTATGTTTTTTTATGATTTTATCCGATTAATTGATTAATCAAAACAATAATCGGCCAATGAATCAATTATGAAAATAATCGTTCGTTGTCCTACTACACAGCGTCAACATTATCTCACACACACCCACACACCTTTTGCTAACACATCTTGCGTTTTGGTGCTGCATGATCTATTTTTTTTTAATTAAAAGAATCATGCACTTCTTTAGTGCTTTTTCCACACATAGGAGAGCCCAATCATTTAATTTGCAAAAATGCACGAACGCTCTGTTGCACCTCATGGAGCCTAGAATTGACCATGCACACTACAATTTGGTTGTACAATCCCTTATATATGTTATAAGAATGAAACCTAAACAATCAATTCACTTATCTGATTGAGGTGATGTTTAATGATTAATTTTTGTTACCCCAACATTTCATATTCTTATTATGTTCCTTCTGCACTATGTACTTATATGAGAGCCTCCTGTTCTTTTTGTATTGCTTCCTTTGTGTAAAATGCCTGGTGTTTCTGCCAGTCCCTTTGCTTTCCTTTTTAAAACTGACCACACTAAAGCTGGCCATACACCTATAGATTAGCTGCAGATTTTCTATGGTTGGATGGAAAAAGTGCAACAGATTTCTCCATGTTCGCTAAACGGTGTGGATGGAGGAATCTCAAACTTTTTCCATCTAACCATAGAAAATCTGAAGATAATCTATAGGTGTATGGCCAGCTTTAGGAGAGCATACCGTGGTCAGTTCTCTGGCTGTGCTGCCACTTTAGGCACCTTTTGGGGGGGGGAGGAGCAGGCACCTGGTGTTGACGGGTACCTGCTCCCACTTCCGGCTCAGTTCGCCTCGGCACCCCCCCCTCCTTCCCCCACAGACTTCTGGGACACTTCACATGCGCAGTAGGAAACTGGTTGTGAAGCCGCAAGGCTTTCACTGCTTGTTTCCCTTAGTCAAGATGGCGACGCCAGCACCCGATGGTCAATTAAATAATAAGCTCAGGTGAGGACACCGCTGGATGCCTGGACAGGTAAGTGCCCTAACATTAAAAGTCAGAAGCTACAGCATTTGTAGCTGCTGACTAATTTTTTTCTGAAGGAGCCTGGAACTTTTTTCTTTTTCACACATGTGCAGTGCAATTTTCAAATCCGTTTTTAGTGCAAATTTTAAAATGGCTGTTCGGCTGCAATAAAAAAAAAATTAAAAAAATAAAAGTCCCCCCTAAAATCCGTGCCAGACCCTTATCTGAGCATGCAGGCCAGGATAGGGGTGGGGGAAGAGGGGCATGGTGTGGGGAGCTCTGTACTCAAGCTCCCACAGTCTGACAGCTCTGCAGCCTCCCACCGCCAAATAAGCAAAGGGGCAGGGAAACCTGGTAATGTCTCCTGGTGACCCCCCCCCCCCCTCGTGATGTAATCGATCTGGCATACCACTGTCTCTGGATGCCACAAGCTTCGTTAGTTAGATTGCGAGCCAGGCCTTCTCATCCACATCAGTGCCTGACCTCACAAATGCGCTTCAGGAAGAATGGTCCAACGTTCCCAATAGACACACTCCTAAACCTTGTTCCTAGAAGAGTTGAAGCTGTTATAGCTGCAAAGGGTGGGCCAACTCAATATTGAACCCTACGGACTAAGACTGGGGTACCATTCAAGTTCATGTGCATATAAAGGCAGTCCCAATACTTTTGGTAATATAGTGTATATTCAGCTTACTATCAGCAGGGCAAAAATGGCCTCTTGAGATGCAATGTACATTTATCAGAAGTTATAACTGGTAAATGGGCTCCACCTTTTCTAATGATTACATTTGATTTATATAAATATAGAAAAGGCAAACAGCTCATGTTCTAATTTTCTGCTGAGTCAGTGGTGTAAAAGGGCAGGACGGTAATGTGAGAACCTAATCACCAATGTAAGCAAGAGTCCCTATAGAATTCCGGTATGTAGCATAACACCTTTGTCACACTGACTATTGTCACTGCTGGTATTGGGAGAAAGAACTGACAGGTGAATTGTTGTTCTAATCTATTATTAGAAAATTTATCGTTCTCAGCACAATGTTATCATGCTCTAAAAAAAACCTCAAATATAAATACTGATATTGTTTAGCTTGTTCTTAAGGGTAGAAGCTTCAGCCTTTCACCCGTTTATCCTTCTTTTGCCTTATGAGAATCTGACTTGGAAAAGGCATATCCATTTAGGTACCCTGATACTAGACTGGCAGTGCCCTTGATCCTGGTCAGTGACTAATCAGTTAGTAAGCCGGAATGGACAACAGCCCTAGAATTCACACTTTAAATAAAAATTTCCCAAGTGTTCTTCCAGGACAGCCCTTGAGAGATGGAGCTCCTCCCATCGACACAGGAAACACATTGCCACAGTTCAAAAGGCGGTCCCTCAGGTCCCTGGTCAGTCATTTGTGTTTCCTCCGTCAGAGGAACATGTTGCCAGGAACCTGGAGGCCCCTCTCAGGGGCTGCCTGAGAACCTGTTAGCCATAAGGGACCGGGTCCTGTTTTTTGGCTGCAGTATTGGGTCCATACCTTTCTTTGTGGCTCGGGTACCATCCAGCTGATTCGGAGCAGACCCGTTACCCTCCTCCTTCCAGTGCCGAGGTGGCCAGGGGCAGAATGGCGCGGTTTCCCCCAGGAGCGGTGAGTGGAACCTTCCATCTTTGCTCCTTGTTGCGGTGGGGTCGGAGACGCCGAGCGTCACTTCCGGCGGAACCGCGTCATCACTGCGTGCCGAGACTTCCGGTTCCGGGTCTCTAAGGGTACAAGGAGGAGAGGGAGAGCCAGCGCTGTGCCTGTGAAGCCCGACCAGCGTCCAGCTATACCGGATTAGCGGCGGGATTCGGAGCGTCAGAGGGGGACCATGGAGGCTATTCCCCAGGATACTCCGGCGGAGACAGGCACCAGCCAAACCCAGGTAGGCTGCTGGGCATGCTATTACTCTGGTGGAGTGGTGGTGTTTGTAGGCTGGGCCCTGTAGTGCCCCACGGTGGCGGTTTACTCACAGTGAGGTTGTTTGTTAGTGGTGATTCTAAGAGGGACATGGTGCTGACGCTAAGAAATCCTTTGTCTTCTTATTTTCAGGCTAAAGAGATGCCAAGGGAAGACAAGACAGGCCGCAAAAAGTGCCCTAATTGTGGGAATAGGTTGTCCCCTGGCTCTAACAAAGCCCTATGCAAGCAATGCATTGCAAGCTTGCTTAAATCTGAGGCAGATTCCCCTTTAGCAAAGTTTTTGGGCTCCTTTAAAGAGGAAATGGCGTCGACCTTTAAGTCCCTCCGGGAGTTAATCACTGACGTTGGATCAGCTGCAGCTGCCTCCACGAGTAAAACAACTATAATCTCATCCTCACCATGCCTTACAACACCCAGCTCAGGGGAGCCCCGTATGGTCAGGGAGCCTAGCCCCACGTTGATTAGCCCCGAATCCTCTGACACTGACTCGGGTCAGGAAGAGGATCAAGCAGCATCTAAAGCCTCAAAATATAGATTATCTCTCGAGGAAGTAGATGAGCTAATGGGGGCTATCTATGATACGCTGGAAATTGAGGAGGAAGAAACTCAGTTATCCAGACATGATCAAATGTATGAGGCTCTGGGGAAAAAGAAAGCAAGGGTTTTTCCTATACATAAGGTGCTTTCTGACCTTGTCCTTAAGGAGTGGTCTGAACCAGACAAAAAGGTTTTCTTTCCTAAATCCCTTAAGAGAAGGTTCCCTTTTGATGAGAGCCCAGAGGCGGTCTGGAATAAAAATCCTAAACTAGACGCCCCTCTGTCCAAAATCTCAAAGCAGGCTGATCTGGCCTTTGAGGATATGGGCCACCTGAAAGATCCCATGGACAGGAGAACAGACATTGTCTTAAAGAGGGACTGGGATGCCTCTATGGCAGGCTTAAAACCAGCTCTAGCCACTTCCTGTGTAGCTAGAAACCTGGAGTTCTGGTTATCGCAACTACAAGAACACTTAAAGGCAGGCACTCCTAGGGGGGAGCTTTTGAAATCCTTCCCTATGCTTTTTAAGGCCACCAGTTTCATCTCTGACGCCTCCACGGACTCCGTAAAATTTACGGCTAAATCTGCAGCACTTTCAGTGGCAGCAAGGAGGTCAGTATGGATGAAAACCTGGGGGGGAGACACGGCGTCTAAAACCCGCCTGTGCAGCGTCCCTTTTACAGGAGACTTAGTCTTCGGGCCTGAATTAGACTCCGCCTTAGAAAGGACGGCGGATAAAAAGAAAACCTTTCCCGCAAAAAAGAAAAATTTTCAAAGAAAAATTTTTCGTCCCTTTAAGGAACCCTCTAAGCCAGAGACGAGTTCAACCCCCAAAAAACATTGGTCGGGACATAAAGGGAAAGGAAAAGGGGGCATAATGTTTAGCCGCCCCAATCAGGATCCCAAACCCCAGTGACGTCAGGGTTCCTGTGGGAGGAAGATCAAGCAAATTTCTTCCACAATGGGAAGAGACAACCTCGAACGAGTTTGTCTTAAATATAATAAAAAGGGAATACGCTGGAATTTCACAGCAACCCTCCTTCCAAGTTTCTGGTGACAAAGCTTCCAAGTCACTCAGAAAAGGCCAGGGCCTTACCTTTACTAATAGGGGAAATGGTAGATCAAGAGGTATTGACACCAGTCCCTATTCAGGAACAAGGAGATGGTTTTTACTCGCACATTTTTGTGGTAAGAAAACCGTCAGGGAGATTCAGACTAATTATGAACCTCCGTCCACTGAATCGCTCCATCCGTTACAAGAGATTTCGGATGGAGTCCATTTATTCCATAAAGAATCTCCTGCAGAAAGGGACATTTATGGCAACCCTGGATCTAAGGGATGCTTATCTGCACATTCCAATAAGGGAGGAATGCCAGAAATTCCTTCGGATGGCAGTGCAGATAGATACAAAGGTTTACCACTTTCAGTGCAGAGCACTTCCCTTCGGTCTATCATCCTCCCCGAGAATCTTTACCAAGGTTCTCGGAGAGGCTTTAGTTCCTCTGAGGCTTCAATCAGTCTCAATTATCCCCTACCTAGACGATCTGCTCCTAACAGCCCACTCAGAGAGTCGTCTTTCTCAGGACCTGGAATTGACTCAACTCAGCCTGAGTCGATTAGGGTGGATTGTCAGTCAGGAGAAATCCAAGACAACCCCAACACAGGAGATCCTGTATCTGGGTTACTGGATCAAGTCTGTAGATCAGAAAATTATACTGCCGGAAGAAAAGATTTTGAATCTGTGGCAGAGAATATCTTTTCTTCAATGCAGCCCCAAGTGTACGGTGAGGGAAGTAATGTCGGTCTTAGGTCTTATGACGGCAGCCATTCCAGCCGTACAATGGGCCAGGTTCCATCAAAGAGAACTTCAGGGTTTTCTGTTAGAACAATTAAAAGGCAGAGATCTGGAGGAGGAGGTATCGATCCCCTCAAGGATAAAACGCTCCCTCTGGTGGTGGAAGGACAGGGAGAACCTAAACAAAGGGGTTCATTGGGTCCTTCCTATCACTTCAACACTAACAACGGATGCGAGCAGTTGGGGCTGGGGAGCCCACCTTGGCTCAAGCTGGGTCCAGGACAAGTGGACCCCGGAGGAGAAATGTTTCTCTTCCAATTGGAAAGAACTAACAGCAATCCTGAGAGCTGTTCTAGCTTTTCACCCCGCAATACAGGGTCACCATCTACAAGTCCGTTCAGACAATACGACGGCTGTAGCATACATAAACAAACAAGGAGGTACCAGAAGTCCTCGTTTGATGTTGGTAGCCAGACGCATTCTCCAGTGGGCAGAAGCCAATCTGGAATCCATTTCTGCAGTTCACCTGAAAGGGGAGCTGAACAACAAGGCGGACTTCTTGAGTCGACAGAAGATTTCGAACCAAGAATGGTCCTTACACCCAGAGGCATTCAATCTCATAACAGCTCACTGGGGAGAACCAGAGGTAGACCTTTTTGCGAGCAAGAAGAATGCAAAGGTTCCCAATTTTTTCTCGCTAAACCCAGGAGATCAACCCCTGGCAGTAGATGCCTTGCAAACTCCATGGACTTTCAGTCTGGCGTATGCATTTCCCCCTCTTCATCTCATTCCGAGGGTCCTAGCAAGATTCCTCAAGGAGAAAACCTGTTTGATTCTAGTAGCACCTTTTTGGCCCAGGAGACCGTGGTTCACAACGTTGCTACAATTGACAGATTGTCCGCCTCTAAGACTTCCCTACAGACAGGACCTCCTGTCGCAGGGACCTCTTTACCATCCGCAGGTCGCCACACTGAAGCTTTCAGCGTGGTTACTGAGGAGGAAATCTTAAGGACTAAGGGCCTGTCAGATGAGGTAATTGCGACCTTACTACAGAGTCGCAAGCCAGTCACGAGGGCTATTTACAAAAAAGTCTGGAAAAAATTTAATAGCTGGCTGAATAGCCGTGACATAAATACGGCTAATATTCTACAGTTTTTACAGGAAGGTGTAAACAAGGGTTTAACCCTAAGTACTATTAAGGTACAGATAGCTGCCTTAAGTGTATACCTAGATGAACGCTTACAGGAAAATCCTTTTGTCGCTAGATTCTGTAAGGCAGTCGCTAGACGTAAGCCAGTCAGAATCACAAAAGTCCCATCCTGGGATTTAGCAGTTGTGCTAAAAGCTTTCTTGGGGTCACCCTTTGAGCCTATCTCAGAGGCCTCCCTAAGGCTTATTACCTTTAAGACAGTACTCCTGGTGGCAATCACTTCAGCCCGTAGGGTCAGTGAAATCCAAGCCCTATCCATCAGGGAACCATTCCTACAAATCCTAGAAGACAGAGTCATACTAAAGACAGACCCTGGGTTCTTACCAAAGGTAGCATCCAGCTTCCATAGGTCCCAAGATATTGTCCTCCCTTCATTTTGTCAAAATGCAGCAAATGAGAAAGAGGAACGTTTTCATTTATTGGATGTGAGGAGGTGTATTCTAGAATATCTTAAAATAACAAATCCATTCAGAATCTCAGACTCCCTTTTTGTCCTTTTTTTCCGGACAGCGTAGGGGACAGAAAGCTTCAAAAGTAACCATAGCTAGATGGATTAGGCTAGCTATAGCAGAGGGGTATAAGGCCTTGAATAGAGATCCTCCTGAGGGTGTTAAAGCTCACTCCACAAGAGCGTTGTCTGCATCCTGGGCAGAAAGAGCTGGTGCCACCCCGGAGCAGGTATGTAAAGCAGCCACATGGTCAAGCTTTTCCACCTTTACAAGGCATTACCGACTGGACTTAATGTCTAGTCAGGATCAGGCCTTTGGGAGGAAAGTCCTCCAGGCCGTGGTCCCCCCCTAATCTGGTAAGTACTTGGGGATCCTCTCAAGGGCTGTCCTGGAAGAACACTTGGGAAAACTGGAGTTAGTACTTACCGGTAACTCCTTTTCCGGTGGTCTTCCAGGACAGCACGATCCCACCCTTTATTTGATTGTAGTGATGTACTAATGTTATTACCTGTTATGGTTTATATGTTTTTCAGTTCCATCCTTCGGTTCTTGGTGAATGACTGACCAGGGACCTGAGGGACCGCCTTTTGAACTGTGGCAATGTGTTTCCTGTGTCGATGGGAGGAGCTCCATCTCTCAAGGGCTGTCCTGGAAGACCATCGGAAAAGGAGTTACCGGTAAGTACTAACTCCAGTTTTCAACCCTGACAGCCCTTATGTTTCTAGAAAAGTTCCTTTTCACAAAAAACCAAAAGTTTTTTAACCAAAAGTTATCTACCCCCTTCCTGACCTGGCCATTTTTTTTCGATACGGCACTGTGTTGCTTTAAAGTGGTTGTATACTCCTTTTTTTTTTTTTTTTTTTTACTTTTACCTACAGGAAAGCCTATAATAAGGCTTACCTGTAGGTAAAAAAAATATCTCCTAAACCTTTACGGTTTAGGAGATATTCCCCTCGGTATGCGCCGCTGACTGCAGCGGCGCATGCGCACGAGGGGATTCTCGGCCTAAAAATCCGGCAGTGTCCGGCCAGCCGGAATGAAATCTCCCGTGCGCATGCGCGGGAGTGACGATATCGCGGCTCCGGCCACTCACAGCGCCGGAGCCGCGATACCCGGAAGAAACGCCGAGGGAGCATGTCAGCTCCCTCGGCGTGGATCGTGCCAGATGTCGGGGCCTCGTTCTAAGGTAAGTATTTCATAATGAGCTAGTATGCGGTGCATACTAGCTCATTATGCCTTTTGCTTTGCAGGTGTTAAAAAAAAAAAAAAAATAGCGGGTTTACTACCGCTTTAACTGACAATCGCGCGGTCGTGCAATGCTGTACCCAAACAAAATTTACATCCTTTTTTTTTCCCCCACAATTGGAGCTTTCTTTTGGTGGTATTTGATTACCGCTGCGGTTTTTATTTTTTGTGCTATAAACAAACAAAAAAAGAGTGGCTATTTTGAAAAAAAAAGCAATTTTCTTTGCTATAATAAATATCCCCAAAAAATACATATTAAAAAAAAAAAAAAAATTATATATTTCAGTTCAAGCCAATATGTGTTGTTCTACATATTTTTGGTAAAAAATAATCGCAATAAGCATATATTGATTGGTTTGCGCAAAAGTTTTTATAGCGTCTACAAAATGGTGGATAGATTTATGGCATTTTTATTAGTCATAATATTATATTTTTTATTACTAGTTATGGCGGCGATTTAATTTTATTTTTGGGATTGCAGCTGAGATTCTATGCTCATAAGAAGACCAGATCAAAGATTACACATTTTAAAGAAACTGGAGAATTGTAGTTGCTGACTTTTTTATTTAATTTCTAGAGTGAAGAACTTATTTAACCAGTTCCGGACCGCCCACCGCACATATACTGTGGCCCAGCTGCACGAAACATAACTGTACATTGTTCACGCTCCCTGGTCTGGTTTGCGTACGATTGCCATCGGTGACCCACTCCCGCTGTGATTGGACCGGGAGCCAATCAGCGGGGGCATCGCCCTCCCACGATAATTCTTGGAAATGACAGAATGGTGGTCTTCCTATGTAAACAAGGATAGACTTTCGTTCGGTAACAGACAAAAAGAGAGCTGCGATTCCTAGTAATCAGAAACACAGATCTCTCTCTTTCTTTCTCTCTCTCTTTCTTTCTTTCTCTCTCTCTTTCTTTCTTTCTTTCTCTCTTTCTTTCTTTCTCTCTCTCTCTTTCTTTCTCTCTCTCTCTTTCTCTCTCTTTCTCTCTCTCTCTCTCTCTCTCTCTCTCTCTTTCTCGCATCACCCACACAGTTAGCACTCCCAGGGAACACATTTAACCCTTTGTCCCTAATGTTAACCACTTGGCAGTTGCTTGCCTTTTGCCTGCCAATGCCATTTTGGCATTGATCACTGTATTGGTGTCACTTGGTGTTCAATTTGTCCGCTGCAATGTCGCAGTCCCACTAAAAAATCCACTGATCACTTCCATTACTAGTGTTGTAAAAAAATAACCCTTAACCACTTCCCGAAGAATGGCAGAATGGCACAGACAGGCAAATGGGCGTACAGGTATGTCCCTTTAAATTTGCAATCAAATGAAGATTTACTTAAAAAATAAAACTGTTTCAAAAAGCTACAGATCACCTATCAGATATAGCGCTTAAAGTGGTAGTAAATGTGTTTTTGCTTATTTATACCTACACAGTAAATACCTCCTAAACTTGTACCGTTTAGGAGATATTTACTTAACCACTTACCCACTGGGCACTTAAACCCCTTTCTTAACCAGACCAATTTTCAGCTTTCGGTGCTCTCGCACTTTGACGATTACTCAATCATGCAACACTGTACCCACACATAGCTTTCTTTGGTATTTAATCACCACTGGGTTTTTTATTTTTTGCGTTATAAAAGAAAAGACAGTGAATTTTCAAATTTGTAATTTTTTTTTTTTTCTTCATGGATTTTGGCCAAAATTTTATACTGTTAGATATCTTTGGTAAAAAAAAAAAAACATACAGTCAAGATACAGTCAATCCACTTGTTAGTAAAAAAAAATAAAAAATCCAGATTGGATGAGCAAGATCACCGTATGGATCAGTTTGCCTTGGCGTTAAAAATGCTCCTGAATCGCATGGCTCTTCTGGAGTGCCCCACGGTGGCTGCTCCGGTACAACCTGAGTTGCAGGCCGTCCCTGCTGCTGCGTCAGTCTCTGTGCAGGCACCCGCCTCGAGTATTACCTCTATAAGAGGTATGTCTGTTTCTGCTCCGCTTCCCCAGCGATTTGGGGGCAAGCAAGTCCAATGCAGAGGGTTTCTCAATCAGGTTGAGATATACTTCAAAATGCTGCCGCAGGCGTTTCCCACGGATAGAAGCAAAGTAGGTTTCATGATATCTTTGCTTTCTAAAGCCCCGTACACACGAGCGGACTTTTCAACATCCAAAGTCCGTCAGACCGAGTCCGTCAGACTATCCGATCGTGTGTGGGCTGCAACGGACTTTAGCTTCGCAAAAGTCTGACGGACTTTAGAAATGAAGCATGCTTCAAATTTTCCCGACGGAACTCCGCCGGACCCGGTCCCCTTCGAAAAATTCGCTCGTGTGTGTGCTACTCCGACGGACTAAAACCGACGCTAGGGCAGCTATTGGCTACTGTCTATGAACTTCCTACGTCGAATCCAGTCGTACGTCATCACGTTCGACTCCGTCGGAGTTTGGTGTGATGGTGTGTGGTCAAGTCCGTTCGGTCGAAAAGTCCGCCAGAACTCCGTCGGAACTCCGTCGGAACTCCTTTGGAGGTCTGTCAGACTTAATCCCTCTCGTGTGTACGGGGCATAAGAGAACCTTGGCCTGGGCTAACCCTCTATGGGAGACGCAAAAACCTGTTATCTTGAGTTACCCTCAGTTTGTGGCCTCCTTTTAAAAGGGTTTTTGACGTTCCCGCATGCTCCGCTTCAGCTGCCAAGTGCCTCCTCTCCATCGAACAGAGTACGAGAACTGTTGCCGACTACGCCTTTGAATTCCGTACTCTGGCAGCAGAGGTTGCTTGAAACAATGAGGCCCTTGTGGCTGCTTTTTCTCATGGTCTCTCAGATTCCATCAAGGATGAGATAGCAGCCCAAGATATACCCACTGAGCTGGAGAGCTTGATCTCGTTTGCCATCCTCATTGACTCCAGACTCAGAGAAAGACTTTCTCTTAAGGAGCGCTTGCGGAAGCCTCCTGTATGTTTGCCTCAGAGCTTTGTAGTCCCACCCATGCCTCCCTCATCTCCCATGCCTCCTGGTACTGAGTTGGTCAGTGAAGATGAACCCATGCACCTGAGCTTCACGTGTCTCTGCGGATGAGTGAGCCTTTAGGAGGAGGGAGAGATTGTGCCTTTATTGTGGCCAGGCAGGTCACTTTTTGAAGTCTTGTCCTACCCATCCAGGGAACGTTCGAACCTTGAGGTCCTGTCATGGACAGACCTTAGGTGGCGTTGTTTCATCCCCAGTTATCCAGAAAGATAAGCCCCTGGTTTTGGTTACCTTTTCTTGGGCTGAGTCGTCCATCGAGATACAGGCTCTAATCGGCTCTGGGGCTGCAGGCCTGTTCATTG
The DNA here is from genome assembly GCF_037356315.1 of Lithobates pipiens. Lineage (NCBI taxonomy): Eukaryota > Metazoa > Chordata > Amphibia > Anura > Ranidae > Lithobates > Lithobates pipiens. The sequence goes on from NW_027507748.1 coordinate 143,178,593, forward strand.
ATGCTGCATTTGTTTTGCAGCACTCGATTCAGCTGCAGCTGCGTGACACTCCACTTGCCATTGAGGCTCTTGACGGGAGACATTTACAGCCTGCCCATGTGACTCATGAGACGGTTCCGTTGTCCATGGCTGTAGGGGCTCTTCACCATGAGAAAATCCAATTCCAAGTTATTTCCTCACCCAGATTTCCACTGGTTATTGGTTATCTTTGGTTACAGAGGCACAACCCCTCTTTTGATTGGCTCTGTGCTGAGGTTCTCTCCTGGTCACCACAATGCAGTGAGACATGCTTCCTGAAGGTATCCAAGGTCCTGTGCACCGCTTCACTCCCCTCCCTGCCGAAGGAGTACCGTGATTTTGGCGATGTCTTTGATAAAGGTCAAGCCGGTAGTTTGCCTCCACACCGGCCTTATGATTGCCCAATTGACCTTCAACCTGGTACCATACCTCCTCGTGGCCGGGTTTATCCTTTGTCCATCTTGGAGGATAAAGCCATGGAGGAGTATGTTGCTGACACACTTTCTTGAGGTTTCATCCGCAAATCCTCGTCTCCTGCTGGTGCTGGCTTCTTTGTGAAAAAGAAGAGCGGTGAACTGAGACCTTGTATAGATTATAGGGGTCTCAATCGTGTCACGATTAAGAATGCCTACCCGATTCCATTGATTACTGAGTTATTTTGACCACCTCAAGAGAGCAACGGTTTTCACGAAGCTTGACCTGAGAGGGGCATACAATCTTGTGCGCATTAAGGAGGGTGACTAGTGGAAAACTGTTTTTAATACCAGAACAGGCCATTATGAATACCTGGTAATGCCTTTTGGCCTTTGTAATGCCCCGGCAGTTTTCCAGGAATTTAGTAACGATGTCCTCCCGAGATTTGTTGCAATTGTGTGTGGTGGTTTATCTCGATGATATCCTCATATTTTCCAAGTCCCTGGAGAGCCACCACACAGTTGTCTGTCGTGTACTTCAGAAACTAAGAGAGAACAATCTGTATTCTAAACTGGAGAAATGCGAGTTCCATCGTGAACAGGTTACATTCCTGGGCTATGTCATTTGCACTGCTGGTTTTTCGATGGATCCAGAGAAACTTTTGGCAGTCCTACAGTGGCCTCGACCTGTGGGTTTTACGTCCTCTGCAGCGTTTCATGGGCTTTGCCAACTACTATCGAAAGTTTATTTATAACTTCTCGTCTCTGGTCAAGCCTCTGACTGATATGACCAGAAAGGACGGTAACCCACAGAGTTGGTCTCTGGAGTCCATTAAGGCATTTGAGACTCTCAAGGCTGCCTTTGTTTCTGCTCCTGTGTTGGCACATCCTGATCCTACATTGCCTTTTATCCTAGAAGTTGATGCTTCTAAGACTGCAGTTGACGCCCTTCTGTCTCAACGTTCTAACTCTGAGAGCGCAATGCATCCGTGTGGCTACTTTTCCAAGAAATTGTCACCTGCTGAGTGCAATTATGAGATTGGTGACAGAGCTGTTGGCGATCATTTTATCCCTGAAAGAATGGAGACATCTCCTTGAAGGTACCACTTCTTACAATCTTACATTCTTGTCTGAGGCTAAGCGACTGTCACGTACCTGGTTGGAGGCCGAAATGCCGAGAGGGCTCCCCTTGCGGCTGAGTGCAGTACACCCCTGAAGTTGGGTACAGAGGGTGTAGTGCCCAGAGAAGCACAGGTTGCCAGATAGATTCCGGAGATAAGAGCTGGTGGGCACCTGAAGGACACCAGGTAATGCAGGAAGCACAGCAGAGTTAAAGTCTATAAGAATCCTCGGTAATACTTGGCAAGGTGTGCATAAGGAGCAGTAGTGGAAGCCAGGCCAGGGGTCAAACACAGTAGATCCAGCAGGAGGATGAGGCAGGTTGCAGAAACGGGGACAAATCAAAGGTCTGGTATCAGGAAGCAGGCAGGAACAGGTAACTGTAGCGAAGTCCGTAATACTAGCCGGGATCAGGTATAGGAGAAGACAGCAAGTCGGTAAAGCAAGCCAGGGGGTCAAAACCAGAAGAGCAGATCAGACAGGTCAGGAACAAGCCGGGTCACAACAGGAATCCAAATAGTACTTTCACAGAGGTTCAGGAACACAGGAAGACTGACAAACCAGCAACTGCAGACACCAGCAGACTTCCTTATATAGGACCATGTGACCTGCTGGTAGAGATACTGGGTCCTAAAGTCCTTCTCCTGCCAGAGATTCTGGGTCCTAGAGCCCTTCTCCTGCTGTTGGCTCCCTGACAACTGACACTATAGCCAGTTCTCCTACGGCCATTTCCCTGACAGCGACTCTCTCCCAGAAGGGCGCGATGGCCTCTTTTCTTGTCAAGCTTTAATTACATTGTATCATTCTTGCCTTGTAAACGACAATTTTCCTCCACTTCCAAGTCGGAGTCGGTTCCGGGTTCCTATGATTCCTCCTGATCGTATCTTGACTACGGTTCGCATCAGTCTTACTTCTCCTTTTGGGTGACAAAATTCTTGTTGCTCAGGTCCATGCTCCTCCTGATAAACCTTGTGACCGCTGCTTTGTTCCAGAGAGTCTCCGTACTGCAGTGCTCCAGACTTGCCATTCTCCCAAGGCAGCTGGCCATCCTGGGAAGAATCAACTCATTTGGGCCATCACCCAACAATTCTGGTGGCCTAGTCTACGGGCTGATGTTACTGCCTTCGTAGCTGCCTGTCCCGTGTGTGCTCAGAGTAAGACTCCACGACACCTTCCAGTGGGCCTCCTACAACCCATACCCAATGGAGAGAGGCCCTGGACTCACCTGTCTATGGATTTCATTGTGGAATTGCCCAACTCCCAAGGCAACACTGTTATCCTTATGGTGGTTGACCTGTTCTCAAAGATGTGTCATTGTATTCCACTTAAGAAGTTACCCACCTCTAAGGAACTGGCTTCCATTTTTGCTCGGGAGATCTTTCGCTTACATGGGCTACCCAAGGTGATTGTCTCGGACAGGGGCAGTCAGTTTGTCTCCCGGTTCTGGCAAGCTTTTTGTGCACAGTTGGGAATCCAGCTTGCGTTCTCTTCTGCGTATCACCCGCAGTCTAATGGGGCCGCAGAACGAGCCAATTAGTCCTTGGAGCAATTCCTACGTTGCTATATTTCTGACCATCATAACAACTGGTCTGACCTATTACCTTGGGCAGAGTTTGCTCACAACAGTGCCTTGAATTCTGCCTCCCGATTGTCTCCATTTATAGCGAATTATGGTTTCCAACCTTCCATGTTGCCTGACTCGTTTGTTCCGCAGATTATTCCTGCGTTAGAGGAGCATCACCGTGGTCTTTGTTCCACTTGGGCACAAGTCCAGGAGGCTTTGCGTCATGCTAATGATAGGTACAGACTCCATGCTGACTGCAGACGCCTGCCTGCGCCTTCCTACCAAGATGGGGGACAGGGTCTGGCTGTAATCTCGCAACCTCTGACTTCGTGTTCCCTCACTGAAGTTTGTACCTCGGTTTATTGGGCTTTTCCGTATCCTTCGCTGGATTAACCCAGTAGCTTGCGCATTGGACCTTCCTCCTAGTATGCTCATCTCAAATGTGTTTAATGTCTCCTTATTGAAACCGTTGGTCTGTAACCGATTTACCACCTCGGTGCCACGTCCTCACCCTATTCAGGTTGAGAACCATGAGGAGTATGAGGTACAATCCATTGTTGACTCCCGTAGGTTCCGTGGGCGCATACAGTACCTGGTGCATTGGAAGGGGTACGGTCCGGAGGAACGCTCCTGGGTTTCATCCTTTGACGTACATGCCCCTGTCCTCCTCCGCGAGTTCCATAGATGGTTTCCCCTCAAGCCCGGTGGCCCTTCGAGGAAGAGGAGTCATTGGGGGGGGGGTACTGTCAGGGCTGACTTAGCCCTTCCTCCTCTGGGCTAGCTGCTCAGCTGTCGGCTAATTGCCAGCTCTCTTCTCTTTCCACAGTTACCAGCTGTTTCCGATGATGCTCGCCTGACCTGCCTATTTAAAGCCTTCCAGCTCACTTCTCCTTTGCCTTCGCGTTGGTCACATCACAAGGAACCATCTCCTGCTGTTTGTTTCAAGACTGGCTTGCTGACATCCCTCCTGGCTTCTTATCCTGCTTGAAGTTGCTCTTCTTGGATCCCTGACTTCAGTCCTGGCTGATTACCCAATCTGGTTAATGAACTTTGCACTGGCTGACTACCCGATCTGGCTACTGGACTCTGGCTATACTTGACTACGCTTTTTCTATTTTACCTTTTTTATTTTTATTAATAAACAAGTGTGTTTTTAATTGTACTTCTGTCTGTCTGATTTGTGGTTTCTGTGTGTGTGTGTGTGTGTGTGTCTCATTAATTTATATTTGTGACAACACTGAAGAAATGACACTTTGCTACAATGTAAAGTGGTGAGTGTACCGCTTGTATAACAATGTAAATTTTCTGTCCCCTAAAAATAACTCAACACACAGCCATTAATGTCTAAACTGCTGGCAACAAAAGGGACAGAAAATACACTGTCATACAAGCTGTACACTGCTTTACATTGTAGCAAAGTGTCATTTCTTCAGTGTTACATGAAAAGATAAAATATTTACAAAAATGTGAGGGGTGTACTCACGTGTGTGTGTGTGTGTGTGTATATAAAATATATAATTTATTATACTGTATTTATTGGCATATAATGTACACATTCACCCTGAAAATCTGGTGCAAATGGCATGTGTGTGTTATAAGCCAATACTTCAATTTTAGCTGCCTCTGAGGGGACAAGGAGAGGGGCGGGATGAGCACCGTCAGATTACATATAGTGAGAATCTCCTGTTTACTTGGCGGCCTCTGTAATGAGAAATCCCGTCTCCTGGGAAGCCATTGGACCACTGTTCTGTCTATCATAGGAGATTCTCGCTATATGTAATCTGTCGCTGCTCATCCCGCCCCCTCCCTGTCCCCTCTAGGCTGCAGATGGGCATCATCAGACTGCACTGATGGTGCAGCTGCTGATAGGCACTGACCCTTATTTTGCTTCAAAGTTCCTTATTTAAAACATTAGTTCCCCCCCCCCCCCCCCCGAAACCTCCCTCTTAAAGTGTGTGTGTGTGTGTGTGTGTGTGTGTGTGTGTGTGTGTAAAGGCAGTTCTTTGACCATGCACATCTGGTGTGTATATCTTAAGAACAGCTTTTGGAGACAAAGAAAACAGCTGTGTTCAGAGAGGAGCCTATGAGCATAACTTACGAACATGCAACACACATAAATGTGAAGTAGGTATTTAAATTTATTCCAGTGGCCCGAATAAAAATAATCTGGCCAGTAGAATGCCTCTACACTCAACGTCATACGTGCACGAACGCACATACATACATGATCGAAGCATTTTTTTTCTGACAAGTTATTGCAGAAAAAAACAGCATATTCAGAGCAGAAATTTATACACCTGTGTGCATGAGGCCTTAAGCCGCGTACACACGTAGCCGCCTGTCCGACGTACTTAGTCTGGCGGACGTCCGCCAGACTGTCCGTTGAAATTTCCGAACAGGCTACTTGCCCACACACGGCACTTTTTCAGCGGACTAATACGGCGTACTTAGTCCGCCGTACTAACTCCGCCGTACTTTCGAAATGAACGGACTCGCCCACACACGCGGAGGAAAGTCCGCTCATTTCGAGCGCGTCTCCAGGTAGGCGGGGCCCGCAAAGGAGACCTCGCTGGCCCCGCCGCCTGGTATGGACTTAAAGGGGAACCCCAACGCCGAAAAAAAATCGGCGTGGGGGTCCCCTAAAGTCTACAACAGACCCTTGTCCGAGCACGCTACCCGGCCGGCCAGGAACTCCGGGGGTCTTCCATCTTCGGGGGTCTTCTCGCCGGACTCCTCCGCTATCTTCTTGTAGCTCTTTTGCTAGCGGAGGAGTCCGGCTTTCTTCCTCGCCGCCGGCCTCTTCTTCCGACTTCGGGGGTCTTGTCCCCCTCTTCGGTTCTTCTGCCGTGCCACCGCGCCTTCTTATAGCTCTTTTACAGGCGGTGGCCCGGTCTTCTATCGCCGCCGCCGCCTTCCGTTCTTCTTCTTCTTCTTCTCCTGGAGATGTTGAATCAACGCTCTCTCTGGCCACAATGCCAGGGACGCGCTGCGCGGCCACTTATATAGGGACAAGGGGCGGTGTCACATGGCTTTATGTCACATGGGTTGGTCACATGGGTTGATGTCACATGGGGACTGTGACATCGTAAGGGGGCGGGGTCACCATGTGACACCAACCCATGTGACATAAAGCCATGTGACACCGCCCCTTGTCCCTATATAAGTGGCCGCGCAGCGCGTCCCTGGCATTGTGGCCGGAGAGAGCGTCGAGTCAACATCTCCCGGAGAAGAAGGAGGCGGCGACAGAAGACCGGGCCACCGCCTGTAAAAGAGCTATAAGAAGGCGCGGTGGCCCGGCAGAAGAACCGAAGAGGGGGACAAGACCCCCGAAGTCGGAAGAAGAGGCCGGCGGCGAGGAAGAAAGCCGGACTCCTCCGCTAGCAAAAGAGCTACAAGAAGATAGTGGAGGAGTCCGGCGAGAAGACCCCCGAAGACGGAAGACCCCCTGAGCTGTGCAATAAGTTATTTTATCTTGTGTGTTGTGTTTTTTTTTTTTGTACTTTTATTTTACAGGTGAATGGGTAGGGGTACATTGTACCCCATACTCATTCACATAGGGTGGGGGGGCCGGTATCCGGGGGACCCCTTATTAAAGGGGGCTCCCGGATTCCGATAAGCCCCTCGCCCGCAGACCCTGACAACCAACGGCCAGGGTTGTCGGGAAGAGGCCCTTGTCCTCATCAACATGGGGACAAGGTGCTTTGGGGTGGAGGGGCCGTGCGGCCCCCCCTTCCCCAAGGCACCCCCCCATGTTGAGGGCACGCAGCCTGGTACGGCTCAGGAGGGGGGGCGCTCGCTCGCCCCCCCTTTCCTGGCTGGCCGGGTAGCGTGCTCGGACAAGGGTCTGTTGTGGACTTTGGGGGACCCCCACGCCGATTTTTTTTTCGGCGTTGGGGTTCCCCTTTAAGTCCATACCAGGCGGCGGGGCCAGCGACGTCTCCTTCGCGGGCCCCGCCTACCTGGAGACCCGCTCGAAATGAGCGGACTTTTCTCCGGGCGGGAAAAGTCCGCTCATTTCTAAAGTACGGCGGACTGGCATACACACGGCAGGATTGTCCGCCGAAATGCGAGTCCGACGGACAGAATTTTGGAAAAACCTAAATTCTAAGTCCGCCGTACTGTCGGGTCAAAAAAGTATGCCGGAGGCTACACACGGGGGGGGGGATTGTTTGGCGGACTTGAGTTTGCCGGACTTTTCCACCGGATTGTTTGATCGTGTGTACGCGGCATTAGTAATCAAATAAATTCACACGCGCACACACACTTCACTTCATCCATTCAAAAAGTTGATCGATGACAATGTGTGATTTTTTTTTTCCTCAGCCAGTGCGACGATAGTCATGAAAAGTCATGTTCTACACTCCTGTATAACATTTCCTCCATACAAAGCACTCACCAGAACTGTATGACCTTTCAATTTCATCATAGACCTTACAATTTGATCTCCTTTACATCTACCAACAGCTATGTAGTACCTTACTGGATACAAATTGATTGGATAGAATGGGTTCATTATATTACATATCTTATTATATTATCAGGTATTGTGCAAAGATTGTATCATCAGATTGAAATATGTATTGTGACCCTAGGATTAGAAGGCCACAGATCTCCCTTTACCCATTGGTATAGTAACAATATAAAAAGTAAAGCAAATCTAATAGCATAGCAGGTACCTTGTTAAAAGAAATATGTACTAAAATAACTTTGATTAGTAGGTGCATAATACACATCAGTTTCTTGTCCAGTGCATCTCCAAAAGCCTAGGTGTGTGGTGACTTATTGACATCATTGCCTAATCATGTCCCCTTGTATACTCAATGCTGGCCACTGAGAAAGACCAGTGCATTGGGCTTAGGCGGTGGCAGCTATGCCATGCCCTTTTAGTGCCAATATTGTCATGGGTCCATGTTGCATCGTGCAATAATGGGGTTTGTTGTGAGGCCTCTATAACTCAAGTTAGGGATCAAATACAGTGTACATGAGGAGCGCCACATGGTGCAAAATATTTCCGTCCCCAATTGTATATACAGGCACCATGTGTTTGGTATCCATGTCAGATTCGGAAGAACATTGCCCTTGGTGCAACCTCTGGAATTGGGATAAAACCATTTTGGGCAAGGCAAGGGATAAGGATAAACTGCATGCTTGCTTGCAATTTTTAGTATCTAGCAAATTCATATTTTTGAAATGACTGGAACCTGGATGTGTTATTTATATATATATATATATATATATATATATATATATATATATATATATATTTATAATGTTTTTTTTATTTTTTTGCAGCAACCAAGAGAATCGCCATGAGTGGAAATGAGAAGATCACCCAGGAGCTGTGCAAGGAATCCGAAATGAAAGATGGAGAGTAAGCTCTAAGCTATAGAGTAGAGAAGGAAAGAACACCACCTCTTAGCATGAGATGTATACCAGCCTTTGTGGATCAAGTTCAATAAGTCTAACAGTGCTGTCCATTTGCCAAACCAAAGTTTCTTTATAACTGTTTAGTGGGTGGGACATTCACCTACATGCCTGCCTTTACCCATAAGTAATTTCTTCTTCTTTTGAAGGGGTTATTTGCGAATATACATAATGAAATTATGTGACAGAACAAGCATTTCAACAGCAGTTGCATCAACCATATACAGTAGAATGACAGTACAGGTTCTGCAACCTCAAGCTCTTGTATGGGGAGCACAAATTGACCTTAAATTGTTACAATTTTATGTAAAGATTCGTATAAACAGTGTTGACATTTCTTTGATTCAAATATGCAACTATACAAAATAAATATTTGGACTCTTAAAGTTGATGTAAACCCTCACATATACCCAGTGAAGTGAACAGCCTCAGAAGATGCACATGGATGACATCTCCCTACATAAGTTTTACATGTATATCTGCTGTCTTCAACTTTATATATTCTTTAGAAAGTTCACATCGTGTTTAAGAGATTTTCTCTTCCTGTTTAACACCAGGGGGGTTATTTACTAAAGGCAAATCCAGTTTGCACTGCAAGTGCACTTGAAAGTAAAGTCGCTGTAGATCCGAGGAGGGCATGCAAATAAAATAAAAAACAGCATTTTAGCTTGCACATGATTGGATGACAAAATCAGCAGAGCTTCCCCTCATTTCAGATCTACCCCTTAGATTTAGAGCAACTGCACTTTTTGCAGTGCACTTGTAGTATGTGGAAGTGTCCTTCGCGCTAATTGGAGTAACTGATAGAATGTGCCTATCTACAGAAAGAAAGTGGTAATAATAATTAAAACCGCAGCAGAACCTAGTAGTGTTCACAATACACAAATAAAACAAGTGCAAATATAAAGTGATCTTGCGCGGTAATAAAAATCACTCTAAAACATTAAAAATGATCCACTAAGGGATAAATAAAGTGCAAAAATATTAAAGTAAAGATATATATATATGTGTGCCAAAAATGTCCAAATGTTCAAAATCCTTAAGTGCTGGTTCACACTTGTGCAATACGAGAATCCTGCGAATCCACTGCGGGTTCCCACATGGCACCCGACACGCATGGCAATTCACACTGCCATATGCAAACTGCAGGGGAGTGTCATCATATGTTAACAACACCCCCATTTCAGTTTGCGTATCGCACTGCGAACTGACAGTTCGGACATGAATCAGATCGCATATGTGTGAACACACATGCGATCCGATTCTGGTCCGAACAGAAAAAAGGGTCCTGTGCGTGTTTGGACCAAATGCAGTGCAATATCAGCCATACTATCTGTAGGACATTGCATGTAATGTGACCAGCAGTGGCGCTGCGACTTACATGTGATGTCTGGCATTGCACTAGTGTGAACCAGCATTTAAGGAGAAATCGATAAATGCCTAGATTAATTAATAGTAATGAGAAAACCACTATATAACATCCTGCAAAAGGTATAAAGTGTTGGAGGAGACTCCAATTTGAGGAGAAGGTGTACAGTACATGGATACTAAAATGGGCAGATGTACAATATTTTATTGGCCAAATAGGAAGTGAGAGGAAACCCCTGCAAATTAGGGGAATTCCTTGTGACCACCAGGTCACCAGAACTAGTGTCCCCTTGAAAGATTTCCCCTAATGGGGGGGGGGGGGGGGTCGGGGGTTTACAGACAGCAATAAAAGCTGACAAGTGTTCTAATCTCTCTCCACTTTTTCCAAAACTAAAAAAAAAAAAAAAAAAAAAAAAAAAAAAAGTTTTGTCTTTTTAATTATACTTTAAGACCTCAATGCAGAATAATTGTAAGCTGGACAGGTAAGATCAAGCGGTGTGACAATTTTCTGTGATCTTCCACCTTTGCTTTACATATTGGTTCTGTCTTTTAAAGTAGAATTTTGGTCAGAAAATAAAGTCCTAATAGACTATATAATGCTTGCCACTTTTTGTTTGTGGCACTGTGCCGAGAATCCGAGCCACTAGAGGTCAATCGGCTGACAGACTAAAGATTTACTGCTGTTCATGGGCCCTGGGCATCAGCAAAATGGCAGCCTCTGGCAGGAAGAAACAAGAGCAATGCTGGAGGCAATTTACAACACTAGTAAGGCACATAAATTACAAATGCTACCAAAATTAAAGAACATTATTTTTTTCTCAAGTTGTTATGGGTAAATTTGTGCATCAACATGTTGAGTGAAGGGAGGAGACCATAGGATGAATGTCTGTGTATCATTAATTTTTATTGCTATGTGATTAAAGTGCTTTTCTAAATTTCAGGTAGCTACTTAATCTCATTGTGTATTAATTAAAGTAATTTTATTTTCACTTGTGTACGCTCCTCAGTATAATTGAAAGTAGATCGAAAGGCCAAACTTTTTTTTTTTTCCTTTTAAATTTTCAATAGCATAAGGGAGGACTTAAACCCATTTTGGGTGTGTGGGTTATTTTTTTTTTTGCCATCTGTGTCCCATTGGGGAGATTTCTCTTCATTCCTGCCCCATAACCAAAAAAGGAATCGAGGAAATCCCTCCAAAGGCAGGGAATCCATGGTTGTCACAAGTGTCACCCCCCCCCCCCCCCCCCCCCATTGGAGAATTTCCTCTCTATTACTGTTCTGATTTTTCTTCACTTTTGATAACCGTAAACATGACAAATGGAGAGGGTGAATCTCCCTGACAGGACACAGACAGTTTAACCTGATGGGTGTTCTAATCCACCTCCACTCTATCCAAAACTAAAAAAAATCTATGCCTTTAGTTAGAATTTATTTTTTATCATTTAAACATCAGTCTTCCATATAGACAGATTGTTGGCCAGTACTTTGTGCCAATCAGTGTTCTATTATCTATAGGTATCATCCTTACAGATGGGGGGGGGGGGGGGGGGGCTGCAGGCGTTGGTGTTGCCAATGAGAATGAAATTTACTGACAAGACACCCAAAATTTACTGGCACAGCCAAATATTTACTGGCATTTCCAAAATTTACAAAATGACAGTTTTAAGTGCAAATTTCAGTATTTAGACTACAAACAAGTACAATATGCAATTAGAAATGTAATTTAAGGTGGATAATAAGGCAAAAAACATTTTAATATTTTATTTTCAAAATGGTAAGTGAGTAGCTCAGGGACAGGACAAGAAATTAGAATGGGTGGCACACATGCATGAAATTGACTCACAGTGACACTGACAGCAATACAGATGACGCCTCACTGACGTGACACATCCCCTTAAGAGTCAATGACAGTCTATCTCCATGACAGTTGGTCCCTTCGGTCCACTCCAGTCTGAATAGCAGTGACAGTCTTGCTCCCAGCTTGCCTTGCTCCCATACTGCAGACCCACACACCAGGCTACGGCCACTCCCCTCGGCCTCCTTGCATCGCTCAGGCACTGCCTCCACCAGCGCCCCCCCCCCCCCCCCCGGCGCCGCCCAAACACACTGTAGCATGCACTCAGATGGTCTCGGCTGACTCCGAACCAGACCTGTGCATGCGCAGAGCTAAGCGTCACAACCATCTTTTTTACTGGCAGGAGAAAAATGCCTGTTTTTTTACTAGCTGCCAGTAAAAATACTGGTGGTTGGCAACACTGGCAGGCGTGACCTTGTTGGTTTACTGTTTTTTTTTTTTTTTTTTATTGCCCAAATAAAGACTGGGATTGGTAATGTAAAAAGCTTAAAGTAGATGTAAAGTGAATTGCTAAAATAGTCTTTTAAAGTGGTTGTAAACCCATGGGGGGAAAAAAAAAAGCAACCTGCAAGGCAAAGGCATAATGAGCTAGTATGCATAGTATACTAGCTCATTATGAATAGCTTACCTGAGAACGAAGCCCCCGAAGCGGTCCTCCGTCTTCATGTCTGCCGCTGCCATGGATCCCAGAGTGACTTCCGGGTCTCGCTGCTCTGGCACTGTGGTTCGCCAGAGCAGCGATGATGTCACTCCCATGCATGCGCACGGGAGCCGACACTCGTGGCATATCGCCGCGATCTGCGGCCTGCCCAGTGCGCCTGCGCGCCGCTGTCTACGGCGCATGCGCCATAGACAGCAGTGGCTGTCTTTTTGGAAATATAGCTTAGGTCCCTATACGGTTTAGGAGATATTTCTTGGACCTACATGTAAGCCTTAATCTAGGCTTTACCTGTAGGTCAAAGTGGTTTGTAAGGGTTTACAACCACTTTAAACTCTTATACAATTTTTATATTTACTTAACCTCCCTGGCGGTACGATTATTTCGGATTTTAGGTGCTAAAAGCGGTACCATTATTTTGCATGAAAATTTGGCGTTTTATATTGTAGTCCTGTAATTCTTAGGAATACCTCTCTTAAATCTGTCCAAACCAGAGTCTAGCAGACATCCTGGGTATGATAAAGTTTGAAAAATTAAATCATAAATTATAATATAATAAATAATTATAAAAAATTGTACCAAATAATAATATAACAATAATAAAAATTATTCAATAATTTTATCAAATCAAAAACACTGAAATTTGCTCAGTTGCAGAATTGTCACTGTCATTACTTTTCAGTATTTGATGACGGATCTCCCCACAAATCGCTATCGCTCAATTCTGCGAGTGATTCTAATTTATTATCGCTGTTTTCTAGCTGGTCTAAAATCATTTTTGATGTAAAATGACAGTTTTGGTTGCTATGGACAATCTCCAGTTTCCAGGCATAAAGAACAGTTTTTATAATATAAAACTGCATGCAGGACACTGGGCAGACCACTAGGGACAACGGGGATGTGAAATATTTACATACAGCAATGTAATCTGTAAGATTACATTATACTGTATGTTTACTGTTTGTTTCACTTTTTGAATTTGGCGCCGATCTCCGTGCCCGTGCGTCGCAACGCTCGCAGGGCACGGAGATCGGCGATGTAATGCATCGAGCGAGACACGGCTCGCTCGTACAGCGGGGAGACAACGCTGGATCCGAGGGAGAAGGTAAGTAAACCTCCTCCTGGATCCAGCGATGCAGTCCCGAGTCTGACTCGGGGATACCGCTTTTGGTATGAAAAATCCACCCCGAGTCAGACTCGGGAATACCGTCAGGGGGGTTAAAAAGGTTTTAACTTCAGAGTTTATTAAATACCTTTAGAAACCTTTTTGTGCTCACGTTCCTGCTATTCTATTCCTAAGCTGCTGGGCAAGGGCTGTTGAGGGAAATATTAGCACTTCTACTAATGTTATCACCCACACTCTGACACAATTTCCATCAGCCCTTGTACTGCTGTACTCGCTTGAGATATGTGTTCGTTGTCTCTGGCCAAGCTTTGCCTAAAGTGAATTATGGAAGGTGGGTGCAAATGTTGGCTACTTTTGGAGGAGGGGCAGGATGGGATGTGACACGTCCTTGTAGGAGTTTCCAGATTATTCATTATGGGTGACAGCTATATGACACTGCAAGAATTTTTTTTTCTAAACTGTATATATATTTGGATTACAATTATAATATTTAATGCAGGTTGTATAACAGTGGTGTTTGAGTACTAACATTTTTCTAAAGAGGAAGCATATCAAATCAATAATGTCTACCTACCTCTTTTGTATGCAGGATGCGGGAATTTTTGATTGAAGGGAGCAGTATCCTATTAGTGAAGAGTAATGGGACATTCAGTGCTGTGGGCAACAAGTGTTCCCACTATGGAGCGCCTTTAAGTAAGGGTAAGTCCTGTAGAGAATACGCCCGGCAGACTTTTACCACTGCATTACTCATCCAGAGCAGCCTAATAACATTTTATTTTTTATTGATTGCTGTAACCTGAGAGGTCGTATAAAATCACTTACTGTGGGATGCTGTACATTTTCACTTTGGACTTATTACAGAAACCTTTTTGTTTCTTTGACCATTTTCCTTTTGTTAAATGGTACAAGAGTTTGTTATATAATGATTCTGGGTGTATAATGCACTGCTCTCTAAAAGGCCTATGTGTACTGTACATTCCAGTGTGAGCATATAATTGTTCAATGAGAAATTTGCCATGGTGGTAATCAAGATAGGCCCCACTTGCATTAGTCAAGACCTCATAGAGAGGAGGGTTCATGCCCACTAGCATTATAGTGCAGTATTTGGCAAGAAAAATGTCTCCAGGTCAGGATTTACCATTGGGCATTGTAGGCACGTGCTTATAAACAATTGATTATATAAACAATTTTTTTTACATCACCAGTAGGAATAGGCATTTTTACAGATTGGGGTTTATTTACTAAAGGTATATAGGCTGGTCACTTTGCAAGGGAAGTTGCACTTTGCAATGTCCTCCAGAGCTTAGTGAATACAGTGAAACGTCACTTTGCAAAGAATACCTTACCATGTGGAAGGAAAATAAATAAAAAAGCTCTGGGGTATATTCCCTTGCAAAGTGCAACTTCCCTCAGGCTCGGTAAACACTGATGCGACATGGAATTTGAATTGTGAGACACAACCAAGTCAGATGAGATGTGAAATTCAGTGTTTCCTTATGAGAGCTATCTTAACTGATACTACACAAGTCTATCCAACTTTAGAAAAGGTTCCTGCACTACTTTGGTCTGACTTTCTATACGACTTCAATGCCACAGAGTATAAAGATTGACATCAAAATCATACTTCGACGTTGCACTGAAAGTTGTGTGGCTTTTTACTCCGGCTAATGTGAACCGAGTCAAAATGTGAATTCATGCCTAGAATTTTAGCATCATTTCAATCAATGGAAGCACTAAAAACCCCACAAGGTACATGTAATGTATGTATCCTCCTTTTTCTTTTTTTTTTTAAATCTTTTATGTAACCACTTCATTACCCACGTATAATCATATGATATCTGCAGGTGGGATCTCCTCGTCACTCGGGAGCCGATGCACTTGCCCGGTGGCTGCAATGTCTGCTGGGCAGCTGCGATTGCTCGTCACAGAGCAGGAACATGGATCTGTGTGTAAACGCACAGATCCATGTCCTGTCAGGGGAGAGAAGAGACAGATTGTGTGTTCCTAGTATATAGAAACAGCAATCGGTCTCCTCCCCGAGTCAGTCCCATCCCTCCCACAGTTAGAATCACTGCCTAGGGAACACATTTAATCTCTTGATCGCCCCTAATGTTTAACCCCCTCCCTGCCAGTGACATTTATACTGTAATTGGTGCATATTTATAGCACTGATCGCTGTATAAATATCACTGGTTTCAAAATAGTGTCAAAAGTGTCCACCGCAATGTCACAATCACGATAAAATTCACAGATCACCGCCATTACTAGTAAAAAAAAAAAAAAAAAAATATATATATATATATATATATATATATATATATATATATATATATATATAATATAAAAATGCCATAAATCTTGCCCCTATTTTGTAGGCGCTATAACTTTTTCACAAACCAATCAATATATATGCTTATTGCGATATATATATATTTTTTTTAATAAAAATATGTAGAAGAATGCATATCGGCCTAAACTGAGGAAAAATTGGGAATATTTATTATAGCAAAAACTAAAATATTGGTGGTTATTTTACTGAAGGAAAATCCACTTTGCACTGCAAGTGCACTTGAAAATGCACTGAAAGTGCACTTGGAAGTAAAGTCGCTGTAGATCCGAGGGGAACATGCAAGGAAAATAAAAAACAGCATTTTAGCTTGCACATGATTGAATGATAAAATCAGCAGAGCATCCACTCATTTCACATCTACCCCTTAGATTTAGAGCAACTGCACATCCAAGTGCACTTTCAAGTGCACTTGCAGTGCAAATTGGATTTGCCTTTTGTAAATAACACCCATTTTTGTGTATTTTTTTTTATTTTTTCAAAATTGTCACTCTTTTTGTTTTAAAACACAAAAAATAAAAATGCAAAAAATAAAAACTGTGAGAGGTATTTGAATACCACCAATAGAAAACTCTTATTTGTGGGGAGAAAAAAATGATAAAAATGTCTTATGGGTACAGTGTAACATGACTGTGCATCTGTCATTCAAAAATGTTACAGCACTGAAAGCTGAAAATTGGCCTGGGCAGTAGGGGTAGAAAATGCCCTGCATTGAAGTGATTAAGCAAAGGACATGGTTCAAGGACACAAAATGGCATAGACACATTGGCATACAGTACAGCACAACCCATTGTCATTGCAAAATCTCAAGATGCTAGAAACATTCAAGGTGTCATTTATATCTCTGGCTAAACATAGAGAAGAAGACATACCGGTAATCTCAAAACTGGACAAGGATAGGGCAAACCATAGCCAAGGGATAAATTGCTCGGCAGAGTGAGCCTGTGGAACCAGCCCAAAGCATTTTCCAAATGTTTTATAAAAAGAAAAGTACCATAGAGCCGTAGAGGTGCTGAACCGAGGAACGAGAAAAAGATGGTAGAGTGTAAGAAGAAGAAGAAGAAGAAGAAAAGAGCAAAATGATAAAGAGAAGCGAAAGGTAATGAGAGGGAGAAAGGGGGTGGGGGAAGAAGAGATGTGAAATTGTGAACCAAAGTACCAAATATATTTAGAGTCTTAACAGGCCCATTTTACTTTACACCGTTGCATTTAAAAAGAGTTCGGCCTTCACCAGAGAAGATGTCCATAACGACCAAATTTTGGAGTAACCTTCCTGATGATGATGTGCCGAGAGGACAAGACCCTCTAATTTTGTTAATTTCCTCCACTTTTTGGAGCCATTTTCCGATGGTCGGAAAATGTGAGGGTTTCCATTTAAGAGCGATGCATGTCTTAGCGGTGTTAAGGAGATGGCGAATGATCTATTTCTTATCGACTCTCCTGGGAGTATTGGAAGCATGGAGAAGAAAAAAGTCTGGGTCGTCCAGTTTTGGCCATTCCGTGAATTGTTGAGCGATGCGTCTAACTTATTTCCAGAAGGGTTCTATCTTGAGACAGGTCCAAATAATGTGTAGAAGTGTTCCCTGTTCTTCCTGGCACCACCAGCAACAATCTGAAGTTGCAGGAACATTTTTTTACAGCCTCACCGGCATCCTGTACCATCTGGTTAAGATTTTAAAATTAGTTTCCTGCACCCTCGTGCAGATGGAAGATTTATATGTAAATCGAAGGATATGTTGCCTTTTGTTGTGAACGAACAGTGTGACTAAGATACCGTTCCCACTCCCCAAAGCAGCGTAGGGAGTAGGTCTCTGGGGGTGTGATCAATAGATTATAGGTGGTCTATAGTATATGTGGCATCACCCTCTCCCCCGAGCAATACTCCTCCTCCCAGAGTTGTGAAATGTTGGCAAAATTTGCTCGGGGGGGTAAGGGATCTGAAGAAGTGAGTGAGTTGGAGAGCCCTCCAGAACTCCAGGCGGAAGGATTCCGAGGAGTTAGTGAGATCAGAGATCGATGGCTAACATTTTATCCTTCACAAAATGAGAGGCCTGGTTACAACCAGACGACCCTCAGATTCTGAAAGGCTGTATCTTGGTATCCCGGGTTAAAGAGTGGGTTAATGTATATATCTTTTTGTCTTCTATGTTTGCAAGAATGTAACAAATCTTTATATAATGTGGTTGTATTTTGTTTGACAAAGATAAAATTGTTCTTTGCTTGTTGCTGGCTTAGTGTAATTATTGACCTACAGTTTGTGCATCATACTACAGAACTTAAAAATGCATTGTAAGCATATTTATTTAGCTGCATTTAAAAAGCTTGTAGTCTGGATAACTGGTGTTAGTCTAATACAAACCGTTCTACAGAAGAATAGGTTACATAAAGTAGTTTAATACAATGTATTAATATAACAATAGACATTCATTCATGCAAGTGTATATAATTTCTCCCTTTATATAGCCTGGTTCACACCTATGCGGGTTGCAGTTGATGCATATATCAGGTTCACTTTGCATTTTTCAATAGACATTTTTGATCTATTGAAGTCTATGAAACCAAAAACACAACCTGCTGGTCCCTGGCCCTTTTCATAAAATGCACAGATGTGAAAGTGACCCATAGGAAACCATGTTAAATGGACTGTAGTGTGTTTCTGCAAAACTGAAAATGCACAAAAAAATGCTTAGGTGTGAGCCATGCCTTAGATGGATAATGCAATAATGAGCTTGAAATGGGATCTAGTCTTTATTCTCAATTGCCATGCTCTGGAACTGAGACAGGCCAATAGTGTTTACCATTATTTGTGCACTGATCCTTTCTGACAGCAAAAAAATGTATGTACAGAAAATATTTTCACCCCCCTCCTTACCCCCTGGACAACACTGTTATATGTTGGCCGATTTGATGTAAAGTATTATATTTAGATAGATGGATATAGAAATGTATATGTATTGTGATGGGACCACAAAGCCATCTATTAGGGAAGGGTCTTTTTGGCTAAAAAGTGACAGGAGAAACTGGGTTATCTGAAGGCTGCTGTTTATTGTAATATTTACTCTGTTGGATTTTGTCATCTGTTGCAAGTATCTTGTGAGCTTTTTTCTGTGCTGAGACTCAACAAATGCATCTCTATAAATGAACCAAGTGCTGCGGGAATAGAATTAAAATTATTAATTATCATCCTATTACATCTATATGACTACATCACTAAAATCACTGACTGTGTTGATGGTGGAATCTCTCCTGTGGAGCTATTGTGTTCTCCTAGTGGGCGGGGGGGGGGGGGGGGGGGAGCAGGCAGCCGACCCTGCGGTGAGAACACAGTGATTATTGCAAGCGTCTATAGCCACTGGCAAAATCGTATCTGAAAATCCAACATACTGGTTGTACTCAAGTCCATCGATTTTGGTACAATCAGCCTGGCCATGGATTGTTCGAATCTCATCTGGTCCCAGTGTGAAGGACCTCGGTATTCAAGAGGCGTATGTCCAACGTATAAGCTTTCCTTGCCCGGTAACACAGCGATCCATGATCCCGCAGCCCACCCAGTCACTAGTCTGGACACAATGTAGGGTGGTGAAAAAGATAAATACTGTTTATTGAAAACTCACAGAGCACTTATAAACCACACAATCAGGTGAGCCTGATAACATTATTGTATGCAAATGAAACTATATAGCAACTTATAGCTGACAGTGATATAATTAACACAAGCTAATTAGTCACTTAAACTAGCCTAGGCGACTAGACCATTTAGCGCCTACAACACTGAATACAAAGTTCTGTACAATACACATAAGTATAAACTTCTCACAATAATTTGGTAACAATTTAAAATGGTCACAAGGTTAATCTCATCTTCAAGAGATGCTCAGACAGAACGAAACAGTAGAACAATGGAAATTACCTACTTACAGTAACAAACACAACAAACCCCACCTCAAACTATCCTGCAATAAGTCTACAACAGTCTGAGACAAACTACAATATTCCAGCAGTCTGAAAAGGTGGAATTATTTTATCTTCAAAGTTTTCTTAAGGGATATTTGTTAATTGATATTTCCAACCCAGTCTGCAGGAGGGCCGCCATATTCCCTCTGACCATTAACCTGTACAAGATGAATATTACCTCTTTCCATCCACTCCAGAAGGGAAGTTTTATTGTCCTTATTCAGAGAAGTAATGCAAACCACGCTCTCAACATCCATTAAGTGGTTGTCCATCATTCTAGAATGATCTGTTTTCTCCATGGGCCATAATTAGTGGGTAGGAGGCTTGCCCCTACTCCTCTTGAAAAACCCCAGTCCTGGCAGGGTCTGTCACACCTGGCTGAACCATCTATGGCCGGCTTAAGTCTTGGATACTTAAACAAGGAAACCGTCAGATCACCCTGCCATAGTTTCTGTTACCTGGAGTCACTGTTACCTGGAAGATTTGCTTGCTCTTGCCCATCATTGCATGTTTTAGTACCAACTACTGCTTTATCCATTATATAAAATAAGTAAAAAATCCAAATGGGAGAGTGGGACCCCTCATAACGGTCACAGCAATGTACAGACTCTGAGTTTGTGAAGAAAATCCTCAAAACTTTATAAGAGCTTTTCATGTGATTTTACTCTCCAACGTCTACCAAAATAACAGCTTTGTGGTGATCAAAAAGAAAAGAGCCACAGTCCAATGTTGGCACCTCTTGCTGGATTTATTAAATGATCAACAAGTAAGCTGCATACACACCATCTCCGCTGAAAAAACTTCTTTGACTTGTTTCGCTGCTCCTGACTTGCTCTCAAGGTGGACTGATTCCTTAAAATAGATACACTGGGTACAGAAAGAAATAAAATCAAAAATACACCAGTTCTATAAAGGGCTTTGGCTGACAACTGAACATTTAGCACACAGTAGTGCTCATCTGTGCACAAGATTGGGCCATATGGGAATGAGGATGTGAAGGGATATAAGGGATACTTTGTTTAATGTAATTACTCCTTTTGTGCCGGTTCACACTAGTGCGATGCGAGAACCCTGCGAATCAACTGCAGGTTCCCGCATCGCACTTGACACGCACGTTAGTTCACACTGCCATATGCGATCTGATGGGGAGTGTCATTATATGTTAACGACATCCCCATTTCAGCTTGCATATCGCACTGCAAACTGACAGTTTGGACATAAATCGGATCGCATATGTGTGAACACGCATGCGATCCGATTCTGGTCCGAACAGAAAAAAGGGTCCTGTGCGTGTTTGGACCAAATGCGGTGCGATATCAGCCATACTATCTGTATGGCTGACATCGCACCCGCGCAGACATCGCATGTAATGTGAACAGCAGTGCGCTGCGAATTACATGTGATGTCTGGCATCGCACTAGTGTGAACCGGCACTTTTATATGAAGATGTGTTCAGATGTTTTTATCAGTCACCAAGAAGAAAATTTGAATTGGCAAAGTAGTTGCTGATCCTAGTAGATGTGGAAAGCAGGGAACAGTTGAAATATTTGTAGACTTGCTCGATTTAACGGATATAATACAATAGCTAAGGTGCGTTGTTTAAAGATAGCCTCATTCTTTAATAAGGAAATACAAATAGAAATTGAGTAACTTATTAAGACTTATCAGTTATATATTATAAAGGGTGAAGTGGGCCAAGTATTTCTTTACTCACGTTTTCAAATGTAATCTGTTACTGTTATGTCCATAATGTTTATTATGAACTGGTTGACCGAGACAAGCCCAATTTACGTATTTTTTTTTCTTATACTATTTCTGGATACAATATTTTCTCACTTTAAAGAATGTTTTACTGCTGTATTAGTTGGCAACACTGAAATACTTTTTAACGCAAAACAACGTGGGCTGATAATGCTGATGTACCCTGTGGTTTCAGGTGAAATGTACATTTTAAGGCTCCATGCACACTGGAGCTCATAAACTGCAGTTTATTCGAGTTTGGGCGTTTTTTTTAAAAGCCCATAAACTCCACACCTATGTTAGCCTATGTGTCCATGCAGACATGGACGTTTTTTAGTTTTAATCGGCAGTGGAGTTTTTTTCTGAACGCCAGAAATTCCTGTTCAAAGTGCAGTTTTTCACTGCCAAAAAATGACAAACGCTGATAAACGCTCATAAACGCGCTTTAATTAGCGTTTGGCATTCTATTTTTTTCAATGCATTGTGGGAGTTTGGAATGCACTGTGGGATTTTTGGAGTGTCCTCTGTGTATTTTTATTAAAAACGCCCATAAACACTAGTACAAAACGCTGTTAAAAGCACGTTTTTTTCAACCAGCGTTTTCTGCCAGCAATCTGGCGTCCAGAAAAAGCTTTTTTGAGCTTCAGTGTGCATAGAGCCTTAGTCCACTTTAAGGACCTTCTATGGTTACAATAACTGTTGCAATATTAAGGTACACCTGTCACTAGTCCTAAGCCACAAAACTAACCTTACACCCGAAAGATGGGATTCTCTAGGTGCCATTTGGTACACAAAGGTGTGATCTTGGTGTTTTCCACAATGCACTGTGGGAGACCGGCGGCTTGTTGAGAAGCATCCAAGACTGCATTGTGCGGAACATTAGGGGGGGGCTCATGTTTTCTACTTTAAAAAGTTATATATTGCAATAAACTTAGGATTGAAAGTCTATCAGGACATTGAGTAGTGCAAATGTCTATTTTAAGCCTGACAGAAGAGCATAAGTAATTCACACGGTATGTTGTGTGGGCTTTGGCAAAGGGCTTTCCATGCTAGAAAAGAAAAATAATTTCTAAGAAAGATACTTCAGACAGATGCACTCCTTGTTAAACTTTTATATTGAATGACAAAAGAAAGCACAAAAACAGTGGGGGAAGGAAGAAGCAAACTGACACGTTTCGTGCTCTTCTAAGCTCTTAGTCATAAGTGGTGTCTTTTGGTATTGGTAATGTTCAACAAGGAGTGCAGCCGTCCAGAGTATCTTTCTTGTATAAAAATGTGTGGCTGGACTTGGTAACCTTGTAAAGCGTTGCAGTAGTGAGAGAGATGCCAGGAGGAGCACATATACATATAATGGTGTTTACTTCATATAACAATAGTTTTCATGTCAAGTTGGTGTTCAAAACAGACCTGAGGGCCAGATACAATATTTTTAATCAATGAAAAATGTTTTACTAGCACAGGAAATGGTCCAATTTGTTTTTTTTGCCCCATTCATCCAGAATGAATGTACATGCAGTTTGACTGAGTTAATCACTATGTGAATTTTTTATAAATGTACCAGTAAGTGTCACACTAACACTGTGACTCCACTTCTAGAAACATGTTGCATAGATTGACTTTTAGTTCTTAATGAAATACAAGTGCACACCCACTTTCTCCTGCACTTTCAGTGTGTCTCTGGACACTCACACTGCAGTTTACTTTTCTTTGTAGTTTCACTTTTTCTCCAGGACTCTTAGGTACTGCTCTATGGCCTTAGAGGTATGACCACTGGTCAGCTATATTGCCCAATTTTTCCTTATAAAACTTGATATGCAAGTGAGTGAAATGCATTAACATTAGCATGTTGCATCATGCTGGCCATGCATCCAAATTGGCCTCTGTCAAAGAAGAAAACTTCTGTATTTGTTATACAAAAATGTAAATTACCCATCAATCACTTACAGAGAGGCTTATAGACAATAGTCATGTGATAATTCAAAAGTTGGGAAGCTGGTAATTTTATAAATGGTATTTTACAGGTTTCCTGGCAGGGGACAGAGTGCGATGTCCTTGGCATGGTGCGTGCTTTAACGTGAAAACAGGGGACATCGAAGAATACCCAGGATTGGACAGTCTGCCCTGTTTTAAGGTAACTCCAATGTTATTAGTCATGGCTACTCTATTTTTGAATACAATATAAAAAAACAGAAAATTGTACCATACTTACCGTAATTTTCTTTTCCTGGTGCCTATCCATGGCAGCATACCTGTGACGAGCTCCGCCTTGGCTCCTCCCTCAGGACTAGTGAATATTATAAAAGAAAAGGTTAGTACAGCCCCCGCATTCTCCGTAATATAGAATACCGAGGGTGGGATTGTATGCTGCCATGGATAGGCACCAGGAAAAGAAAATTTCGGTAAGTATGGTACAATTTTCTGTTTTCCTGGTGCCTCCATGGCAGCATACCTGTGACAAATAACTAGCTGAGATGGGTGGGATGCTTAGAAGTCTATTTTAAAGAAATTATTATTTAGAAGAAGCGAGGGCTGATGTGACTGCCTGTCTGCCAAACTCCACCGATGCAAGAGCTCCTGGGTCCACCCTGCAATGTTTCAGAAACGTATGTCGGGACGACCAAGTCGCTGCCCCACAAATAGTTTCAATTAACACATTCGCTCTTGCCGCCCAAAAGGCAGAAACTGCTCTGGTGGAGAGCGCCCTGACCGCCAAAGGGGGTTCCAGCCCCTTTGTCCTGTACACCTTGTGAATGAGTCTAACGATCCATGAGGCAATCGTTCTTGCTGACGCCTCCTTGCCTTGGTGTTTGCCCCAGGGAATTATAAACAGCCTGATGGAATCCCTGAATGATGCTGTGGTCTGCAGATAGCATTTCAAAGTGGAGGCAATGTCTAGCTCATGAAGAGAACCAGAGTCCTGTTCTGAAAATGTTGGGAGTGCCCAAGGTTCTGACATGTTTAAGGATGATGCGACTTTGAGAATAAATCCTCGCACTGTTCTGAGTTCTACTCTGTCCGGATGGAATATGATATGATTATGATCTGCTCCTAAAGCTTGGAGCTCTGAAACCCGTCTGCCAGAGGTTATAGCTATCAGGAAGGCTAGCTTCTAGGCTAGATTCCAAAGCGATGCTGACTCCGAACGGGCAAAAAGGTGGACTGGCTAAGGACTCTAGGATAATAGCAAGGTCCCAAGAGGGAAAAGATTGTTTAGTTGGCGGTCGGATCTTTTTGACAGCTTTGAAGAACTGTATTATTAATGAGTCCTCGGCCCATCTTCTACTGGTTTGCCAATGAAATTGCTGATACCTGTACTTTTAGTGTACCTAGTGCAAGACCTAGGTCTAGGCCTGCCTACAAAAACTCAAGAATTTGAGAGGATGATGGGGAATCTGGATCACAGCTTCTGCCAATCATGAAGGCCCTGAACTTTTGTTTGTGGATGGTTTTCTTGCCTTGAGCGGGGTTGCGATCACTTTGTTGGAACACCCTAGAGATTGGAACCTTTCTCTTTCAGCTGCCAGATGTGAAGATCCAGCCTGCCGGGGATCTGGAAGGGTGTGACATCCTTGCGAAAGGCGAAGAGGTATTATTGGAACCTTGACTGGAAGTCGGGTACTTAGATACATTGCTGTGGGGAACGAAGGACGTGTTGGCCAGTACAGTAGGACCGTTATCACTGTCGAGGTTTCTATCATAAGCCTTGACAGGGATCTTGGAATGAAAGGCCGTAGAGGGAAGGCATAGGCCTGATTGCATGCCCAGGGGGCTGAGAGGGCATCTAATGCCTCCGCTTGGGGTTGAGGAAGCCTTGAGATGCACCTTGGAAGCTTGGTATTGAATGCTGTTACAAATAGGTCTAGCTCGAGGGGACCCCACTGGTTCACTATCCAGTCGAAAATCTACGGGTGTAGAGACCATTCGTTGGCATCCGCAAACTTGCGGGAAAGGCGGTCGGCCCTCAAGTTGAGATGGCCGGGCAGATAAACTGCCCTCAGGTCCTTTAGATTCCTTTCTGCCCAGAGTATTATGGGTTCCACCTCCTTCAGGAGGGACCTGCTGCGTGTCCCCCCTTGCCGGTGTACATAGGATACCGCAGTCCTGTTGTCCATTCGGGGGAGAACAGGTTTCCCTGTAATCTCGAACCTTAGGGCTAGTAACGCAAGGTAGGCCGCTCTGACCTGCAGGACATTCGACACCAGGCCTGTTGTATGGAAGGACCATCTACGCTGCACTGAGATCCGGTTGCAGTGTGCTCTCCAACCTGCTGCACTGGCATTGGTATTAATTGTGATCCAGTCGACATGCCCTAACGGGCGTGATTTCAGAAGTGTCTGTTTCTTCATCCACCAATGCAGACTCCTGAGCATCAAGGTCGTCAAGTGTATGGGTTGGGATAGATACCACCTATTCCACAGTCTTTTGCCAGCAGTAGAAGGTCGTCCAAGTAGTGGCATACCCGAAGCCCCAATTCTCTCAGAGGGGCTATGATGGCAATTGGGGTCTTTGTGAAGACTCTTGGCGATGTGCAGAGGCCCAATGGAAGACTCTGGAAATAGAGATGTACCTGCCCCACCGCCAATCTCAGATACTTCTGGAAAGGAGGGAGTATGGGTATATGCAGGTAAGTGTCCTGCAAGTCTATTGACAACATCCAGCCCCCTGGTTGGTCTACACAAATAATCGTTCGTAGTGACTCCATTTTGAATCTTACTAGGAAGAAATAACGATTTAGACTTTTTAGGTCTATCACGGGTCTCCACCCTCCATTTCTCTTGGGGACTGGAAACAGGGTTGAGTAAAAACCCGAAAATCTCTCTGATGGAGGCACTGGAACTACTGCTTGCTGTTACTGCAAGGAGAGAAGAAATTGCTGTAGCACTTCCGTTTTTTAGGGGGGAACCTTGACACCCTTGTCAGGGAGAAGAAGACCTTGGGAGGTTTGTCTAGGAACGGCCAGAAATGGCCGTATTTGACTGTGGAGACTACCCAAGAATCCCTGCACTTTTGCTCCCAGATCTTTGAGAAGTGTTTTAGCTTGGCCCACACAGGACCCGCTTGGGCTGGCCAGGCATCGAGAGGATTTAGTAGAATCCTGTGGGGTAGGCATTGGTCTCTGTCTTCGGGTTTTGAGGAACGTGGACTGTGTGCTTTCCCAATTATGCCTGAAGCCTTTTCCCTGCCTGGACTATCGGTAATCCTTATTCTTGGAGTATTGGAATATGGGTGCGATTGTCCTGGAGCGCCTAGATCACCTGTCTTGGGGTAGCAGGCCTGATTTTCCACCAGTGACTCGAGAGATGTCCTTGTCCAGTTTTTCCCCCAAACAAGGCTTCACCATCAAATGGTATCTTGCACCAGTTCTGTTTGGAGGCGATATCTGCTGCCCACGGTTTCAGCCACAAGGCCCATTTGGCCATAACTGTGTGGAGCATTGCCCTTGCGGAGCAACGAATTGAATCGATGGCGGCTTCACCAATAAAGTCTGCTGAGAACTTCAGCTCATCCAAGGCCTTGATTATATCCTCCTCTGGGATGTCCTGTTGGATTGCTGACTCTATATTATCTGTCCAGACGCGTAGCGCATTGGACACTGATGTCAGGGCTATGACAGGTTTACAGGCGTTGTCTGCCATCTGGAGCCTTAAAAGAAGTTGAGTCTTCCAGGGGCAATGTGACATTCTTTGCCAACCTTACCACTGCTGCATCGACCACTGGAGAACCCTCCAGCATTGCGGAATCAGGCTATGAGAGAGGGAATAACTTTCCCAACCGATTAATAGAGAACATTTTCTCTGTCTTTTCCCACTCTTTTCAATCACATCCCTGATCTCGTCCATGAGAGGAAAAATGGAGATCTGGCGTTTGAGAAAGGGGAAGTATGATTTAGACTTCTTAAACCTTTGTGTTGGTCTCTCCCAGCCGATCGCTTGTTTAGCTGCCTGTACATAGGCCTGGACCATGGCGAAAGCAAAGCCAGAGGCATCTAGGTCATCAGATGATTCCTCTGAGATGGCATTCTCTTCCTGATGTTTAGAGGAGGATGCCGGCGTCAGACGAAAAATTCCACTTGTGGACAGCCCCGGGATGGAAGCCTCAGCCTCAGCCGTTTGCTCCTGAGGAGGAGACGCTGGTTGTTGCGTCGTCATTGTGGCTACCAATTCCGCAAGGGAGTCCTTTACTGCTTTCTTAAGTAGGTCCGCCATTTGCAGACCTTCAGCTGCATCGTCCCTGAGGCAATCTCAAACAGATCAGTTTGTCTGAAAGTGGGGCAGCTCCACACGCCTGACATCTTGGAGATCTAGGTCTCGGGGAGCATGAGTGATGGCGCCTTTTTGGCCGATGCTTTCTGCCACTTCTATAATCCCCATGCCAGGACGACCTGTCTCTGCTGTGACTAGAGTCATCATCGTCTTCATGTCGCCTTGAGGTCCTCTTAGACATCTTCTGGCGTACAGGACTGAAATACATAAAGTACCAGCCTGAGTGCACTCTTTTTTTTTTTTTTTTTTTTTTAAGTGTATCAACTTACCTGGACGTAGGTCCTTACCTCAGGTGTAGAGTAGGATCTTGTGCGGGTGGCGAATGGCTCATACTAGACGGATTAGCAGAAGCAGCAGCTAAGAAAAGAGTTTTAGAGGAGAAAAATCAACCAACCGTGTCCTTGACTGGAAAAAAGGGACTTCAATAAATACATCTAAAATACGTCTAAATCTACATTTTGTCTTCTTGTCCCTTTTTTTTTTTTTTGGGGGGGGGGGGGGGTTAAATTATATATATATATTTTAATTTTTTTTTTTTTTGTAAATAAAATAACTTATTTAATTATTTTATTTTTTTTTGTAAATAAAATAATTTATTTAATCATTTTTTATTCATTTTATTTAATAATTTAATATGTTTATCTAATTAATTAATTAATCCATGTTCTCTTTTTTTTTTTTTTTTTAATTAAAGCTCAGAGTAGCAGTTCTCCCTGCAGCCACAGGCGTCCCACTGAGGCCATCAGGGAGATAAACAGTAGAACAGGAGAGGCAGGGCACGCCTCTATCCTGTCTTTGACATTTTGAGGGCACAGACGTCACTGTGCCCTTATCAAAGATGGCCGCCGCGGCCTCCGAATCCACTGCGCATGCGCCGATCGGCGGAACAGTAAGATAGAAGCCTCACACCGCCGGCGCATGCGCAGAGCACGGCGGGGAACGCCGAAAGTTAAATAAAACGCCGGTGTTGTAAAATTTCATGCGACCCGTGAATTTCGCTCACCCCGTCACTTCCGGTGAGGCTCCGTCATTCGAACAGCTGACGGCGGGCCTTTACTGCGCATGTGTCAATCCCCTGCCCTTAACAGCGCAAGTGACGGGGTGAGCGAATTTCACAGGTCACAGCTAATTTTATTATACAGAATGCATAACGATCGTTACGGTAGCCTATGGGGTGACAGTATCCTGTACAACCAATAGCGTGGCGCTAAGGTAATTTGCTGTGACCTGTGAAATTCGCTCACCCCGTCACTTCCTTGGCGCATGCGCAGTAAAGGCCCGCCGTCAGCTGTTACGGGCGGGGACATTCTCACCATCTGTTCAGCTCCGCCCGCCCACCCGCAAGTCTCCGCCCACTCGAGGCTATAATTTTTCTCCACCGTGAGAATAAATCTACAGCGCATGCGCTGTTAAGGGCAGGGGATTGACACATGCGCAGTAAAGGCCCGCCGTCAGCTGTTCGAATGACGGAGCCTCACCGGAAGTGACGGGGTGAGCGAAATTCACGGGGTCGCATGAAATTTTACAACACCGGCGCTGAGCGCGCGCGGCTCCTATGGAGCCGGGAATGGCGGTAGGGGCTAAGAGGGAGATTTTTTCTCTGAGAGAAACAAACAAATGGGAGGTCAAAAGAAAAGAAACAAAGAAAGAAAGAAATGGAAGGTTGGGGAAGGGGAAGAGAGCAAAAGAGAGAGGAAAGAGAAAAGGGAAAAGATAAAGATATAAAACCTAAAAGGGAAAGGAAAGGAAGGAAGAAAAGAGAGAAGGGGGGGAAAAAAAAAAGAAATGTAGAAATAGCTGCTGCCTCCGTTACCATGAACGAGCTGGTGCCTGATCAATTTGCAGATAAAGCTCTTACTTAAGAGACAAACTGCTTGTCCCAAAAGATCCTACAGAAGGGACTTCCAACCTTATAAGCGCGTTTAGCTGCCCAAGAGAAGGAACTGCGTCTGGGAGAGGCTTGAACCCGGACGGAAGCTGCCGACTGCAGGAGGTAAGGACGCCGACCAGAATTCACTGCCATGAGGTATGAGGAAAAAAAGGAGAATGCGGGGGCTGTACTAACCTTTTCTTTTATAATATTCACTAGTCCTGAGGGAGGAGCCAAGGCGGAGCTTGTCACAGGTATGCTGCCATGGAGGCACCAGGAAAAAAGTTTTGGTTTGATGGATCTCTCAAGCATATGGTCACCGTGTATGTTTTTCCAAAATGCCACAATCCCGTAACTGTTACCTTTTTTGGTTAAAATTGTTTTGATGTGTGCCGCATCACAGGTGAAAATCCACTGTGTGGTTATTTTTATAGCTGGCCACAGTTGTTTGTCCTAGACAATGTGCAATTGTACAGTGTTTCTGAGGTCACTGGCTTCTGAAAAAATGTGAACTGTGTCCAGCTGTGGGCAGGCTGAGACTGCATTAAGCTGCAGATTTCTGCATTCTAATTTTTTTTGTAAATCTTTATGCATCTGGTAAGGTGGGGCATTCAAGGATTGATTCTGTAACCGTTATATATCGCTTGTATTTTCTCTTTAAAGTGTCGCAAAGGCAATTATTATTATATCATTTTTTTTGATATACTGGAGAGGAGTCAAATCTCTTGTCAGATTTTATTGAAGTCTGTGCCCCCATTAGGGAGATTCACCTTCCCTGTTTTGTCCTATTTACTGTTATCATTGAAAGTGAACGTAAAAAACTCTGAAATTTTGGATTGACATCAGGACCGGAACAGAGGAGAAATCTTCCAATGGGGGACACTAGTTATAGTGACACTGGTGACACCCTGGGATTCCCTCACTTTGGTGAGATCCCCTTTCACTTCCTGTTTTGCCTTTAGTGACACTTTAGTTTCGTGCATTATTGTACTATTGTTGTGTTTTCATATAAAAATATGCCTTATTTAACAAATGTATTGCCTATTCAATTTTTAGATATTTAGCATTTCATTTAGAATTTTTTACAGTGAATCTGAAAGGGAGGGACTTTTTCATTTCATTTGTTTTCCGCTCAAGCTCCTATAAGTCCATACGGTGTTTCCTGCAATGGGTGCTGGTTGGGCAGGAGTCTGTCTAACTCCCCACACACTGTGATATTGTGAATATGCATAAAGAAAGGTCTGAAACACTGCACACCTAGCAAAGCCATTAGTAAACAGGTGAAATATAATACTACTTCGCACCAAAGAAATTACAATTGTGAATACATGAAAAAAAGTGGAAACATTGAATAAATTCAAAGTTATAGCTGATCAGTGTACAGTATATGCTGAATTTCCCCCCCCAAAAAAGTGGCTTTACCCTTTTTAAATTTTTTTTTTATTTTTTATTTTTTTTTGCATTTAGGAAGCATTATTTATGGTAAATTGAAATGAAATCAAAATGCAACTTAAAAGCTATCTTTTTATTATAAATTGGCTCTTATATGCGTTCTTTTCAGAAAAAGGCATGACATTGTTGATGCAAGCAATAAATATTATCAGTGTCTTTTATTTGGCAAATACTTCTTAAGTGTGTGTGTGTGTGTGTTGTGTGTTTTTTTTTTTTTTTGTTTTTTTTTGTGATTTATATACGTCAAAAAAAAAAATACTCCTATAACGATTATTGAAATAAGCTCACATAGATTAGGGGCCCTTTGTAACCAATAGAATGCAGTAAAACAGTGTATGGATTAATGTACTCACTAGGAAAGTACTGTTCTCAGTATAATCTAATCAAGCAGTGCCTTTTTTTTTCTTTGGGAAAACTTATATTTTAAAGTCAGTCTACCCAAATAATTCCTTTCCTCATTTGTCACTTTTACTTTCCTCCACAGGTCACAGTGGAGAATGGCAGTGTGCATATTGCTACAAATAAAAAGGCAAGTTACTAAATATTTAGAGTAGCATATTCCGGAATTCCTCTAAAATTATTTAATGAGCTAATGGCTTCTTTATCCTTAAATACAGACATTGGAGAATGCAAAAAGAGTAAAAGCTATGTGCCGACACACTGCCAGCAACCGAAGTACTGTAGCAATCATTGGAGCAGGTAAACTTTACATTTTTATGGTGACTGCAGAAGACAAAAGGGAACTGCTTTAAATGCCCCAAAACCATTTATTCATTCAGTCCAACAAAACAAACAGTCAATCTGCGATACAAACTCAACGCCTTTTAATTAGTTTAAATTGGGAGTCCAGCCTATTCCTAACTATCTTAAATTTGCTCCCACCCCCTTCTAAACCCTATTCTATCTACCCTGTGAAAGGAGGATGTATATGTATTCTGAGAGTGGTCTGGTCATTTAATTAGCTGCCCACGGTGGCTTCAGTGTAGAGGAGAGACAGCTGACAACGGATGCCCCATATCCGGGCCGTCTTTATTATTGATTGGACCCTGGGCAAAAGCTTTCTTGCGCCCCCCCCCACCACCACCATCTCCATGCAATTTTCCTCTCCACCTGCCTGCACACCAGGGACTGGGGTGGTGAGGGGACCCATCAATAGACAGAAAACTCCTAGGGATCCTAGAACTTCTGGGATCAGTAGCAGTGCTAGAGGGAGGGGAGGGTATGATCAATGGCAATGCTGTGTGTTTTTTTCTTTTCTTTACTGACTACCAATATGAAGAGGAGTTTCAACACTGGCCACCAATGTAATAGGGGTTTACACTGACCACTAATGTAATAGGAGCATTCATAGTAACCACCAATGTAAGGAGGGATTTATAGCGACCACTAATGTAAGGGGTCCTGCACTGGCCACTAGTGTGAATAAAAGGATTGTACCCCAAGCCCCAATGTAATGAGAAGATTTACATTGACCACAAATATAACTGAGAACTTTAGCCTGCATTCACATTTGTGTGTGTTGTGTGCAAAATTGCTTTACTGACACCACAAAAATGTGCTGCCCTTTAGCAGATACACAGCAGTGCCATTGTTAATGACACCCTCATGGATCTGCTGACACGTGCTGTGCTACAGTGTGATTTTGAAAAAGCGTTTGGGACTTTCTTCTTTATTTCTGCCACATAGAGCAGCCCATTGAAATAATAGGGCTGCCATACACGCGACCTACATCTTTATCCACCCTGTCAGTACATCCTTGCATCCTAAAACCCCTGCTAACCTCTGCACCCCAAACCTCCCCAATCCACTCCACCCCTTTAAGGCTGGGTTCACACCTGTGCAAACTGGATACGGGTTTCACCAATTCTCATGACAGGAGATTGTGACCGGCTCTCTATGGAGCCAGTTCACATATCTCTGTTGCAGTGCATCTTTGTCTCCCTTTTTTAGGGCTGAATTCAGGCACAAATTTGTCCCTGAAACGGAGAACAGAGACGCAGCGGATTCCTGCTGCGAGCCGCATCCGTTGGTGGTGTGAACGCAGCCTAACTCTTCCTGCTTCCTCTGCTCATCTTTGCACCCACCTTCCTTACCTCTATACATCCTCCTTGCTTACCTGTGCACCCAAACTGTAATTCCTTCTCTGCCTACCTCTGCACACCCCATGCTACCCCCCCCCTACCAATGTGCTTACCTTTGCCCTTTGCAGAACAGGCTGACGTTGGGCTGAATGACCACAGTTGCAGGCAGGACTTTCAAGCATGCCCCTTTACCTCTCCAGTGGGCAGCATTCAGTATAGGTGATGGTGGATATAACCTCGAGGACATGATATACATATGAATGCCGCCGGTCAGCGTCTATTTACATATGAATGTTGTCACTATTTTCATACTAATGCCAGTTATTTACATGTAAACACAGGATCTGCAGGTGAGTCATCTGTACACAACAATAGGGCAGAGTTGGCCAGCATTAGTAGCATCACTTCACACTGAGATACCAGGACAAAGCACGGGACTAAAACTTCAAAGGAAAAGGGAATGTAAACCAGGATAGTTGGCAAGTATGAGGTAGCTGCTTTGTGCCCCACAAAAATGACAGGGCCCAGGGCAGCTGTCCCTTTTTCCCTGCTTTAAAGATAGCCCTGTCCCATAGTAAGTCTATGGGTGACATCATTGCCCAGGATCTCTAGCCTTTGTCAGCAATCTCTACTCTTTACTGAGGCTGGCCACTGGGGAGATCACGTGACCTGACCAAATCGCTCTCAGAATAGACAATAATACAAATCTTCCTTTCATAGGGTAGAATAGGGTTTAGCAGGAGAGTGGGTGCAGGATTAAGATTAGTTAGGAATAGGCTGGACTTCCACTTTAATCATCACCCTAATTTCGTGAATCTTTGTTCTCATTAAAGAAGAGCTAAAACGCAGAATTTAGTTATAAACTCGTTAAAAGCTATTTAGCCCTTATTTTCTTGAATGTTCTGTGTGAAGATAAAATAAAGTGCTGTGAGCCCATAGTCATAACAAAGACCATAGCAGGAAAAAGACCACTCCAGACAGGGTTATGAACAAGTTGCAGCCATTATATAAAATGTAATTTGGTCTAACACTAACTCCCTCTGTCTGCTGATGAAAAGGGGTTCTGTAACATTAAATTACAGTTGTAACTGCATTTAAAGTAAAAAAAAAAAAAAAAGCCCAAAGTATACACATAAATCGAAGAATGGAAAAAAATTGACTTTGAAGGCATGGCATCTCTTTTCTTTCCCAAAGTCTCCGAAACCTTATACCATGTAGGTTTTTACTGTTAGGTTTTTGATCTTGCTGGAGTTTTTCTTTAAAGGGAAAGTTCACAATTGAGGGCTTCCAGAAGACAATCACCATCTCACAGCCTGCATAAATGTGTGGCAATAACATTTGCACTGTCTTGTAGTTTAGACTGCGATAGTCCTTTTCATCTTCTGGTATTCCATTTACTTTGATAATTAGGGCCTATGAGTTAGATGTCCATATCCAAGGCACATTGGCTCCTGATTGGCCAGTCAGTCTTAGACCTGTACATCTTGCTTCGAAACTGCATGCCTTTTATAAGAGTGGGCGGAGTACTAAAAAAAATAAAAAAATAAAATAAAGGCCCACCAACGGTGTTTGTATTTTTTTAGATAAGCTGTGTGTGCCAAATTCTGCCTCTTCATATACCTTTTTTATTATGGAGTAGCTGTGTGGAAAGGATAGGCATAGTTGGGCTCTCTTGAGTGCTCGTCCCAGCTCCCACTGTCTTAGTAAACCCTGTTGCACCAGAAGATTAGAGTCTGGGGTGGAGGGACAACAGAGGAGGATAATTTCGTAGTAGCAAAAGGGATGCATTATATTGAAGTTGTGAAGCATCCCTTGTGCTAATTTGTAAACTTAGACGTTAATGGAGTCATTTTTGACAACTGCCCATGGTGGGATTTCTACTTACTTACTGGTCATGTGCCTATGAGATAGGAAGTGAAGGGAAACCTCTACAATGGAGACATGAACAGCAAGAAGAACCTTACAGAGCTTCTAATCCATTCCAACAAAACTGGTGTGTGCGTGTGTGTGCGTGTGTGTGTGTGTGTGTGTGTGTGTGTAAATGCAGTCAAGAAATCTGTGTAAAGAGCTGTGGAATATGTAACACTATATAAATTGGATCCATATATTTGGCTTTTTCATTATTTTCTCATGTTTTTGCTATTGTAGGCCCTGCTGCTCTGGTGTGCGCAGAAACCCTCCGCCAAGAAGGTTATTCAGGGAAGATTGTCATGGTGACCAGAGAAAGCCACTTGCCTTATGACAGAACAAAACTTAGCAAGGTCTGTATTGCTTTAATTGTTTAGCACCTTGAAATGTGTTTTTGTACGATGAACTGTCCATAGTCCTTCATTACCACAGTCTGTTTCTCTGTTTCCCTTCCAGCCCGATCTGATATTGCTGCTGATTAGGTAGTCTGCAGGTGGCATTGGAGAAAAGAGGGACATAGGCTGGCCATAGACAGTTCCTTTTTTTTTTTCCAACATTTCCATTGAACTGAAGTCAATAGTTAGATTGACTTTTGTCGAGTGGGAACGGCCATAGATGGATCAAAATTTGGCCAGTTTCCCACCTTATCATATGTAGTGTTGATGAACCGGCAGAGGATAAGGTGGGACGGCAAATTTGTTTTTCTGGCGGGAGAAGTGAAGAATTCTTCAGGGGATCTACTTATGACAAATTCAAAGGTCAGGTTTTATCTCTGACCCAAAAGGCCATAGCAAGTTTCTGTACAGAAGTAGTCCAGACTAAATTACCGCTTTATGAGTCCTGTATCCAAAAGGTTACAGGATTGGTATTGTGACGTCGGCCAAAGCAACCCCAATCCCTGTAGATAATGTACATTCTTATTTAAAGGATGTGGTCTATGTTGACTGGGCTCATCCTGAAAAGGTTTTTTTTATTCCACTAAAACGTTTTGCTCAACAATATCCCATAGATAGTAAGTTTACTAAGAAATGGAGTAGGTCTGTCGTGGATTCAGTGAGTTCTGCCCATACAGCTACATCATTCATTCAGTTTCCTGTGAATGAATTGACTACAGTTACCGTCAATCACCATGGCAAACATGGGGGCATGCTGATAAGCACACGTGTAGTTCATTCACGCTGCCTACAGCTCTTCAATGACAGCCTGTACAAAAGTACAGTGGAACCTTGGATTACAAGCATAATCCATTCCAGGAGAATGCTTGTAATCCAAAGCACTCGCATATGAAAGCGAGTTTCTCCATAGTCAATAGAAATGAAGATAATTAGTTCCACATCAACTTCTATTGTATGCAGTACCGCATGGGGCCAGAGGTGGGGGTGCCAGAGAGACTCAAATACTTGGAGACCGTTTGGAGCTGCTCAGATGCACTCGGAAAGCCTCGGAGACACTCAGGAACGGAGTGTTTCCGAGTGCATCCGAGCAGCTCGAACGGCTCATTGTCACCAGCGCCCCCGCATCTCTGGCCAAATGCGGTACTGCACAACGCAGAGGCTTGAATGCTGCTAGTTTTGTGAGACAGCACAGCTCATATTGTGAAACACTCATTAACCGTGTTACTCGCTATGCAAGGTATTACTGTGCAAGTAAAAGGGCTTTAGGTAGTGTGTGCAGGAGCCTGACATTGCACCTGCTATCTGCTGATGATGGGTGCAGTGCTTGCCAGGCTTCTGTATTTAAAAATAATAAATGCGCACTTTACCTACATAAAGATGTGCATTTATTTTTTATGTAAAGGTGAACTTGGTCCTTAACCAGGACATTGTGTTACCTTCTTTCTGTCCTAAACTTCAGATGTTGAGGGCAAGGCTCCTCATACCTTTGACGTGTTTCATGGTCAGCAAACGTTGCAGTTTACTGCATCAGATTGTAACCTGTTCTGGTTTAGTTGTTAGGGGCCTGTTGGCTTGTTTCTGTGTTGCTTCCCCCTCATATTCAGTGTTTCTTGACATCCCTGTCACAATGGATATGAAGGTAACCTGTGTCCTAGGATGTATGATAAAGAAAATGGGATTTTTGGTTTACCTGTAAAATCCCTTTCTTGAAGTATATCACAGGACACAGGGATCCTGAATGAGTGCCATCTTCTTTCTGAAGAAACATACAATGAATGTTACAAAAATGTTGAATCGTGATAAACAATTGCTGGATGATTTTTTTGTTTTCTCTTTCGTTCATTGACAGACACAGCGCTCCATTATTCAGAGCCATAGGGTTCTATCACCCGCTACAGGAGTAGGAAACTAGGTAGAAAAAAGACTTTTCTACGCCTATGGGCAGTGCTAGGCAGGGGCGGACTGACTATTCGGGCACTGCCCGAGGGCCCCATGCCACTAAGGGGCCCCATCAGGGTTACCAGCCTCAATAAAACCAGGGACAGTATGTAAAAATCTGTGTTTTTTAAAAATCCCAAGATTATAGCTGCCCCGCCTCTCTAGTACCTTTTTCAGTATGTTTATTCTGTGTGTGTATACGGAGTTTGTATATTGTGTGATAGTGTGTATACTGTATGTGTGTGTGTATACTGTGTGGCCCCATAATCTATTGTCTGGGGGCCCCCCATAATCTTCTCCTATTGCCCAGGGGCCCCATGAGTTGTCAGTCTACCCCTGGTCCTAGGTGATATACACCCCCCTCTCTGCTTTAGGCCTTCATTTTTTTTCTCTGCCTAGTCAGGAGTAAGGACCTAGTTCCTGTTTTTTGCTTTTTAAACTACTATATTTTTTTCCTCTTGGATTTTTTCCTGTAAGAATCAACTGCTGGACTGTACGACGGGCTGGACACTAAGATCCAGTGATCTCCCCAGTCTGGCCAGCAAGTGCGTGCAGACCGGGAGTTAAACGGCTTGCGAGGTCGCATATGACCAGGTCTCGGCCTGTGTCGCAGTGTTCCTCATGGCCATCAGCCCCCACTTCGGTGGTGAGGAGGATGTGCTTGGGAGTGTTACCTGTGCACTTCGCTGGAGCGGTAAGTAAGCGGCCCCCTCCTCTCCTTCCCTGGAGTGGTGTTGGGCGCGGGTACTCCCAGGGGTGGTCAGCCCCTCAGGGATTCTCCACACCTCCCCCTTCCCTGGGTGAGACCCAGGCCTCTGGCCTAGGTGCTTTGGACATTTCCCCCCCAGGGTTGTCACTATGGGGGGGTACACCTTGGCATCTGCTGGAGGTTTGGGTGGATGACCAGGTATCTGCCGATCCACGCCCCCTGTGGTGGCCCTCTGCTGATTTAGGCTGTGGTTCTGCGTCTACCAACCAGGCGACATGTGGGGCATCTGCCCTCCACCCTGCTTGGTCCGATTTCACCCCCCCCACCCTCATGGACCTGTGCACTTGAGGTGGGCAGCCGAAAATGTAGGCCGTGGCTTTTGCGGGTGGAGGAGGCTGCCGATTTCAGTGGCGGGCATCCGCCTTCCTTGGCTCTGCTTGGCATGGTCCCCCCGCGAACCTGTGCACTCGCAGCGGGCGGCCGAAAATATTGGCTGCGGCTTTTGTGGCCTGATAGTCCACGTGGCCACACCAGATGCCTTCTTCTAGAGGGACGGCGCTGTGGGGGCTCTGGGGGGACCCCCTTTTGGGGGTTTAAATGGGGCCTTAGTGGATGCCCCTCAGCCAGTGCCCCTTGTGAAGGGTCCAGTGGTGCCCCCGTGCGGGGCATCGGTAGGCGGCCCCCTGTGCGGGGTCTCAGCTAGCTCACCCTGTGAGGGGTCCAGTGGTGCTCCCTGTGCGGGGTATCCATAGGCTCCCCCTGTGCGGGGTCTCAGCCAGTGTCTCTGTTAGGGGTCCAAAGGTGCCCCAGTGCAGGGTATCAGTAGGTGCCCCGGTGCAGGGTCTGTTGGTGCCCCTTGTGAGGAGACCTGGGCAGCCCCCCATGTGGGGCCTCGGTCAACGTCCCTGTGTGGGGCCCCTGCATGGGGCCTAAGGCTGCAGAGGCCCCCCCCCCGAGTTCTTTGCATTTTTCACAGGTGGCACTTGGGCATATAGGCTAGTAAATGGCTATCTGGCTCTGCTGTCGTAGAAGTGTGGCCCACCTTGCGGGGCATTACGTCTGTGTGGGAAACTTTAAAAATGAATGATGCAGCTGTGGCTGCAACGGAGGTGCCGGTCCCCTTGGCACCCATAAACTGTCTCACACAGCAGAAGCGTTCCCTTCTCCCTCTTATTTTGGAATATTTCATTGTGAAGACTGGGAGTGTCCAAAGCATCCCTTTGTGGTTCCAAAGACGCTTCACTGTGAGGTACCTCTTTGTGGGGTCCCTTCCTTAAAGAGTGGACTGTTCCACCAGTAGTAGATCCCCCTGTCTCTAGGTTGCGCAAGGTGACCATGATTCTGGTAGAGGAGTCTCCGGCTTTTAATATTCCGGCTGACATACCTGGAGGGGGGAGCAGATTCCCTCTGCTTTCACTTAGTTGGCGGACCAGTTGGTCTGGGGGCTGCAGTTTGTATGCAATGCCTCCTTGGACGCAGTTCCCCTGGTTGCTAAGTTCTGTTTCTGCAGTGGTGCTTAGACATGTATTGTGGCTTAAGTGTTGGTATACGGACTGGGCTTATAAAAAAATCTCTGACTGGGTTACCATTTCAAGGTACTGGTCTATTTTGGGCTACCCTAGATGACATCATTACGAGTCTCAAAGAAGGGAAGTGTACATCTCTTCCACAGTCTGAAATGGGGGGGGGGCCTTGTAGTGGATGCGGTCCTTCTTCTCCCTAGATCTACGGACAAGGCCCCTTCAGCATGAAGGCGCGCCCTCACCTATGTCCTAGTGTTCCAGTCTTGAACCCCCCAAAAGGGTTTTTTCCTTCCAAATCACCGGACTGTTGGCAGTTCTCCTTGGGGCTGTGCAAGCCCTGTTGCTTCAGGGTGTGCTTGTCCCGGTTCCAGTGGCTACATAAGGTCAGAATCGAGTTCATCCACACGGTGGTGGCATCCCTTAATCATGGGGACTTTCTGGCTTCTGTCGACATCACGGATGCTTATTTGTGCACACTACAATATGTAGAATTGTGTGCTTGCAGTGTTGAACTTTGGTCTCACCTCCACTCCTCACGTATTCATAAAGGTGTTGGCCACCTGTTCTGGTGTGGCTTTGTCAGCGGGGGATTGCAGTCCTGGGCTACCTGGATGAGCTTCTTCTGCGAGCAGAGTCCTCGGCTACCCTGAGGGGTGACGTAGCTCACTATACAAACCACAGTTTTTAGTTAGCTTCTATACTACCTGAAGTCTGCTCCGGCTCCTTCCAGAAAATTGGATTATCTGGGCCTGACTCTAATTTCATCTCTGGCCAGAGTGTTTCTTCCTCTGGACAAACTCCAGAAGTTGCATGCTGCTCTTCAACTACTGTTGTCTCGCAAGTGAGTCTTTCTGCAGTCCTGCATGTGGGTGTTGGGCCTGATAATATCTACCTTTGAGGAGGTTCCATTTTCGCAGTTCCATATGAGCTCCCTTCAAGTGAGATCCTGTCGTAAAGTGCACGGGGTCTCTGGGCCAACAGATTCAGCTGAGCTGGAAAAACTGGGGGTTCCTAGTCTGGTGGCTTCGCTCTCTGGGATTTCGGCAGGGCACATCCTTTCACCAATCGGGTTGGACAGTGGTTACCACCAATGCCAGTCTGTCCTGGTGGGGAGGTGTCCTGGGACTGGGTTCTGCTCAGGGTCCTTGGACGCTAAAGGAATCTGGAGTGCCGTTCAGTATCCTGGGACTTCAAGTGATTAGACTCTGTATAGATCATGGGAGTCGACTTCAGTGGCTCCTGGTACGGATTCAGTCAGACAATGCCACATCGGTGGCCTATGTCAATCACCAGGGTGGAACGAAAAGTGTGTTTGCAGCCCTGACAGTAGCCAGCATCCTCAGGTGGGCAGAATGCCTTGTTCTGGCCCTCTCCACCATATGCATTCTAGGAGTGGAAAATTGGCAGTCAGTTGCCTCAGTCGGCTATTGTTGGTCCACTAGGAGGTCCCTTTACCAGGACCTGTTTCATCGGATATGTCTCCAATGGGGCACTCCTGAGGTAGATCTGTTGGCGTCCTGGCTTAACAAAATGGTACTGAGATTTCTAGCAAGGTCACGGGATCCTCTGGTGGACACTGCAGACACTCTGGTGGGGCCGGTATAGTTGGATCTACGCCTCTCTTCCTCTCAACCTTCTGCTGCGGCTTTTGCGCAGGATCGAGGCTGAAGGCATGAAGATGGCCTTGTCAGGCTTGGTCGCTGATGTCCCTTGGCGACTGTCTCTCAGGGAGGTTCTACTGTCCCAAGGGCCAATCCTCCATCCTGCTTCAGACGCTGGTTTTGAAGGCCTGGCTGTTATGAGCAAGGTGCTGAAGTTACGACGCTGCTGAAGGCTAGGAGGCCTTTCTCTAGGAAGATTTACCACTGGATATGGATGGCATACATATCCTGGTGTAAGGCGCTTGGAGTTTACCCTTGTTCTTTCTCTGTGGCTCGTTCCATCTCGGTGGCTCGGATTTCCACCTTTCTTCACAGGTTCATGGGGGCGGACCTTGGCGATTTTCTTTGGCGTCCCTAGGTCTTGCGACTTCCTGGTGCGTACTCTTAATCAAGCAGTCTTTTACCGCCGTGGAATCTGCTCTTGGTGCGTTCGGTTCTACAGAAACCTCTCTTTGGAAATATTCGGGAGATTCCTCTGCTTGCTCTGTCCCAGAAAGTGTGTTTCTTGGTTGCTAGCACCTCTGCTCGCAGAGTGTCGGAACTGTAGGCGTTACCATGTCATACTACTTACCTGGTGATCCACAAAGATGGTTCCCTCCTCTGATTCCTTTTTGACTAAGGACATTGTATTGCCTTCCATGTGTCCCAGGTCAAAATGTCCTAAGGGATTTACCTTGCATGCCCTGTATGTGTTCGGGCGTGTCGGGTGTATTTGGCAGTCACAGGGTCTTTTCGGAGATCGGACTCGCCGTTTTTGATCACGGATGGGCCAAAAAAGAGGTAGTCTGCTTCTGCAACCTTTCTAGGGATCAGACAGAACTTTCTAGGGATATGACTCTGACCTATTCTATCAGGGATTGAGCTCCTCTTTTCCCTGTTACGGCGCATTCTACTTGGCTGCTTACTACATTTTGGGCCTTCCATCAGGCGTTGGCTGCACTTATTGCAAGGCAACCACTTGGTCGTCGGTGTACACTTTCGCAAAATTCTGTGTGCTGACATCCACAGTATGCTTCTTTTGGCCACAAGGTGTTGCGGGTTGCTGTTTAGGGGGTCTAATCTCTCTTGGGGTGTAGTGTTCAGGTTGGGCTCCAGTTGTTCTGTGTTAAGCTCCTGTTACCTGATTGGCTCCTGTGTTATATATTTTTACATATTCATAAATTTTCAATACAATTTCATTTCTCATTTTTCATATATTTTTCCATTTTTTTTTTTTTTCCATGTAAATAAAAATTTCCTTT
This sequence comes from Lithobates pipiens, assembly GCF_037356315.1. Classification (NCBI taxonomy): domain Eukaryota; kingdom Metazoa; phylum Chordata; class Amphibia; order Anura; family Ranidae; genus Lithobates; species Lithobates pipiens. The sequence goes on from NW_027507748.1 coordinate 143,221,220, forward strand.
TGCACACACATATATATATATATATATATATATATATATATATATATAATAATTCATCCCATCCATCCATCCATTCCTCAGCTTTCTCCCAGGTAACTGCTTTCCACACAAATCAAAGCTTAAACACTTCCAGCCCAAATCCACACACACAGGATTAATCCAGCCCACCTCATTTCCTCCGCCCCCTTTTACACAACCCAATGCTTCTTATACCTTGCCTTGCCGTATGCCGCCCTAGCTTTGAAAAAGCGCATGCGCGCGAAACATGTAAGCAGGCAGTCAGCATGGCAACCCTCCTCACTACGGAGCTCTTCACGTGACACCCAGCTGTTCGGACAGACGGCACGACACGTCAGACCAGTGCATTGCGCTCCAGGTCTTCTGTTACGCCAGGCGGACGCCACCTCAAGCCCAACTTTAGTTTACACCACTCAGCGTGCACCGCACCTCCGTCCCAGAGTCTGCATTAACATACGGAGCAGGACTGTACATCTCCCCTCCACTACACAGGCTCAGAGCGGCGGCGCCGCAGTCCATCTACTAACAGTGAGTGACTCCAGGAACATAGTTCCATTTACCTGCACTTCATTAACTCTCTCCTCTCTCCTTCCTGGAGGATTGTTCACATTTACCAAGTCCCCATATTCCAGCTGATTGGTGGCAGTGCAGCTTTTTTTATCATCTTAAAGTCACAAACAAAGACTGCAGGGGTGATTCGTCACAAAACATCTGTCAGTTTATATATCTTTTTATGATTAATGACTGATGATTTTTATGCTTTTAAGATCCCAGGAGGATCAGATGTCTTTGCCATTGTTTTCTTCATATTTAATAAATGTTTTTTATGTGTTTTCTTACACCATATCACAAGTCTCTTTGTTGCGCTGTTTTTTTATTTTTTAGTTTTTATTGGCTCCTGTGTTAGCCTTGGGATTGTTCATTGTCCCACCCCTCATGTTTGGCACTGCTTTGGGACGTCCCTATGGTTCTGAATAATGGAGCGCTGTATCTGTCAATGAACGAAGGAGAAAAAGGGATTTTTGACTTGCCGTAAAATCCATTTCCTGACAGGCTCCATGGCAGCATACGTGTGGGTTAGCCCCGCCTCCATAATTACCCAATAGGACCTCTACTCCCATAAATCTTTGCTCCAAGCTGCTATCCGTGTTCCTTTTTTGTCCTCCTCCATAGGACAGGTGTTTCCTATCTGAAGAGATCTTCACTACGATCAAGTCGGCTGACTATCAAGCTTTTTGTTCCTCCGATAGGCCCTGTCTGTTAAGCATGGGTATGGAGTGTATGGCAGAGTAGCGCTGAAGACTTTGTTTATCCGAAGATAAGTGCGCACGGCTTATTACCTGCTATGTAAGGTGGCCATTATCTGCCCGGTGGATCGGTGGTGTGTGCTTGAACCTGTTCGGCCAGACGATCGTTGGTGGAGTGGTGAGCTGTAAAAATTCCGTTTTTCATGGCAGCAGTGTTTATGTGTTTTCTTTTCTACCTGTGTCTTTTCATATGCCAGCTGGTTCTTGTGTATAGGCGCTGACGCTTCCGCGTTCCAGCAGCCTTTCTCCCCCTGTTTCCGGGTCCAGCGCTGCGTTCTGCGCATGCGCAGACCCATATCCAAAGCGAGGCTTGGTTCCCGCGCATGCGCGCGGGCATCTCGCGTCTGACGCCGCTGATGACGTCATGGGCGCCATATTTAAAACACAGTGAGAGATGTCAGGATTTGGGAATGATTGCAGGAGATTTAGCAACTTCCCGGGGCCATTCTCTGGTTGGTGTAAGGTAGGTTATGATCTGCTCTGATGTATTGTTGCTCCTGTGTTTTGTATGGCTGCTTATGAGGGTTTATTGTTGTTACAGTCAGCGTTTTTAGTCATGGATGCCTCACTGCCTACCAGTGACCTGCCCGCTTGTAACAGGTATGTGCATGGCTGGATTGCTGTGTATTTGTGGAGTATTCCTTAGCATTTGATACCAGCCTGGTCTGTATCTCTCTCTTTTCTTGTATATTTCCTTATAGCCCTTCTAGGTCTGAACCGCATTACAGTGCGCATAGTCGCAGTGGATCGTCAAAATCGCACCACCGCAAATCATCATCAAAGTCTGGTTACCGTAGGTCTTCCAGATCTGAACAACGCAGTGGTCACTCGCACTCAAGCAGAGGACCAGTTAATTCATGTTGGGGCTGTAAGATGCCCATCCCATCAGACAAATCGCTCTGTGATCATTGCTTCTCTAAAGTCGCAGATGAAAGAGATGGTGCGGATCAACGCTTAGAATCTATGGTGAGAAGGGTGGTAAAGGAATCCCTGCAGCAGAGGGAAGCTCATCACGCTATGGAATCCCCCTCAGACCCATTATGTCCTTCAGGTGGTGAAGGGCTCTTACAAGAGACTGGGGAATCTTCTCAACCAAGCCACCACTCTGTGCTCTTGTCTGACAGCGAATCGGATCCAGAGGATCCAGGAGTAGGATTTGATTATGCTTTAGTACCTGCTCTTGTCAAGGCAGTGAAAGAAGCTTTAAAATGGGAAGAACCCACTACTTCTCCCCTCCCCAAACAAAGAAAGTTTTTCAAACAACTCAAAAAGGAACGGCAACATTTTCCTTTCCTATCTGAATTGGGAGAAATCATTACTGAAGAGTGGAGCAAGATTGATAGGAAGAGCTCCATGCAATCAAAGGTGTCTAAATTGTACCCCTTTAAGGAGGATGATGTGAAGCACCTTGAATCAGCTCCTCTGGTAGACGCAGCACTTATGCGTTTAGTAAAATACGTGACTCTCCCTTTGGAGGACACGGTATCTTTCAAAGATCCGTTAGAGAGAAGAATTGACTCAGATCTGAAAAGAATATATCTAACTTCAGGGATGGCTTGTAAACCAACTTTGGCTTTAGCCGCAGTCTCAAAGGCTATTGAAACATGGGCCGACAATGTTGAAGAGTTCTTGAGAGGTATCTCGGTGAATACGGCTAAAGACTCTCCCATTCAGGAGATCAGAATGGCATCAGCCTTTTTTGGGGAGGCATCTATTGACATTACCCGCCTTCTGTCTCGGGCTATGTTGGCAGCAGTCTCGGCACGCCGTGCTTTGTGGCTCCGTCCCTGGTTGGCGGATCCAACATCTAAGCAGGCATGGTGTCGTATACCATTTGAGGGAACCTCCTTGTTTGGTAATAAACTAGATAGCGCCATATCCCGGGCCACAGGTGGGAGGTCTGGGTTCCTCCCTCAAGACAGACGTCTTCAAAACCAAAAACGTATCTTTCCAAGAAGGCAGACCTCGGATCGCGCTAGAGAAGCGCGCAGTTATAGACCCGGCAGGGAGTTCTCTAGATCTTGGAGGTCCAGACAATCCTCCCTTAAGAAAACCTCAAAGGGGGCTTCCGCAGGTAATCAAGATTCTACCAAATCTTTTTGAAATTGGGCCCGCTCAATCATGTCAGGTGGGGGCTCGCCTTCTTCACTACCGACATGTTTGGGCGGCCTCAATTCAAGATTATTGGACCGTCAAGACGGTTTCCTCGGGTCACAAGTGGACTTTCATCAACACTCCGAGATTAAGGTTCATTCCCACAACGATTCCAGGCTCGGAGGAAAAGAAACAGGTCCTATTGACCTACGTAAGTTGTTTGCTGGATCAAGGCGCAGCCGTGCCAGTGCCAGAAGACGAACGTGGCGAAGGCATGTATTCTCCTCTATTTATGGTTCAGAAAAGAAATGGCGCATGGAGGCCAGTGATAGATTTGACCTTCCTCAATTCCTTCATTCGCAAGGAAAAGTTCAAAATGGAGTCTCTTCTTACAATCCAACAGTCGGTGCAGCTAGGGGATTGGTTAATCTCAATCGATCTGAAGGACGCATACTTTCACGTGCCAGTAGCAAGGGATTTCCAGCAATTTCTCCGTTTCGCAGTTGGCGATCAACACCTCCAGTTTACCTGTCTCCCATTCGGGTTGACAACATCTCCTCGGGTCTTCTCCAAGGTCCTCCTAGCGATAGTAGCTCTTTTACGAGTCAAAGGAGTTCGTCTCCATCATTATCTGGACGATTTGCTCCTATTATCTCAAGACAGAGATCAAATTCTGGAACACAAGAGTTTAGTCATCTCCACTCTACAGACGTTTGGTTGGCTCCTGAACCTAGAGAAGAGCCATCTGGTTCCAACTCAAGTGATCGTGTTTCTAGGGGCTCAGTTCGACACATTAAAAGGCACTATCTCTCTGCCAGAGGAAAAAATCTGTGTTATCCGGGACAGGATTCACAAGGCTTGGGAATCATCTCATCTTTCGGCTCTACAATGCTTGAAAGTGATCGGCACAATGACGTCCACCATCCCTATGGTGAAGTGGGCCCAGTGGCACACTCGTCCCTTCCAGAAAGGGTTTCTGCAACAGTGGGACTCGTCCAATCAAACACAGCGCATACTCCTTACACCAGCGATGAGGATGTCTCTCCTCTGGTGGCTTCAAGGGAAGAATCTACGCAACCATCATTCGATAGTCCCCATTTCCTGGGTAATAATAACCTCAGATGCCAGCAACAAAGGTTGGGGCGCTCATTGCCTTACGGAAGTAGCTCAAGGAAGGTGGTCGTTCCCGTCGCTGTATGTAGTCTCCAACATCCTGGAGTTGAGAGCAGCCTTTCAAGCACTCATAGCATTTCGCCATCTGGTGGCAGGGTCATCAGTAATGTTAAGACTGGACAACACAACTGCGGTGGCCTATATAAAGAAACAAGGAGGGACTCGCAGTGGGTCTCTACTACGAGAAGTAGAACCGATAATGAACTGGGCTCAGAAGAATGTGGTCAACATTTCTGCTGTATACATCCCAGGGGTCCAGAATGTTCAAGCAGATTATCTGTCAAGGGTCAAAATAGACAACAACGAGTGGTCCCTTCACAGGGATGTCTTCGAGTGGCTTCTGACTCTGGGAGTATCTCCAGAGGTCGATCTGTTCGCTTCGCCGTACAATCGCAAGATGCACAGATACTACTCGAGGTTCAGGGATCCTCAGGCGTTCGGGATAGATGCTCTCACGGATTGTTGGAAGTTCCAGAGAGCCTACGCCTTCCCTCCAGTTCCTGTAATCCTACAGTTCCTTCGCAGGCTCAGAGGGGAGAAGGTGGAAATCATTGCGATAATACCATTCTGGCCCAACAGGCCTTGGTTTCCTCTGCTGTTGCTCCTCAGCTATCAGGACCCAGTTCCCCTGCCTCTCAGGCCAGATCTACTGTCTCAAGGCACACTGTTACACCCGTGCCCATCCTGTCTACACCTCAGGGCATGGTTCTTGAGAGGGGAAGGCTAGAAGCTCTAGGTTGCCCAGAAGAAGCGATTCCAACCCTTCTTAGTGCCAGACGGAAGAGTACCAATAAAGTGTACGAGCGTATATGGGCCAGATTTATGGGCCACATGTCTTCTAGGTCAAATTCATATAATTCTCCGGCAGTTCAAGATATCTTGTCTTTCCTTCAGTCAGGGTTAGACTTGTCTCTGGCAGTTAGTTCTCTTAGAGTACAAGTTTCAGCCATTTCAGCCTTTACAGGAGTTTCGTGGGCGAATCATACATTAATACAACAATTCTTTAAAGGAGCCATCAGGCTTAGGCCACAAAGAAGGCCCAGGTTTCCCAAATGGGACCTTCCATTAGTACTGGACTTTCTTTCTGATCTTGGGAAAAGTTTGGACGTTCCCCTGTCTTTAGGAGATCTCACTATCAAGACGGTGTTTTTGGTGGCAATAACTTCAGCCAAAAGAGTGTCGGAAATTAGGAATCTTGGGTCAGTTGAACCATTTCTAACTTTCTTTCCGGACAGAGTGGTCCTGATCCCTATGCTTGGGTCAAATCCAAAAGTCACATCAGTATTTCACGAAAATCAGGAGATCGTGCTACCTACGTTTAGAATGTCAGACAACCAAGAGATTCATCCCCTGGATGTTGGTCGCACCTTGAAACAATATCTGGACGCTACAGCCTCGTTCAGACGAACAGACTTTCTTTTTGTCCTTCTTCATGGAAAAAATAAAAGGATGCGAGCATCAGTTAGATCAATCTCATCTTGGGTGGTCCAAACGATTCAAAGGGCATACAAGGCAAAGGGCATGGTTCCTCCTGAGGCAGTGACGGCTCATTCAACTCGGGGCATGTCGACCTCTTGGGCAGCAGTTCGACATGTCGCACCAGAAGTGATCTGCAGAGCAGCTTCCTGGTCTTCAATTAATACCTTTGTTTCCCATTATTGTGTAGAGCCAGCTGCGCTCTCTTCTGTTAATTTTGGTTTACAAGTATTGTCAGTGGACAATGAAAAATAAAATTCTAGTTTCTTTGCTCAACATTTTTAGCCCACCCGGGTGTGTTTGGCGAGTTATTTCCCACACGTATGCTGCCATGGAGCCTGTCAGGAAAAAGGAAAATTTATATCAAATACTTACCGTAATTTTCCTTTCCTGATGGGCTCCATGGCAGCAGGAGTTCCCTCCCAAATGTTGGAGTAGGCTAGTTACGGAACACGGATAGCAGCTTGGAGCAAAGATTTATGGGAGTAGAGGTCCTATTGGGTAATTATGGAGGCGGGGCTAACCCACACGTATGCTGCCATGGAGCCCATCAGGAAAGGAAAATTACGGTAAGTATTTGATATAAATTTTCCTTTTTCTCTGAGTTGCACCAACCCCTCTAAGGAGTTTTGATGCTTCTGACACTGCTTATTACTAAACTGAAGGCCTATAGCAGAGAGGGGGGTGTATATCACCTAGGACTGCCCATAGTCTTTTTTTTTTTCTCTGCCTAGTGTCCTACTCCTGTAATGGGGGATATAACCATATGGTTCTGAATAATGGAGCGCTGTGTCTGTCAATGAACTCAGCGAAATAAATTTTTACGGTAAGTCAAAAATCCAATTTTTTTTTTTGAGCATGGGTACCAATTTCTGACAGGTACCCACTTTCACTAGCAAGCAACGTGGCAGTTTTCCCTCCACCCTCCTCCCTGCTCACAACATCCTGGGACACGACGCACTTCCCAGGAGGCTACAGATTCATTTAGAAAGCATAGTGGCACTCAGGCATGTGCAGCCGGGAGCCAGCTGTGAAGCTGCAGGAAGCCACAGCCAGCTTCCCCCAAGCATGATGGCGGTACTGGGGACCAGAAGATCCAGCCTGGGTGATGACAGCACTGGATCCCTGGACTAGTAAGTGCCTGTGTTTTATTAAACATCTGCAGCTACAGCAAAGCATACTATGTATTATCTGTGGCACCGATCCTTGTTAAGTTTTTTTACTTTATATATTGGGAGATTTTGTTTACCTCTTAAGATGTTTGGCATTTTCCTTTTGCTTACCTGCATGCACATTTTGTATGCCAATTATACATTATGGCTAAAAATTATTGGTAATTCATTGTAGTCATTAGAAAGTCACCTAACCACAACGTTTTCTACAGGCAATGAATGCAAAGGCTGAAGATCTCTACTTACGACCCAAAGAATTTTACTCTCAACATGATATTGAAGTTTGGACAGAAAAAGAGGTAATCCTTTTACTCCAACAGAAATAGTACAGTCAAATGAGAGTTTAAAATGAACCTATAGCTTAACTAAGGCTGGCCATACATTACATAATTTTCTTGTACAATTTTCCTCAAGATTTACCAGAACCATATATTATGAGGTCAAACCAAATCACTTTCAATTTGTATGGAATCAGGCAGGCCCCAGCACTACACAGTTGAAGGAAATTGAAATCTAAAGGAAATTGGATAAGAAGACTGTAATAATATATGACCAGCTTTTGCCTATTACATTTAACAGCAGTCCACCTGAATAAAACGGCTTGAGTCTGTATGACAATTCTGTGGAGCTCCTTCGATGTACACCTAGATGTCAAAAGTAAACTGCATTAGGACAATGAAAGACCTGACATGTTCATTTTTATGAAGTTCTCAGAAAATTATGAAGCACCTTATTAATATGGCCCTTGTTTGACAATTTTTGTTTTTTTCTATATGGTTCTTAGAATCCGATGTCAATAAAAAGAGATCTGTGGTGACTTCATAAATATACAAATAATTGGTATATTTGACAACCCAATATTAAAGTGGTAGTAAACCCGCACATTTTTTTTTTTTAAACCTGCAAAGCAAAAGGCATAATGAGCTAGTATGCACCGCATACTAGCTCATTATGAAATACTTACCTTAGAACGAGGTCCCGACATCTGGCCCGATCCACGCCGAGGGAGCTGACATGCTCCCTCGGCGTTTCTTCCGGGTATCGCGGCTCCGGCGCTGTGAGTGGCCGGAGCCGCGATATCATCACTCCCGCGCATGACGGCGAGAAACCCCTTGTGCGCATGCGCCGCTGCAGTCAGCGGCGCATACCGAGGGGAATATCTCCTAAACCGTACAGGTTTAGGAGATATTTTTTTACCTACAGGTAAGCCTTATTATAGGCTTTCCTGTAGGTAAAAGTTAAAAATGTGGGTATACAACCACTTTAAAGTGGTTGTAAACCGTTACAAACCACTTTGAGAGAGAAAAAGTCTGAATGCTGTCCCCTGAACATGAAACACCTCCATCCCTAAATTAAATAGAAAAGCAGCAACGGGCCCATGGGACTTTAAATGAAGTGTTCATGCTGATCTGAGAGTAAACAAATATGAGTAAAAAAGTAACAAAGTTTATTTAAATGGTAACAATAGCATACAACACAGAACATGAGCATGGGTGGCAGATAAAACGGCAACCTAACATAATAGTCCTCTAGGCATGGCCATAATGATATAACATCACAGATTATTAGTAGTACAGGTATGCATGATACATCTCTAACCCGACGCGTTTCGCAAGCTTTCCTCGCATCTTCAGGGGCTGATATGCATATATAATATGTGTAACAACAAATAGAATATATATTGGAGTATAACTTTTATAATTTGGACATGAGCATGAAGCCTGAACTGATCATCCCATACTTACTTGTCAGACAATTGGCATTGAAGGCTGATCCCAGAGAAGGATCAGCGGAGGACATCACCCACGGGAGCTGAATGGATGGAGACCACAGTATGGAGGACCGAGGCCAGGTTTAGGGCAGGCACGGCAAAGATTAGAAAAAGGTGTGAACCCAAACTTCTCCCATAGACTTGCAGGGCGTACTCACTATGTAAAATGTATATTAATATAGGCATGAATATCTGAAATAACAATGTGCTAAAAATATAAGGGCGTACTTACTATATAAAATGTATATTAGTATAGGTACGTATATCTAAAAAAGAAATATCCTAAAGGTATAAGATACACAGTACAAGATGTTAAGAGGTGTCCTGCAAAACATGGGAGGAAGATGTGAGGGGAAAAACAAAAACAAAAAAATATACATGTGTATGAAGTGTGAATGAAATGCCATAGGTGCACGTATAGAAATAAGTAAGTGTACTAGTGATGTGATGATATTATAAGTATGTATACATAGTATAAAGTATAACAACGTGCTTACCAGTGTGATTAAACCTCTCCAGTATGTGTTGGAGGGACAAGGTAAAAGAAAAGTTTTCCATGCCAAAAGCCCGGACATCCGCCGCAGCCTCCACCCATAACGTCATGCATTTGGCGGTCAGGGGTAGGACCGCAATGCGCCCGCCAACCGTGGCAGCACGCCATCGCCATCCCCGCCCACCGCCCAGATGACACACCTAGAGGACTATTATGTTATGTTGCTGTTTTATCTGCCACCCATGCTCATGTTCTGTGTTGGATGCTATTGTTACCATTTAAATAAACTTTGTTACTTTTTTACTCATATTTGTTTACTCTCTGATCAGCATGAGCACTTCATTTAAAGTCCCATGGGGCTTTTTTACAAACCACTTTGACCTACAGGTAAGCCTAGATTAAGGCTTACTTGTAGGTCCAAGAAATATCTCCTAAACCTACACGGTTTAGGAGATATTTACTAAAAGACAGTCACAGCTGTCTACGGCGCATGCACCGTAGACAGCGGCGTGCATTTGCACCATCGTCGTTAGCAGCATGCCGCTGCTAACGGCGATATGCCGTTAGTGGCGGCTCCCGTGCTCATGCGTGGGAGTGACGTCATCGCTGCTCCGGCGCTGTGAGTGGCCGGAGCAGCTATACCCGGAAGAAGATGGACGCTCCGGACTACAGGGGACAGCGGTGACATCGCTGGCTCCTGTGTCAGGTAAGTGACACATAATGGGCTACTATGCAATGCATAGTAGCCCATTATGCTTTACCTTTGCAGGGAGACAAAGAGGAAGTAAACCCATTAGGGTTTACTTCCTCTTTCAGCCTGGTACACGCGTAACGAAAGTCAGTCGGTGTGTACTGTTCTCTGTTCAACAGATGCCAGACTGGCTTCTGTCAAACGGTCATGTTGAAAAGCCAGGTTCAATCAGAAATTGCAGCCAATGGCTGCCTGTGGGGATCTTCACAAACTGAGTTTACAAAATTCAAGCTCGTTGACAATAATAGGAGTAGACTTGAAATAAATCAAATGTGGAGATTTAAAGGGGTTGTAAAGATAATTTTTTTTTTTAAATAACAAACATGTTATACTTGCCTCCAGTGTGCAGCTCGTTTTGCATAGAGTGGCCCCTGAACCTCGTCTTCTGGGTCCCTCTGTGGCTGTCTCAGCTCCTCCTCGCAAGAACTAAACACCTTCATGTGAGCTCTCTCGAATGGTGGTTAGTTCTTGCGGACGCACTTCCATGATGTGGCTATAGCTGCCCACTGTATCACTCGGGGCCGCCCCGCGGCGCACAGCATCATTGGATGTGATTGACAGCAGCGCAAGCCAATGGCTATGCTGCTTTCAATCCATCCACTCTAGCCAATCAAAGGCCAGGCTGAGTGGTGAAGAGGACATTGGGGGCAAGCGCAGCAGGTGAACGGGCTCAGGTAAGTAAAATGGGGGGGCTAGGGGGGGGGCCGTATTGTCAGATGTTTTTTCACGTTAATGCATAGGATGCATTAAGGTGAAAAAACGCAAACCTTTACAAACCCTTTTAATATATGGTTTTAAAATGTAATCATAGATGTTCCTTAAAGTGAATGAAATGCCAAAATATAATATTTAATGCACGTGTCTGTGTTTATAAGTAACTTATTGCAAATGTAGCATGTTGTACTTTTTCTTTCTTCCATAGCTGTAAAAAAATGACCCCACCAGTTCCTCTTCATTTCTGTTTAAATTGACTATTCAGAGCACAGAAGATCAGTCCTATGGTGGTCAGTTTGTGCCTCTTTCTTCTAGTTTGGAGTTATAGGTTGCCGTGTCTACGTATGGCTAGGCTGTACTCCTGTGGTCAGACTGCTGCTGGCCCCACATAGTTTGAGTGACAGAAACTGGTGTATAAGACAGAAGCTGCCCATTGTCCCATGGAGGGGTCATGGGGTGTCTCTGCCTGCTACATCGGAGATACAGGGACAGGGTCGGGCATCTGACATTTTAAGTCACAACTACTTCTGGGGTATATGACATTGGCAGAATTTGCTGCTCATCATAAAGAGTCTCCATCGCTACCCAGATCATGATGCAGTTCATAATGCAGAGCCTATAAACAATGAAAGAGGTATTTTCAATGTGTTTATTTTCAGTCGATTATATCACTATTTCACATTGTTTAAACATTTTTTCAAAGAAAGAGTTCACATACACTTTAATCTCTAGCCACCTGCTGCTTGAACTTCCTTTTACCTCCCCTCCTTTATTATTATTATTATTATTTTATTTTTTTATGTGCATTTTCTCTTCAGTTTGCTATTGTCTATTTCTCTGTTTGCTGTACTGAGAGTCCCAGCTGGATCTCTATTCCAGGTGTTAAACCACTTCACACTTCACAAATGTGGACGTGTATTTTGGTTGTGTATTTACTGGCCTGGCATATTTGATATTCTTACACAAAGTTAAAAAAAACATTTATTTTCATACATCAGGGGACACAGAGCCATAGTAGTTACTATGTGGGTTATAGGCCACCTTCAGGTGATGGACACTGGCACGCCCTAAATTAAAAAGTGCACTCCCTATATAACCCCTCCCACTGGTGGGAGCATCAGTTTTTTTCGCCAGTGTCTAAGGTGTTGGTCACGAGTAAAAATGTGCTGTGCTGAGCTCCACTGGAGCAATCCTTGCTGGGGCTGGCTATGCAGATGGATCCATTCGGAGTGTCTAATCTTGACTGTATTGAATGGTACCCCGACCTCCTATCCGAAGAAACAAGGTTTTTGCCTGTGAATGCTCTCCTTTGGAAAGCCGGACCCTGGGATGCAGCACTTTTTGGTATTAAGGCCATAAAGTTTTTACTGCCAGGGTGCTATTACAGGTCCAGGATTGTGGGTTTTCCTTTTTGGATCTCCTGCTCCTAAATGGTTTAATGGAGCCCACCATGAAGGGTGAAGATTGGGTCTGTTGGTTTACCACAGAAAACCCTGCGACGGGAAGGTAAGTGGAGTTTTTCTAAGACGTTTAAAAAAAAAGTTTTATTTTCTTACATCAGGGGACACAGAGCCATAGTAATTACTATGTGGGTTATATCGGACCGACAGGTGCTGGACACTGGCACGCCCCTAAGGCGTGTACTTCCCCATATAACCCCTCCCATTACTGGGGGGAGTCAGTTTTTTTGCCAGCGTCTAAGGTGTTGGGCACGTGTAAAGATGTGCTTTGCTGAGCTCCACGTCAGTAATCCTTTGATGAGAGCCAGCCATGCTGACCGGATCCGTTCTGATGTCTTTGTAATAGGCTAAATGAATGGTACCCGGGCCCCGTAATCCAAAGAAACAAGGTTTTGCTTGCGAATGCTTCTCTTGCAAGCTGGGCCCTAGGATACAGTACTTTTTGGTAGTAAGGCCATAAAGTTTTTACTGGCAGGGTGCTGTCGCAGGTCCAGGATTGTGGGATAACCTGAGAGTTCCCTGGTTCCTGAATGTTTACTTTAAGGTCTCAGAGCCTACCGTGAAGGGTGAAGATTTGGTTTTCATCTCTGATAAAACCCTGTTGCGAGGATAAGGTAAGTGAGATTTTCTCAGGAATTTCTCCTTCTATGTATTGTGTTGTCATGCCATGGGGTGTCACCACTAGGGGCTGTATTGAGCACTCACCATACTGACGCTGGAAACAGCAGAAACCTTCACTCTCCTCTCCTTCAGCCAGCACAGACCTTCTGGTAAGAAGAGGGGAGTCTGATCTCTTCCTGTACCCCCAGATTGCCATTTTCTCTCTTTAGTATGCCAGACTGTTAGGTACCAGGGTGTTGAGCCTGACTTGATGGAAGAAGACCTCTCTTACGACTCTGGTTCAGGGCCCACTGGAGTGAAGACAGTGAGCGCAGCGGGTAGGAGCGTCTGAGCAGATGCAGCAGCTGGTGCAGGTGGTGTAGATGGTTGGAACTGCAGGAACAGGCAGAGGCTGGTAGGAGCTGGCAGAGCTGGCAGAAGTAGGTAGAGCAGAAGGACCAGCAGCAAGCCGGGTAGAAGGAGGCACAGAAACAGCAGTGGGTTGGTCAGACAAGCCTGGTCAAAACAGGTAGGCAATCAGGCAGAAACGGCAGGCAAGGCACAGTCACAGGCTAGCAAAGGTTCAGCAGCAAATAGGCAGTCCATAAACAGAGTCAGGCAGGCCGGGATCAGGGCGGGAGAGATCAACAGAGTCAGACGTAAGCCGGGTCAGTACTGGCAATCAGATGAACAGGTAGCAGAAGTTTCAGATACAAGCTGCAGGCAAACAGCACTGAACACATGCAGCTGTACCTTTAAATAGGGCCACTGGCACCAAACCACGCTAGCGTGCACGCATGGGATGCGCGCACACGCGGCAGTTGCACACGTGCCTGAGGTGCATACTGGCGCACACACGCGCCGATGCTTAGACTGCCTAACCGCGCGCACGCGCGCATGCAATTCCGCCTGCAAAGCGCGAGCAGAGCCCTGACATTGCCCCCCTACAAAGGGCAACCTCCGGGTGCCCAAAACATCTTTCTTTTTGGGATGAGCAGAGAAAAAGGCCTGAATTAATTTCTCAGCATGTAAATTACTATCAGGCTCCCAAGAATTGCTGTCCGGACCATAGCCCTTCCACTTTATCAGGAACTGTCTTTGCCCTTGCCGTCTTCTACAGTCAAGAATGGCCTCCACCTCATATTCCTCACTACCGTCAACTAAGATGGGCTCAGGTGGTCTAGTTCCTCTACTCGAAAAGGGATCAGGTACCGAAGGTTTTAGCAGGGACACATGAAAAACTGGGTGCACCTTCATTGATTCAGGTAAGGACAACTCGTAAGATACTGCGTTAATCCTTCTCTTCACTGGGAAAGGGCCCAAAAACTTGGGTGCAAGTTTCTTTGAAGGACAGGTTAACTTGAGATTAGAAGTAGAAAGCCATACCTGATCCCCGACTTCAAGAACCAATTCTCCCCTTCTCTTCCGGTCGAAGGCTTTCTTACTGTCTGCCTGGGCCTTGGTTATAGCTTCTTGTAGAACCTGGTTGTTACGACTGAGGAAGGTCACTGTGTCCTGGACTGCTGGCACTGAAGATTCTGGAAGAAAATCAGGGAGAAATGATAAATGAAACCCATAATTGGCAAAAAATGTAAACTGTCCTGTGGTTGAATGACTGGCATTGTTGTAAGCGAATTCCGCTAGGGGCAGTAGGGATACCCAATCGTCCTGTACAAAGGACGTGAAGCATCTGATATACTGTTCAAGAGTCTGGTTTGTTCGTTCAGTCTGCCCGTTAGTCTGGGGGTGGTAAGCAGATGACAAGGCCAGTTCTATCTTCAGACTCTCACACAGAGCTCTCCAGAACCGGGATGTAAACTGGACCCCCCCTGTCTGACACTATATTAGCAGGTACCCCATGTAGTCTAATGATCTCCTTGATGAAAATATGGGCTGTCTCAGATACCGATGGTTCTTAAATATTCGAGGTTCTTGTGGTCGGCGTAAATTAACACAGGATGGACTGCACCTTCCAACAAGTACCTCCACTCTTCCAATGCCGACTTAATGGCAAGCAGCTCCCGCTCACCAACGTCGTAGTTCCTTTCGGCAGGAGAGAGTTTCCGGTAAAAGAACCCTACGGGATGCATCAGGTCATTACTGCCTTGACGTTGGGACACCACCGCTCCCACCGCCACTTCGGAAGCATCAACTTCAAGGATGTAGGGCAGAGATGGGTCAGGGTGGCTGAGAATGGGAGCCGAGGTGAACAGTCCTTTGAGCTTCTCGAAGGCCTCCTGAGCCTTGGGGCCCCAGTGAAAGTGAACATTTTGCTTGGTCAGCTGAGTGATGGGGTGATGATGGCAGAGAACCCCTTAAACTTCCTGTAGAAGTTCGCAAAGCCTACGAAACGTATCCCTTTTTTGTCCGTGGGTGCCGGTCAGTCCAGGACAGCGGATACTTTCTGCGAATACATTCTGATGCCTGCTGGGGAGATCGCGAGACCGAGAAATTGAATGTTCTGCTGTTCAAACTTGCATTTTTCAGCCTTCGCATACAATCTGTGCTGGCGAAGACGGAGCAGCACTCTGCCCACATGCCCTCGGTGTTGCTCCAGGGATCTAGAGAAGATCAAGATGTCGTCCAGGTAACGATGACAAAGATGTCCAGAAAGTCTCTAAACACATTGTTTTGAGATGCTGAAAGATGGCAGGGGTGTTACAGAGACCGAAGGGCATCACTAGGTTCTCATAGTGCCCAAATTGGGTTCGGAAAGCTGTCTTCCATTCATCTCCGGCCCGTATGCGGACCAAGTTGTAGGCCCCTCTCAAGTCCAGCTTGGTAAAAATTGTGGTCGATCTCAATTTCTGAAAGAGCTTCGGTATCAGGGGCAGAGGGTAGCAGTTTTTGACCGTAATCTTGTTCAGTTCACGGTAGTCCACACAGGGCCGGAGCGACTGGTCTTTCTTGGTGACAAAGAATATTCCGGGACCTGGGGGAGAGGTAGAGTGGCGGATGAACCCTCTTTTCCAGATTCTCTGTGATGTAGTTTTTCAGGGCCTCCTGCTCCTTTTCTGACAAGAGAAAAATGCGTCCAAACAGGATCTCAACCCCCAGAAGGAGTTCGATGGGACAGTCATATGGACGGTGAGGTGGAAGGGAGTCTGCCCCTCGTTTGCTAAAGACGTCCAGGAACTCGTGATACGGTTCTGGCACTGATTGACATAAGTCCTGATCAGAGTCCAGGCAAAGAAGTGCAGCGGGCCGGACAGATGTCTCATACAAGCAATGTTCTATACAATAGGGGAACTGAAACTTCACTTCCCCAGTGGACCAGTTTATAGAGGGGTTATGAGCCTGAAGCCGAGGTATACTCAGGATCACAGGAAACAGGGGTGATGAGATCACATCAAAGGTTATAGGTTCCTTGTGCTGAAAAGAGGAGATGGCAAGCAAGGGCAGAGTCTCCTGGGTTACTTGATCCGACTTGATGCAAGAACCATCAGCCAGGAAAACGGATAGTCCATGGGCCTTCCTCCGAAAGGGTATGGTGTGTAGACTGGTAAAGGTGGGATCAATAAAACAACTGCAAGCCACAGAGTCAATAATGGCGCTGATGGAGACCGTCTTTTCCTGGAGCTGTAATGAGAGAGGGAGAGCAATGTGGATGGTGTTGACTGGCAAGGATACAGGGCTGGCAGACACAGAGGAGAGGCACTTGCGTGTCTTAACGGGGCAATTATTCACATAATGGCCGGACCCACCACAGTAGAGGCACAAGTTCAACTGCCGGCGATGAGCACGTTCTTCCGGCGACAAGGTCGGTCGCATAAGTCCAAGCTGCAACACGAGCTAATCGGTGACAGGAGCAGGGCTGACAGGATCCCCCTGTGGAACAGGTGGATAGCGGTGTAGCAAGAGTAGGGACTCTTGCGGTCATCCAAGCTGGGCGATGGAGTTGCTAGGAACGTTCAGATCTGCGTTCCCAGAGCCGGCGGTCGATTTGGATGCCGAGTGTGATCAGACCTTCCAGGGAATCTTTGATACCAACACGGGCAAGTCCCTCTGAGAGGCCCATGCGGAACTGGTGCCTCAGAGCTGACTCATTCCACTGGGTGTCTGCGCTCCAGCGTCTGAAGTCCGTAACATAGTCCTTGGCCGTTCTGCGGCCCTGCTGGTGCGCAGATAAGGCAGATTCAGCTGTGGAAGTTTGCTGGGGGTCTTCATACCGCTGTGCCATGGCCTCAAAGAAGGAGGGAAGAGATTGCCAGAGCACTGTCTCCTTCCAGGAGATGATGGACCCCAGGTCTGAGGCTCCCCTCGCAACAAAGAAATCACGAATCCCACCTTGGTAGCTTCCAAAGAAAAAGTCCTGAGCTGGAGAGCAAAATACAGCTGCCAGGCGTTGCGGAAAGCCCGGAACTTAGAACGGTCTCCCGAGAATCTTTCAGGAATAGGTACCCTTGGTTCTGGTGGAAGCATCATTACTGCAGGCTGGGAGGTGGGTTGAGCAGGAAGCGAAGGAGGTGCAGTGACCGTGGGACTGGAACCAGAAAGATGTTGAACCCGCTCCTCCAATCTGGTGTACCCTTCCTGGAGAGATTTCACGGCCTGAGTGAGGGCTGCAAGATGTGAACACATCTCCTTCATAGCAGAAGCTTCTTCCGCAGGCTCGGTCATGGCTGTTTGTACTGTTAGGTACCTGGGTGGTGAGCCTGACTTGATGGAAGACCTCTCTTACGAGACTGGTTCAGGGCCCGCTGGAGTGAAGACAGTGGTCCCATGAGCACAGCGGGGTAGGAGCGTCTGAGCAGATGCAGCAGCTGGTGCAGGCGGTGTAGATGGTCCTCCGGATGGCTGGAACTGCAGGAACAGGCAGAGGCTGGTAGGAGCTGGCAGAGCTGGCAGAAGTAGGTAGAGCAGAAGGACCAGCAGCAAGCCGGGTAGAAGGAGGCACAGAAACAACAGCAGCGGATCCTGGATGAACTCAGCATGCTTGGGACAAGCAGAGGGTTGGTCAGACAAGCCGGGTCAAAACAGGTAGGCAGTCAAGCATAAATGTCAGGCAAGGCACAGTCACAGGCTGTCAGGAACCATGAAACAGACTGAGACAGAAGTACAATCAAATCACACTTGTTTATTAATAAAAATAAGGTAAATAGGAAAAAAGTGTAGTCAAGCAAGCCAGAGTCCAGTAGCCAGATCGGGTAGTCAGCCAGTCCAAAGTTCATAAACCAGATCGGGTAATCAGCCAGTCCAGACATCGGATCCAAGGAGAGCAACTGCAAGCAGGATGGAAGCCAGGAGGGATGTTAGCAAGCCAGTCTTGAAACCACAGCAGGAGATGGTTCCTAGTGATGTGACCAAACGTGAAGGCAATGGAGAAATGAGCTGGAAGACTTTAAATAGGAAGGCCAGACGAGCATCATCGGGAACAGCTGGTAACTTTGGAGAGAGAAGAGAGCTAGCAGTTAGCCGACAGCTGAACGGCCAGGCCAGAGGAGGAAGGGCTAAGCCAGCCCTGACAGTACCCCCCCCCCCATGACCCCTCTCCCTCGGAGGGCCACCGGGCTTGAGGGGAAACCGTCTATGGAACTTGCGGAGGAGGACAGGGGCATGTACGTCAGAGGATGAAACCCAGGAGCGTTCCTCCGGATCGTACCCCTTCCAATGCACCAGGTACTGTATGCGCCCACGGAACCTACAGGAGTCAACAATGGATTGTACCTCATACTCCTCATGGTTCTCAACCTGAATAGGGTGAGGACGTGGCACCGAGGTGGTAAATCGGTTACAGACCAACGGTTTCAATAAGGAGACATGAAACACATTTGAGATGCGCATACTAGGAGGAAGTTCCAACGCGTAAGCTACTGGGTTAATCCTGCGAAGGATACGCAAAGGCCCAATAAAGCGAGGTGCAAACTTCAGTGAGGGAACATGAAGCCGGAGGTTGCGAGATGACAGCCAGACCCTGTCCCCAACCTGGTAGGAAGGCGCTGGCAGGCTACTGCGGTCAGCATGGAGTCTGTACCTATTATTAGCATGACGCAAAGCCTCCTGGACTTGTACCCAAGTGGAACGAAGACCACGGAGATGCTCCTCTAACGCAGGAATACACTGCGGAACAAACGAGTCAGGCAACATGGAAGGTTGGAAACCATAATTCGCCATAAATGGAGACAATCGGGAGGCAGAATTCAAGGCACTGTTGTGAGGAAACTCTGCCCAAGGTAATAGGTCAGACCAGTTGTTATGATGGTCATAAATATAGCAACGTAGGAATTGCTCCAAGGACTGATTGGCACGTTCTGCAGCCCCATTAGACTGCGGGCGATACGCAGAAGAGAACGCAAGCTGGATTCCCAACTGTGCACAAAAGGCTCACCAGAACCGGGAGACAAACTGACTGCCCCTATCCGAGACAATCACCTTGGGTAGCCCATGTAAGCGAAAGATCTCCCGAGCAAAAATGGAAGCCAGTTCCTTAGAGGTGGGCAACTTCTTAAGCGGAATACAATGACACATCTTTGAGAACCGGTCGACTACCATAAGGATAACAGTGTTGCCTTGGGAGTTGGGCAATGAAATCCATAGACAGGTGAGTCCAGGGCCTCTCTCCATTGGGTATGGGTTGTAGGAGGCCCACTGGAAGGTGTCGGGGAGTCTTACTCTGAGCACACACGGGACAGGCAGCTACGAAAGTAGTAACATCAGCCCGTAGACTAGGCCACCAGAATTGTTGGGAGATGGCCTAAATGAGTTGATTCTTCCCAGGATTGCCAGCTGCCTTGGGAGAATGGTAAGTCTGGAGCACTGCAGTACGGAGACTCTCTGGGACAAAGCAGCGGTCACAAGGTTTATCAGGAGGAGCATGGACCTGAGCAGCAAGAATTTTGTCATCCAAAGGAGAAGTAAGACTGGTGCAAACCGTAGCTAAGATACGATCAGGAGGAATCGTAGGAACCGGAACCGACTCTGACTTGGAAGTGGAGGAAAACTGTCGTGACAAGGCATCAGACCATACATTCTTAGTACCGGGTAAGAATGAGACAATGTAATTAAAGCTTGACAAGAAAAGAGCCCATTGCGCCCTTCTGGGAGAGAGTCGCTTAGCCTCAGACAAGAATGTAAGATTCTTATGGTCAGTAAGAATAAGAACGGGCACAGTGGTACCTTCAAGGAGATGTCTCCATTCTTTCAGGGCTAAAATGATCGCCAACAGCTCTCTGTCACCAATCTCATAATTGCACTCAGCAGGTGACAATTTCTTGGAAAAGTAGCCACACGGATGCATAGCGCTCTCAGAGTTAGGACGTTGAGACAGAAGGGCGCCAACTCCAGTCTCAAAAGCATCAACCTTTAGGATAAAAGGTAATGTAGGATCAGGATGTGCCAACACAGGAGCAGAAACAAAGGCAGCCATGAGAGTCTCAAAGGCCTTAATGGACTCCGGAGACCAACTCTGTGGGTTACCGTCCTTTCTGGTCATATCAGTCAGAGGCTTGACCAGAGACGAGAAGTTACAAATAAACTTCCGATAGTAGTTGACAAAGCCCAGGAAACGCTGCAGAGGATGTAAATCCACGGGTCGAGGCCACTGTAGGACTCCCAAAAGTTTCTCTGGGTCTATTGAAAAACCAGCAGTGGAAATGACATAGCCCAGGAATGTAACCTGTTCACGATGGAACTCGCACTTCTCCAGTTTACAATAGAGATTGTTCTCTCTTAGTTTCTGAAGTACACGACCGACATCTGTGTGGTGGCTCTCCAGGGACTTGGAAAATATGAGGATATCATCGAAATAAACCACCACACACAACTGCAACAAATCTCGGAGGACATCGTTAATAAATTCCTGGAAAACTGCCAAGGCGTTACAAAGGCCAAAAGGCATTACCAGGTATTCATAATGGCCTGTTCTGGTATTAAACACAGTCTTCCACTCGTCGCCCTCCTTAATGCGCACGAGATTGTATGCCCCTCTCAGGTCAAGCTTCGTGAAAACCGTTGCTCCCTTGAGGCGATCAAAATAACTAGATTGAGACCCCTATAATCTATACAAGATCTCAGTTCACCACTCTTCTTTTTCACCAAGAAGAAACCAGCACCAGCAGGAGACGAGGATTTGTGGATGAAACCTCGAGAAAGTGCATCAGCAACATACTACTCCATGGCCTTATCCTCCAAGACCGACAAAGGGTAAACCCGGCCACGAGGAGGTATGGCACCAGGTTGAAGGTCAATTGCGCAATCATAAGGGCGGTGTGGAGGCAAACTACCGGCTTGACCTTTATCAAAGACATCGCCAAAATCATGGTACTCCTTTAGCAGGGAGGGGAGTGAAGTGGATCACAGGACCTTGGATACCTTCAGGAAGCATGTCTCACTGCATTGTGGTGACCAGGAGAGAACTGAGCCAATCAAAAGAGGGGTTGTGCCTCTGTAACCAAGGATAACCAATAACCAGCGGAAATCTGGGTGAGGAAATAACTTGGAATTGGATTATCTCATGGTGAAGAGCCCCTACGGCCATGGACAACGGAACCGTCTCATCAGTCACATGGGCAGGCTGTAAAGGTCTCCCGTCAAGAGCCTCAATGGCAAGTGGAGTGTCACACAGCTGCAGCAGAATCGAGTGCTGCGAAACAAATGCAGCATCAATGAACAGGCCTGCAGCCCCAGAGTCGATTAAAGCCTGTATCTCAATGGGCGACTCAGCCCAAGAAAGTATGACCAAAACCAGGGGCTTATCCTTTTGGCTGAGCCTTAATAGCAGTGTTGAAGCCAAACTATTGCTCAAGCAGGGCATGCAACTTCTGATGGTACCTGAGCTATGTGCATTGGGCTACGGTCAGAAGGGGGGTTAAAATCCCCCCAAGAATAGAGCTAAAAGAGTCCCCCTCTAGCTCTGGTAAATCGACGCATCTCTACAGATGGCATCCTCCCCTGAGAAGGAGTAACTGGTTAGAATGAGCATCAGGGGCTTAAAATGTTTACAATTGTTTTCAACACTGCAACCCCTGTGTATTTTCCAAGAGTTTTTTTTTTCCCCTCAGCCATGATGGGTTTTAAAAAAAACTTTTTTTAACGCCCTTAATTGACAGGTTCTCTTTCATTGCCCAGGACCCTCAAACGGGGGAACTAGGGGCGGGAGAAGACGAATCCCTTCAGGGAACCGTGGATGACTCCTCTTCTGAGGTGTCAAATGTGGGAGTACCAGGTGGTTTCAATATCATGCTATATGGTCCACTCTGCATTTATGCTCCCTTTACTGAGTGTTTGGGCTCATTAAAGCCTCCTTAGACTGTGCATACTTTTTACTGTTCATTTATTGTCAGAAAAGCCTTTTTGTATCTGTGAAGATCTCCCAGATAAATGTTGTTTTCCTCCTAAGAACGTTTTTACACTTTATCCTATGATGGAGGGAATTTACGAAGTACGGTATACTAGCAATTAATGCAGTATCCTCTGTGAATAAGAGCTGTTATCGGGAGACAATACTTTAATGGTTAGGCATCCAATGAATAAAGTTGGAATTCCTGTTAAAAAATAAAAATAAAAAACTTTTTTTCTCTGGCAGATTGAGCAGCCTGGCTGACAGTAATTGCTTAATGGTTGTGAGGCCAGTTTAACAGGTATTCTAGGTATCCTGCTCAGCAGGCCCAGAATTCTGGCAGCTTTATGCTTGCAATAATTGCTTGTGAGTTCCTTTTGTAGAACTTCCACAACGTGCTCATGCAGGTGCTGGTTTATAAACTAGCCAAACGCACAATTGCTGTCATGCCTACGGCGATTTCTACCTGCATAGGAGACCACTTAGGAAAACCAGGTGCTATACACGGTTCTGTGCACATTGTTTCTAAACACAAACCGCTTGACGCATGAGTGCAGGAATGCACATCAGCGGAGGATAAACTTCCTTTCACCATGCAGAAACTCCTGGCTAGTCTTCCTTTTGCGGTGGAACAGCTATTTGATGTTTGGATAATTCCTCCAAAGAAATTCTAGTGGGGAAAAGTACCCCTTTTTTTGTCCATTTTAAGTAAAGGTGTAAATATATATATTTAAAAAAAAACAAACATAAAAAAAAAGCTTTTTTTTGTGCCAGGGACATCAGGCTCCAGGCAGTCACTATGGCTTATGCCATCAAGTTCAATAGGTAATCCTCAGATACTAGGGGATACTGTAGCCTCCTTATCAGGAGATGTTCCGCTAGCTCAATAGGGGGAATTCTTCTGCAGTTCTCAGATCTGACAGGAAGACGAATGGGGGACTTCCACAATAGCTCCAATCTGGAGTTCCAAGAGTTCCTGTCTCGTTTTTTTTTTCCCTCAGATTAAACATTCATAAGGATCCAGAGAAAAATACCTCTTTCTCTCCGCATGGAATTTATCCGATCAGTAGTCTCCTTCCTACTAGAGGGAGAACTTTGGGCGTCTATCTGTCAGAAACCATGAATCAGACTGAGACAGAAGTACAATTAAATTACACTTGTTTATTAATAAAAATAAAAAGGCAAATAGAAAAAGCGTAGTCAAGCATAGCCAGAGTAACCAGATCGGGTAGTCAGCCAGGCCAGAAGTCAGGGATCCAAGTAGAGCAACAGCAAGCAGGATAAGGAGCCAGAAGGGATGTCAGCAAGCCAGTCTTTAAACAAACTGCAGGAGATGGTGTTTAGTGATGTGACCAAGGGGAAGGCAGAGGTGAAGTGAGCTGGAAGGCTTTAAGTAGGCAGGTCAGACGAGCATCATCAGGAACAGCTGGTAACTGTGGAGAGAGAAGAGAGTTGGCAATTATCCGACATCTGAGCGGCCGGTCCAGAGAAGAAAGGGTTAAGCCAGCCCTGACACTATCGCTGTCTAGGATGCTTATCTTCATGTGCCGATCTTCCCTGCTCACCAGAATTTTCTACGCTTCGAGGTAGAAAATCTTAATTTACAGTTTGTAGCTCTACCTTTTCGAGGTAGCTTCTGCACCTTGAGTGTGTATAAAAATCTTGGCCCCTCCTTTAGCCAGGTTAAGGGCTCAAAGTATAACGATACTAGCCTACTTAGACGATCTACCCTCGATAGGTCAATCGGTAGCCCGTTTGGTAACCAGACCTTGGTTTAAAGTCAGCTACCTGGAATACTTTTGTTGGATCCTCAACCTAGTAAGATTGCAGTACTTAGGGCTGATCATAGATACAGTCTGCTAAAGGGTATTTTTACCCCAGGTTTGAATCGGTTCCTTAACCACTTGCCGACCGCCTCACGCCGATGTACGTCGGCAGAATGGCACGGGCAGGCATAAGCACGTACATGTACGTGCTTTGCCTCCCGCGGGTCGGGGGCCCGATCGGGCCCCCGCCCGGTGCCTGCGGCGGTCGGTTTTCGTTCGGGAGCGATCCCGGACGAGGGGACGGCCATTCATTCATGGCCACCCCCTCGCGATCGCTCCCGACGAATGGAAATCCCCGGTGACATCACTTCCTCTCCTGTAATGTAAACACAGGAGAGGAAGTGATGTATTCTCTCCTCCGTGTCGGTATTTTTCGTTCCGACACGGAGGAGAGCGGATCAGTGAGTTGCACCAACACATCCCACACACAGTAGAACATGCCAGGCACACTCACACCCCCCCTTTACCCCCCGATCACCCCCCCAATTACCCCTGCCCCCCAGTCACAGTGACACCAATGTCATTTTTTTTATTTTTTTTTTTGCATTGGTGTCATTTGTGACTGTAATAACTGTTAGGGCAGTTAGGGTTAGCCCGCTTTAGTTCTAATGTACCCCCCTAACCCCCCCAATAAAGGTTTAACCCCGTGATCACCCCCCGTCGCCAGTGTCACTAAGGCTGGGTTCACATTGCAGCGGTTTATGAGAACGAATGTGATTCGCACCGCACTGCAGTGCAAATCACATCCGATCTCTGTGCGATTCGAGTTCAGCCATTCGCCGCACCCGCCGCACCCGCCACACCCGCCGCACCCGCCGCAAATTCGCACGGGACCCTTTTTTTGGCCCGCAGCAGAATCGGATCGCATGGGTGTTCACACCATGCGATCCGAGTTTGCAGATCGCACTGCGATATGCGAACTGATCTGGGGGTGTCAGTAACATTTCACTGACACTCCCAGCAGTTCGCATAGGGCAGTGTGAACTGCCGCCGGGAGGCATGCGATGCGGGAACCCGCCGCGGATTCGCGGCGTTTCCGCATCGCTCCAGTGTGAACCCAGCCTAATAAGCGATCATTTTTCTGATCGCCGTATTAGTGTCACAGGTGACGCTAGTTAGGCAGGTAGGTATTTAGGTTCGCCGCAGCTTTTTATAGCGCTAGGGACCCCCATATACTACCGCATAAAGCCCCCTGATTGCCCCCTAGTTAACCCTTTCACCAGTGATCACCATATAACTGTTACAGGTGACGCTGGTTGGTTAGTTATTTTTTTATAGTTTCAGGGCACCCGCCATTTATTACCTAATAAAGGTTTAACCCCCTGATCACCCGGCAGGTGTCATTTGTGACTAATAACTGTTAGGGCAGTTAGGGTTAGCCCCCTTTAGTTCTAAGGTACCCCCCTAACCCCCCCAATAAAGGTTTAACCCCGTGATCACCCCCCGTCGCCAGTGTCACTAAGGCTGGGTTCACATTGCAGCGGTTTATGAGAACGGATGTGATTCGCACCGCACTGCAGTGCAAATCACATCCGATCTCTGTGCGATTCGAGTTCAGCTATACAGATAGTATGGCTGAATTCGTGTCGCACCCGCCGCACCCGCCGCAAACTCGCACGGGACCCTTTTTTTGGTCCGCAGCAGAATCGGATCGCATGGGTGTTCACACCATGCGATCCAAGTTTGCAGATCGCACTGCGATATGCGAACTGATCTGGGGGTGTCATTAACATTTCACTGACACTCCCAGCAGTTCGCATAGGGCAGTGTGAACTGCCGCCGGGAGGCATGCGATGCGGGAACCCGCCGCGCATTCGTGGCGTTCCCGCATCGCTCCAGTGTGAACCCAGCCTAATAAGCGATCGTTTTTCTGATCGCTGTATTAGTGTCACAGGTGACGCTAGTTAGGCAGGTAGGTATTTAGGTTCGCCGCAGCTTTTTATAGCGCCAGGGACCCCCATATACTACCGCATAAAGCCCCCTGATTGCCCCCTAGTTAACCCTTTCACCAGTGATCACCATATAACTGTTACAGGTGACGCTGGTTGGTTAGTTATTTTTTTATAGTTTCAGGGCACCCGCCATTTATTACCTAGTCTCACTAGTGTACCCCTAAATTTAGGGGTGTCTACTTTCTAAAATGGGGTCATTTGGGGGGGGGGGTTTGTGCCATCTTGGCATTTTATGGCCTTCAAAACTGTAACGCCCTTAGAAAGCCTGAAGGCGGTGCTTGGTTTTTGGGGCCCCGTACGCGGCTAGGCTCCCAAAAAGTCCCACATATGTGGTATCCCCGTACTCAGGAGAAGCAGCAGAATTTATTTTGGGGTGTCATTTCACATATGCCCATGGCATGCGTGAGCAATATATCATTTAGTGACAACTTTGTGAAAAAAAAAAAAAGTTTGTAATTTTCCCGCAACTTGTGGCAAAATATAAAATATTCCATGGACTCAACATGCCTCTCAGCAAATAGCTTGGGGTGTCTACTTTCTAAAATGGGGTCATTTGTGGGGGTTTTGTGCCATCTTGGCATTTTATGGCCTTCAAAACTGTAATAGGTAGTGAGAAGTGAACTCAAAAAATTACGCCCTTAGAAAGCCTGAAGGCGGTGCTTGGTTTTCGGGGCCCCGTACGCGGCTAGGCTCCCAAAAAGTCCCACATATGTGGTATCCCCGTACTCAGGAGAAGCAGCAGAATTTATTTTGGGGTGTCATTTCACATATGCCCATGGCATGCATGAGCAATATATCATTTAGTGACAACTTTGTGAAAAAAAAAAAAAAAAAAAAAAAGTTTGTAATTTTCCCGCAACTTGTGGCAAAATATAAAATATTCCATGGACTCAACATGCCTCTCAGCAAATAGCTTGGGGTGTCTACTTTCTAAAATGGGGTCATTTGTGGGGGTTTTGTGCCATCTTGGCATTTTATGGCCTTCAAAACTGTAATAGGTAGTGAGGCGTGAAATCAAAAATTTACGCCCTTAGAAAGCCTGAAGGCGGTGCTTGGTTTTCGGGGCCCTGTACGCGGCTAGGCTCCCAAAAAGTCCCACATATGTGGTATCCCCGTACTCAGGAGAAGCAGCAGAATTTATTTTGGGGTGTCATTTCACATACGCCCATAGCATGTGTGAGCAATATATCATTTAGTGACAACTTTGTGTAAAAAAAAAAAAAAAATTTTTTTTTTGTCATTATTCAATCGCTTGAGGCAAAAAAATAAAATATTCAATGGGCTCAACATGCCTCTTATCAATTTCCTTAGGGGGTCTACTTTCCAAAATGGGGTCATTTGGGGGGGTTTTGTACTGCCCTGTCATTTTAGCACCTCAAGAAATGAGATAGACAGTCGTAAACTAAAAGCTGCGTAAATTCCAGAAAACGTACCTTAGTTTGTAGATGTGACAACTTTTGCGCAAACCAATAAATATACAATTATTGACTTTTTTTTTACCAAAGACATGTGGCTGAATACATTTTGGCCTAAATGTATGACTAAAATTGAGTTTATTGGATTTTTCTAATAACAAAAAGTAGAAAATATCATTTTTTTCAAAATTTGCGGTCTTTTTACGTTTATATCGCAAAAAATAAAAATCGCAGAGGCAATCAAATACCATCAAAAGAAAGCTCTATTTGTGGGAAGAAAAGGACGCAAATTTTGTTTGGGTACAACATTGCATGACCGCGCAATTACCAGTTAAAGCAGCGCAGTGCCAAAGTGTAAAAAGACCTCTGGTCATTTACCAGCAAAATGGTCCGGTCTGAAAGTGGTTAATGAACAGATTCGGTGAGTTAAAACAAGGCGGAATCCTTCTGTTTATCTTTGCATGTGCTTGTCAGGAATGATGGTGGAAGAAGGTAGTTCCTTATGCGCAGTTCCATTCAAGACTGCTGCAAAACAGTATCCTGTCAACTTGGAACAAGAAGATCGAAACTCTGGACTTTCCATTGCGTTTATTCGTGTCAGAGCCTCATTTGACGGTCAATATCCAAAAATCTTCTAAAAGGGAGATCCTTTCTACCAGTTACCTGAAAAGTGGTAACAGATGCAAACCCTTGGGGCTGGGGAGCAGTCCTGGAAGAAGGGTCTGTCCAAAGGAAATGGTCCAGATTAGAGATGACCTTGCCCATCAATATTCTAGAGATTTGGACAGTACGCCTGGCCCTGGAGGCCTGGACGCTCAGACTATTGTCTTGCCAGAATCCAGCCTATGGCCACATCACCCTGAAAGCGCCCAATCTCATCTGATCTCGGAGGCTAAGCAGGGTCGGGCCTGGTTAGTACCTGGATGGGAGACGACCACCTGGGAATACCAGGTGCCGTAGGCTCAGTCTGACAATACCACAGTGTTGGCTTATATCAATCACCAAGGGATCACGAGAACTCATGCAGCCCAGAAAGAGGTGAATTTTTTTCTGTCTTGGGCAGAAAACAACATTCCTTGCCTATCAACAATTTCATTCCAAGAATGGAGAATTCATTAGGTGGACTACTTGAGTCGTCAACTATTGTTTCCGGGAGAATGGTTCCTTTACCCCAGCATCATGCCAAGAATGGGGAGTTCCGGACATGGATCTATTGCATCCGGTATTCCATCCTTCCTTACAAACGCTAAATTTAACGGTTTGGCTATTGAGACCCACAGTCTAAAATAAGCCCGTGGGCTGTCAACTTCAGTAGTTTCTACTTTGGTTATGCTAGAAAGCCGGCTTCCAATGTCATATACTAATGAGTCTGGAAGGCATATGTCTCCTGGTGTGTATCAAGGGGTTGGCAACCCAGGAAATATGTCATAGGTAGGATCCTTGAATTTCTACAGATGGGATTATAAATGAAGCTGGCCCTGAGTACTATCAAAGGCCAGGTATCGACCTTATCAGTGGTTTTTTTTTTTCCCAACAACCACTTGCTTCTCACGCTCTGGTTCGTAACATGTTCAGGGGGAAACATGGATTAATCCTCCAGTTAGGTCACCCCTGAATCCTTGGGACTTGAGATTAGTCCTGTCAGCTTTACAAAAACAGCCTTTTTTTGAGCGTATATAGGATTTTTCCCTTGGTCCTCTTGACGAGGAAAATATTTTTCCTGGTTACCATATCTTCTGCAAGAAGAGTATCGGGGTTGATTGCTCTTTCTTGTAAAGAGTCATATTGTATTATTCTTAAGGATAAGATTGTATTGCGGCCTCATCCTAATTTCCCTTACAAAGGTAGTGGTCAGGTTTTTTTCATTTAAATCTGGATATTGTTCTGCCTTAATTTTTTTCAGAACTTCGTTCTCTGAAAGAAAGGTCACTACATTCTCTTGATGTGATGAGAGCGATCAAGGTGCATTTAAGGGTGACCGCTCAGATGCATAAAAACTAATTATTATTTATTTTTTTTGTGTTGCCTGACGGTCCTAAAAGACAGGCAGCATCGGAATCTACAACTTCTTGGTGGATTCGTCAAGTGATTGTTTAACCACTTAAGGACCGCCTCATGCCGATATATATGTCGGCAGAATGGTGCTCCCGACCCAATCCTGAGCTCCATGACCGTGGGACCAGCGAATCCAATCGCCGCTGGTGTCCTGCGATCGGTTCACAGAGCTGAAGAACGAGAAGTCTGTGTAAACAAACCTCTCCCCGTGTTTCCTAGTGTGGCTGTCACCGATCGTCTGTTCCCTTTTATAGGGAAAGACGATCAGTGACGTCACATGCCAGGCCACGCCCCTATAATAAAAAACCACATAACGTCACACACAACCCCTACACTGCCCCCTTGTGGTTAACTCCTTCACTGCCAGTGTCATTTACACAGGAATCGGGGCATTTAAAGAGCACTGATTGCTGTATAAATGACAATGGTCCCAAAAATGTCCGATGTGTCTGCCATAATGTCGCAGTCACAATAAAAAGCGCTGATTGCTGCCATTACTAGTAAAAAAAAAATATTAAAAATGCTATAAAACTATCCCCTATTTTGTAAACGCTATAACATTTGCGCAAACCAATCAATAATCGCTAATTGCGTTTTTTTTTTTTTTTTTTACCAAAAATATGTAGAAGAATACGTATCGGCCTAAACTGAGGGAAAAACATTTTTTTTTATATATTTTTGGGGGATATTTATTATAGTAAAAAGTAAAAAATATTGCATTTTTTTCAAAATTGTCGCTCTATTTTTGTTTATAGTGCAAAAAATAAAAAACGCAGAGATTATCAAAGACCACCAAAAGAAAGCTCTATTTGTGGGAAAAAAAGGACGCCAATTTTGTTTGGAAGCCACGTCGTACGAGCGCACAATTGTCAATTAAAGTGACGCAGTGTTGAATCGCAAAAAGGAGCCTGGTCCTTTTGGCTACAAATTGGTCCGGGGCTTAAGTGGTTAAGCCTTTGGCTTAAAAGAAGAGAATTCCTCCTTTTTTCATTTTTTAAGGCACTCCACCAGGGCCGTTAGTGCTTCTTGGGTAGTGCATCACCAAGACTCCATGGCTCAGATCTGCAGGGCCACAACTTGGTCTTCAGTCCATACATTTACCAGATTCTTTCAGATGTAGATGTAATGGATCATGAGGATATCGCCTTTGGGCACAGTTTACTGCGGGTTTCAGTATGAGTTCTCTAGTCTTTTGTTGTCCTATTATTGTTGTGTCTCCCTCCCTTCAGTTGGCATTGCTATGGGACATCCCACATAGTAACTACTATGGATCTGTGTCCCCTGATGTATGAAAAGAAAACAGGCTTTTTAAAAACAGCTTACCTGTAAAATTATTTTCTTTGAAGTACATCAGGGGACAGAGGTCCCTCCCTTCTTGGTATACAGGTATATTGCTTTGATACAAAACTGAAGTATTCCCACCAGTGGGAGGGGTTATATAGGGAGTGCACTTTTTAATTTAGGGCGTGCCAGTGTTCATCACCTGAAGATGGCCTGTAACCCACATAGTAACTACTATGGCTTTGTGTCCCCTGATGTACTTCATAGAAAAGGTAAGCCGTTTTTAAAAATCCTATTTTTTAAATATTTTCGGTCTTTAATTACTTGTATAATAAGTAAAATATGAAAACCCAGTGATCATTAAATACCACCAAAAGATGCTCTATGGGTCTCAAATAATGACATAAATTTGAGTACAGGGCTACATGACCAAGTATTAAAGTATCACAAGAAGCATTGGAAATGAAAAAATTGCCTGGTAATGAATTGGGTATATACCAGGGACATGCAGTCACGGGAGGCAGCTTCGATCTAGCTTCGAGGGTTTTAGCCCAGCGACCTGGGGTCACAGAGACCCCAAATTTGGGGGGTAGGTAGCTATAGTCCTACCCCACTACTGGGACTCCTATGACCTATGGCTCCTTGTGAAGCCTGTCAGAAGCTACATACAAAGCGGCCAGTTTAAATACAATCTGGCACACTCTGTTTGCAGCAGACTGAGAGGATGAGCTCAGAGTACCTCTCCTCACTTCTTGTCAGAGGCACTGAGCTCAATGGACAGCTTGGAGTCTTGGACCAATGACAAAGTACCATTGGTGCAAGCTGTCCAATAAAAATGCTGCAGTGGAGGCTGTCCTCTCACTGCAGTGTCATAGAAGGGGCATGTGTATAAAAGACACATGCTCCCTGCCAGCCCAGCCCGCTTAACTACAAGGACAAAAACATGGGTTTATGGGTATAAGATTTATCCACAAACCCATGTTTTTCTCACACAGTTAAGAGTAAGAATGAGAATCTGCTGCTGTTGAAAAGGTACTATTTTAATCAAGCTAAATCATATATTTATATGCTATATGTTATAACATAATTTATTATTTATCTATTTACTGTGAAATTACTGGTTGGAAGTTATAACTTCAAACTTCAGTAATTTGTCCATTAAGCCACCTGCTTGAGTACAGTTTTTGAAAATATAGCAACAAACCTTAAAAAACAATATATAATTATTTGTATATTACTTACCATAAGCAATTACCCCTTGCCACCCAGGCCAATTCTGACACTTCTCTCCTACATGTAAAAATCATAATTTTTTTCTGCTCATCTCTCTCTCTCTCTCTCTCTCTCTCTCTCTCTCTCTCTCTCTCTCTCTCTCTCTCTCTCTCTCTCTCTCTCTCTCTCTCTCTCTCTCTCTCTCTCTCTCTCTCTCTCATATATATATGTATATAATCATCTCTATATTTTAGCAGACATCCTAGAGACTCAAATGGTGGTCGTTGCAACTTTTTATGTCACACTCTTTCCAAATGTGGTGTTTTTGGAAAGAAACTATTTCATGAATAAAAAAAATCTAAAGTTAGCCTGTTTTTAGTTTGTTTTGTTTTTTAGTACTTAAAGTGGAGTTCCACCCAAAAGTGGGACGCTCGCTTATATGCTTCCTCCCCCTTCCTGATCTCCCAGAAGTTCGACCCCCCCCGCCACTGGGTCAATTAGAAAGCTCAACACGCTCCACGCATGCGCAGTTGAGAACCAGGAGTGAAGGCGAAAGTCCAGACTGCCATTTTCCCGTACTAGTAATGGTGGCAGCAGCACCCAGGAGTCAATCCGAAGATTGGCTGGGGTGCTAACATTGTGGTTACAGAGGAGGCCTAGTGCTAGAATTATCGATCTCTCACAAATTTTCCCCCTCGGTTTCTGAGCGGTGCTGGCTATGTGGAAGGGAGACGGACAAGTTCACCATATTTGGTGTAGCTTCACATCACTCCAGCCATTTTGGCATAAGGTACATGATGGAATCAAAAAGGTATCCTCTCTCCCGCTGGAGTTTTCTCCAGCGCAGTATCTAATATACCTGTCTAAAACCTCTAAAAAACACTACTACAAATCGATTGCGATGCATATAGTCAACGCTACAAAGATGTGTGTACCAGTTCACTGGTGGTCGACATCCCTGCCTTTAATGACAGAATGGTTTCAGTGAATAAACCGTGTGGTGTAGATGGAGGAGCTGATCTACCTCACCTCACTTTAGAAAAGATCTCGAAAATTCACTGCCACATGGAAACCATGGACGGCCTTTAAAAGCTCTCAATTATTCAAGGTGCTTACACGTAGCGCAACGTGACTTACCAGAGGACTATTAAATCATTGACTCGGAAGGTCACCCCTGCGTTACACTGATGATGTGACATTTCTTACTGATGTGACTTCTAGACAATGGAGACGGCAGTTGGTGATGTCCTCACCCCCTTTCCCTTACCTGCTGCTGTCCGTCTCAATCCACCCAGCAATCCTTCCAACCCCAACTTTTTTTTCTTTAATTTATTTCTCTTCCCCCTGCCCACTCAGATCGGCTGGCCAAGGCCCATGAGGGATGTATATAACCCCCCCCCCCCCCCCCCACCACACAGAGGAATGTATTATTGCTTAGAAATGGTTAATTTTCTTTTCTTTTTTTCCTCTGTCTTGCTCACCTTCTGAGCTTTCCCGGTCTGAGCTCCACTGTTATTACATGCACTTGTGACTTTGTAAACTACGTATTACCCTTTCTCTTTTTTTTTTTTTTCTTTTCTTTTCCATCGCTGTGAAAATTCAATAAACTGTTTATGCAAAAAAAAAAATGTAAAAAAAAAATCACTGCTCTCGCTCTAATGGTGGGTGGTGTATGTAACCTGTGTGTATCTGGCTCTGATACTAGCCAGTGCCTCACCAGCCACTGACCTCACTGCACGTCCCTGGTCGATACAGGCTGGTAATTGGCTAAAATAATTAGCCTTTGTTTGGGATACAGTACTAACATTTCTGTTAATATTCCATAATTAAAAATAAATTTTTCATATAAAAAAAAAAAACTTATAAGGAGTCTGCATTTGTAGTGTACATTTAATTAGGTTATTGTATGTACACAATATATTGCCTTCAAGGATGGTTATTGTCCCCTACTGTGGGGACTGCAGATATAAACTACCAGAAGACTTGTCACTGCTTTTGTTTATTCGGGGTGAACTCTTTGTAATGCCCTGGGTCGAACATATGGAGCCTTTTCAGAGGATTGTGGAGAATGCTGGCTAAGGGCAGGCTGCGGAAGTCAGCCGGTAGATTGGTCTGCATATGATTTCTGCAATTTTATTTTTTTTAACATTTCTTGAAAAAGTTGATGGGGAGGAAAGTTAAATTGTTTCACTTCAAACTACATAAAAAATAAAATAAAAAAAAAAGTGTATTAAGAGATCTTCTTAAAGCTATAATGCAGAACTTCCCACTTTTACTAAAATTCATATCAGGATTCAGAGATGTGAAATCATCTAACACCGTGTCCAGTTCCTGGTTTCCCTTGAAGGCATTAGTGATGTAACCTCAATCACACAGATGACACTATCATTGGTGCTTTCGGGGATATTTTCAACCCAAGTTGCAAGATCTTGCAGTATTTTCATACTTTCCACATGCTGTATAAAGTGCATGACGTCATGTACCATATAGTGTTAACCTCATTGGTTGTTTAAAAAGAAAAAAAAATTGGTGAATTTTTAATGTACAGCAAATGTGCGCTCCATCTCATGTGTACAGTGCTTACTGCACAATGTATTAGATAATTTTGGTATTTTTGTAAGGGTTGTGTGTCCCAAGAGACTCCCTATTCCCGAAGCCAGAACATTTTTGACTTTCTATAATTTTATGTTTTTAATCTTATTCTATGACTTTTTTTCTGCAAATCTTTTAACATGCAGTGTGACTGCCCTCTTGTGGATACAACTAGTAATACAATTCTTGTTAGACAGGAAAACACTTTTGTGCCCTGTAAGAGAACACGTATGGTTTAATACAGTTTAAAACAGTGACTGTATCCCACAGATGACATGGTAAGGCATAAATAGTGAAATGCTCCTATATTTTGAGAGAGATTTCCAAAAGCTTATATTTTTATTGCCACACAGGCGGTTTCAGTCAACACGGATGAAGCAAGGGTGAAATTTAGGGATGGATCATTCCTTCAGTACAGCCAACTTCTAATTGCTACTGGCAGCAGGTAAAAAGAAAAAACATACAAATTATATATGCTCATGTATGATGTATTTTTATGTGTGTTTTATATATTTTATCTTAAACAAAAAAATGCAGGTATTTTATAGAATAATAAAACCCATCATACTTTCTTCAAACTTAAAGCATTCAAACTAAAAATGCATTTTTATTTTAAGAAATTAATAAACCTGAATTGTATGATAAGAAAATAGTCTAAATACAAGAGACCTACAGTATCTCACAAAAGTGAGTACACCCCTGACATTTTGACAACACTGAAGAAATTACACTTTGCTATAATAAGTAAAGTAGTAATGTACAGTTTGTATAACAGTGTAAACTTGCTGTCCCCTCAAAATAACTCCACACACAGCCATTAATGTCTAAACCTCTGGCAACAAAAGTGAGTACACTCCTAAGTGAAAAAGTCCAACTTGGGCCCAAAATATCAATATTTTGTATGGCCACCATTATTTTCCAGCACTGCCTTAAGCCTTTTGGGCATGGAGTTCACCAGAGCTTCACAGGTTGTCACTGGAGTTCTCTTCCACTCCTCCATGATGACGACATGGAGCTGGTGGATGTTCAAGACCTTGAGTTCCTCCACCTTCCATTTGAGTATGCCCCACAGATGCTCAATAGGGTTTAGGTCTGGAGACATGCTTGGCCAGTCCATCCCCTTTACCCTCAGCTTCTTTAGCAAGGCAGTGGTCATCTTGGAGGTGTGTTTGGGGTCGTTATGTTAGAATACAGCCCTGCGGCCCAGTCTCCAAAGGGAGGGGATTGTGCTCTGCTTCAGTATGTCACAGTACATGTTGGCATTCATGGTTCTCTCAGTAAACTAGCTCCCCAGTGCCAGCAGCACTCATGTAGCCCCAGACAGTAAATTTACACTGTTATACAAGCTGTACACTCACTACTTTACATTGCAGTGTCATTTCTTCAGTGTTGTCACATGAAAAGATATAATAAAATATTTACAAAAATGTGAGGCGTGTACTCGCTTTTGTGAGATACTTTATATATTGCATGTCTTCCTTGAATCTAGGAGTGCTTTGAGTACTGCATTTCTCCCAGATCTGTGCAGTAATCAAGTGTGAAGCTTTGCCTCTGTGCGGGAATGTCCTGTAGTAAAGACCAGTCACTGCTGTTCTCTCCTTGTATAGTAGGGATGAGCCCGATGTTCGAGTCGAACGTAAGGGTGTTTGCCGAATAGTGAACAATTTGGGTTGACGAGAGCGCCCCCCCTCCCGTACCAGGCCACATGCCCTCAACATGGGGGGTAGCCCCCCAAAGCACCTTCTCCCCATTTTAATGGGGACAAGGGCCTCATCCCCACAACCCTTGTCCGGTGGTTGTGGGGGTCTGCGGGCGGGGAGCTTATCAGAATCTGGAAGCCCCCTTTAACAAGGGAGTCCCCAGATCCCGGCCTTTCCCCCCCCCCCATGCGAAATGGTAACGGGGTAAAAATGTACCCCTACCATTTCACAAAAAAAAGGTGTGAAAATGGTAAAAATTACATGACATGGCTTGGGACAAGTCATTTTCTAAAAAATATAAAAATAAAAATGTCCCACGAAGTCTACTCATCTTTTTCTCTCACTCCAACGGACCGTAAAACACGGTGATGTAAACAGGTGACCCCACCCCCTCTGACGCTACGGGAATGTCCCTGTGTGTCAGAGGGGGGCAGGGTCACCCAGGGACGTCACATGTGGCCCCGCCCTCAGTTATAAAAGAACTGTCACATGAGTGGATGGCCATTACGGCGGATGCCTCCCATGGAGGCTGATCGGTGGTGGCATGCGGCTTTTTTTTTTTTTTTTTTTACTTTTTCAATCTACGGATCGAAAGACGATGAGTAGACTTTGTGGTACATTTTTATTCTTTTATTTTTTAATAAAGGACTTGTCCCAAGCCGTGTCATGTCATTTTTACCATTTTCACCCTTTTTTATTTTTTTTGTGAAATGGTAGGGGTACATTTGTACCCCTTTACCATTTCACACGGGGGGGGGCGGGATCTGGGGGTCATCTTGCCCCCCCTCTTTTCCTGCAGCCAGCCAGGTTGCGTGGTCTGGTATGGATTTTTGGGGGGACCCCCATGGTTTATGGTTTGGACGTTCCCCTTAATAATCATACCAAAGGGCCTGTTAATGGACTGTGGGGGAATCCCATGCCGTTCTTTTCAATGACTTTTATGTGTATTGCTGGGACCGACAATTCATTCTAGCTGCGAGTATTTTTAAATAACTTTTTTTTCTTTTAGAAATGTAATTTTGTGCAAAGACTGTTGTAAACATGGGAAACACGTGCCACTTTATAGGCATACTATAGACACCCCCCAGGCACGAAATTTAAAGGAACACTTTTATTGTTTTACTGCATTATTAACCAGTTCCCGACTGGGGCATGCCGATGTACATCGCCAGAATGGCACGGGCAGGAATTTTGGCGTACGGGTTCGTCCATTTTTAAATGCCGCTCTGCCATCGGGACCCCCGTGGGGATACCCCCAATCGTCTCTCGGGGCGGCTGAACTGGGAGATACCGTTGTAAACAGCATCTCCCCGTTCTGCCTAGCAACAAGTGACACTGATCTCTGCTCCGTGTGATTGGAGCAGAGATCAGTGTTCACTAACACAAAGCCCAGCCCCCCACAGTTAGTAACATGCCCTTAGGAACGCTTAACCCCTACACTGCCACCCCTGGTTAACCCCTTCACTGCCAGTGTAATTTACACAGGAATCAATGCATTTGTATAGCATTGATTGCTGTATAAATGACAATTTAGGGGTTAAGTGTGTCCTAGGGGTGTGTTACTAACTGTGGGGGGCTGGGCTGTGTGTTAGTGAACACTGATCTCTGCTCCAATCACATGGAGCAGAGATCAGTGTCACTTGTTGCTAGGCAGAATGGGGAGATGCTGTTTACAACGGCATCTCCCTGTTCAGCCTCCCCGTGAGACAATCGCGGGTATCCCCGCGGAGATCGAATCCGCGGGACCTGCCACCGGACTCACGGGGGTCTCGACCGGCACGCGCTGCTAGCGGCGCGTACGCGATGGCAGGGCGGCAAATACAAATGGATGTACCTGTACTCCAATTTGCCTGCCCGTGCTATTCTGCCGATGTACATCATCGTGCGCCAGTCGGGAAGTGGTCAAAATTAGCACTTTTGATTATTCATGTTTGTGTCCCATAGACTTTAACAGTGTTCACGCGTTCGAACAAATATTTTGCCTGTTTGCATGTTCTGCTGTGAACCGAACCGGGGGTGTTCGGCTCATCCCTATTGTGTTGGATGGCGGGTCTTGTCTCCGCCCACTCCTGTAGTTTTCTGCAGGTAGCTTGTAGAGGGTGGAGCTCCTGGGTCCCTCCCACAGTTCCGCTTTCTGCACAGGCTATGTACAGCATAGTGTTGTTGCCACTACTACTATTATAAGATAGTCACTGGGGTTGCAAAGGTGTTTGGTGCTCACAAATTGGATTTATATCCTTTTGTGGCTACTGAGAAATATGTTAAATTATGTTTTGTACCCAGAGTTCAGCTTTAAAGAAAACCTTTTGAAAAATCGAGAGGTTACTGTTGCTGAATACTTTTAAAAAAACTACTTGCCTGGCCATCGCTGGCTGATTTTTATATGTTTTGTGCCTAGTTCACACTAATGGCTTTTTCTTTCAACCCAATGAGCTGCTGTACTAACAGTCAGACTTTAGTCCAGTGATCTCCCCCCTATGAGCTGTTGTGTTGTGACAAGGGGATGGCCCCCTGCCAGAACACCCTTCTGGCTGAAAGCACTGATCGGGAGCCGGTTCAGCTGCTGGTTTTCTAGCATGCTCTTCTCGGGCGGAGTATGATTAAAATAAAATTTAATAATCCACACAACACCTGTTCAACACCAACTGACCAAAAACACAGCAAAAAAGAAAACTAAACATGACAATGATGCAAAACCAAACCAACAACCCAACTATAATACGCTATATATAAATTGGAGAGAATTTATATAGGTATGGGGCGTGGTCACCGGATGATGTCACACGGTGACCCCCGCCCCTTTATGACGTCACAGTCCCGGGGCATGCTGGGACTGTGATGTCATAAAGGGGTGGGGTCACCTGTGACATCATCCAATGACCACGCCCCATATCTATATAAGTCGCTGCGCACGTCGCACAAGCCAGTGCAGTGGAAGACGGCGCCGGGTCAACATCGGAAGAAGAAAGACAAGAGAAGAGAGAGGAAGGACCGGGCTCCTCCGCTAGTAAAAGAGCTGCAAGAAGACAGCAGAGAAGCCCGGGAGAAGACGCCGGAGAGCAGGAGAAGAGGCCGGACACCAGGAGAAGAGGCCGAACAGAGCGGAGAAGTCATCAGAAGACCCCCCCGACATCGGAAGAAGACCCCCGGAGCTGCTTAATAAATGACTTTTAAAACTTGTGTTGTGTTTTTATTGACATTTTTTCCCCAGGTGAATGGGTAGGGGTACGATGTACCCCTTACTTATTCACATAGGGTGGGGGGCCGGGATCTGGGGGCCCCCTTATTAAAGGGAGCTCCCGGATTCCAGTAAGCCCCCCGCCCACAGACCCCAACAACCAACAGCCAGGGTTGTCGGGAAGAGGCCCTTGTCCTCATCAACATGGGAACAAGGTGCTTTGGGGTGGGGGGGGCGCAGGGCGCCCCCTTCCCCAAAGCACCAACCCCCCCATGTTGAGAGCACGCAGCCTGGTATGGTCCAGGAGGGGGGGGGGGCGCTCGCTCTCCCCCACCCCCTTCCTGACCGGCCAGGCTTCGTGCTCGGATAAGGGTCTGGCATGGATCTGGGTGGGACCCCCACGTCATTTTTTTGGTGTAGGGGGTTCCCTTTAAAATCCATACCAGACCTAAGGGCCTGGTATGCTCCCGGAGGGGGAACCCACGCCATTTAAAAAAAAAAAAAAAAAAATTGGCATTGAGTTCCCTCTCGAGAGCTGATAATTCTGTGAGAGTCACCTCAGTATAGACGGAGATCCGACTTGGAGGCGCCTTCCATTGAAATCAATGGGTACCAGTCGCCTAGAAGTCGGGTACAAGTAGTACAGGAACCTTTTCTGAAGTCGGAGCGACTTCAGTAGTGTGCATTAAGATGGCTCTCATTCACTTACATTGATTTTTACATGTAGCGCGACTTGAGGCGACTAGGGGCGACCTGAAATCGGATCTGAGTTGCCCCTGTGTGAACCGGCTCTTAAGCACTGATAAAAATCAAGGGAGGGGTTATATACCTTACCAGCAGTCAGCATCAGATGGAGCCTAATTACTGGGATCTGCTAGCTGTTAGGAGACATCTGCTGGTGGCCACCAGAACTGTTCCCTTGAGCTCTAAAAACTGTCCTCAGCAGGTGATCCGGTTCTTGACAGAACAAATAGAAAAAAAATAGGGAAAAATGTTTTCTTAACCACTTGACCGCCTCCTGTAGATTTACTGCTACAGGGCGGTCGATGTGTTCAGAATCACTTACGTGTGTGTGTATGTATATATTTTATATGTGTGTGTATATGTATTAGGGCTGGGGAAAAAATTAAAAAAAATTTCAATTTAAATCTTGAATCGAGTTAAAAGGTCAAATCGATTAAAAATTTAAGCAAATTGATTTTTTTTTACTTTTTTTTTTTTCACCACCGCGCCCGGTCCTGAGGTGCTGCGGGCAAGAGTTTTTAGGTGAGGCTTCGGCCTAGTCCGCGAGGCCGGATGACGCGGACTAGGCCAAAGCTGCGACCGTGCCTAAAAACTCCTGCCCGCAGCTCCTCAGGATCGGCGCGGTGTCCATAAAAAAAAAACTCTATTCGAAACGTGAATCAAGGGTTTTTCTTTTTTTTGAAAATCGCCCAGCTCTAGTGTTTGTGTGTGTGTGTGTGTGTATATGTGTATATATATATATATATATATATATATATATATATATATATATGTGTATGTGTATATATATATATATATATATATATGTGTATGTATGTGTGTGTGTGTGTGTGTGTGTGTGTGTGTGTGTATATATATATGTATATGTGTGTGTGTGTATGTATGTGTATATATATATATATATATATATATATATATATATATATATATATATATATTATACACACAATGTGTGTATATAATAGTTTCTATGATTGATTGAGAAAAAGATAAATCAAAAATTTGAGAACTTTTCCACCTTTTTTTTAATATGACCTATAAACTGTACAACTCAATTAAAAAACAAACTGAAATCTTTTAGGGAGGTGAAAAAAAAAATGTGGTTGCATAAGTGTGCACAGCCTCTTATAACTGGGGCTCTAGCTGTGTTCAGTATTAGCCACTTATTCTTATTAACCACAATAAGCGTATATTGATTTCTTTGCGCAAAAGTTATAGTGTCTATAAAATAGGGGATAGATTTATGGCATATTTATTATTTTTTTTTTTTACTAGTAATGGCGGTGATCAGTAATTTTTATTAGGACTGCGATAGTGCGGCGGACAGATCGGACTCTTTTGACACATTTTTGGGACCAGTGAAAATTATACATCGATCAGTGCTATAAAAATGCACTGATTACTGTATAAATGTCACTGGCAGGGAAGGGGTCAACACTAGGGGGCTATCAAGGGCTTAACTGTGTTCCTTAGGTGTGTTCTAACTATGGGGGGGGGGGGGGGCTGGGACTGACTAGGGGGAGAAAGATCGGTGTTCATACGTAGTATGAACACGCGTTCTGTCTCCTCTCCCCTGAGAGAAGCGGGATCTGTGTGTTTACACAACATTTTGTAATTAATACATTTATTTTATTGCACTTTTTTGTGAACCTGTGCCAAATCTCTCCCACCTCATTTAAAGTCCCAGGGCTACTTGACTCTTTTTTTTCTTGTGCAACAGTGGGTGTAGCTTTTAGCTAATTTTGCTAGCTAATCTGCACCCTGCATTAAATGTCAACATTTACAACATTAATATTTTATTCATATTTATCTGTTCTATGAATTATAAAACATTGGTTTAAAAACAAAAACAAAAATGCAATCTCCTGTCACCTGATCTTGTATGGTATCAAGTTCTTTGAAACCTGTGGATTAAGGTAGGGTATTCGCCTGTCTGGTCCTTATCCATTTTCTTTTTTTTTTTTCAAATATAGATTTTATTTATTTAAACAATGCCCAACCTGGGCGCACATATAACATAAGACATACAGTTGGGATACATGGGGGGAAGGAAGGGAAAGTGCCCATTGAGTTCGATACAGAGATAGAGGGGGAGGCAGACATAGCTTACATACATTACATCTTAAATTAACATGAGTTCTTGTAAGGTCACATTCATCGTCATTCCGGTTACCACTGCCCATGTGGGCCGAAGCACTGCATGAAGAAACCATAGGTTCACTAGACGCTGAATTCTTTGCCGCCTCCCCCCTCTTCCCCACATCAGAACCCCATTGCCCCGGTAAACAATCAAACGTCCGAGGTCAGAGGCTAACAGTAATGGGGACAAGGACACATAAGGGAGGAAGGTTGGGGAAGGTTGGGGGAGAGAGAGAGAGAAAGAAGAGAAAAAAAAAAGGGGGGGGGGGAGGGGGGGAGAGATCTGGTTGAACACCTCGTCATATACTTGGACCAGGTTGCAAACTATCTCACAGGGTCCTCAGGGATACTCCTTCAGGGGAGAGAATAAACTGATGCCAGAGTGCCCATGTGGTTTTAAATCTTTCCTGTTGTTGCCTCCCAGATAGCACCAGGTCTTCTAGCTTACTAACGTCCTCCACCCTTCGAATCCAGGACGCCACTGACGGTGGGGCCTGGCTTTTCCAGTGGAGCGGAATGCAGGCTCTGGCTGCATTCACCAGGTGACACAGAATGGACTTTTTGTATTTTTTAGTAGACATGGTATTAACATGTAGGAGAAAAAAGGCCTGGTCATCGGGGACGTTGTATTCCGTGAATTTTTGGGTAATGGACCTGACTGTAGACCAGAAATGGGACAACTTCGGACAGGACCAAAATATGTGTAACAATGTGCCCTGCCCCTGACCACATCTCCAGCAAAGTGCCGAGGTGTTCGGATAGAAGGAGTGCAGAACCTGAGGGGTTAAGTACCACCTCGTCAGGAGTTTGTAGTTAGTTTCCTGTATTTTGGTACAAATGGTAGATTGTAGGGCAAAGGTTAACATACGTTGAGTCTGGCTCGAAGTAAATGTGCAGTTCAGCTCCCTCCCCCATTTAGTCAAGAAGGTTAAATGAGTGTCATCAACCGGGGCGATAAGGAGGTTGTACATTGTTGACAGTGTCCTAGGGAGTGCCCCGCCTTATCCATTTTCTGACCATAACAAATAACTTTTTCCCCCTACTCCTGGTATGGCTATGAAAATCACGGCTCTGCTGTAAGTTGAAGTTTCTGGTTCATCCCTGTTGAGTGAATTGTTTATATATTCTCAAGGTGACTCCACTATTAAGCTGATGCAACAGTAATGCTATAGTTAATATATTTGTAAAGTATTTCCTGATTAGTGGGTGTTCGTACCGTTTAGATCAATTTGAGTAAAAACCCTGTGTGCTGTCACTGTGCACGTTGGGTGTGCCTCGCAGGCCTTATCAACATCCTTAGCGGCCATCTAGCTGATACAGAAGTTTGCAGCAGTGGATCTGGTCAGTACACAGAGCCTGTGAATGTGTTGAAATGCTGTAGGAACAGGAGACTCGTGCAGATGCACCCTCCCTCGGAATGAGTAGTGATGGTGGGTTCCTAATGTGGCACCCATCTTCAGTAAGTGCACCTGACTTTCTTGGGCAAGTGCCTGGTGCAGAGACGAGTGCTGTTATACCGTACAAATGAATTGCTCATCTTCTGCGGTGCAACATTGGGGGGAAAGTGAGGAAGCTGGCTCTGGATCTATAGCACTTGTAAAAATGAGACAAAGTTCTACATCCATTTTGTCCCCTGGGGGACAGGAGGAATAACATTTATTTATGTGGTGATTGCAAAGTAGGCGGGGGAATCTTGTCGTATTAACCTGGTACTATCCCCTAAAATACCAAATGGCAAAATGTGAACTTCCCATGTGCCCCCAGAAAAAGGGGGGATTTTAATGTGCCACAAAATCAAAAAAAGTAGATTTGTATAAGCCTAAATTTATATTTTGATTAAAAGCCATAAAGAAAAAAAGCTATATCAACTACAATAAAGTATTCGAGTATATATCTAAACATTCATAAGGGAGGATAGGTTAATTGATGCGTTTCGCTTGAAAAAGTTTCCTCTGGATCCACTAAATTTTATGTTGAATCTTATTCAACATTATGCCATTAAAAATCTGTAAACAAAGATTGATTAGAGTCTAACCACTTGCCGTCCACGCTATAGCCGAAACACGGCTACAGCGCAGACGCCAATTGCCAGGAGGGCGTCCCTGGACATCCTCCTGTTTACTTCCACAATGCGCGCTCCCGCGAGTGTGCATCTTGGAAATTCTGTGCTGGCCGTGTGCCTTGGACACAGCCAGTCACGGTTCACTGTAAATGGCCAATCACAGCAGCTGTTTACAGCGCGATCGGCGTATCCAATGAGCGATGATCTCCTATGTAAACATAGGAGATCATCTCTCATCGCCGGCTCTCCCGCCTCACACAGAGACAGCGTGTGAGGAGGGAGAGATGAACGGTTTAGTCAGAGATGCAGCGGTTAGTGAAAAAAAAAAAAGAAAAACTAAAAAAAAATAAAGTGCCCACCTGTCCCCACTGCCACGTATAAGTGCCATCTGTCAGTGCCATCTGTCATCA
Source organism: Lithobates pipiens (assembly GCF_037356315.1). Lineage (NCBI taxonomy): Eukaryota > Metazoa > Chordata > Amphibia > Anura > Ranidae > Lithobates > Lithobates pipiens. The sequence continues at coordinate 143,266,092 of NW_027507748.1, forward strand.
GTGCCAAGTATCAGTGCCATCTGTTATCAGTGTCACATATCATCAATGCCAGGTATCAGTGCCCTCTGTCATCAGTGTCACGTTTCATCAGTGCCACATATTAGTGCCATCTGTCATCAGTGCCACATATAAGTGCCATCACATGTCAACACATGTTGTATCGTTATACTCAGGAGGAGTAGCAGAATTTATTTTGGGGCATTATTTGTGGTATACACATGCCAAGTGAGAGAAATAACCTATTACAATGACAATTTTGTGGAAAAAAATAAAATAAAATCTTAATTTTGCAAAGAATTGTGGGAAAAAAATTACAACATCAAAAAGCTCACCATGTCTCTTACTAAATACCTTGGAATGCCTACTTTAAAAAAAAAAAGGGTCATTTGGGGGGTATTTGTACTTTCCTGGCTTGTTCGGGTCACAAGAAATGAGATCGGCCACCAGTACATCAGGTGTGATCAATTTTGTGCGATTCCCACCACAGCTTGTAGACTCTCTAACTTTCACAAAGACCAAATAATATCCACTAATTTGGGTTATTTTTACCCATTTTATTTTTATTTTTATAAGATATGTAGCAGTATAAATTGCAGCCAAAATGTATGAAGAAAAATTAATAATTTGCAAAATGTTATCAAGGAAACAAAGAAAAATTTGTTTTTTCAAAGTTTTCGGTCTTTTTTCATTCATAGCGCAATAAAAACCCAGCGGTGATCAAATACCACCAAAAGAAAGCTCTATTTGTGGGAAAAAAAGGACAAAAAATTTATTTGTACAGTATTACATGGCTGAGTAATTTTCATTCAAAGTGTGAGAGCACCGAAAGCTGAAAATTGGTCTGGGCAGGAGGGGGGTTTTAAATGCCCATTTGTCAAGTGGTTAAATAATTTCTGGTCCCACATATCTTGACTGCTGCGTATATTTTATGTTGTCTCTGGCATCTGCTGGGCCACTGAAATGCCATTTTTTGTTCCTGTGCTCCATGCAATCTGACAAGGCCTGTGGCATTGGTAATACCTTTCAGAGGTGGTTTTGTTACTGTTTAGTTAGGTTGCACTTGACATCATAGGTTGCCCCTTCACAGAGCAGAATGAGTGCAGAAGCAAGATTGTCTTGCACTGACCAGTTGTTTGAGACATTTCCTGGGAGCCAATACAGAAAGCCTCTTTGTGTATTATACTGGTACATTATCGTTGCTTAGAATATTAAAAACATAATACAGCTGTATCTGTATTGCTTTGTGATATCGTTTTTGTTTTATTTTCTTTAACTCGCTTTTTATTGTTCATGACTGGTACATTTGTGTGTGGAGAAAATATTAGCTAGGAGCTTTTGTCTTTCCCAGAAAGATTAGGTTTAGGATGTGTGTTTTTTTTTTTTTTTGATCTCGACAGAATCCTGTTCCAAATTAAGAAAGGCTGGAATATGTTTTTTTATATACAGTGTCTATATACATTTCCTTTTAGGTGGAAAATGGACTGAGAATTACTCAAAAAATATCAAGCTGATTCTGTACATGTTTATTGAGTGCACATATTGATTGTCTCACACAGTCTCACTTATTACTCAGTTTTTCTTCATTTCCCTTCACCACTTGTTATCTTCTGCTTTTTCTTTGTATTTTTACACAAATGCAACTCTCTTTAGATGTATTTTTTATAATACTATATGTTTTAAAGCACTTTTCTAGTAAGGGTAAAACCTATATTCATCGGCTGATAGGTGCACACTTTTTTTGTTCCTTAGTACCGGCATTATTATTATTATTATTATTTAGCATTTTATTAAAAATAAAAATAAAATAACATTACACAGTAGTGAGAATAATATTGCAAATGAGCAGTATAATTATGGTTGACATCACTTCATTGGGCAGGCAGACGCCAGTATCTTAACTTTGTCCAAGACTTTACCAATTCCAAGATCCTTAAATAGAAGCATTTGGGACTGTCAGACCTCCGTGAATCTTAGTGGTCATGCAAGGATTTGGGGTGTCACTCCACTGACTCATTAACCAGTTCCAGTCCCGGGCAATTCTGAAATTTTTTTCATTTTCAATGGCTTTTATTCCGAATTTTTAAACTATACAAAGTCAGCCATAGCCGTTATGACCATAAACAGTCGTTGGCTGTAAACCAGGGTATAGATCTTTGCGACAGTTAAGAGTACACACTGTCATCAAACATACTACTTCGCCATCTACATTATGAATTCTGACATTTTTTAAATTTTTTTAGATGATGTTGGGTAGAGTAAATGGATACCAAGCATACCAAGCATGTGAAGTGAAAAACTACCAAGGTCCTGTGCTTATGCCGCTATTATGATGTTCCTACTCCTTATAATTCTATGCTGTCTTGATGCTCACACTCAAATTGTGTACTCACTAGACCTCAGTGGCCCTCTGAACTTAATAAGTGGGTCCACAATAGCTGAGATATATGCTGTCCTTCCTGTCAGCCTTCCAGCCTTCCAAGTCACCGCCTTCCAGCTTCTGATTGTTGATCCCGTTAATCCTCCAAATGCATTTTGGCCGTCATGAATAAACATTAGAACAGAAAACCATAGTGCAGTCATTTTTATTACAATAGAAAAAATAAAAACACTTCCAAGTGTGCACTTACTTTAAAATACAAATGGCAGTATTCAATACTTGGATTCCACATGGATTCAAGATGGTTACTGCTGAGCTATCTCCTGTTAGCTTCCTGCATGTGTTTCACAAACCAGATGTGATGTAGGCAGAAATTACGTCACGATGACCAGTCCCGACCCAATATGTTTTGACCAATTGACTAAGTCAAGGGCGATGTCAGCGGTGGTCATCTTGGATCCATGTGTTAGAGTAACCATATTGATTTGGAAGCTGCACTCAAAAAACAGGCAGAAGGCAAAATATCGGTCACCAGTATTGCCGGTGGCCCTTTCTGTAGCTGATCTTTCCCCCATTATTGACTAACCATGCCTTGCATTGATGTAGATTGGGATGGGCTAGTATAAAGCATGATGAAGACATATGATAAAGACTTAAACAGTGGACTTTCAAAGTACCAGACACAATTTGACAATTTTTTGAATACTATAATTACAATTAATACATGATAAAATGAAAATGAGTGTATTGCTCACAATATAAATCATATCCAATTGCCTTCCTATTTAAAATTGTCCCCACCTGCACCTGTCTAGTTTAACAACATTTATATAAATTCATAATAAAGGATAACCCTGTACATCATGAAAACATTGCTAAATATTATGATTAGACAAGACACGTGAAGGGATGGAGACTAGGGTAACCATGCCTTGTCCAGCACTATGTCTTTGTCTGGAGGCAGCCATATTGGTAGGAGCATGCATAAAAACAAAATAGTTGCCCATGGGACTTTAAATGAGGCATAATCCGTAAATAATAAAATATCAATTTATTATACAAGAATTGACACATACAGTGGTGTGAAAAAGTGTTTGCCCCCTTCCTCATTTCCTGTTCCTTTTCATGTTTGTCACACTTAAGTATTTCGGAACATCAAACCAATTTAAACAATAGTCAAGGACAACACAAGTAAACACAAAATGCAATTTGTAAATGAAGGTGTTTATTATTAAAGGTGAAAAAAAATCCAAACCATCATGGCCCTGTGTGAAAAAGTGATTGCCCCCCTTGTTAAAACATACTATAACTGTGGTTGTCCACACCTGAGTTCAATTTCTCTAGCCACACCCAGGCCTGATTATTGCCACACCTGTTCACAATCAAGGCATCACTTAAATAGGAGCTGCTTGACACAGTAAGGTCCACCAGAAGATCCTTAAAAGCTACACATCATGCCGAGACCCAAAGAAATTCAGGAACAATTGAGAAAGAAAGTAATTGAGATCTATCAGTCTGGAAAGGGTTATAAAGCCATTTCCAAAGCTTTGGGAATCCAGCGAACCACAGTGAGAGCCATTATCCACAAATGGTGAAGACATGGAACAGTGGTGAACCTTCCCAGGAGTGGCCGGCCGCCCAAAATTACCCCAAGAGCGCAGCGACGACTCATCCAAGAGGTCACAAAAGACCCCACAATAACGTCCAAGGAACTGCAGGCCTCACTTGCCTCAGTTAAGGTCAGCGTTCATGCCTCCACCATCAGGAAAAGACTGGGCAAAAATGGCCTGCATGGCAGAGTTCCAAGGAGAAAACCACTGCTGAGCAAAAAGAACATCAAAGCTCGTCTCAATTTCTCCACAACACATCTTGATGATCCCCAAGACTTTTGGGACAACATTCTGTGGACCGATGAGACAAAAGTGGAACTCTTTGGAAGGTGTGTGTCCAAGTATATCTGGCGTAGAAGGAACACTGCATTTCATAAAAAGAACATTATACCAACAGTAAAATATGGTGGTGGTAGTGTGATGGTCTGGGGCTGTTTTGCTGCTTCAGGACCTGGAAGACTTGCCGTGATAAAAGGAACTATGAATTCTGCTGTCTACCAAGAGATCCTGAAGGAGAATGTCCGACCATCTGTTCGTGTACTCAAGCTGAAACAAACTTGGGTTCTGCAGCAGGACAATGATCCTAAACACACCAGCAAGTCCACCACCGACGGGCTGAAGAAAAACAAAATGAAGACTTTGGAGTGGCCTAGCCAAAGTCCTGACCTGAATCCTATTGAGATGTTGTGGTATGACCTTAAAAAGGCCGTTCATGTTTGAAAACCCTCTAATGTAACTGAATTAGGACAATTCTGCAAAGATGAGTGGGCCAAAATTCCTCCAGGACGCTGTAAAAGCCTCATTGCACGTTATCGCAAACGCTTAGTTGCAGTTGTTGCTGCTAAGGGTGGCCCAACCAGTTATTAGGTTTAGGGGGCAATCACTTTTTCACACAGGGCCATGATGGTTTGGATTTTTTTCACCTTTAATAATAAACACCTTCATTTACAAATTGCATTTTGTGTTTACTTGTGTTGTCCTTGACTATTGTTTAAATTGGTTTGATGTTCCGAAACACTTAAGTGTGACAAACATGCAAAGGAACAGGAAATGAGGAAGGGGGCAAACACTTTTTCACACCACTGTACAAATAAAAATTATTTGGCATGTCAAGCCGGTTAATTTCATTTGTCAGCTTAAAATATGCATCAAGCTGACATATTTCCAATGCATGGTTTACACAGACAAAGTAATTCCAGTTTAAAAGAAGGATGCATCTTGTAACTCAACACGTTTCATGAATACAGTTTAACTTCTTGAGGAGTAGATGTCTCCAGCAACAAATCTCTAAACTAAATAAACAGATACATAAATGATATTAAAGCACTCTGTAGGAATGTGTGGGGTACCAACATTATGCATATTGATGTCCTAAAAGATCCAGGACTTAAAACCAGCTTGAAACTTGACCAAACATGAATTGGCGACCGCTGCTCAGTGTCTGAATCAGGAGTAGCGAAAGGGGAGCAGGACACCCAATGGGAGAAATCAAGGTGGCGGCACAAGAGAGTACATGGCTGGGATAGAGAGATACAAAATAGCAAGAACCCAACCTATGAAAATAAGTATATAAGGTGAAGCTAAATTAAGAGTGTGCTAAGTACCTTCAAGTGCTACCAACATAAAAAGGAAGATATCTCAATTTATTAGGGGTGAGATTGATTTGTCTATACTAAAGGGGTACTGCACTAAAGTGTTACATTTATAGAAGAAAACTGGAAAAGTACAAAGTAAAGAGAAGAAACAAACAGCTTTTACTAAAAGGCCACTATGCCTCTCTTTTAGATTGAATACAATATCACCTCATGGGTTAAACCTGAAGTGGGATCTGGATTTACACTTACATTAACGACATGCCGACCAACCCATGACAATGTATGTTGGCACAATGGCATGGCTGGGCAAATGGGCGTACAGGTACGTCCCCTTTAATTTGCGGCATTGTGGGCCGGGGGCCCACAATCATTTTAAGAAGTGGTAGAACAGGGTAATGCCCTGTAAACAAGGCATTTCCCTGTTCTGCCTAGTGACATGACAGGGATCTACTGCTCCCTGTCATCGGAAGCAGTGAATGCTGTCATGTCAGTGGTAGCTCACCCCCCCCCCCCACAGTTAGAATCACTCCCTAGCACACTTAACCCCTTTTTCGCCCCCTAGTGTTTAATCCTTTCCCTGCCAGTGTCATTTACACATTAATCGGTGCATTTTTATAGCACTGATCACTGTATAAATGACTGGTCCCAAAATAGTGTCAAAGGTGTCCGATGTGTCCGTTTATAATTTCACGAATAAATATATAGCTTTGGTCCCTCTGCATCCGGGAGCACTAGGGATCTACAGGCACGGCTGTAAAACAGCGCAGAACTCCTCAGGGCAGTGAGTCCGGCGGGTTAGAACCCCTCAGTCAGCGGCAGCAAGGAGGGTGGGACTGTCACTGTCCTAAGTCCCCTTCAGGTGGCAGATAGGGTAGGGTCAGCATGGCTTCAGAAACTGGTGTTTCTTCCCCCCAAAATCCAGGCAATTGCAACCGGGTCACCTGCGGACTGCACGGTCCCTATGGAAACCCTGACGGCGGTCCTCAATTCGTTCGTTGCCAAGATAGAGGCGGTACGTGGGAAGAAAGGTGCTAAAATGCGGCCCCTGCCCCCCGTTGTCTGGGGAGAGCTCTGACACAGACTCAGGTCCTGCTGAGGCCGGTGACCCCTGCTCTGTCTTGTCAGATGACGCGGACCAGGACCGTTCGGACAGTGAGGATGAGTCCGGGTCCGCGTGCGACAAAGCGCTTGTTTGAGCACTTATCACAGTGGTGCGTGATACCCTGAAGATTTAGGAGCCAGCGGATCCATCTGCTGATGTATCGGTCCCTTTTGGGTCCCGCAAGCCAGCACGTTCACCTAAGGTATTCCCGTATCTGACTTATTTTGACAAGTTCATTTACAAGGAATGGGGTCGCCCACAACTGACCTTTTCGGTGCCTTACCCCTTTGAGGAAAGCCTTCTCAAGAAAAGGTCGGCTCCTCTGGTCGTGGACCCCCCAGTATCCAGGTTAAATAAAGTAACTATGATCCCGGTTGAGGGGACTCCTGCATTCAAGGATCCCATGGACAGGAAGGCCGAGGCGGTGGCTCGTTCCTTGTTTACGGTTGTGGGGGTCAGCCTCGCGACCTGTACTGGGATCCGCACTGGTGTTGCGGACACTGACTGAGTGGGCAAAACATTTGCACTGCGAATTTGGAGAGCAACAGGCCTCCCCTGTCTGTGTGGAACTAGCAGGCCAACTAGTGCAAGGCCTTAAGTACGTCTGTGACGCGGCCCTGTATACTCTCCCTCTGTTATCCAGGGCTTCAGTGTCAGATGTGGTGCTGAGGCACCTGATTTGGCTAAAATGCTGGTCTGCTGACCAGGCATCCAAAAAAGCCCTGACGGACCTTCCTTTCCTTTGCGCCTGCTCTTTGGAGCCTCGTTGGATGACATTATTAAAAATGCCACTGGTGGTAAGAGTACACTACTCCCACAGGCCAGGAAAGCTAAGGGGTCACACCGTAGGCAAGGGTCCTCTTTTTCCACTCACAATCGGCTTTTTCGTCCGCCTGGAGCTTCGACGAAACTTCTCCAGCCCGACAGGACGCCCACGGACGGTCAAAAACATCTCTGGAACCACAAGCCTGCGAATAAAAGTGCTACCGCATGAAGGTTTGCCCCCACCCATGTCTTGGGTGGGGGGTCGCCTTCGGGAGTTTGCAGCCTGGTGGTCCTCCCGGTTATCCGACCAATGGGTCTGCAATCTGATTTTCACAGGCTACAAGATAGTTTCTCTCTTGGCCGCCAAACCGATTCTTCCCCTCCAGCATACCCGTATCCCTGGTTCGCCGAGAGGCCCTGTTGGGGGGCGGTAAGGGATTTGCTGAATCACTGGGTGATTACACCAGTTCCGGAATCGGAACACTTCCAGGGATTCTACTTAAATCTGTTTGTGGTTCCCGAGAAAGAAGGGGTACGTCTGATCTTGTACTTGAAAGCCCCCAATCACTTTGTAAAGGTACAGAGCTTCAGAATGGAATCGGTTTGCTCAGTAGTCGCTGCGCTCCATCAAGGGGACTCCCTGGCGTCCTTAGACATCCAGGATGCGTACCTGCACATACCCATATGCCTTCGGCATCAAAAATGTCTGCGTTTTGCAGTTGGGGAAGCCCATTACCAATTTGTGGCTCTTCCTTTTGGTCTGGCATCAGCCCCCGAGTCTTTACCAAAGTTCTGGCTCCGGTATTGGCGTTTCTGAGACAACTTGGGATCGCAATCGTGGGCTAGATGATCTCCTCCTGAGAGCATCTTCCGCCTCAGAATTAGAGGAGGATGTGGCGATCACCATGCAGACCCTGCAAGAATTTGGGTGGCTGTTGAACCTAAAGAAGTCGGTGATTGTACCGACCCAGCGTCTGGAGTACCTAGGTTTGCTGTTGGACTCCTGGGAAGCAAGAGTTTTTCTCCCTTCAGACAAATTGCAGACTCTCAGATCCGCGGTCAAACTACTGATGAACCGCAAGTAGTCGTCGCTCCGGTTTTGGATGCGAGTACTGGGACTCATGGTAGCCTTCTTCGAGGCAGTACCCTACGCCCAGTTCCACACCAAAGTGCTGCAGATGGAGATCTTGTTAAAATGGGACAAATCTCAGTTGTCCCTAGATCGACAGTTCCAGGTGAGCCAGCCAGTCAGGGACTCTCTGATCTGGTGGTTGAGGTCCCTGGTGATTCAGTCCGGAAAATCGTTCCTTCCTCTGAAATGAACGGTGATCACTACAGACGCCAGTCTATCCGGCTGGGGTGGAGTGATGGGGATTCAGTTGGCTCAGGGCCTCTGGTTGACGATAGAATCCGAGTTGCCGATCAATCTGCTCGAATTGAGCGCAAACAGGCTGTGTCTCCACACAAGGTCGGTGAGTCTTCAAGGGTGTCCGATCAGGATACAGTCGGACAACGCCACGGCTGTGACGTATGTAAATCACCAAGGGAGAACAAGAAGCTCAGCCGATGCTCGGGGGGTCGCTCACATACTACAGTGGGCAGAGCGACACGTACCAGCCCTGTCGGCCATTTACATCCCGGGGGTGGAGAGCTGGCAGGTGGACTATCTGAGTCGACAGATGCTGGACCCAAGAGAATGGGCATTGCATCCGGAGACATTCAAGCTGCTGTGCCTGAAGTGGGGAACACCAGATGTGGATCAACTGGCCTCCCGTCTTAATTGGAAGGTGCCAAGATTCGTGTTCAGGACAAGAGATCCATGGGCAGACGCATCAGACGTGCTGGTGGCTCTGTGGGATCAGTACCAGCTGATTTACGCCTTTCCTCCACTGAAACTCTTGCCATGTCTGCTTCGCAGAGTGGAATCCAAGGGGATCCCAGTAATACTGGTTGCCTCAGATTGGCCTCAGCGTCCTTGGTACGCAGACCTGGTGTGTCTGGTGGCAGACACTCCCTGGCGACTTCTGTTGCGAGAGGACCTCCTATCTCAAGGTCCATTTTTCCATCCTGTTTTACCATTGCTGGCTTTAACGGCATGGCTATTGAGAGCCAGGTGTTGAGGAACCGGGGTCTGCCGGACTCGGTGATTCCAACTATGTTGAGGGCACGGAAGATATACCATCGTACCTGGAAGGCCTACATCTCCATGTGTGAGGAGGAAGGATGGCACCCGCGATCCTTTTTCATATCCAGGATCCTGCTGTTTCTCCAGCAGGAGTGGACCAGAGATTGGCATTAAGCACCATCAAAGGGAAAATCTCAGCCTTGGCTGTCTTTCTCCAATGACCCCTGGTATCGCACTCCTTAGTGAGTACCTCCGTTCAGTGGGTACGAAGGGGTACGACTCGTAGTCCCCCCGGTGTGTCCACCGTTACCCCCATGGGATTTGAGCCTGGTGCTGTCGGCGCTTTAAAAACCGCTGTTTGAGAATATCAGGGAGATTCCCCTTTTGACTCTTTCCCAGAAAGAGGTCTTTCTAGTGGCCATCACCTCAGCCAGGAGGGTTTCGGAATTGGCGGCCTTGTCCTGCCAGTCACCCTATCTGGTAATCCACAGGGATAAGGTGGTGTTGCCTCCGCAACCGTCCTTTCTACCGAAGGTGGTCTCGGCTTTTCATATCAATGAGGACATTGTATTACCATCACTGTGTCCTAAGCCCGAAGCACCCTAAAGAGGTGGCCCTGCACACTTTAGACGTGGTTAGGGCTCTGAAGGTGTATTTGTCTGCCACGGCTCCCTTTCGGAAGTCAGACTCACTGTTTGTTTCAGTAGCTGATCCCAAGAAAGGCATGGCGGTCTCATCGGCCACCATTTCCAGGTGGATCAGACAGATTGTAGAACAAGCCTATGCCTTGAAGGGGCAGGTGCCCCCCTTTCCGGTCACAGCCCACTCCACAAGGGCAATCGGAACGTCTTGGGCCTTCCGACACCAAGCGTCGGTCGCTCAGGTGTGTAAGGTGGTGACTTGGTCGTCTGTCCATACGTTTACCAAGTTTTACAAGGTAGACGTCAGTGCATCGGCTGATGCCTGTTTTGGCCGCAAAGTTTTGCAGGCGGCCGTGTAGTTGCAATTGAATATGCAACCGATATTTTTTCCTGGTCTTTCAAAAAAATGCAGTACTGTTATGTTAATGCACTGTTGCATTACTTCCGCAGTTGGCTGCTGTCTTGGGGATCACTCCTGTTGAGGATACTCTGTGGTTTTGTGGTGTTTTTTTCCACGCACTGCTGTGTTTTATTTTCACTAGTTCCCACCTGCCATGGTGGATGAAGTTTTTATGCTGTTTTTTCCCACCCCTCGTTTGGCACTGCTTGGGGACGTCCCATTTTGTTAGAGAGGAGCTGTGTCGGTCGGTGAATATAAGAGAAAATAGGATTTTTGTACTCACCGTAAAATCCCTTTCTCTGTAATTCACCGACCGACACAGCACCCGCCCCTCCTTTTTTTTTCTCTTTATGTTATACTGCTTGTTGACGTACTGAGGCTGCTAGGGCAGACTCTGGGGATTGTAGCCTAGGGACCGCCCCCTGGTCGGAACTAAAAGTTCTGAAGTGTTTGTATTAAAACTTTGCCTAGTAATCTCCAGTGATAGGGCTAACAACCCATTTTGTTACAGAGAGGTGCTGTGTCGGTCGGTGAATTACAGAGAGAAAAATCCTATTTTGTGGGGAAAAAAGGACGTAAATTTTGTTTGGATGCAATGTCGCGTGAGAGTGCAATTGTCAGTAAAAGCGATGCAGTGCCGTATCGCAAAAAGTGCTCTGGTCAGGAAGGGGGTAAATCCTTCTGGGGCTAAAGTGGATAAAGGTCGTTTGGGCTTCTCCTACGGATCACAGGAGTGCACTTCGTTTTGCACTCCTGTGACCCATTTTCAGCAGAGCGGACTGAAGTCTGCTCTCTGCTGACCTCACAGGAATAAGTCCAGGCACTGCGTCATCATGACAAAGTCTGTATCCGCCAGGTGCATGGACTGATACCCATCTCGGACTCTCAGCGAGCTGCTGAGAGGCTGAGACAGCAGCTCCCCTCCCCTCCACAGCTCAGCACTCCAGTCAGTATGGGGGGGAGGGCAGAGCTGACAGTCTGCAGCTCTCTGTTAGGGGAGCTATGAGAACCGAGATATCGGCGATGTTTGATCGATCGGTTCTCAGTGCAGAGGGGCCAGGGGAGAGATGCAGCATCAGACCAATGCTACATCCACCTAGTATGCAAGGTATGAAACTGGAATAAAAAAATAAAATAAAACGTACTTCTCTTTTAATTTCCCTCTCCCCTTATCTTTCTCTTTGTGGATGTCATAATGTTTTGTATATATCTCTGTTTTGCCCTTATTGACAGACACTAATTAATTCATTTGTTTATTTTTCATTGTGCATGTTTATATAATATTGTATCAATTTATCTGAAAAGCTTAGCAACATACACTTGAATCCACCCTCCAGCTGTTAATGCTTCCCTTTCCCTTGTTGACCATTGGCCATTCATTTAAAGGGGGTATAAACCCTCGTGTTTTTTCACCTTAATGCATCCTATGCATTAAGGTGAAAATACACCTGGCAGCCACCAGCCCCCTAGCCCCCCCCCCCTGTTTTAATTATCTGAGCCTCCTCATTTCCTTGGCGGGGGATGTGATGCCCCCCTCTCCACGTAGGTCCCAGCTCTTGATTGGATAGATTGATGGCAGCACAGCCATTTGCTCCTGCTGCTGTCAATCAAATAAAATGACACGGGGGTGGGGCTGTGTCTGGCATTCGTGTCTGTGGACGCAAATGCTGTACCCGGGAGCGTGCCCGCAAGGTGCGCTTCTCCTAGGCGGTTATCTGATGTGGGTAGGAGCCGCTGGGGGACCCCAGAAGAGGATGTTCGGGCCACTCTGTGCAAAACTAGCTGCACAGTCGAGGTAAGTATGATATGTAATTAAAAAAAATAAAAAATGGTCCTTTGCAATCACTTTAAGGCAATTGATGGGTGGAGTGTATGGCACTTAGTGATACTATTTATTTTCAAAAGTTCTGTCTTTTAATGTAGTTATGACTAAGGCCTTGTAGGCTGAAACATGTCAACTTGTTTCATCTGCATATGTACACTGTGTGGTTTTTCAATAAACATGAAGATTCTTAAGAGCAACAACTTGCTGTGCGGATCATCTTAATGGATTGCTGTTTACAGACAAACGACTGTGGATGAAGCACCCGTGAGCTTTGCTGTTATTCCTGTGTATGGGTAGTAGTGGCACTATATCCTTTTCTTGTGTGTAGTCCATCTGCAGTACCTGGTTAGGTCAATTGAATCTAATTTCTGAAAAACAAAGAAAAGGTGCCTCTAAGTGTAGAATTAAAAGCTGTTTAATGTCCCCAAAAAGGGATCCCCCACTATTGGACATACACAGCCTAAAGAACTTGTATATGCCAGTGACCACTGCCTTCATGCCAGACCACCTACATGGATATTAATGATACATATCCAGTCTACATATCTTGTAAGTGTTTTAACCCTTTTTGGGGAAATTAAACCGCTTTTAATTCTACAATCAGAGGCGCCTTTTCTTTGTTTTTCTGTTTCCTATTCAGAGATTGCTTCTCTCCATAAGTGCAGCCCTAAGTGGGGAAGATTCCCTACTATAGACTTTCTGGTACATAAAGTCATCTGTTTTTGCTTGGTCCTGAAGTTCAGAGTGCCCTTACAAACTGTATCTGAATCTAATTTCTGTTATTTACATCGTATTGGCAAGCCACTGATTTATTTTACTCCTTGTCTAGAGCTGTGGTTCTACCTATACTTTTGATTTTTCTTTCACTTATGTTCAGACCAAGAGAACTTCGGTGCCCAGGCTCTACACTGAGAAATGTATTTTATTTGCGGTCTCCAGAAGATGCCACAGCAGTCAGCAAAGAAGCTACAGGCAAAAATGTGGTGATTATGGGCAGCTCTTTCATAGGTAGGTTTGTAAATCTGTACACATAAGGCATGTGAAAAGATTAGATGTTTCCAATATGTTTTGAACTTCAACTGTACTTTTTGTGAGGGTCCAATAGAAGACAATTGTTTAATGTATTCTTATATTTTTTTTTTTAATCTTGACAAGACAGTACCAAGGCCAATATAAATATAGCCAAATTATTACAAGCAACATCAGGTAAAATAATCTACTCAATGGGCACTAATTCAAGAGATGATGTAGTTGGTAAGGAGTGTTCTGATCAGTGTAATTAGAGTTAGCAGCTCATCCCTTTTAACCACTTGCCTACCAGGCACTAACTCCCCCTTCCTGCCCAAGCCATTTTTCAGCTTTCAGCGCTGTCACACTTTGAATGACAATTTTGTGGTCATGCTACACTATACCCAAACAAATTTTTATCATTTTCTTCACACAAATATAGCTTTTTTTTTTGGTATTTAATCACTGCTGTTTTTTTATTTATTACCAAAAATTTTGAAAAATAAATATTTTTTTACTTTTTTCTGTCAGTAAGTTTTGTAATGAAATCATTTTTGCCTTCAATTATGTGCACTGATGAGGTGGCACCGATGGGCACTGATAGGCTGAACTGGTGGGTATTGATGAGGTGGTGCTGCACACGCATGTTCTGGAATGCTGTCTGTCATGGTTATGCAGTGATCGTCCTCTGTTTGCTTACCTCCCCTCATGTGTTCTGACTAAGAGGCCGGCCACTTTCACCTGGTGGTTTTTATAACCTCTCCTCTAAGCGTGGCTCCACCCCAGGCCCTATCAGGGAACCCTATATTAACCTGTGCACTGCAAGCCAGCAGTGCTGATCAACCATTGTGTATCATTGTGTGTTTGGTTTCCTGTTTCCTGCTTGCCGTGTGCTCTACAATTGACTCTGTTACCGACCTTGGCGTGTTCTCAACGATTCCTGTCTGCTTGCAACCTTGACCTTTTTGCATGTCCCCAACCATCCCTGTCTGCCTGTGACCCTGAACCTTTGGCGTGTACTCTGTTGTTCCTGTGTGCTAGTTGCCCTGACCTCTGCCATATCCCCTTACTATCCCTGTTGTTCCAGCCTGTTGCTTTCTTCTCCTGTAGTCTACTGTGAGTGTGAGCTGTGAGACCCTAGGGGCCGCGACCTGGAGCCAGACTGCAGCAAAGTCCATCCTCACCACTGGAGGCTCTGGCGAACACCTGCTGGCTCTTAGACGCCACGCCCTGGGGAATCTATGCTCCAGCTCCCATTGGGATCTGTGTTAGTGATCCTGTAGACCTGTGTCCTGAATCTCCCTGGGTACAATCTTCAGCAGTCAGTCCTAAGGTCCACTACCCAGCGGCACACTTCCGACTCCTACGGAGTGCATCTGTCATCTGGTCTCAGGTGACCTGACACCGTCATATGCGTCCCAGAACAAGAGCTGCACCACCCCACCATCAGTTGACGGTGGGCAGGCAGCAAGCAGTTAAGCCCGAACACATATTAATTACACATGTTCTGTGGATGATTAAGGTGGTAATTAAACTTACTTGGTGGATTATCTGCATTAAATTAGCCTCAGACCCTGTGTAATTCCTATGTGTTTGGGTTTAAAGGGATGAGGTGGCAACCCTGAAGCCCCATACTCCAAGTAATTTCCAGCAGAAAATGTTGGCTGTCAGGCAGTTGGCGGAAAATCAGACCATGTGTATGCTCCATCGGACAATTGTTGTCGGACTTTCTGTTTTCAAATTTTCCGCCAAAAAATGTGTGTTGTCGGTCAAAAGTCCAAAGTACAAACACACATGCTCGGAAGCAAAAGCGGTTGGTCTTGTAAACTAGCATTTGTAATGGAGAATTAACTTTCGTGACGTGGCAAATTATGAAATCTCCAAATGCAGCGCACAATTCTCTTTTTCTTTAATGGGATAATAGTGAAGCTGCTTTGCTGGTGATACTAATAGAGTTATTGCAAACACATTTTCAAAGGCTTTATTATGGTTTATTTTATTTTTTTATTTGGGCAAGTTACCACAACACCATTATCCCCTGGTTTTTAAGATCAAAGATACAGCTATGTTGGTGTCCCTTGTCGGTTTTACATTGTATTTTTTTAAATGTAACTGCCTACTCCCAAACTGCCAAGTATTATTCTCAACAATTTTTTATTGTGCATTAAAAAAAGAAAACAAATAAAATTAGACATGCTATCTGCCAATAGAACTTAACCAAAATGTGCATTCTATGCATCCAAAAACATAGAAAATATACCAAATTAAATCTTTATTCAACCAAAAACAAAAAGTCAAAGCAATAACTCCAAGGCCAATAATAAATGACACGTTATCTCCTCCGATTCTGCAACATGTCTGGTTGATGAACGACCGTTCAGAAACAAACTAAAAAGCACAAACTGAAAAGTGCTAAATGAAAAACGCCAAAAGAAAAGTGCGAATCAACACTCACCAAACTTCTTCTATTAACTTCTATTAACACGAAACTAGCAGAAGGAGCCCAAAGGATGGCGCTAAAGAGCTGAAAAAACATGTAGTACGTCACTACGTTTGTAATTATTTGTCAACATTCGTGTGACTGCGTGTATGCAAGACAAGTTTGAGTCAACACCCTTCGGACAAAATTCCACTGTTTTATTGGCGGAAAGTCCGATTGTGTGTACGAGGCTGAAGTGTAATGCCAAAATAAGGGTGGATTTTTCTGCTGGTTCATGCAAGTGTGCAGTGCACATGACAAATTAGTTTTCTTTTTTGTGGGGTTTTGTGCACTTTTTGCCTATAATAATCACTTTGACGTTTTGTACATGTTTGTACCAAGGCTGATTTACTAAAGGAAAATATTCATACAATAAAAAATTTATGAATATCCACTTCAATTATTCAATCATGTGCAGATTAAATAAATAAAACAGAAATTTGATTACTTAAAGCGGAGGTCCACCCTAAAGTGGAGCTTCCGCTCATTGGAACTCCGGCGCCACAATTGGCACCTTTCAGGGGGGAGGGGGGGTGCAGATACCTGTACAGTACAGGTATCTGCAGAAGGTACGCCCCTTTCCGCAGAATCTACGCCCCTTTCCGAAGGTCCCCCGCTGTCTGCTGGGAAACACACGGATCACCGAGATAGCTTGATTCCTACTCGCGCATGTGCAGTAGGAAACCGGGAAATGAAGCCGCAAGGCTCCACTTCCTGATTCCCATACCCAAGATGGCGGCGGCAGCACCCGAGAGACGATCGAGAGATCGGCTTCGGGTGCCAACATCGCGGGCACGCAGGGCGGGTAAGTGTCATTATTTTAAAAGTCAGCAGCTGCAGTATTTGTAGCTGCTGGCTTTAAAAAAAAAAAAACGTGGACTCCCGCTATAAGTAAAGTGAACATTCACACAATTGTGTGAAAAGGTTCCACTCCTTTAGTAAATTGGCCTGGGATTCTTGAGTCAGTAGCATCAGTTACCATTTTAAACGTGATTTAAAGTGGTGTTGCACATAAAAAAATAAAAAATAAATCATCAAAATTCCTAAAAAAAAAATGGAAATAAAAAATTGGATTTTTTTTTTTTTTAACTCACTTCTAAATGCCTGTTGCTAGGGGGTCCCTCATAATCTGCCTCCTTCAGTGCCTGGGCTTTTGACGTCCCTTCCCCTCGGCGCAGGAAGGGCTCAGCTCTGTCCCCTCCTTCCTGTCAATCATCTGGGACACGTGACAGGTCCCAAATGACTGCGCGGCCAATCACGGCACTGCTCGCGCATGCGCAGTGGGTGCCCTGCTGTGAAGCCGCCAGCCGGGTGCCCACGGTTAGAATGCCGGGGCTGGTTGGAGGGGGGAACGAGCGGGGCTTCGTTCCCCCCCATCGCTGGACCCTGGGACAGGTAAGTGTCTGCTTTATTAAAAGTCAGCAGCTGCAGTATTTGTAGCTGCTGACTTTATTTTTTTATTTTTTTTAGGGGAACTCCTCTTTAACTAAAGCTTCTACATTAACCTAGAAAGAAATATGGAGGCTGACATTTTTGACCTTGTCCTGAAAATGTTAGTTGCTGATGCTGGCATTGGCACCAGTACTTTGAAACATTGACCCAGAAAACTGGAATATACCATCACACCTAATACCGTAATGCTACATTTTAATGCAACATATTTTGAAGAGTGCCAGCTTGTTATTTATTATTCTACAGGTTAATATACAGTGTGTGTGTGTGTGTGTGTGTATATATTGTATTACAGAGGATCATCTAGTACTGCATAGGTACATGTTTACATCTTAATCGTGCAGCACAAGACATAGGCTGAGTTATAGGCTGCTACCTTTAGGTGATTAAGATGCCTATAAACGTTTATCCACTTCATCTGTGGCTTCTACACTTTGCAGTAGGAGACAATTATCTCCAGTTTGTTGCGCCTGACATTTGCCCTATCCTCTACTCTTAAGCCCTTGTATACACGTTTGGAGATTCCGATGGAATGTGTGGTCTACATCGGACTGTTTCCGTCGGAGTATCAACTTGTTGGTAAAATTTTCTTACAAAATGCTCCGATCGGACATACTCCGATCATGTGTAGAGAATTCCGATCGGACAAAGTGCCACGCATGCTCAGATCAAATTCCTACACCAAAGCTATTGGCTACTAGCGTGAACGTAGTCCCGTCGTAACGAAATAACGTCATCATGTCGGATTTTCCGACAACTTTGTCCGACCGTGTGTATACAACAGTTTTGGACAAAATCCGACGGATTTGGTTGTCGGAATCTCCGACCGTGTGTACAAGGGCTAAGAGTATTTACAAAGGTCATTGCACCTCTTCTTTCCCTTCTAGAAATTCAGGGCATCCTCTTCTAAGAGACTCGGTTGGGTGATCAACTTCCAAAATCTACTCTCCGACCTTCCCTTCATCTGAATTACTTCAGCCTCTTTCTTGACAGTCCAAGTAAAATTCTTCATTCCAAGAGAAGAAACTTCTCTCTCCATCAGAAAACTGCTCTCTCTCTCAGAACTTCTGCTCAGGATTTGACATAAAAAAATGCCCCTCTCTATGAAGTTCTTGGTCTCATAGTAGTAGTCTTTTCAAGCTCTCCTATTTGCCCAATTTCATTCAAGACCTCTCAAACAAAACATCCTGTTGTCATGGAACAAGCATGCTCCTTCTCTCGAATTACCTATGCCCCTATCAAGCCAAGCAAAGAATTCCCTAGCTTGATGGATCCCCAAACCAGCCTTGACTATTTTGGAAGTTGTTTCTACCATATCACTGGAAAGTGATAATGACAGATGCTAGTTTTTTCAGGCTGGGGAGGTGTGTTCCAATCCCTCACTATTCAGGGAACAGGGTAATTGAAGGAATCTAAGCTCCCTATCCACACGATAGAGCTCAGAATAAGAATTGCTGGCTCTGTACCACTGGACTCCCCTTCTACAATGGTACTCCCAGCAGGTGCAATCAGAAAACACCACGGCTGTAGCCTACATCAATCGCCAAAGTAGTACCAGGAATTATGCAGCTTTGAAGGAACCAAGCCCGATAATCTCATGTACATAAAAACACTGTCCAGTGATCTCTCCCCTCCACATCCAGTAGTAAACTGGAAGGTGGACTACCACAGCCATCGCCACCTGGACCACAGGTTACCTCTGTGACCAGGACTAAGGATCCTCTTGCATTGGATGCTCTGATAATTCCCTGGACTTCATTAAAACTAATCTCTTTTTCCTCCAGTACACATTCTGTCTTGACTGCTTTGCAAGGTAGCGCAAGAGAAGAAACCAGTGATTTTAATTGCACCAAACTGACATTGAAGAACCTGGTTCACAAGCAGACTTCAACTGCTAGGAGGTGATCCCTGTCCTCTTCAAAGCATACCAGTCCTGTTCGCTCAGGCCCCCCTGTCCATCCTGTTTCTCAGTCACTGGCTTTTTTTTTTTCTCGCACTTTTAATTTTGTTTTAAACTCCTGGCTTCACCCTTGTTAAAACTTTTTAATTCAGCACTATATGGACCTTAACCTTGTTCTCTGTACTCTGCAGGAACCACCATTTGAACCCATCAGTTAAATACCCTTAGGTAATCTCTCTTGCAAAGGGGCCTTCTTTGTTGCTATCATGTCTCAGGCGTGTATCTGAACTAGTGGCTGCCTCTTATAAGGAGCCTTCCTTCACAAGGACGTCTTACGTTCATGACCATCCTTTTCTTCCTAAGGTGGTAGGAGTCTTCCACCTTGATGAAAACCTGGTCCTTCCTTTTTTGTGCCCTGCTTCAAAGCACCCAAAATTACTCTTCACTGCCTAGAAAAGTCAGAACCATCAAAGTCTACCTTAAAGCCACAGCCTATATTCGCAATACCGGCTCCCTATTCGTCCTACTCTCAAGTAGAGGTCGACCGATATGGGTTTTTCTCTGGCCGATGCCGATATTTAGAAATCATGGCGGCCGATAGCCGATATATGATGCCGATTTTTTTTGGGCCGATATGTTAGGCCGATTTTATTTTATTTATTTATTTTTTTCCTTTTTTATTTATTATTATTATTTTTTTAATCCCCCTTGATCTAACACACCTTTCCCATTGGGGCGTTTTTCAGGCGCTTTTGGGCTAAAAATAGCGCCTGTAAAGTGCCTGCAAAATGGCTCCCCTGCAGTCTGTGTGAAAGACAGAGTGCTTTCACACTGAGGCGATGTGCTGGCAGGATCTTAAAAAAAAGTCCTGCAAGCAGCACGTTTGGAGTGGTGTATACCGCTCCTCCACCACTCCTGCCCATTGATATGAATGGGCACCACTGCCGAAGCGCATGCAATGCGATTTGGCAGCAGTGCTTCATGGGAGCATTTAACCTCTTCCTTGGCCGCTAGCTGGGTTATATGTGCCCCACTAGCAGCCAAATAGCACCGCTAAAATGATGGTAAAGAGCCGCTAAAACTTGCGTTTTAACATCAACGCTCCAGTGTGAAAGCAGAAAATACAGAAAATTTCTTACATTTAAACATTTATTAAACAAAACAAACCTCCAATCAGTTTACTTGTATGTATGATTTAGATTAAAAAAAAAAAAAAACCTATATATTAAATAAAAACAGGTAGTCAAAACTTTTGGACGAAAAAAAAAATGGGCTAACTTTACTGTTTTTATTTTATTTTTAAATAGTGTATTTTTTTTCCCAAAAAAATGCATTTGAAAGACCTCTGTGCAAATGCCGTGTGACATAAAATATTGCAACAACCGCTATTTTATTCCCTAGGATCTCTGCTAAAAAATTATATATAATTTTTGGGGGGGTCTAAGTGATTTTCTGGCAGAAAATACAGGACTTTTACTTGTAAGCATCAAGTGTCAGAAAAGATTTAGTCTTTAAATGGTTAAACTGAGAACTTCTACACACAGAGATGACTTCATTCATTCAAGTGTAAACATTGTATCATTTAGTTCTTTTCTTGGCAGTCTGCCCAGAGAGGAGGAAAGTGTTGCTATGACGACTCAGGCAACTCACACTGACTTCTTACAGAAGTCATTTCAAAGTCCCGCTGTAGTTCTAAATCGGCTTTTTATCAGCAAAATCGGCCGATGCCGATTATTTAAAAAACGGCAAATATCGGCCGGCCGATATATCGGTCGACCTCTACTCTCAAGACCCTGCATTCTGCTTTAAAGTGCATCATCAGGAGTTCTATAAATCAACTTATCAACAAAGTTTGCACTGTAAATGAATCCCTCCCCTGTGCTTTTTATGTGCTCATTTCACCAGGTTAGTGATTGTCTCCTGGCCATTCCAACAGGAAGCCTATCTTACTGAGCACTTCAAAGGGCATCACCTCTGTTCTTCCCTTTTTTTTTTAAAAGGTCTAGAAGGTGGGCATCCAATCTTCTGCAGATGCAGCCTTAGGCAACAAGGTACTTACAGCAGCATTCTGAAGTTGTGTCTATTGACCCTTGTTGTAGGGCCTGTTGGCACAGTATTTTTGCCTAGTTGTAGTAATGGCGAACCTTTTTGAGCCCGAGTGCCCAAACTGCAACACAAAACCAACGTATTCATTTCAAAGTGCCAACATATACAGAACTTGATGAGCATGTGCTGTGATGTCTGGGGGTGAACATGGGACACATCAGAAACCGTTTTGCATTCACTATGTAGTCATAGCGTTTTGGTGCAATCAAATTCCAGGATCACTATTCTACTAACTATATATTAATATTCAATACAGTCAAGTTGCATGACAGGTGCACTTTAAATGACTAGTTGTTCAGTAGAAGCACAGGCTGGATGATAAAGAAATCCTGTTACAGGGGTGACCTGCAACCACCAACTCTCCAGCTGCAGCAGAACTTCCAGTCCCCCCATGCCCTGCTGGTACACATTATGCACTCTTTGGTTGCCAAGGTATGTTGATATCTGTAGTTGTACTCCAGCTAAAGATGTACTGGTTGCTCTGCATTGCTTTAGCAGAAGACTACTTGGAAAATCTCTCATTCCTGACTATGTTCACAGTCCTATATGTCCAGGAAACATCCTTCAGAACGGAAACACTCAAGGACAACTGTAGCAATAATGCTTTACCAATGCAGTTCACTCCACAATGCTGTGCAGTTCATTGATTGTCAAATGCAAACTCCCAGCAGCTCTACACTTCTTCCCTGTATAATGCCAGTGATTCTGGACTGTCTCATGTGACTTGTGTCATGAAATACAGGGGGATGGCAGGGACAAAAACGATATGTATTTACATCTCACTGTACTGCAGTGGTCTCTGCTAAATCTAGCAGGCTTTCCCAGCCAGATAAACCTGAATAGCCAACACAAAGTATCATCAAAGCTCATATCCTACAGAAAATGCTTCCAACAGCTTTGATAGAGAATAACACAGACAGCATATACACAACATTATTCTGACCAAAGCCTTCCATATTTTGTGGCAATGTTGGGAACAAGAAAAAAAAAAATAAAAAAAAAAAAGAAAGGTCCCCAAGAAATAGATTCTATTTGAAGACGCACAGAAACAGTGTACACAGCTAAAGACATTTATTCCCCACACAGCATGTACACTTACTTTAACAACGCTTGCCACAGCACTCTAATAATACACCCACCAGCCGACTCAGTTCCCGGGCTCAAGAACGGCCTGTGATTGGGCATCTTCCCCACCACATGTTCTGCCTGCCATCCAACCCAGAGCGACTCTTCATCCAGTCCACGCCCATCCTAGACACGGCCCCCCATTGGCTCAATCCCCACCTCATGTTCCACCTGCCATCCAACCCAGAGCAACCCTTCTTCTCATCCACGCCCACCCTAGACACATTACCTCTGCCCCAGAGACTTGTGGGAAATGTAGTTCTATGGGGAGGGGAGCTGTGCACGAAATACACCTCTGTACAGGATTTTCTCACGTGCCCACAGAGAGGGCTTGGCGTGCCGGCTGTGGCACGTGTGCCATAGGTTCACCATCACTGTCCTAGGGTCTCTAAATAAGCTGCCTGTGTTCTGCACTGTACAATTAAAATATATGCCAACCCAGAATTTCATATTCTGATATGTACCTGCTGTAACATGTACGAAAAAGTATCCTGTTCTTTGTATTGCTTCCTTTCTGTGAAATAACTGTAGTTCCTGCCAGTCCTTCACCTTTCCTAACCACACTAGGCAGTAAAGGACAGGGTTATCAATTCTTTAGCTGTGCAAAGAACCTGGCCTGCTCTCCAAGGATCAGACTGGTGCGGACAACAGTGATTACAATGTTCAGTCACCTGAAGGTACCAGGCTTAACCCATGGTCTATAATTATTCAGTCTGTCTTGTACTGTACTGTCAATAAAAGGAATTTACGGGCAAGTAAAATTTATTTTTTTTTCACAAAAACGATGCTGCGCAACATATTTTATTGTTCTTCATGACACCAGTCAATTGCTACACCACAATCATCATCAAAGTTGACTCATCATCATCAAAGTTGGTAGGATATGCGGTTGAAATACACTGATCCAGATTATACAGAGATCAGAAAAAGAGTAAATTCTGAGTTCCTAATCTTCATACTTTTGTCCAGACAAGCTCTGAAAATACAATTTTTTTTTTGGCTGTCATTCTTGTTCAATAGTGGAGCAGAATGTCAGCCAAGGAACTGGCTGTCCTTGAATGCGTCCAGTAGAATTTGATCTCCTGATCTACATACTTGTTTCAGGCAATACCTTAACCACTTGCCGACCGCCTCACGCCGATCTACGTCATCAGAATGGCACGGGCAGGCATAAGCACATATATGTACGTCCTTTGCCTCCCGCGGGTCGGGGGCCCGATCGGGCCCCCGCCCGGTGCCTGCGGCGGTCGGTTTTCGTTCGGGAGCGATCCCGGACGAGGGGACGGCCATTCATTCATGGCCACCCCCTCGCGATCGCTCCCGACGAATGGAAATCCCCGGTGACATCACTTCCTCTCCTGTAATGTAAACACAGGAGAGGAAGTGATGTATTCTCTCCTCCGTGTCGGTATTTTTCGTTCCGACACGGAGGAGAGCGGATCAGTGAGTTGCACCAACACATCCCACACACAGTAGAACATGCCAGGCACACTCACACCCCCCCTTTACCCCCCGATCACCCCCCCAATTACCCCTGCCCCCCAGTCACAGTGACACCAATGTCATTTTTTTTTTTTTTTTTTTTTTTTTGCATTGGTGTCATTTGTGACTGTAATAACTGTTAGGGCAGTTAGGGTTAGCCCCCTTTAGTTCTAATGTACCCCCCTAACCCCCCCAATAAAGGTTTAACCCCGTGATCACCCCCCGTCGCCAGTGTCACTAAGGCTGGGTTCACATTGCAGCGGTTTATGAGAACGAATGTGATTCGCACCGCACTGCAGTGCAAATCACATCCGATCTCTGTGCGATTCGAGTTCAGCCATTCGCCGCACCCGCCGCACCCGCCACACCCGCCGCACCCGCCGCAAATTCGCACGGGACCCTTTTTTTGGCCCGCAGCAGAATCGGATCGCATGGGTGTTCACACCATGCGATCCGAGTTTGCAGATCGCACTGCGATATGCGAACTGATCTGGGGGTGTCAGTAACATTTCACTGACACTCCCAGCAGTTCGCATAGGGCAGTGTGAACTGCCGCCGGGAGGCATGCGATGCGGGAACCCGCCGCGGATTCGCGGCGTTTCCGCATCGCTCCAGTGTGAACCCAGCCTAATAAGCGATCATTTTTCTGATCGCCGTATTAGTGTCACAGGTGACGCTAGTTAGGCAGGTAGGTATTTAGGTTCGCCGCAGCTTTTTATAGCGCTAGGGACCCCCATATACTACCGCATAAAGCCCCCTGATTGCCCCCTAGTTAACCCTTTCACCAGTGATCACCATATAACTGTTACAGGTGACGCTGGTTGGTTAGTTATTTTTTTATAGTTTCAGGGCACCCGCCATTTATTACCTAATAAAGGTTTAACCCCCTGATCACCCGGCAGGTGTCATTTGTGACTAATAACTGTTAGGGCAGTTAGGGTTAGCCCCCTTTAGTTCTAAGGTACCCCCCTAACCCCCCCAATAAAGGTTTAACCCCGTGATCACCCCCCGTCGCCAGTGTCACTAAGGCTGGGTTCACATTGCAGCGGTTTATGAGAACGGATGTGATTCGCACCGCACTGCAGTGCAAATCACATCCGATCTCTGTGCGATTCGAGTTCAGCTATACAGATAGTATGGCTGAATTCGTGTCGCACCCGCCGCAAACTCGCACGGGACCCTTTTTTTGGTCCGCAGCAGAATCGGATCGCATGGGTGTTCACACCATGCGATCCAAGTTTGCAGATCGCACTGCGATATGCGAACTGATCTGGGGGTGTCATTAACATTTCACTGACACTCCCAGCAGTTCGCATAGGGCAGTGTGAACTGCCGCCGGGAGGCATGCGATGCGGGAACCCGCCGCGCATTCGTGGCGTTCCCGCATCGCTCCAGTGTGAACCCAGCCTAATAAGCGATCGTTTTTCTGATCGCTGTATTAGTGTCACAGGTGACGCTAGTTAGGCAGGTAGGTATTTAGGTTCGCCGCAGCTTTTTATAGCGCCAGGGACCCCCATATACTACCGCATAAAGCCCCCTGATTGCCCCCTAGTTAACCCTTTCACCAGTGATCACCATATAACTGTTACAGGTGACGCTGGTTGGTTAGTTATTTTTTTATAGTTTCAGGGCACCCGCCATTTATTACCTAGTCTCACTAGTGTACCCCTAAATTTAGGGGTGTCTACTTTCTAAAATGGGGTCATTTGGGGGGGGGGGGTTTGTGCCATCTTGGCATTTTATGGCCTTCAAAACTGTAACGCCCTTAGAAAGCCTGAAGGCGGTGCTTGGTTTTTGGGGCCCCGTACGCGGCTAGGCTCCCAAAAAGTCCCACATATGTGGTATCCCCGTACTCAGGAGAAGCAGCAGAATTTATTTTGGGGTGTCATTTCACATATGCCCATGGCATGCGTGAGCAATATATCATTTAGTGACAACTTTGTGAAAAAAAAAAAAAGTTTGTAATTTTCCCGCAACTTGTGGCAAAATATAAAATATTCCATGGACTCAACATGCCTCTCAGCAAATAGCTTGGGGTGTCTACTTTCTAAAATGGGGTCATTTGTGGGGGTTTTGTGCCATCTTGGCATTTTATGGCCTTCAAAACTGTAATAGGTAGTGAGAAGTGAACTCAAAAAATTACGCCCTTAGAAAGCCTGAAGGCGGTGCTTGGTTTTCGGGGCCCCGTACGCGGCTAGGCTCCCAAAAAGTCCCACATATGTGGTATCCCCGTACTCAGGAGAAGCAGCAGAATTTATTTTGGGGTGTCATTTCACATATGCCCATGGCATGCATGAGCAATATATCATTTAGTGACAACTTTGTGAAAAAAAAAAAAAAAAAAAAAAGTTTGTAATTTTCCCGCAACTTGTGGCAAAATATAAAATATTCCATGGACTCAACATGCCTCTCAGCAAATAGCTTGGGGTGTCTACTTTCTAAAATGGGGTCATTTGTGGGGGTTTTGTGCCATCTTGGCATTTTATGGCCTTCAAAACTGTAATAGGTAGTGAGGCGTGAAATCAAAAATTGACGCCCTTAGAAAGCCTGAAGGCGGTGCTTGGTTTTCGGGGCCCTGTACGCGGCTAGGCTCCCAAAAAGTCCCACATATGTGGTATCCCCGTACTCAGGAGAAGCAGCAGAATTTATTTTGGGGTGTCATTTCACATACGCCCATAGCATGTGTGAGCAATATATCATTTAGTGACAACTTTGTGTAAAAAAAAAAAAAAAAATTTTTTTTTTGTCATTATTCAATCGCTTGAGGCAAAAAAATAAAATATTCAATGGGCTCAACATGCCTCTTATCAATTTCCTTAGGGGGTCTACTTTCCAAAATGGGGTCATTTGGGGGGGTTTTGTACTGCCCTGTCATTTTAGCACCTCAAGAAATGAGATAGGCAGTCGTAAACTAAAAGCTGCGTAAATTCCAGAAAACGTACCTTAGTTTGTAGATGTGACAACTTTTGCGCAAACCAATAAATATACAATTATTGACTTTTTTTTTACCAAAGACATGTGGCTGAATACATTTTGTCCTAAATGTATGACTAAAATTGAGTTTATTGGATTTTTCTAATAACAAAAAGTAGAAAATATCATTTTTTTTCAAAATTTGCGGTCTTTTTACGTTTATATCGCAAAAAATAAAAATCGCAGAGGCAATCAAATACCATCAAAAGAAAGCTCTATTTGTGGGAAGAAAAGGACGCAAATTTTGTTTGGGTACAACATTGCATGACCGCGCAATTACCAGTTAAAGCAGCGCAGTGCCAAAGTGTAAAAAGACCTCTGGTCATTTACCAGCAAAATGGTCCGGTCTGAAAGTGGTTAAAGTAATGAAGCCAGCTGATCAGCATTACAGGCAGGCAGCTAATATGTTCAGAAGGATTGGGCAATAATGGCAGCCTGTGTTTCTGTCAGCACAGTTTATCTTAAAAATTATTTTTGTACATGGGTGCCTAACTTGTGTCTGACTGTTGCCCGTAATCCCATCTGTTTCTGGCTGTAACAAAGAAAGCCAACATGGGCCTCTCACCTTCTGCTTTTAGTGTATACTGAACCCTGTGAGCAGCAGGCCAGAATACCAAGAGTTTGATATAACTGTAAAATGCAGGCCTTTGCATATGGAATCCTATATAGCTTTATCTTGCTTGTTTCCTGAAGCTCTAATCTGCAGATGTGCAGGTAGCTAGTAGGAAATGACACCACCCTGATGGGTTCTATGCAGTGGAAACTGTTGTTTCAGATGGTAGATTTTATTCAGATAAAACAATGACATTCTAGCATATGTTTTAAAAATAAAGGGAATGTGTCCTTCAGAAAGAGGGCATGAACATATGCAGCAGTCTACTAGAAGCCTAAATAATCTGTTACAGTCAAATCTGTCTGTGCCAGGAAAAAAATATATAATCCTAGTTTAATTGAGAGTATAGTCATTTGAATAACCATCAAGAATGTAAGTTATATATGATCCAGCACTTCCTCTCTCTTCTCTTTCCTAGGCATGGAAGTTGCAGCTTTTCTTTCGGACAAAGCTAACTCTGTGTCTGTGATAGGAAAATCTAGTGTGCCCTTTCAGGCTGTGCTAGGTGATCAGATTGGAACACTGGCAATGAAGGTAAGTGCAAATCTTTCTTTATCATAGTGCAGAAATTCCCAACTAGCTTTTGAGTCACTTGAGGTTTTAGCCCCCGTTCACACAGGTGCGACTTGAAAAGTTGCACTCCATTTGCCTCTCTGGAACTGTTCAAATCAGTGTGACTCCGTCAGTTTACACCTTGCACCAGTTTGAAAAAGGTTCCTGTACTACTTTGGTGATTTTTCATCAGTGAAATGCATTGACATCTATGCGTGAAATCGCATGACTGTCGGCAAGCTGCAGATGAAGTACTACTGTCCAACAGCTTTGAATTTGCCTTTGTTATTTTTTTTTTTTTTTATTGCATCTGTTTGAATGCTTGCTGCTTTAACATTTTTTGCTTGAAACAAGCTGAGCTGAGTTTATATTTTTCATAATAAGCACGCATGTAGGTAATGTGTAAGACTTCCAGTATTTATTACTCTCAAAGTAATCAAATTATACCTTGCAACAACGCATTTCTTCCAAAGATATAATCTTTTGTTTAAGCAGCATCCAAGGTTAGTATCTTTTCCTGGGACAAAATGCTGGTCCTGGGATTATGTACAGTTCCAGTTCTGGGGTGTGTGTATACATGTTGTCACACAGCTTTGCCCCCTGCTGCTACCTCTTACCTGGTAAGCTGGCAGAAAGTTCAAGTGGTTCTAAAGGCAGAAGGCCCCCAGCTGTGGGGGCACTTGGCAGGAAGGAGGAACCAGGAGCTCCAATGGGGGACCTGAGAAGAAGAGGCTCTGGGCTGCTCTGTGCAAAACCACTGCACAGAGCAGGTAAGAATAACATGTTTGACTTCAATAGACTTCAATATAACTTTATGCTGGGTACACATGGATCAAAAATCGTCCAGTTCAACAGGGCCTGGCTGAATTCCGATCAGTGTGGAGCCCTCCCAGTTCGAGAGAAGCTGATCATTAGATCGGCTTCTGTCTAATGACCTTGCTGGAAAACCTCCTTTGATCAGCAGTTTTCAGCTAATCAGCTGCAGCACTGATCAGTGCATTCTGACAGTGGAGGAGTCCCACTAACAGAATACAATAGCACGGCAGGGGGATTCCTGCATCCTCCTTTCTTGTGTGGATGCAGGTATCTGTTTTTTGTTTTTATATTTAATAGCTATATTTTGTGATAAAAAATAAACTGTGTGTACCCAGCTTTAGTGTTACAAATGCATCCCACCCTGTGTAGTAGATTGTGGTAAAATTCTCCTAGAGCTCAGAGACTGCTCCCAAAATAGAGAGGTTTGCTTTTTTTTTTTTCTTTATTATTATTTTTTTTTTTAGGTAGATTCATAATGATTTTATTTTAGTTGTTTTATATGGGTTCATTAAAAAAACAGCGCAGCTTTCAGCCTTAAAGTTTTGATTTTCTTGGATAAAACTTTTATTGATCCCTCCGATTAAGGGGTGAATCTTTCACTGCTGTGTAACTTATTTTGTTTCATACATATTTTATTAAAGTTTTCATGTACAATACAACAAATGTTTTCATGGATAACATCGTAAAAATATTAGTGCAAACAGAAATCGAAAAGGATCCCCCCTCATTTGTGTGGCGCAGGGGAGGGTAGGGAGGAAGGGTGGGGACGAAAAGAGGATTAAAAAAAATGGAGGGGGGTAGGGGTACCGAAATGAAGAAAAGGAGAAGAGGGAGGAGAGGGGATGGGGCCACCACCAGCTACCCTCTCCATCTCTAACACCTCAAATTGTATATTATGGCTTATCACGAGCAGTCAGGAATATCCTTTGCTGTCAAGTCCCCTGCTCATGAGACATGTCAGTCGTTTTGTCCTATCAGCTTTTGGTAGTCTTGGGATTCTCTGTAGTGGTATATACAAGCTCCTCCATCACTGCAACGTGGCGGATGCGACATGTCCATTCCCTCATAGAGGGCGAAGACTTAGATCTCCAGTGGACTGGCACACATAGCCTAGCTGCGTTGATCAAGTTCATAGCCACCGACTTGAAATAGCGTTTTCTGGAATTTGTTAGTGATGTAGTAAATATTGTGCCGGGGTGAACTCCAACGGGAGTGAAGTAATCAGGGTTATCGTGTCATGAACCTTATGCCAATAAGGCTGGATCAGGGAGCACATCCACCAGATATGAAGAAGAGTGCCCTTCTCTACTCCCCACCTCCAACAGCGGTCAGACACAGCAGGTATAAATTTATGTAAGATATCTGGTGTTGTACCACTTGGTTTTGATTTTGTATCCATTCTCCTGCGTCGCCACGTTTGGAGACCCCTTGTGGATATATATATATATATATATATATATATATATATATATATATATATATATATATATATATATATTTGGTCCCAAGAGGCCTAATCTAATTCCACATCCAGAGCAGATTCACAAAAAGCGTAGTGTAGCATATCGCTCCCCAAACATCGAGGCGTAGAGGGCCGAGATGACATGGCTTTGGGGAGATGATCTGGTGCAGAGAGATGCAAACACCGTTGTCCTCTAAAAGTCGGGTTATCTAGGTAATGTTTCAGTTGCAAATATGACCAGAAAGGGAACTTTGCTGTATTGGATAATTCAGTCATTTTTTGAACCTCCTTCTCCAGAAAGTGTCTTGCTTGGATTTCCCTATGTGGCCATTCTGCTGCCAAGAAATTCCTGGCTAGGCCTGGGATAAATGTTGGGTTGCCCCTAACGGGGGTGATCGGGCATTCCTTGGATGAGAGTTTGTGTGTGGTACATGCCCTGTCAAACACCTGAAGGGTACCTCCAATTAGAGGGTGGGCATGTATATGGGGGGGTATGTGTTCTATTGGGAGCCATGATACTATACCTAATTCCGCCTGGGAGACTAGGTATTCGAGCCCGACCCACCCTTTGTACCTTTCATGGATCTTCCAATCCACCACCCTTGTCAGATGGACTGCCCAATAGTACCGTTGGAGGTCTGGGAGACCAATCCCCCCACTCGACTTTGGCAATACTAGTTTAGCCCATTTGATTCGTGGGGGTTTGTTGCCCCATAAAAAAGACCTACACGTGGTCCTATATGCCGCAAAAAAATGAAGATGGCAGTCGAATTGGTATCAATTTGCATTTTGTAAAGCATGCGAGGAAGGATCGTTATTTTTAGGATTGAAGCACGCTTGAACCAAGAGATTGAGGGCACGCGCCGTTTCTGAAGGTCTTGACACATATTCTGTAAAGTTTCTTGTATAGAGCGCTGTTAGGTTGACAGGGAGTTTTATGCCTAGATATGTGACCACGTCTGATTTCCATTGGAATGGAAAGTTCATCTGGCATTGTTGCATAAGGTTGGAAGGTAGGGAGACATTCAAAGCGCATGACTTTGAGTAGTTGATTTTCAGGTTGGAAATGTGTTTGAATTGATCAAGAACTGACAAGAGGTTTGGTAGGGACTTTAACGGGGAGGAGAGAAATAATAAGACGTTGTCTGCGAACGCTGCTATTTTAAATTCACGGCCCCATACTTGTATTCCCTTAATGTCTGTGTGCTCCCTAATACAATGGAGAAGGGGTGATAGGGGACAGCCCTGTCTTGTTCTGTTGTGGATGGGAAAGGTGTTCGACAGGTGGCCATTGACTCGAACTTTTCCCCTCGGGTTGGCATATAAGGACAGAATGAGTGCACACATTTTGGTGTCAAGACCCAGAGCTCCCAGTACTTCACCCATATAGTCCCAGGCCACTCGGCCAAACGCCTTCTCCACATCCATTGCAAGAAAGAAACCCTCCCCTTGGGTAGAAGTTAGCCAGTGCTTCTCTGCCTGGGACAAAGCCTACTTGGTCCAGTCCCACCCATTACGGTACATATTGGGACAGACATGTTGCTAAGATTTTTGAAAAAAGCTTAAGGATATTGGACGATATGAGGCAACATTGGCAGGGTCCTTTTCATCTTTCGGAATCATTGTGATATATGCTTCCAGTAAGGTGGTCGAAGAATAGGGAGTTGCTCACAGCGAGTTAAAGGCTTTAAGAAAGCTTAGGGCAAGGAGGTCTGAGAAGTACTTGTAGTACTGGGCCAAGAATCCATCGGGGCCTAAGCTCTTGCCCGGCTTTGTAGCCTTCAGTGCCGCACCCCATTCTTCCAAGGACAGAGGAGCCTTGAGGTCCTATATAGCCTCATTGGTTAGAGGAGAAGGACTGTATCAACTTAGGAATTTTCGTATCAGTTTTATACTTAGTTTATACTAGTTTTTATTGTCTGCTGTAACAGAGTTTGGTTTGTTGAGGGTGAATATTATATAGTTTGCTGTAGAAGCATTGGAATTGAGAAGCTATAGTTTCATTTTTGGAGTGGGTGTTCCCGGAAGTGTCAGTTACATGATGCACTGTGGTGATTGGTGTCCGGTTCTGTGTGGCCGTAGCCAGAAGTCTACCCTGTTTATTGCGTTGTTCATAAAACAAGCGTTGCGTCAGTATGTGTCTTTTTATGTGCCCTTTTAAAGAGTTCTTCCACTAAGAAGGCCCAAGCCTCCGCCAGTCCCTGTGCTAAATGGATTGCACGTGAGCGTTTGTGTTGAGCTTCTAGTTCATGTATCTTGGATGATAGTTCTTTTATCAGCTTTTGATGTTCTCTTTTCCTCCGAGCTGCAATGGAGAGCATGTATCCCTGTATTACACAGTTGTGTGCCTCCCACTGAGTCAGGGGTGAGACGTCTGGTGTGGTATTGAGGCGAAATAATTCCTCAATATGTTGCCAGATAGTGGCCAGGTCCCCAGGTCTGCCAGAAGGGACGTGTCCATTCTCCAGATCTTGGAGGAGACCAGTTGTCGTTTGGCTTGGTGTATGGCCGAGAATGGGAGAGAGGAGGTGCCAGAGAAAGTGTCCAGCAAGGGGTTTAGGGCCAATTTGAAGTCCCCTCCAAGAATCAAGAGACCTGATTGAAAGGTCTCTAATTTGAGCAGGATTTCCCGGATAAAGGGTATCTGCTTAGTGTTGGGGCAATAGATATTGGCTAAGGTCACCGGTCTATTCTTCCATATACCTTTTAAAAAAAGGAATATGCCTTCTGGATCCAGCATCTGGTCATTAAGGGTAAATGACAACGACCTACATAGCAAAATCGTGACTCCTAGTTTTCGACTCTGTGCCTCTTGTAAAAAGACAATTTGTGTTTTCAGTCGGTGTGCTTCTGCTAGAACGCTTCTACGTTTTTCAGGCACGTTGAGGCCTTTAATGTTTACAGAGTACACCTTTCAAAGGTGAACCTGCCTCTCTGAGGCGGGGAAGGGGTCAAACACAGAAGGGCGAGTTCAGATAGGTGCATCCAGAAACTGAACAATAGACCAGTGTAAAGAGTGGAGATCAGTTACCGCTATAAGGACCTGAATGCTACTGCTAGGTGTGCCCCAGCTCCTTGGCCCTCAATTCTAGAGTTAGGTAGAAGATTAAGTGCTTTTGTTTCAGCAGCTAGAGGGGGAAGGGAGGAGCCCAAGAAACGTCCAAGTTTACTGAAGACCATGTTATTGCCCTTATGGCCCACCAAGTCCCTATGAGAGCTTCTAGTGCCTTTACCACAGTACATATTCAGTTCCGCCTCCCACACCCTCCCCCAAAACTGGGAAAGCAACAAGCAGGAGAAATAAGATGGACTATAACAAGAAAAACAAAGCCTTTTTTATTCCTCTCCTTTGTCCTTTTTTTGTTTTGAATTGGACGTGGACTGCCTGCGCCTCTGTCTCTGCGCTTGGGGGGTGTCCTCTGGTTGAGTCTGTATCCAGGGTTCACATTGTAAGAAGTGGCCATACCAGTCAGGCACTTGTATCACGGGGAAGCCCAAGGTATCACAGAAGTTGTTCAGGTCTGAGGGTACCCTGAGGGAAGCAGTACGGTTCCCTGTGGTAGCTTGTATGCAGGAAGGGAATTTCCATCTGTATGCGATACGTCTTTCTCTTAAGGCAGTTAGAAGAGGTTGCAGTTCTCTCCTATGTTGTAGAGTGGTGGCGGACAGATCCTGAAAAATCTGGATGGGGGCCCCCTGATGTTCTAGCTGATTATGATTTCATGCCAGTCACAGAATGTCCTCTTTTTGAGAGAAATGGACCAGACAGCAGACAGTGTTCCTAAGTGGGTCAGTTTCCCTGCTTTATGGCTTCAGGGCCCTATGGCACCGCTCAATTTCCACTGGTGCATCTGGTGGTCTGCCTAGTATGGTATTAAAGATGGCCCAAACAACTGCCTGGAACTGGGACTCTCCACAGCTTCTGGCATCCCCCTTACCCGCAGGTTGTGTCTACGACATCTATTGTCCAAGACCTCCATGTGGCGATGCACATTGATCAGATGCTGGGAGTGGATGCTGGTTACTTGCTGTACTTGCTGAATAGCAGTGCCATGCACCCCAGTCACTGCTTCCACGTGTCCCAGGTGAGCAGTAACCCCTCTCTGATCAATCCTCAGATCTGAAATCGCTGCTGACAGTGTGTTTTTGATGTCTAGGGCTACCATCTACAGGTCTGCTAGGCTGAGCATGTGGGAGGAGGGAGATGCCTACATGTCTGCATGCAGCGCCTCAGGTTTGTCAGATATTGCGGGGCTCCGTGCACGAAGCTTCGGGCTTAAGATGAGGCAAGCGATGCCGCTTGTTGTGTGCATAACATCGCCGGGATACTCCTGCTCAGCTGGGCGGCTGGGTCCGGTTGTAACCGGGAGGAAGATGAGCCTTTCCCCGTCATACTCGGTCTCCGATTACTGTTGTCTCCCGCTAATTATAGCTGGTGTTCAGTCTCTGGATGGCGTAGCTCCTGCGCTAGGCTGCCATCATGCTCCAGTGCTCAGCTGCTGTGTGTAACTTTAACTTTCCCATTGAGCTGTTGAGGTCTGTAAGCTTTTTTTCAATGGAGCAAATAATGGAGGCATTTAAATTAGATTGTTGCTGTAAACTGTGACATCTCAGGAATTAATTCATAGAGACATGTAAAGTTACTGATCGGTCTGCTTCAAATGTTGAAATAAAAATGTTATGTAGCATCTAATGGTAGAGCTCTATAGAATTATAAATATAATCCAAACAAAAATTTCAGCTGAGAGAGCTGCTGAATTGAAAATGAACTGATCTCTACGTCAGAAATCCATAATTTATCTGTGCATCTGCTCCTTGACGATAAGTAGAATTTCTGCATATACAGGGGATATAAAAAAGTCTACACACCCATAAAATGTCAGGTTTCGGTGATGTAAAAAAATGAGACAAAGATAAATCATGTCAGAATTTTTTCCACCTTTAATGTGACCTGTAAAATGTACAACTCAAATGAAAAACAAACTGAAATCTTTTTTTTGGGGTGGGGAATAAAAATAACAAAACTAAAATAATGTGGTTGCATAAGTGTGCACACCCTTATAATCTGGGATGTAGCTGTGTTCAGAATTAAGCAATTACATTCAAACTAACCCCAAATGATTAACCCCAAATAAAGTTCAGCTGTTTTAGTAGGTCTTTCCTGACATTTTCTTAGTCTCATATTACAGAAAAAGCCATGGTCCGCAGAGAGCTTCCAAAGCATCAGAGGGATCTCAATGTTAAAAGGTATCAGTCAGGAGAAGGGTACAAAAGAATTTCCAAGGCATTAGATACAGAGGTGAAGCTAGACCTTCTTTCTGCTGGGGCAAAAACTCAGTTCACCCCCCTCCCCCAGCGGCAACACTGGAAAAGAAGGGGTGAGCCAAAAAAGTCTTTATTAATTAATTATTAATCCCTGCTTTTGTGCGCTCTTTTTCCTTCCCAGTGATACCCCTCCTAATTCAGGTTGGAAAGGTGAGGCTTGAAACTATGGAATACTTTAGGTTTGTAAAAGATCTGGGACACCTTTTTAGTGCCACAAGGAGAGTAGTAATGCAGCAAGCGTAGTGCGCTGCAGGGAAAAGTGGATGTGGCCAAATTGCATGGAAGGGACATAAAGGAGCATGGTTAAATAAAGCAAAAGCATTCTTGTACCCATAAAATATAATACAACATGAATATACTTCGATTAATAAAACAAATGTCATTGTAAAAATATGAACTTGGCCTACCTACCTTTAAAAGTGGACGGCAGGCCCTGCTGCAAGGCCGGTGCAAGGATTTTTTATCTACACAGGTGAAAGTGCAATTTGCATTACAGTAAGCTCCACAAATATTACAGTTGCTCCATCACAAATATTTGTTTTTGGCCAGCTTCTGCTGACTAGGCGGCAGTGGGACATGCTGCCTGTCATCCACTACAGAAGCTGACAGTGGCCTCACCAAGAGCAGAGAGTAGCTGAGGAGATCTCCGGTATGGTCCAGGGGAAGGAGGAAGCCGTGGCGCCCCTCTCATTGCGGCATTCCCAGATCCCCCCCCCCCCAAACTTCAGAGATGATTAGATATACCATGGAACACAGTGAAGACAGTCATCATCAAGTGGAGAAAATATGGCACAACAGGGACATTACCAAGAACTGGGCGTTCCTCCAAAATGTATGAAAAGATGAGAAGAAAACTGATCAGGAAGGCTGGCAAGAAGCCTACAACAATATTAAAGAAGCTGCAGGAATATCTGGCAAGTATTGGCTGTGTGGTACATGTGACAACAATCTCCTGTATTCTTTATATGTCTGGGCTATGGGCTAGAGTGTCAAGATGGAAGCCTTTTCTAATGAAGAAAAACATTCAAGCCTGGCTAAATTTTGCAAAAACACATCTGAAGTCTACTAAAAAGCATGTGGGAAAACGTGTTCTGGTCTGATGAAACCAAAGCTGAACTTTTTGGCCGCAATTCCAAAAGATATGTTTGTTTCAACAAAAGAACAACATATCCATAGTGAAGCATGGTGGTGGCAACATCATGCTTTGGGGCTGTTTTTCTTCAGCTGAAACAGGGGTCTCAGTCAAGGTAGAAGGAATTATGAACAGTTCCAAATACCAGTCACCATTGGCACAGAACCTTCAGGCTGGACATGAGCTTTGAGCATGACAATGACCCAAAGCATACATCCAAATCAACAAAGGAATGGCTTCACCAGAAGATGAAAGTTTTGGAATGGCCCAGCCAGAGCCCAGAGCTGAATCCAAAATTTAAAATCTGTGAGGTGATCTGAAAAGAGCTGTGCACAGGAGATGCCCTCGCAATCTGACCAATTTTGAGTGTTTTTGCAAAGAAGAGTGGGTAAATATTGTCAAGTCGAGATGTGCCATGCTGATAGACTTATACCCAAAAATACTGAGGGCTGTAAAAAAATCAAAAGGTGCTTCAACAAAGTATTAATTTAAGGGTGTGCACACTTATGCAACCGCATTATTTTATTTTTTATTTTTACCTCCCTCCACCTTAAAGATTTCAGTTTGTTGTTCAACTGAGTTGTACAGTTTATAGGTCACATTAAAGGTGGAAAAGGTTCTGAAATGATTTATGGGTGGCACAGTGTGAAAGGGGTCTTATTGTACCTTTTAGAGGAAACCTTTACTGAAAGGCATATGGAGATTACCATTATTGACCCCCTTTTGAAAATGATGGTTGCTGTTTCCTTTAAAAAAAAACATGAACATTAACCACTTAAGCGCCGGACCATCTTCCAGCCAAAGGACCAAGCCCCTTTTCGCGATTCGGCACTGCGTCGCTTTAACTGACAATTGCGCGATCATGCGACGTGGCTCCAAAACAAAATTGACGTCCTTCCCCCCCCCCCTCAAATAGTTTTCTTTTGGTGGAATTTGATCACCCCTGTGTTTTTTTTTTTTTGCGATATAAACAAAAAAAGCGTAAATTTTGAAAAAAAAACGCATTATTTTTTACATTTTGCTATAATAAATATCCCCCAAAAATATATAGAAACATTTTTTTTCCTTAGTTTAGGCCGATACGTATTCTACATATTTTTGGTAAAAAAATCACAATAAGCGTTTATTGATTGGTTTGCGCAAAAGTTATAGCGTCTACAAAAATAGGGGATAGTTTTATGGCATTCTTATTTTTTTTTTTACTAGTAATGGCGGCGATCAGTGATTTTTTTATTTTTTTTATTGTGACTGCAACATTATGGCAGACACATCGGACAATTTTTACACATTTTTGGGACCATTGGCATTAATACAGCAATCGGTGCATTTAAAAACGCACTGATTACTGTAAAAATGTCACTCGCATAGAAGGGGTTAACCACTAGGGGGCAGTGTAGGGGTTAAGAGTGTGTGTGTTTTTTTTTTTTAACTGTAGGGGGCGTGGCTTGGCGTCTGACGTCACTGATCGTCTTTCCCTATAACAGGGAACGGATGATCAGTGACAGCCTCAGTAGAAAGCACGAGGAGAGTTTGTTTACATTTACTTCTCCTCGTTCTTCAGCTCTGTGACTCGATCACGGGACACCGGCGGCAATCGGGGCCGCGGGTCCCGCGGCCACGGTCACGGAGCTCAGGCCCGGGTCACGAGTGTGCCGCCGGCGGCACGCTAGCGACCTGTGGCTGGGCACTTAAAGGGCAATGTACCTGTACGTGCTTATGCCCAGCCGTGCCATTCTGCCGACATACATCGGCGTGAGGCAGTCCTTAAGCGGTTAAAATGTTTTTCGATTTATTCAGATTCACACTGGTTTTACAGTGAATCAGAAAATCTGAAGCCATTGGATCAACATGACAGAAAGAAAATGAACACTGGATGTTCAGAAAGAGAACTTTGAAACGTCCTTACTTGCTCAGTACAAGTGTTTTTAAAATTCTTAAAGTGCATGTAAAGGCTGTGTGCAGCATCCCCCCCCCCAGCCCCCCATAATACGTACCAGAGGCCCATCTACATCCAGCCATGTGCATGAGAGCAGTGGCTCCAAGGGGTCTAGCCAGCCTCATTGGCTGAGACACGGCAGCGGGAGCAATTGGCCTTGTTGACCCCTCTCCAAACATATCGATTTTTGTTTGTGACCGTAAAGCTCTATTTTGATCTCGTCACACCAAATTACAGTGTGCCAGAAGTTGTGAGGGGTGTCAAAGAAGTTGTAAGCTCAAGCATTTTCCACAATCCCCTCAGCCATCCAGGACATTCCTCCTGATTGGCTAAGTCAGAGCTGTGGCACCATTGGCTCTCATGGCTGTCAATCAAAGACGGTCAGCCAATCAGGGGAGAGAGGGGTGAAGCCAGGTCGGGATTCCATGTCTGAATGGACACACTGAGCTGTGACTCGCCTTGGGTGTCACGTTTAGCTGCTGGCCGAGGGGCACTCAAGGAAAGGACGGGCTAAGAGCAGCGAAGAGGGACCCGGGAAGAGGAGGATCCAGGCTGCTGTGTGCAAATTCAACTGCAGAGAGGAGGTAAATAGAACATGTTTGTTATTTAACCACTTCAGCCTTGTGCGACGTTGTACCCAAACAAAATTGATGTTTTTTTCCCACAAATAGAGCTTTCTTTTGGTGGTGTTTGATCTCTTTATTGCACTATAAAAAAAAAAAAAGCGTAAATTTTGAAAAAAACAATATTTTGTACTAAAGCCCCATTTTTTTTTTTTTTTTTTTTTTTTTTTTTAAAGCACATTTTTTCCTCCAGTTTAGGCCACTATGTATTCTACATATTTTTGGTAATAAAAATCGCAAAAAGGGTATATTGATTGGTTTGCACAAAAGTTATAGCGTCTACAAAGTAGGGGATAGATTTATGGCATTTTTATTATTATTATTTTTTTTTTACTAGTAATGGCGGAGATCTGCGATTTTTATCAAGACTGCGACATTATGGTGGACACATTGGACACTTTTGACACATTTTTGGGTTGATTGACAATTATACAGCGATCGGTGCTATAAAAATGCACTGATTACAGTATAAATGTCACTGGCAGGGAAGGATTTAACACTAGGTGGCGATCAAGGGGTTAACTGTGTTCCCTAAGTGTGTATTGTAACTGTGGGTGATGGGAGTGACTATAGGAGCTTAGAGAGTGTGGTTCTCAGCTTGTAGGAACTCGCGATCTCTCTCCCCTCCTCACAGAACTGGGATGTATGTGTTTACACACATACGTTCCTGTTCTGCCTCTTGTGTCTGCGATCGTTCGTGGCCGGTGGCACGCACGCCTGCTGTCCTGTTTAGAGACCGACTGTCCTGTTTAGAGACGACGATTCACAGGATCGTGCCTACTTGCTGCAGTATAATGGCGGCTAGTCGGCAAGCGGTTAAAAAATAAATAAATAATAATAATAATAAAAAGCTTTTACAATCACTTTTAAGGTGTTGTCCGTATAGTGTGACCAGGCTTCTTTCTGGAAACTTGACCATGCAGCTCATTTTTGTTAAAGTATTTTTTCTTTGTATCCTGAAGAATTATTCTGGCAGTTGTAGCTGCAATCTTTCTTGGTCTACCTGACCTTGGCTTAGTATCAAGAGATCCCCCAAATTTTCCACTTCTTCATAAGTGATTGAACAGTATTGACTGGCATTTTCAAGGCTTTGGATCTCTTTCCATACCCTTTTCAATCTTCATCTTTAAAGACCTTGTTACACAAGTCTTTTGACTGTTCTTTTCTGCTCCCCATGGCTCAGTATCTAGCCTGCTCAGTACATCCACGTGGAAGCTAACCGACTCATTGACTATTTATACACCGACACTAATTGCAATTTAAAAAGCCACAAATGTGAATAATTAACCTTTTAATTGCCATTTGAACGTGTGTGTGTGTGTCTCTGTGTCTGTCACCTTGTGTGTCTGAACCAAGGCCAAACATTCCAGAGTACGTAAACTTTTGATCAGGACCCTTTGGGTGATTTCTGCTATGATTTTAAAAGAAGCCAAACAACTATGTGACAATAAATGGCTTCATATGATCAATATCCTTAACCACTTGCATACCGGGCCTATTCTGGCATTCCTCTCCTACATGTAAAAATCATATTTTTTTTGCTAGAAAATGACTCAGAACCCCCAAACATTATATATATATATATATATATATATATATATATATATATATATTTTTTTTTTTTTTTTTATAGCAGACACCCTAGGGAATAAAATGGCAGTCATTGCAACTTTTTATCTTGTACAATATTTGCGCAACAATTTTTCAAACTTGTTTTATTTTATTTTTTGGACAAAAAAGTTACATACATACATACATTGCCTTGAAAAAGTATTCATACCTCCTTGACATTTTCCACATGTATTTTATTGTGATTTTGTGTGATAGACCAACACAAAGTGGCACATAATTGTGGAGTGGAAGGAAATTGATGAATGGTTTCCTAATTTTTTACAAATAAATGTGAAAAATGTGGTGTGCATTTGTATTCAGCCCCCTCCTGATACCCCTAACTAAAATCTAGTGGAACCAATTGCCTTCAGAAGTCACCTAATTAGTAAATAGAGTCCACCTGTGTGTAATTTAATCTCAGTATAAATTCAGCTGTTCTGTGAAGCCCTCGGAGGTTTGTTAGAGAACCTTAGTGAACAAACAGCATCATGAAGGCCAAGAAACACACAAGACAGGTCAGAGATAAAGTTGTGGAGACGTTTTAAAGCAGGGTCAGGTTATAAAAAAAATATCTCAAGCTTTGAACATTTCACGGAGCACTGTTCAGTCCATCATCTGAAAATAGAAAGCGTGTGGCACAACTGCAGACCTACCAAGACATGGCCGTCCACCTAAACTGACAGGCAGAGCAAGGAGAGCATTAATCTGAGCCCATGGTCCCTCTGGAGGAACTGAGCGAATCTGTCCACAGAACCATTATTAGTTGTGCACTCCACAAATCTGGCCTTTATGGAAGAGTGGCAAGAAGAAAGTCATTGTTGAAAACCAAAAGAAGTCCCATTTGCAGTTAGCGAGAAGCCATGCCAGGGACACAGCAAACATGTGGAAGAAGGTGCTCTGGTCAGATGAGACCAAAATTTAACTTTTTGGTCTAAAAGCAAAAGGCTATGTGTTACAGAAAACTAACACTGCACATCACACTGAACACACAATCCCAGTACACAGATATGCAAAGCTGGTAGAGACATACCCAAAAAGACCTGCAGCTGTAATTGCAGTGAAAGGTGGTTCTACAAAGTATTGACTCGGGAGCTGAATACAAATGCACGCCACACTTTTTTCACATATTTATTTGTAAAAAAATTTGAAAACCATTTATCATTTTCCTTTCACTTCACAATTATGTGCCACTTTGTGTTGCTCTAGCACATAAAATCGCAATAAAATACATTTACGCTTTTGGTTGTAACATGACAAAATGTGGAAAATTCAATCCAATGGTAACACCCAATGTGCTCCAAATGGCAAGTGTAAGCAATGAATCCTTTGTAACACCCAACGGAGAGATAAAAATGGCAATAAAATGTAAAACCTTTTCCAGCAGGATTTATTAAAAGGTAATGCACTTACAGATATGTACTGTGTTCCCTGTGTGTGTTCTAACTGTAGGGGGGATGGGCTCACTAAAACATGACAGAGATCACTGCTCCCGATCACTGGGAGCAGTAGATCCCTGTCCTGTTGCTAGGCAGAAGAGGGAAATGCCTTGTTTACATGGGCATCTCCCCGTTCTGTCTTTCCGTGTCATGATCACGGGCCTCCGGCGTAGCGGGTGCTAGCCGCCGAAGACGCAGCGACGTATGCAGAGCAGGACTTACCATTGGGCTTGACTGGGCTCAAGCCCATGGGACCCGCTGAGATACATAGCCGAGTGTACTCTGCTCCACTCAGTCACGCCCAGTCTCACCCTATGATGGACATAACAAAGGGAATGGGCATGACTGTGACCCGAGCCGAGTACACTCGGCTACTCTCGGCTCTGCTTGGGACTGTGAGAGCACCTGAGAGCTGCCGAGAGGACCCGAGAGCCGCTAAGAGGACCCGAGAGCTGCCAAGAGCCGCCAAGAGGACAGGAGAGCCGCCAAGATAAACAGGACTCTGTATCTTGGTGGCGCCATTTTTAAACTTCAAGACTACAATGACAAGGCTGCAAATGACACTGGACAAGGCTGCATTGATGGGCGTTTAAATGTAAGTTTTTTCCTTAAACTTGGGGTGCGTGTTATACGCCCATAAATACGGTAATGTATAGAAGGTAGGGCCCAAAAGTGACTCAAGCCCAGGGGCCCCCACCACCCTAAGTCCTGCCCTGGACGCATGGGTACTTTTGCGCTGTTTTGCACACCCGTGCCACTTTGCTGATGTATATCTGCGTGAGTCAGTTGGCAAGTGGTTAAATGTAGTTTATTATGGTTTATCCATTATTTTTTATTACTTTTTATTGCAAATTTTGTTTACATTTTTTGCCCATTTAATGTTTAACCACTTGCCGCCCGCCCTATGGCAGAAACACGGTGGCAACGTGGTCTCAAAATCCTGACCGGACATCTTATGATGAGATCAGGATTTTGAGCCACTGCGCGCCCCCCGGGGGCACGTATCGCGGCGATCGTTGTTGCGGGGTGTCAGTCTGATCTCGTACGTGATCAGCCGTGTCCAATCACGGCTGATCACAGTGTAAATAGAAAGAGCCAGTGATCAGCTTTTCCTCACTCATGTGTCAGACGCGAGGTTTTTAAAGTACTTTATTAGACAGCTTCGGGGGTCTTCTTCCGTCCTTCGGGGGTCTTCTTGCCGGACTCCTTCGCTATCTTCTGCTCTTTTACCGCTCTTTTACTAGCGGAGGAACCCGGCTTTCTCCTTCATCGCCGCCGCCGCTCGGGGGTCTTGTCCCACTCTTTGGTTCTTCTTGCCGGGCTTCCGCTATCTTCTTCCAGCTCTTTAACTAGCGTTGGCCCGGTCTTGTCGATGCCGCCTTCTTCTTTCTCTTCTTTCTCCTTTCTCTTCTTTCTCCTTTCTCTTCTTTTTTCTCTCCTTTCTCTCCTTTCTCCTTCCGATGTTGACACAATGCTCTGTCCGGCTGCAATGCCAGGGACGCGTTGTGCGGCGACTTATATAGGCATAAGGGGTGAGGTCACCGGATGATGCCACATGGTGACCCCGCCCCTTATGATGTCACAATCTCGGGGATACTGGGACATCATAAGGCGCAGGGTCACGATGCGACATCACCTGGTGACCCCGCCCCTTATGCCTATATAAGTCGCCGCACAATGCGTCCCTGGCATTGCGGCCAAAGAGAGCGTTGTGTCAACATCAGAAAGAAGAAGGCGGCGATGACGGCAACAAGACCGGGTCAATGCTAGTTAAAGAGCTGGAAGAAGATAGCGGAGGCCCGAAGAGCGGGACAAGACCCCCGAAGTCGGAAGAAGACCTATTTCTATAGGTGCTATTGACATGTAATTTTCACCACATGTCGGTATAAGCCCATGCAATTCATACATAAAAAGAAACTAAAACATTTAAGTTCAAATTAAAGAGGAACTGCAGTCTGCTCACATAGTTTGTAATAAAACCATCTTTGCCATTCTGAAGCTTCCCTCCAATCACTTTGCATATTATTTTACATATACCGTATATACTCGAGTATAGGCCGACCCGAATATAAGCCGAGGCCCCCAATTTACCCCCAAAAAAACTGGCAAACTTATTGACTCGTGTATAAGCCGAGGGTGAGACATGCCTGTCCATCCCTGTGTGTGTGTCCGTCCATCCCTGTGTGTCCGTCCATCCCTGTGTGTCCGTCCATCCCTGTGTGTCCGTCCATCCCTGTGTGTCCGTCCATCCATCCCTGTGTGTGTGTGTGTCCATCCATCCATCCATCCCTGTGTGTGTGTGTCTCCATCCATCCATCCATCCATCCCTGTGTGTGTGTGTCTCCATCCATCCATCCATCCATCCCTGTGTGTGTGTGTGTCTCCATCCATCCATCCATCCATCCCTGTGTGTGTCTCCATCCGTGTGTGTGTGTGTGTGTGTGTGTGTGTGTGTGTGTGTGTGTGTGTGTG
Source organism: Lithobates pipiens (assembly GCF_037356315.1). NCBI lineage: Eukaryota > Metazoa > Chordata > Amphibia > Anura > Ranidae > Lithobates > Lithobates pipiens. Next base: position 143,311,035 of record NW_027507748.1, read on the forward strand.
TGTGTGTGTGTGTGTGTCCAGCCTACCTTTGTCCCGAGCCTCCGTCCCGTGCCTTGCCTCCTTGCCTCCGTCCCGTGCCGTGACTTGCCTCCTTGCATCCGTCCCGTGTCGTGCCGTGCCTTGCCGCCGCCGTCCCGTCCCGTCCCGTGCCGTGCCTTCCCTTGCCTCCGTCCCGTGCCCTCTTCGTCGGCGGCCATTGTAAAGTTCAAAAGCTGCGCCGCCGCCTTCGCCTGTGATAGGCGGAACACTGAATTTCCCAGCAGCCTGTGTTCCGCCTATCACAGACGTCGTATCATCCTCGTCCGTAGTACGAGGATGATACGATGTCCGTGATAGGCGGAACACAGGCTGCTGGGAAATTCAGTGTTCCGCCAATCACAGGCGAAGGCGGAGCCGGAGGCGCGGCTTTTGAATAGAATGGCCGCTGTCTGTCTGCTCGACACGCTGATCGAGCGGGCAGACAGCGATGACTCGAGTATAAGCCGAGGGGGGCACTTTCAGCCTCAAAAAAGAGGCTGAAAATCTCGGCTTATACTCGAGTATATACGGTACTGTGATTCTGTATTTGCTAAATATGCTGCAGAAATCTCCCTCCACTAAGTCTGGATTCCTGTTCACTTCCTGGATTTATACAGAGGCACACCTCCAGCTCTGGCAGCTCTCATTGGCCCTCTTATGACTCCTCCCCCCACCCTTCCTAGAAAACTTTCAGGAGAGAGCTCTGTATGATGTCATAAGCCTAGGCTTTTTACCATACAGGAAGTGGGCTGTACAGGCGGTCCCCTAGTTAGAAACATCCGACTTACAAATGACTCCTACTTACAAACGGAGGGAGACAACAGGAAGTGAGAAAAAAATCTACCCCTAGGAAGGGAAATTCACTCCTGTAAGGGCTATTATGGAAAAAAGGTACATCTACTGATGCTTTATCACCAAGGCTTATTGCCACAACAACCCAAAATAAAAAAAATCCAATTGTCATTGGGACAGAAAGTGAAGCAACATCTGAACAGGGGCATAGACAGGAAAACAAAATTTACAGGGGTGTTAACCCTTCCTTATGCTATCCAAAAAGCTTAAAAAGAGTTTTTTTGGCTGGAGCCACACTTAAAAAATTTACCTGTTCCGACTTACAAACAGATTCAACTTAAGAACAAACCCACAGACCCTATCTTGTTTGTAACCCAGGGACCGCCTGTATAAGGTATTTACTGGCAGAAAAAAAATGTTTTACTATCCAAAGTTAAAACAACTAGGGCAGAGAATTTAATAGATGGAAAGATGAAAAACATGCTGAAGGTCTGCTTTAAGCTATGTGTAATGAAATGGAAACACAGGAAAAAAGCATTGAACACAGGAAGAAAGTGAGGTGCAAAAAGGCGTGGAAAGCCAAGACACCAGCTAAAATCTATCAGTAATTAGAGAGCAATCCTGCCCCTTGTCAGTGCAAATTATTATCAGCTGGTTGAGTCTCAACTGATGGCCTATAAAAAGGTGTCTTATTACCATGGTGTCTCAAAAGGAACCTCTCATGATGAGTAAAAGCAAGGTCTCTCAAGGCCTTTGCAACCTTATTGTTGCAAAACCTAATGGTTTTGGTTACAGAAGGATCTCTAAACCTTTCAGGGAGCACTGGGAGTGGAAAGAACAAAAGTTCACCATAAATCTGCAAAGATCATGTTCTCCTTGTAAGATTTCTGACAGAGGAGTGAAAAGAATCATCAGAAGAGTTGTCCAAGAGCCAAGGACCAGTTGTGGAGAGCTTCAGAAAGACCTGGAATTAGCAGGTACAAATGTATCAAAGAAATCCATAAGTAATGCATTCAACCGTCATGGCCTGTATGCACGCTCACCACGCAAGACTCCATTTCTGAGGAAAAAGCATCTTGAAGCTTGTTTAAAGTTTGCCTCATAGCATTTAAACAAGCCTGTGAAATACTGGGAGACTATAGTCTGGTCAGATGAGACCAAAATTGAACTCTTTGGATGCCTTAATAAACGCCATGTTTAGAGGTCTAATGGCGCTGCACATCACCCCTTAAAACACCCCCATACCAACAGTGAAGTTTGGAGGTGGGAACATCATGGTGGGGGGCTGTTTTGTGGGGAAGGGTGAATGGGGGAAAAATGTACCAAGTCATTCTTGATAAAAATCTGCTGCCGTTTACCAGGATGATGAAGATGAAATAAGGGTGGACACTGCAGAAAGACAATGACCGTAAACACAAAGCCAAGGGAACTCTCAAATGGTTTCAAAGAGAGAAAATGAAGCTGCTAGAATGGCCTAGCCAATCACCTGACTTGAATCCAATAGAAAATCTATGCAAAGAACTAAAGATCAGAGTTCACAGAAGAGGCCCACGGAACCTTCAATATTTGAAAACTGTGTGGAAGAATGGCAATACATGCCACTAGTTTCTCCATACAGGAGGCATCTTGAAGCTGTCATTACCAACAAAGGATTTTGTACAAAGTATTAAATGAATTTCAGTTAGCGTGTTCAATACTTTTTTCCCTGTGCCATTCTATTTTATTACACATAATTTTATTTTTGAATGTATTTGTTTTGGTTTCTTTGTATGTATGAATTGCATGGGTTGTTACCGACATGGGGAAAATTTCATGTCAATAGCACCTTTTAGAAATCTATTTACGGTACCTAGAAAAATGGTGACATGATCAAATTCTTATTTTACCCGATGTATATGTCTGGAGTTTGCATATTCTCCCTGCGCCTGCGTGGGTTTCCTCAGGGTGGAGAGAGAAAGCGAGAGAGAGAATATGCAGCTTAATATGCATGCAGATGACAACATTGATTGCACTATAAGAAGCCTGTTTTGGTTTTTTTTTTCTTTTAATTTGTACTATTAATTGTGGGCGATTTTAGTTGCATTGATTATATAACTAAAAATGACCAGTGTAACTGAGACCTATCATTGCTTTTTGCAATGCTTTACTGAATAAGCCCATTATGTGTAAAGTGTGCATACCTGCCAGCAGTTTCTCTGTGACGCTGTGGGATTTGGCTACTCTCTGTGATTTTCCTCATTCCATAGCTCTGCCATAGCTAATCTTACCCAGAAAGATTACTGACTCCACCTCATGATTTGTCACTGTACCAGAGACTGAGGACTGAGGTCATAAAGTTATTCCCTTTCAATATAGAATTAAACCGATTTAGCAACATCTAAATACTGAGTTAGCTAAATGTGCCTGCTGCACGATAATAGTAATAACCACTCTATGGCTTGGGTTTTTATACGTTGTGTTTCTTTTGTAAGTCTTTTGTTTACAGTTGCCTTCAGTAGTCTACATACAGTAATTTATAGTGAAACATCAATATATATTTCCTAAGGTTGCAGGTATCCCCAAGATTGGTGGACAAGTTTGTAGGATCTTAACCACTTGACAACTGGGCACTTAAACCCCCCTCGTGACCAGACCAATTTTCAGCTTTTTTTTCAAATATTTTGTCCTTTTTCCCCACAAATAGAGCTTTTATTTGGTGGTATTTGATCACCTCCGGGTTTTTTATTTTTTGTGCTATAAATTAAATAAACCGAAAATTTTGAAAAAAAACGCATTTTTCTTTTGTTTCTGTGATAAAATTTTGCAAGTTAATAATTTTTCTTCATAAATTTTGGCCACAATGTATACTGCTACATATTTTTGGTAAAAATAACCCAAATTAGTGGATATTATTTTGTCTTTGTGAAAGTTAGAGAGTCCACAAGCTATGGTGCAAATCATAAAAAACTGATCACACCTGATGTACTGGTGGCCTATCTCATTTCTTGTGACCCGAACAAGCCAGAAAAGTACAAATAACCCCAAAATGACCCCTTTTTTTGAAAGTAGACATTCCAAGGTATTTAGTAAAATGCATGGTGAGGGTTTTGATGTCATTTTTTCCCACAATTCTTTGCAAAATGAAGATTTTTTTTTCACAAAATTGTCAATGTAATAGGTTATTTCTCTCACATGGCATGTGTATACCACAAATGACGCCCCAAAATAAATTCTGCTACTCCTCCTGAGTATTAAGATACCACATATGTGGGACTTTTCCACAGCCTAGCCACTCCGAGAGGCCCAACATGCAGGGAGCGCCATCAGGTGTTCTAGGAGCATAAATTACACTTCTAACTTGTTGACTAACGATTACAATTATGAAAGCACTGGAGCACCAGGACAGTTACACTGACGTGGCACTGATGACAGATGGCACAGATACGTGGCACTGATGACATGTGACACTGATGTGGCACTGATGACAGATGCCACTAATACATGGCACCGATGACAAGTGACACTAATGACAGATGGCACTAATACGTGGCACTAATACGTGGCACTGATGACAGATTGCACTAATACGTGGCACTGACATGTGACACTGATGACAGATTGCACTGATACGTGGCACTGACGACACTGATAGGTGGCACTGATGACACGTGGCACTGATGTGGCACAGATGACAGATGCACTTATACGTGGCACTGGGGACAGGTGGCACTGGGTTAAATGGCACTGACAGCTGGCACTGGGGAAAGGTGGCACTGGGGACAGATGGCACTGACAGGTGGCACTGGGGACAGATGGAACTGACAGGTAGCAGTGGGGACAGGTGGCAGTTACATTGTGGGCACTTTATTTTTCACATTTCACATTTTCATCTCTCCCTCCTCACACACTGTCTGTGTGAGGAAGGAAAGCCGGCGATGAGAGATGATCTCATATGTTTACATATGAGATCATCTCTCATTGGGCACGCCGATCGCGCTGTAAACGGCCACTGTGATTGGCTGTTTACAGCGATCTGTGACTGGCTGTGTCCAGGGGACACGGCCAGCAAAGAACTTCCCCGAAGCGCGCTTGCAGGAGTGCGCAACGCGGAAGTAAACAGGAGGACGTCCAGGGACGGCCTCCCGGCAATTGGTGCCCGTGCTGCAGCCGTCTTTCGGCTATAGCGCGGATGCCTAGTGGTTAAAATTCAGTTCACAATTACCATTACTCACATTTAGAGTAAAAGCCTTTTGTCAGATAACCGTTGCTTATAAAGTGGTATGACCTGGAAGTGATGAGCGATGCCTTAGAGGTCTTTTAGGGTTCTTAAATCCTTAAACAACTTCAGAGTAGGAAAAAAAAGTTAGCAGCTGCTGCATACTGTAGCTGCTGACTTTTAATAAACATACATGTACCAGTTGAGGTATCGGGGCCAATTCTTCACTGCCTGTGACTTCCTGATGCTTCACAGCCAGCATATTCACAAGTCATGTTGCACTTTCTCAATGGTCTTACAGCCTCCTGGGACTCCTCATGTCCCATGAGGTTTTGGCCTGCTTGCCAGCTTGGACCAATGTAAGTATGCATGTACAATACCTGGAAGGTTCCTGTGGAAGCTGGAAATCACTGTAGTAGCCACATCTACTACAGTGATTGCTGCTAGCTTCCATGTCCTATGCTGAGCGGCTGCCCTATTGCTTAGAGAACATAGAAGGTTCCTCGCTCAGCACGGTCATTATTCAGAGAACACTTTTGTATTTTTTCAATAAGTGAAAAGTTTTCTCTGATTGGATTAGGTTGATATTGTGACATCACTGCCCTGCCTCTCCACCTCATTTTATAAGAGAATGCTTTACATTCATTTAAAAAAATGCAGAGTGTTCTTTAAATGGCAGGGCAGCTGCTCAGCCCAGGACTCAAAGGCTAGTGGCCATTACTATAGTAGCAGTACCAGTTACAGTGATTTCCAGGTTCTATTGCGATATGGCATATGCATAGGCTCAAGCTGGAACAATGCAACTATGCAAAAATATCCATACCTAAATTTCAGCTGTCAGGAAGATTGAACATATTTTGCAGTGCTTTTAGGTGAGCACCAGTTGCATCCCCTAAAAAAGCTTAGTTAATATACATACCACAGCCATTCAAACACAAGAGCCAGTTTGTGTGGAAATCCATTAATCTGTTGCTGTGCTTTTGGATTGTAGGAGGAAGACTAAGCACCACAATGTACACAAACCTAAAGAATGCATGCAGTCTGCACACAGATTCACAGACTTCAAAATACTAAGTTACTGACCTAGAATACATATGCATATTAGAGGTTATGACTTTGCCCCCTACATGCTAAATTCTTATTCTGTGGCTGTATCTTTAAAAGTATTAAAACCATTGGAGCTTGACCACACAACTAGTTTTTCTAAAAGGGGGTCTGCATTGCCTTTTTAATGTATCTCTCAGTACAGGGTTCCTTTAACTTGGCAATTCTTTCTTTAAAAGGCTGTATGGGCAATAATCTATTTATTACATAACTTTTTATAAATGTTGTTTACTGAATTTTGCAAAGTGGAATTCCAGGCTATTCCTAACTGTGCTTAATTCTGCTTCCACCCCTTCATAAATCCTATTCTAACTACTCTGTGAAAGGAAGCTTACATATACTTCCATGTTCTGAGGGTGCTCTCGGTCTAGTCACATGATTTCTGCAGCAGCCAGCTTCAGGGGAGGGGATAGATTGCTAACAACGGCTGAATTGACTGTGCCGCAACACCAGCCATAGGCTATGGGGAATCCATTGTTAGCTGTCCCTCCTCTCCTCCCCTGAACCCACCACTGGGAGCTCATCATGGAACAGGTCAGGAGCGATCCCTCAGAAGAGGTACGTATAAGCTTCTTATTTTCACAGGGTAGTTAGAATAGGATTTAAAAGGGGGTGGGGGCAGGTTTAAGCAGAATTAGGAATAGCCTGTAATCCACTTTAAGTTATGCTCTTCAAAAGGAATCATTTTATGATTGGGCTCACGCAAGAATCTAAATATTTACTGTTAATTCATTATAACTGCACAGGCTTGATTGATGAAAATTACAAGTCAGAGGTCTCTTAACCTGCTTGCCTCCACACATTAAAAAAAGGAGAAAGGGAAGTAGGGATGGCGCTACCCTCTGGTTTAAGACAAATTATGCTTATCAAGATGCTTTATGTTAGTAATGAGATGAAATGTAAAATGTAAAAAATGGTAAAATAAATAAATATAACCAATTAATCTTATACCAAGGTGCTGTGTTGGACTCTCTGGCGGGTGCAAGTGGACTGGGCCGTCCACAACCCCTTTTGCAATATAAGTGGACTTCAAAGAATTATCTGCTACTTATTTAAATATATGTGTCTCATATATACAACTTAATTTTATGTGTTGAATACCATGTGTGTTAGACCCTCTGTGTGCATCTTGATAAGTATAATTTGTCTTAACAAACCAGAGGGTAGCGCCATCCCTACTTCCTTTCTCCTTTTTTACAGTCTTACTTCCACCCTAAGGTAGAGTAATTTGTAAGGGCAGCTGCCATTTCTCTTTTTTTCAGGAACATTTTTTTTTATATATCCATAGCGCAGTACCATTTCCTTTTTTTTTCTACCTTTTGCCTTCACACATTGTCCCCCAGATTCGTAGTGTGCATCAGGCAATAGAACCCCATTGCATACCTTTTCCTGACTATGTGACTCTTTCAAAACCAAAATGTACACTTAGGAATGTATGGGTTCAGGTAGTTGACATGGCATAAACTGTCATGCCACGTACACATGACCGGACTTTCTGGCAGATTAGGTCCGAAGGGATTAGTCCGTCAGACAATCCGATCGTGTGTGGGCTAGAGCTGCACGATTAATCGTAATAAGATTGCGATCTTGATTCCCCCCCCCCCCGCCGCAATCTCCAGCCTGGATGACCCGCCATTTTGATATTCTCGCCGTTTTGATATTCCCGCCAGTTCCATGTAAACAGCGGCGCCATATAACACTGACGTCAGCAACCAGAACTGATGTCGGTCATCGGAGAGCGTGAAGCGGCGCAGTGCACACCACTGGAAGTCGTGATGCGTGGGCGATACACTGTGGCCAGGAAACAAACACAACACAGCAGTGAGTGCGCACTGTGTGTGCACGCCTCGGATCTGATTTCCAATTCCAACACGTGAGTGAGCTTCCTTCCTTCCACCACTTACTGATACGTCAACATATTATATATTACATACATTATGAACACCACACGGCGTGACCACAGTGAGTCAGCTTCCCTAGGCCCAGCTTACAGCAGATGACAGTCATGGCTATTAAAGTGGGGCATGTGAGCCTGTGAGTGATTGAGCCGAGCGAGGAGTGGACCACTGTCCCTTATTATGAATATTACCACAGCAGCACAGTGACAGTGACATTCTGAGTCAGCTACGCTACCCCATATTATGAATATTACCACAGCACAGTGACAGTCTGCTACCACCTGGCTAAAGACATGGCTCTTGTGACCACTGTTGAAAAAGAGGGGTTTAAAAACTCATTCAAACCCTTGATAAGCGCTTTCAAGTACCCTCTCGTACTTATTTTTCACATGTTGCAATCCCTAGTCTGTACATCAAATGTCATGAAAGAGTTGCAAGGAATTGCGAGATGTACTTAGTTTTGCAGCAACTTCAGATTTATGGTCCAGCAGAGCAATGGAACCATACATGAGTTTAACAATCCATTTCATTAATAATGATTTTGAGATGACAAGTCGCTGCCTACAAACTGGGTTTTTCCCTAAGGACCACACTGGCGAAACTTTGGTGCAGGGATTAAAGGATGTTCTCATCAACTGGAAATTGGAGGAGAAGAATCTTGTGTGCATCACTACAGATGACGGAAGCAACATTGTAAAGGCCATATCCATAAATGACTGGACACGATTGCAGTGTTTTGGCCATAGGCATCATCTCGCAATAGAGAATGCAATGAAGGACCCATGAATTGAGCGTGCTATGGGTTTGTGCAAAAAGCTTGTCGGGTGTTTTAGCTATAGTTGGAGGAGGAAGAGGGAGCTTTCTGAGGCACAAAAACAACTCTGTTTACCAAATCACAAGCTCAAGACAGAGTGCCCAACAAGGTGGGGATCTAGGCAGGCTATGGTGAGGAAGATACTTGAGCAGCAAGCTGCCATCACCCATGTCCTCTCTTCTGACCACAAGGCTAGGCACCTCTTGCCAACATGGCAAGACCTAGAGATCCCGGAGGCTGTGGACAAGACTCTCACCCCACTGGCAGACTTCACAGATGCTCTTTCAGGAGAGCAGTATGTATGTCAGTGTCACTTCTGTGAAACCTGCTCTACACCTATTTCAGTTTTCTGTTTTGACTGTTAAGGAAGATGATTCTGATCATATTTGCACAATGAAATCAAAGATAATGGGGTATCTGGAGGAAAAATATCAGGACCAAAAAACACAAGACCTTCCACAACCCTTGATCCCAGGTTTAAGATGACTTACGTTAATGAAGATAACAAAACTGCTGTCCAGAACAGACTAAAAGAGGAGATGTCAAAGCTAACAGTTAAGGAAAGCCCCCCTACAACTCCTAGTGGTCAGTGTCATGCAAAGAAGGCTCGAAAGAGCTTGGGTAGCTTGAGGCTCACAGCAACAACAATCCGAAAGCTTGTCCTTGGAGCTACACTCTTATCTGTTCTTGGGCAACACTGACAGTGGTGAAGATCCGTTAGTCTGGTGGAAGACTCACAAGGAGCAGTATCCGAGATTGTCTGCACTGGCCAGAAAATACCTTTGCATTCCTGCAACCAGTTCCCTTTCTGAAAGGGTTTTTAGCACATGGGGCAACATTGTCACTTGTCGGCGTTCTGCACTGAAGCCACAAAATTTGGATAGGCTCGTGTTTCTAGCTAAAAATCTTTAAATCTCTTATCTTTATCTGACATTATAATTACATTCAAAAACATTCAGGTAGTATCATGATGATACTACCTACCTGAATATTTTTTGAATGTAATTGTAATTTATTTATTTCACATTGTTATTCATTGTCATTTCTTTAAAATTTGTTTGATTGAAGCCAGAGTACTATGGCTTATTTTAGAACAAAGGACTGTTCCCCAATCCCCCTTGGATGGGACTTTTAAGGCCACAAACACTGAAGTGCGTTAGAAAATTTATTTATTTTTACATAAAAAGATAGATCACACAACATCAATGATCAATGGTTAAAGGCTTAAAGGCATAAACCACTAGATGTGGTATAATACATGTGACAAACAAAGCAAAACAAATTATCTTTTTAACCATTGATCATTGTATGTGATGATCTATCTTTATATAAAAATAAATCAATTCCTAACGCACTTCAGTGTGGCCTTAAAAGTCCCATCCAAGGCCAAGGGGGAAGGAACAGTCCTTTGTTCTATACAATCCAGGGATGTGGCCACTACATTCACAACCTGAACCTTGGGTAGCTTTTTCAAAGCTGCACAAAGTGAAGGGGCACCAGTTCCAGCCTCAGGCTCACAGCAACAACAATCCGAACGCTTGTCCTTGGATTTACACTCTTATCTGTTCTTAGGCAACACTGACAGTGAAGATTATCCGTTACCTGAATGTTTTTTGAAGTAATTGTAATTTCTTTATTTCACATTTTGTTTGATTGAAGCCAGAGTATTATGGCTTAAGTTATTTTAGAACAAAGGAATGTTCCCAAATCCCCCTTGGATGGGACTTTTAAGGCCACAAACACTGAAGTGCGTTAGAAATTGATTTATTTTTATATAAAAAGATAGATCACACAACAATGATCAATGGTTAAAGGCATAAACCACTAGATGTGGTATAATACATGTGACAAACAAAGCAAAACAAAATATGCTTTTTAACCATTGATCATTGTGAGATCTACCTTTTATGTCAAATCTAATTTCTAATGCACTTCAGTGTTTGTGGCCTTAAAAGTCCCCTCCAAGGGGGAACAGTCCTTTGTAAGTTCTATACAATCCAGGGATGTGGCCACTACATGCAAAATCACATTCATGTGTTATCCAGTGTTATAGTGATGATCTCCCTTTTCTGTATGGCTTATTTTATTGCCATTTGGTTTGATAACCTAATGTTCTCAGAGATTGTAAATTTTTCAAATAAAACAGTTTTTTGAGAATCGTGATCTTCATTCTAAGCAAAAGAATCGTGATTCTCATTTTTCCCAGAATCGTGCAGCTCTAGTGTGGGCTTGTCCGATAGTTTTTCGGAAAAAAAATCAGATGGACCTAGAAATAGAACTTGTTTCAAATCTATCCGACGGACTCAATTCCGATGGACTAAAATAAGGAAAACCGTTCGTCTGTATGCTGGTCTGATGGACCAAATATGATGCAAGGGAAGCTATTGGCTACTGGATATTGAACTTCCTTGTTTAGTCCCATTTATGTCATCACGTTCAAAATGAATGGACTTTCGAACGGACTTAGTCCGTTCGTGTGTGGCCAAGTTCGTTCGGAAAGTCAGTTGGAACTCCGCTGAAAGTCCGTTGGGAAGACCATTGGACCTAGTCTGCCGGAAAGTCCGGTCGTGTGTATGCGGCATTAGACATTACCTTACCTCCAACTCACTGAAGAATTAAACTTCTAAAAAGTGAAGCTAAATACGGAAACAAATGCAAATCTTTAATATGATTCTTGTATCCCAGTTGTGACTTTTTTTTTTTTTTTTTTTATCAGCAGCTGCCCCTGTTTGAGCCCTCTTCTTCATCCAAAGTTTTATAGGCAGTGCTGCTCTATCCTCAGTGACCTGTTTGAGAGCTTCAATAATAAACAGTGTATGGGACTGATCTGTTAAACATTTCAGCTCTGAAAGAGAGAGAACTTGGCCAGTAACAGGAAATCCAGGGAGTCTCCCTCATATTTGACATGCATGAAAATTCTGCTTCTAATTAAATCAACATTTTACTTGATCTAGTTTCCTTGAGTGCTTTAAAGGGCCAATGTCACCAAGAAAAGTAAAAAAAGATTATGTAAGATAATCAGGATTCAGATTCTGCAGCCTTTTGGAATATAAGTGGATATGCAACCTATTTATTTTTATTTATTTCAGGTACTTATATAGCGCAGTCAATTTACGCAGAGCTTTACATATACATTGTACATTCACATCAGTCCCTACCCTCAAGGAACTTACACTCTAAGGTCCCTAACTCGCATTCATAAATACTAGGGACAATTTGGACAGGATCCAATTAACCTACCAGCATTTCTTTGGGGTGTGGGAGAAAACTGGTGTACCCAGAGGAAACCCACACAGGCACAGGGAAAACAAGCAAACTCCAGGCAGGTAGTGTTGTTGTTGGGATTCGAACCAGCAACCCTTCTTACTGCTAGGTGAAAGTGCTATCCACTACACCACTGTGCTGCCTCAGGGTTAGAGACACAATTTCAGAAGTAGTGTAAAAGTTGCAGGGCTGTAGGGAAGAGTTTAAGCATATGGCAAATTTCTCTTGCATCTTTGTCCATGTGGATGAGCTTTCCCTGGACTTCAGATCCTAATGACATTTGTCGGCACAGACAGGAAAGAGAGAAGGTTCCTGCAAAGAAGATGCGGGCAATAAAAAAAATAGTCAGGGGTTCTAACTTTCCCGAATTCCTTTTGTATAAATGCATTCTTCCAAATCCTTCCTTTTATCTATCCTATCTATCTATTGTTTAGCTCAGTGGTAGATATTTCAATCAATGCCAGTCTGAACTGTGGTTATGGGGTTGCCCACTTTTATTAAACAAAAGTAAAACTAAAAAAATGTTGTTGGCAATGGAGGAGAATTTCACTATGAAAAAAGTTAATGAAAATGCCAGTCTGGCAGCCCATCCAACCAGTGGCGTAACTAGAACCTTCAGGGCCCCGATGCAAGAAACCATGAAGGGCCCCCCTGAACCCCAGCCAGGGCCCTTTCCTCCGAGTCCGGCGGTGGAACTCCAGGGCATGGTCACAGGTATGACCTTTGTGAGCCCTGTATTTCCACCACTGGCATCAGTAGTTTTTTTTTTTATAATTTTTTTTTAATTTTTAGGTGCCCCATTGGGGGACTGTCTCTAGGCAGGATGGGGTCCCCGTCGGTCCTTTTCTACAGGGCAGATGAAGTTACTGCCCCCAGGTGAGAAGGGGTCCCTGTCCCCAGGGGAGATGGGGGTCCCTGTCCCCACGTGAGAAGGGGCCCCTGTCCCCAGGGGGAGATGGAGGGGGTAAGTAATGGTGTGTGGGGGATGGGGTCCTCTCACTCACCATGACCAAGCTGCAGGCCACGCACTCATCCATGTTGGCCTGGGCTCCATCCAGTGTGCTGGACGGGTGATCAGCATATCTCCCAGAAAGACCTTTCATCATCTGTGTATGATGGGGGAGGAGGGGGGGCTGGCAGACAAGCCTGCAGTGTCCTCCAGGGGGCTCTCATAGGGCTGCACTGTATCTGTGTGCTTAAAGTTTGTTTACCCGGGAGAAGTATGCAGTGCAGTGTGGGCCGGACTCGGGGGGGGGGGGGGGCGGGGGGGGACTCTGGCTGGGGAGAACAGACATCGGACTGAGCGGCAATGCATGGAGCAGGAGAGGGGTACTCTGAGGAGCCAGCCGAGGACACGGGTCATGCGGGGAATGCACGACTAAAGAGCAGCCAGTGTGATAGTCGAGCATGGAGCTCTGCTAGTCACCCTCCACCTCCAGCCACCCGTGTGCATGGTGCACTGGTACCCCTTGCTGCCTATGCTGCTGCCAGCCATATGTAGAGGGGGCTGCATGGGCCCCCTGCAGCACAGGGCCCAGTTGCAGTCGCGACTGCTGCACCCCCTATAGTTACGCCCCTGCATCCAACATTCTCTTCAGCAGCTCCACTGCATATGTCTTGATCCTTCACACCCATCTCTCCCGGCCTTTAGTTACAGAAGTCAATTGTATGGGCCCAATCAGTGGCCTCCCAGTATGGGATCTCCTGGCACCCTGATGTCTCTCTCTCGTTCTCTCGCTCTCTCGTTCTCTCGCTCTCTCGTTCTCTCGCTCTCTCGCTCTCTCTCTCTCGCTCTCTCTCTCTCGTTCTCTCTCTGTCTCTTTCTCTCTCTCTGTCTCGTTCTCTCTCTCTTTCTCTCTCTCTCCTCCCCCCCCCCCCCCCCTTGGACACAGGATTGGAGACTTCTTCCCATCTAGTTCTCTTTGAAGTCTTCAAGCTCCAGACCCTGATCCAGGTTTACCAAACTTGGAGAACACTGACAAGCCTGCCTTCTTCGTTGTGGAAACAATACTCCGAAGCCTCTCAAGCTGTATCCTTGAGAATACTGTGTGACTTCTGCCTATACTACACAGTGGCAGGGCCTAGTACTGTCACAATATAAATATATATGTACAGTATCTCACAAAAGTAAGTACACCCCTCCCATTTTTGTTAATATTTTATTCTATCTTTTCATGTGACAACACTGAAGAAATTACACTTTGCTACAATGTAAAGTAGCGAGTGTACAGCTTGTAGAAAAGTGTAAATTTGCTGTCCCCTCAAAATAACTCAACACACATCCATAGTCTAAACCACTGGCAACAAAAGTGAGTACACCCCTAAGTGAAAATGTCCAAATTGGGCCCAAAGTGTCAATATTTTGTGTGGCCACCATTATTTTCCAGCACTGCCTTAACCCTCTTGGGCATGGAGTTCACCAGAGCTTCACAGGTTGCCACTGGAGTCCCCTTCCACTCCTCCATGATGACATCACAGAGCTGGTGGATGTTAGATACCTTGCACTCCTCCATCCTCCATTTGAGGATGTCCCACGGATGCTCAATAGGGTTTAGGTCTGGAGACATGCTTGGCCAGTCCATCATCTTTTATCCTCAATTTTTTTTAGCAATGCAGTGGTCGTCTTGGAGGTGTGTTTGGGGTCGTTATCATGTTGGAATACTGCCCTGGGGTCCAGTCTTCGAAGGGAGGGGATCATGTTCTACTTTAGTAGGTCACAGCAAATGTTGGCATTCCTGCTTCCCTCAATTAACTGTAGCTCCCCAGTGTTAGGAGCACTCATGTAGCCCCAGACCATGACACTCCCACCACCATGCTTGACTGTAGGCAAGACACACTTGTCTTTGTACTCCTCACCTGGTTGCCGCTACACACGCTTGAGACCATCTGAACCAAATATGTTTATCTTGGTCTCCTCATACCACAGGACATGGTTTCAGTAATCCATGTCCTTTAGTCTGCTTGTCTTCAGTAAACTGTGGGCTTTCTTGTGTATCATCTTTATAAGAGGCTTCCTTTTGGGATGACAGCCATGCAGACCAATTTAATGCAGTGTGCTGCATATGGTCTGAGCACTGTCAGGCTGACCCCTTCAACCTCTGCAGCAATGCTGGCAGCACTCATACGTCTATTTCCCAAAGACAACCTCTGCATAAGAAGCTGAACACATGCACTCAACTTCTTTGGTCGAGCATGGCGAGGCGTGTTCTGAGTCTTGGCCACCGTTCTGCATCTCGGTTTCAGGGTCTTGGCAATCTTCTTATAGCCTAGGACAGTGATGGCGAACCTTGGCACTCCAGATGTTTTGGAACTACATTTCCCATGATGCTCATGCACTCTGCAGTGTAGTGGAGCCTCATGGGAAATGTAGTTCCAAAACATCTGGGGTGCCAAGGTTCGCCATCACTGACCTAGGACATCTTTATGTAGAGCAACAAATCTTTTTTCAGATTCTCAGAGAGTTCTTTGCCATGAGGTGTCATGTTGAACTTCATGTGGCCAGTATGAGAGATAAAACCAAATTTAACACACCTGCTCCATATACACCTGAGACCTTGTAACACTAATGAATCACACCGGGGAGGGAAAATGGCCAATTGGGCCCAATTTGGACATTTTTACTTAGGGGTGTACTAACTTTTGTTGCCAGCGGTTTAGACATTAATGGCTGTGTGTTGCGTTATTTTGAGGGGACAGCAAATTTACACTCTTATACAAGCTGTACACTCACTACTTTGGTACAATGTAAAGTGTAATTTCAGTGTTGTCACATAAAATTATATGATAAAATATTTACAAAAATGTGAGGTGTGTACTCACTTTTGTGAGATACTGTATAGACACACTTCAGCACTGTTGTAATGCACTATTTAGGACCGATACACATATTTTCCTTTATTTTACACATTTTCCCTAATGAGTAGAAGACACTCTATAAATGTAGCTAGACCCAGTGTGCATCCCTCCCCAGTTTGTTGGGAACCACCCTGTGTAGTGTGATGGCCCAGGCACTTACTAACCTATTAACGGCATAACTACCTATTTACTGTACATAGAAAAGTAGCTGAATATCCTGAAAAACCAAAGGGCTAGTTGCATAGCCGAGCATCTTTATATCTATTCGAGAAAATGTTTGTCTTTAATGGGTATGCAGTAACCTAATTGATCAAAATAGAAAAAAATAATCTAATAATAATCTAGGCTAAGTTGAAAAGGTGGAATATAACTTTTATAAAGTATTAGTTATAATGGTACACAAGGTTACATTTTGCTTTGCCCTTTTCTGTAACATTAGTATGCAAGTTTTTTCATTATATTATGCTGATGCATGCCATTTTCAATTTCAGCTTTTACAGGAGCACGGGGTCAATTTCTACATGAGGACAGAAGCCAGAGAGTTGCATGGCGAGAATGGACAGGTTTATCTTTTCATTTTTGTCTAAATTAATGTTTATTAAAACCATCGGCTAAAGAGACATTTGAATATTGCATAGTTCATGCCTATTTTCTAATGAATGTGCTGGTTTTAAGATAGAAATCATTAGATGTCAAATTACGGTAGTTTATTTTCACTCTTCTCAAACAATGCCAGTGGCAAATGAAAATCCAGAAATGGATCAATGGTAATGCATTGTTAGTGTGATGTTAGCTAATAGCTACTGATATTGTATGCAGGTCATAGATGATTCTTCCTTTTTTTTTTTTTCTGCCAGCCAACTGATATTAAAAATTCCCCTATCCACAAATTCAAGGTACAGATATGAATGGTACTTATTGGAAATCGTGGGGTACGACTTATCATGCAGTCCCAAGTCGCACGACAATTCGCACAAGTGTGAAAAGGGTGTGAGGAGTATGTTTTCACACAGTGTGGGAAATGTGCGCAGAACGCGCCTTTCACGCACCATGTTCGGTGTGAACCGGCTGTAAAGGGAGAGTTCTGCTATGTAAATAGTGCATTTATGCAGCTTATATGGCAGTAAGGATCTTAAATTTCTTATGTCTTGAGATACTCTTTACTTACATGTTTGCAGTTTATTTTCTAGGTCCACACACCTGCTGTGGCCATTATGAGGGGGTTTCGCTATACCCTGACAGATTTTTTTAATGCTCTTTGTATTATGGATAAGTGAAACTTGCTTAAACCTCACATAAACGGAATTGGGAATAATGACACTTAGATCACACTGTTGGAGTAACCAGAACATATAGAAAGCCAGGGTTTGTTGAACCCATTGGACTCCACCTTAAACTAAAACGGCACTTAAAATTGGAGTAGTAATGAAAAAATGTAATGCATTTTAGATGGAACAATACATTTAATATTGCTTTTGAAAGTGATAGTGCTGTGTCCATATAGTTTGGTTGCCAACAGATTTAGTTACCATTGTGTGCTGTCCTTTTTACAGTTTAGTATTGCACATTTCAGCAAAGCCTAATTATCACTTAAGACATCAGTGGAACATCAATAAACTTGACACTGTCTATTCTGTCTATATAGGTTAAAGATGTACAACTGAGAAATGGAACTGTTCTTCCTGCTGATGTTGTGCTTGGTGGAATAGGTTTGTATGAGCCTGTAGTTTATCCAGTTAAATACATTGTAAGTAAAGGATGGGAAGAAAATATATGTATACAATAAAATATTCAAACAATCCTATATAAGTATGTAGAAGTTTCAGGAATCAAAGCAAAGGATAATAAAAAAAACTTCAAATGTAATTTTTCATGCTAAATTATACCTGTCCATGCATAAAAATACTTTTATTTAGACCTTGTGCTTAAATTCAAAGTCCATATTGGGGGTGCTGAAATTAATCGCTTCATCGTGATTTTGACGTGTCCCCGATGCGACATCAATGCATACAATCAGAAAAATCGATTGCTGGCCAACATCATCCCGACTTGCCATGCCCCTCCTGGGAGAGCTCTCCGAGTGTATAGTTGTTAAAATAAGCGTTTTTAAAAATCCTGTGCCCCGCTGTATCTGCTTTTTTAAAAATACGGTGCTTCATACCACATTTCTCAGTGTGTGTACACGCCTCTCATGTGACTGCCCGGCCCACCTCTCTACTCTCATGTCTCACGTCTATCCTGATGTCAGTGGGGAATTCTCAGCCCCGCCAGCCTCTCTTCTGATCTGATAGCTACACTCAGCGGGCAGGGCTGAGAATTCCCTACTGACGTCAGGAGAGACTTGAGACATGAGGGGAGAGAGGCAGTCCAGGCAGTCACATGAGCGGCATGAGAAATGCGGTATGAAGCTTCATATTATTTTAAAAAGCACATACAGTTGGGCTCTTAATGGATTGTAACATGGGGTTTATTAAAACATAGTTATTTTAACAGCAGCAAGGGTACATACATGTTTGTACACACTCCGTGCTGACAGTTCCCTGGCTTACCCATTTGCACATTCCACTGTGTTAACTCCTAGTGTGCTGGAAGGTGCAAACGGGGAAGCCAGGGAACTGTCAGCACAGAGACAGTACAGGTAACTTTACCGGGCTGTTTGTCATCTGTGGATTCTAATCCCTCCTGACCTCCCAGCAGCAGTGTGTGAATGCCTGTACGCTGTAGTGCATCGGATTAGTGCACTTTTTAACCACTTTCAGACCGGACCATTTTGCTGGTAAATGACCAGAGGTCTTTTTACACTTTGGCACTGCGCTGCTTTAACTGGTAATTGCGCGGTCATGCAATGTTGTACCCAAACAAAATTTGCGTCCTTTTCTTCCCACAAATAGAGCTTTCTTTTGATGGTATTTGATTGCCTCTGCGATTTTTATTTTTTGCGATATAAACGTAAAAAGACCGCAAATTTTGAAAAAAAATGATATTTTCTACTTTTTGTTATTAGAAAAATCCAATAAACTCAATTTTAGTCATACATTTAGGACAAAATGTATTCAGCCACATGTCTTTGGTAAAAAAAAAGTCAATAATTGTATATTTATTGGTTTGCGCAAAAGTTGTCACATCTACAAACTAAGGTACGTTTTCTGGAATTTACGCAGCTTTTAGTTTACGACTGCCTATCTCATTTCTTGAGGTGCTAAAATGACAGGGCAGTACAAAACCCCCCCAAATGACCCCATTTTGGAAAGTAGACCCCCTAAGGAAATTGATAAGAGGCATGTTGAGCCCATTGAATATTTTATTTTTTTGCCTCAAGCGATTGAATAATGACAAAAAAAAAATTTTTTTTTTTTTTTTACACAAAGTTGTCACTAAATGATATATTGCTCACACATGCTATGGGCGTATGTGAAATGACACCCCAAAATAAATTCTGCTGCTTCTCCTGAGTACGGGGATACCACATATGTGGGACTTTTTGGGAGCCTAGCCGCGTACAGGGCCCCGAAAACCAAGCACCGCCTTCAGGCTTTCTAAGGGCGTCAATTTTTGATTTCACGCCTCACTACCTATTACAGTTTTGAAGGCCATAAAATGCCAAGATGGCACAAAACCCCCACAAATGACCCCATTTTAGAAAGTAGACACCCCAAGCTATTTGCTGAGAGGCATGTTGAGTCCATGGAATATTTTATATTTTGCCACAAGTTGCGGGAAAATTACAAACTTTTTTTTTTTTTTTTTTTTTTTCACAAAGTTGTCACTAAATGATATATTGCTCATGCATGCCATGGGCATATGTGAAATGACACCCCAAAATAAATTCTGCTGCTTCTCCTGAGTACGGGGATACCACATATGTGGGACTTTTTGGGAGCCTAGCCGCGTACGGGGCCCCGAAAACCAAGCACCGCCTTCAGGCTTTCTAAGGGCGTAATTTTTTGAGTTCACTTCTCACTACCTATTACAGTTTTGAAGGCCATAAAATGCCAAGATGGCACAAAACCCCCACAAATGACCCCATTTTAGAAAGTAGACACCCCAAGCTATTTGCTGAGAGGCATGTTGAGTCCATGGAATATTTTATATTTTGCCACAAGTTGCGGGAAAATTACAAACTTTTTTTTTTTTTCACAAAGTTGTCACTAAATGATATATTGCTCACGCATGCCATGGGCATATGTGAAATGACACCCCAAAATAAATTCTGCTGCTTCTCCTGAGTACGGGGATACCACATATGTGGGACTTTTTGGGAGCCTAGCCGCGTACGGGGCCCCAAAAACCAAGCACCGCCTTCAGGCTTTCTAAGGGCGTTACAGTTTTGAAGGCCATAAAATGCCAAGATGGCACAAACCCCCCCCCCCCAAATGACCCCATTTTAGAAAGTAGACACCCCTAAATTTAGGGGTACACTAGTGAGACTAGGTAATAAATGGCGGGTGCCCTGAAACTATAAAAAAATAACTAACCAACCAGCGTCACCTGTAACAGTTATATGGTGATCACTGGTGAAAGGGTTAACTAGGGGGCAATCAGGGGGCTTTATGCGGTAGTATATGGGGGTCCCTGGCGCTATAAAAAGCTGCGGCGAACCTAAATACCTACCTGCCTAACTAGCGTCACCTGTGACACTAATACAGCGATCAGAAAAACGATCGCTTATTAGGCTGGGTTCACACTGGAGCGATGCGGGAACGCCACGAATGCGCGGCGGGTTCCCGCATCGCATGCCTCCCGGCGGCAGTTCACACTGCCCTATGCGAACTGCTGGGAGTGTCAGTGAAATGTTAATGACACCCCCAGATCAGTTCGCATATCGCAGTGCGATCTGCAAACTTGGATCGCATGGTGTGAACACCCATGCGATCCGATTCTGCTGCGGACCAAAAAAAGGGTCCCGTGCGAGTTTGCGGCGGGTGCGACACGAATTCAGCCATACTATCTGTATAGCTGAACTCGAATCGCACAGAGATCGGATGTGATTTGCACTGCAGTGCGGTGCGAATCACATCCGTTCTCATAAACCGCTGCAATGTGAACCCAGCCTTAGTGACACTGGCGACGGGGGGTGATCACGGGGTTAAACCTTTATTGGGGGGGTTAGGGGGGTACCTTAGAACTAAAGGGGGCTAACCCTAACTGCCCTAACAGTTATTAGTCACAAATGACACCTGCCGGGTGATCAGGGGGTTAAACCTTTATTAGGTAATAAATGGCGGGTGCCCTGAAACTATAAAAAAATAACTAACCAACCAGCGTCACCTGTAACAGTTATATGGTGATCACTGGTGAAAGGGTTAACTAGGGGGCAATCAGGGGGCTTTATGCGGTAGTATATGGGGGTCCCTAGCGCTATAAAAAGCTGCGGCGAACCTAAATACCTACCTGCCTAACTAGCGTCACCTGTGACACTAATACGGCGATCAGAAAAATGATCGCTTATTAGGCTGGGTTCACACTGGAGCGATGCGGAAACGCCGCGAATCCGCGGCGGGTTCCCGCATCGCATGCCTCCCGGCGGCAGTTCACACTGCCCTATGCGAACTGCTGGGAGTGTCAGTGAAATGTTACTGACACCCCCAGATCAGTTCGCATATCGCAGTGCGATCTGCAAACTCGGATCGCATGGTGTGAACACCCATGCGATCCGATTCTGCTGCGGGCCAAAAAAAGGGTCCCGTGCGAATTTGCGGCGGGTGCGGCGGGTGTGGCGGGTGCGGCGGGTGCGGCGAATGGCTGAACTCGAATCGCACAGAGATCGGATGTGATTTGCACTGCAGTGCGGTGCGAATCACATTCGTTCTCATAAACCGCTGCAATGTGAACCCAGCCTTAGTGACACTGGCGACGGGGGGTGATCACGGGGTTAAACCTTTATTGGGGGGGTTAGGGGGGTACATTAGAACTAAAGGGGGCTAACCCTAACTGCCCTAACAGTTATTACAGTCACAAATGACACCAATGCAAAAAAAAAAAAAAAAAAAAAAAAAATGACATTGGTGTCACTGTGACTGGGGGGCAGGGGTAATTGGGGGGGTGATCGGGGGGTAAAGGGGGGGTGTGAGTGTGCCTGGCATGTTCTACTGTGTGTGGGATGTGTTGGTGCAACTCACTGATCCGCTCTCCTCCGTGTCGGAACGAAAAATACCGACACGGAGGAGAGAATACATCACTTCCTCTCCTGTGTTTACATTACAGGAGAGGAAGTGATGTCACCGGGGATTTCCATTCGTCGGGAGCGATCGCGAGGGGGTGGCCATGAATGAATGGCCGTCCCCTCGTCCGGGATCGCTCCCGAACGAAAACCGACCGCCGCAGGCACCGGGCGGGGGCCCGATCGGGCCCCCGACCCGCGGGAGGCAAAGGACGTACATATATGTGCTTATGCCTGCCCGTGCCATTCTGATGACGTACATCGGCGTGAGGCGGTCGGCAAGTGGTTAAGGGAGTGAGATTATTTTAATTCAAAGTGGAGTTCCAGTCAATTTTTTGTTTATTAAAATTCAGCAGCTACAAAAAGTGTGTGTTCTTAGTTTTAATAAAAAGACACTCACCTGTCCCACAGTCGTAATCGTCTACACTATGCAAGTCCTTTCTGAAAACAAGCATTGTAAATACCTATTTAGAGCCATCTTTAGGCCAGTCACGTGACTCACGGCCACTTTACAACTCCGAGACAGGGCATCTGTGGAAGGCCATGTGATCTCCCCAGCTGAAGTCAGAGGGAGATCTTGGCCCCTCCCGCAAAAGCCATGTATAGGGGCTGTAAAGCTCTAAATGGGTATTTACAACACTCGTTTTTAGAAGAAAGGCAGAGACAGAGACACAGAGAGGGAGTGGGGGGGGGGGGGGAGAGCAGAGAACACAACTACGTATGACGGAGGGAAGCAATATGATCACAGTGGTCAGGGCTCAGCAGGCCTGATTTTCGTGCTCAGTACAGAGAGGGGATACAGGAGTGTTTTTTTTTTTTTTTTAAGTTAAGAGGGGGGCAGATTACGCATTTCAAGAATGGTGCTTTTTAATCTGCTTTAAAGGGGCTGTAAACCCTCGTGTTTTTTCACCATAATGCATCTTTGCATTAAGGTGAAAAAACTTCTGGAAGTGACCGCCCCCCCAGCCCCCCCCCCCCCCCGTTTTACTTATCTGAGCCCCTTTATTCCCTTGGCGGAGATGCGCGCTCTCTCTCTGCTCAGCTCTTGATTGAATAGATTGATAGCAGCGCAGCCATTGGCTTCCACTGCTGTAAATCAAATCCAGTGACGGGGGCGGGGCCGAGTCTGGCATTCGTGTCTATGGTCGGTACAGTAACCCCCTGGGAGAGCACTTATCCTAGGGGGTTATCTGATGCGAGGAGGAGCCACGAGGGCCGTGGGGGGACCCCAGAAGACTAGTTTCAGGACCACACTGTGCAAAACGAACTGCAAGGTGGCGGTAAGTATGACATGTTCTTTAACCATTACAGCCCCGGAATGTTTGGCTGCTCAATGACCAGGCCATTTTGTGCAATTACTGCACTGCGTTGATTTAACTGACAATTGCGAGGTCGTGCGATGCTGTACCCAAACAAAATTTACGTCCTTTTTTTCCTTCCCACAAATAGAGCTTTCTTTTGGTGGTATTTGATCATTTCTTCGTTTTAAATTTTTTGCGCTATAAACAAAAAAAGAACGAAATTTTGAAAAAACACAATATTTTGTACTTTTTGCTATAATAAATATCCCCATTTTTTTTTTTTTTTAAAGCTATTTTTTTCCTCAGTTTAGGCCGACATGTATTCTTCTACATATTTTTGGTAAGAAAAATCACAAAAAAGTGTATATTGATTGGTTTGCGCAAAAGTTATAGCATCTACGAAATAGGGGATATATTTATGGCATTTTTATTATATTAATCAGGACTGTTACATTATGGCGGACACATCGGACACTTTTGACACATTTATGGGACGATAGACAATTATACAGGGATCAGTGCTATAAAAATGTACTGATTACTGGAGGCTATAACAACAGAATACCCGTGTAGGTATCATGATAAGAAAGTGAAGTATTTTGCCAGTTGTTCCAACCCGACTAGTGCATAGAAAAGCGTTGGGCGAAACTTCGCTGTTTTATGTGACACAATAGGACTAAGCTCACAGATCAAGGTGAGCTTGGTAATTGGTTATTCCCCCACGCCGGCAAGGAGGGATCAAAACGATATACTCCTGTAAAAAGTAGGAAAAATATGGTTAAAGTTTTGACACAGACTGGTATTTTTGACTACAATAAGCAAGCACATGTCACATAGCCCTGTGCAGGGCATACCACTCAGTCCAGTGGAGATTTCAGCTAAGGAAACTGTAAAAGTGCTTCCCCCATTCTGTAAGGGAGGCCGTTCCAGTGTGGAGTGTCCATATACTCATGGGGAGCTCAGCCTCCACGCTTGCGGGCGGCCGCCTGAACCAGTGAGCAATGTGCATATGCAGTCAGATGCCCTGCCTCCACGTGGCCGGCCCAGGCCATGGCAACAGTGGGCGTAAAAAAAGGTTACATGGTAAAATTCGCTGTCCCAAAATTTTTTGGACCTTGGAGTGATAGGTATAATAATAAGCACTGTTATCGTGTAGTTACATAATCACTCAATGGGTATGAGCAGATAGAGGCCCCATTCCAGCAATATGGATGTAATCAAGGATAACACTTCCATAGTAAACAGACAGCTCTGTACATATATACTCATCTGTTGGTATCTCGACGTTCCAGCCAGGTCAATGCCGTCTCAGGATCCTCAAAAAAGTGGGCCCAGTCGTTGCCTTCCACATGTAGGCGAGCAGGAAACAACATGGCATATTTTATATTTTTGATCCGCAGTCGTCGTTTCACTTCCATAAAGTTTTTGCGTTTTTTCTGGACCTCAGAAGAAAAATCAGGGAAGATTGCCACGGTTTTGTTATCAAATGGGATGTTTCCTTTTTCCCTGCTAAGATGGAGGATAGTGTCTGTCTCTGAAGTTTAGGAATTTGGCAATAAAGGTGCGGGGAGGCGCCCCCGGTGGCTTACCCGACAGTCTATGTGCGCGTTCCACCGCAAACATGGGGGAGAATGACTCCCTACCGTAGGTGTCCAATAGGAGCTTTTCCAAAAATGTCGGGGGGTCTCTGCCCTCCACTCCCTCTGGCAGGCCAATAAAGCGCAGATTACACCTGCGAATCCTGTTCTCAATATCATCCTGCTTCTGTAGGATTAGATTCACTTGGTGTTGCATGGCCTCCGAGGAGATCTGCAGGGGGGGGAGGGAGTCCTCTACATTGCCCAGGCGGGTCTCAGCTTCTGTAACCCTCTCCCTTAATTCCTGAAAATCTTGCCTGACCAGCGATATGTCCACTTTTACCTCTTCAATCCTGGCTGTGAGGTTGGTTTGGCAATTCGTGACAGCTTCTTGACATGCTGTGGTAGCATCAAGGAGTCTGGCTGTGTCTGTGTTCTGCGCGCTCTCCTCCCCCTGCATGGGGGCGCCATCTTGGTCTGCTGGGTCCGTTTCATAATGCCAGAATTGAGACAGTCTAGCAGCCGCTGTATTGTTCCTTTTTGTCTGCGACATGTGCCCAGGTGTTGCCCGGTCCGCGGAGTAGCCAGAACGGAGAGAAAAGTGCAGCCCGTGTCTCAGGATATGTGGAAAGGATATTCGGCCGGCGGAGCTCAGCTCGCATGCGTCCTATCTCATGCTGCTCCAGGCCACGCCTCATACATTTTAAGTTTTAAAAACGTGTTCATTTAGTTTTCCATCCCCTGTGGTGACAGGTTGGCTGATTGTTACCAGCTTCTGTCTCCACAATCCTCACCTCCTCTTTACTCCTACCCCAACAACTTCTGACTTATTCTATTCTTTTTTACTCCCTAACTTCTACCTGCTGCTCCTTTTACTAACCTTTCCCTTTGTAAGACATGGCAGTAGACACCATTAAAGTGACCTCTCTTAACAGCAAGGGGATAAATTCCCCTGAGAAGCACGCATGCTGCTGCAAAATCTTAAAAAGTCGCATACGGATATTGCCTTTGGACAGGAGATGCACTTTAAAGGCGACAGACTTCCTTCGCTCCAGAATAGGTCCTTCCCTCGAGTATATCATTCTACCAACCCAACAACCAAGTATAGGGGGGTATCCATACTGATTTCCGGAAGATTGCCATGGCAGTGTCAGGAGGTGGCAGCTGATCCAGAGGGTTGCTACTTATTCCTCAAAGGGCTAATAGGGGGAACCACTTCACACTAGCAACACTATACGCTCCTAATGAACATCAAGACCGATTTTTCAGACAGACATTGGACAACTTGATGGAATACAGGGAAGGCCAACTGATCCTAGGGGGAGACTTTAATATTCCACTGATCCCCTCCTCAGACACCTCTTCGGGTAGCTCCTCTGTACCCCTCGCACACAGATAATGGATTGCGCAACCCCTTTACAATAATCAGCTGGTTGATGTGTGGCGTCTCCAACACTCAGGTGAGGATTACACCTTATATTCCCCCCACACAGGTTATATTCTAGGATAGACCTTTTTCTGATACCCCATGACCAACTAAACCTTGTGAGTTCTACCACAATTGGTCAAATCACATGGTCCGACCATGCTCCTATCTCCTCCCTTACATACACCCTCACCCAGATCCCTATTTTGGCATCTGAATGAGAGCCTGATCCGAATTCCAGAAGTACTGGCAGATGTGACCAGGGAATTAGAAGTTTACTTTCGAGAAAACGACACGCAGGATTCTGATCCAGGTATTCTGTGGGAGGCCCACAAATATGTTCTCCGAGGGGTCCTTATTAAACATGGGGCAATCATCAAAAGTAAAAGAAATGAGCAACTCATCAGTTTACTCTCCAAACTAGCCTCAGTAGAAGCACAACACAAACATGCCCCCTCACAGACTCTAGAGACAGAGTTGAGGACGCTATGCACACAAATAACGGACGTGTTATGTTACAAAGCCAAGGCAGCTCTGCAATTTTGTTGCAAGATGAATCAGGAGACAAGTGTGGGAAAATGCTAGCCAGGTCAGTTAGGGAAATCAAATCTGCATCTTACATCCCACAGATATCCTGCCCCGATGGCCAAAAGGCCTCAACCCCGATGCAAATATCACAAAGATTCAGCGATTTCTACTCAGATCTTTACAATCTCACGAGCTCCGTCTCCAGCCAGACAAATATAGACAACTATTTCTCAGACTCTCAACTTCCATCACTTCCATAAGAGACTCAGGAAATCTTAGAGGAACCAATCACTATAGAGGAATTGCAAATTGCGGTTGGCTCTATGAAAGTAGCTAAAGCCCCGGTAGGTTTTCACGTAGGTTTCACCACCCCTGTATTATAAGACCTTCCTCACAATCTTAGGCCCGCATTTGGTAACATTCTTCAATGCCCTGGGATCAAAAACCACCTTTCCTAGGAATTCTCTGAGAGCCCATATCTCACTGATACCCAAAGAGGGGAAGAACCCAATTCTTTGCGGAAGCTATCAGCCCATCTCCCTCTTAAACATGGACCTGAAGCTGTTTTCAAAAATAATAGCCACTTGACTGGCACAACATCTCCAGGCCCTAATTCGTAGTTTCATAGATTCATAGTTAGTAAGGTTGAATAAAGACACCAGTTCAACCCGAGTGTCTACAATTGTCCCTATCCCTGTACATTACACACTCACATTGGTCCCTACCCTCAAGGAGCCCACAATCCAAGGTCCCCATTCATATACTAGAGCCAATTTTGGACAGAAGCCAATTAACCTACCCGCATGCCTTTGGTTTCATCCTAATTCGACCAGGTCGGGTTTATACATTCTAGAGAGGCAAGGGACAATACCATTAAGGTACTCAACCTCCTCCAAGTAGCAAACTCCACTAAGACCCCCTGTGTATTTGTGAGCACCGACGCCGAAAAGGCTTTTGACAGGGTGAACTACATGTTCTCCGCCACATTGGTCTAGAAGATAAAATGCTGAAGTGGATAGGCAACATATATTCAAACCGCTCAGCCCAGGTAAAGGCGAACAGGGTGCTCTAAAACACATTCCCTATTTGAAATGGAACAAGGCAGGGGTGTCATTATCCCCCTCCTCTTTGTGCAAAACAATGGCTCTAGGGAAAGGGCAATTAGATTAAACCCTGATATAGTGGGTCTTACGGTGGGGAATTCTTGCTGTAAAATATCGGCATATGCAGACAACCTTTTGTTCTCCATCACAAACCCTAGAATCTCTTTACCAAACCTCCTTCGAGAATTTAAGACATATGGGACAATTTCCAATCGTAAGATAAATTTCTCAAAGTCTGAAGCTATGACAGTAGCAATCCACCCGCACACCCTACGTGACCTACAGGACAGCTTTCGTTTTAAATGGACTACCACGGGCCTAAAATATTTAGGCACGAAGATTCCACCCGACATATCAAGCACCTTTTGACCTCAATTCCCCACCCCCATTGACCAAGACTCACATTCTTCTAGAGAGGTGGCATTCAGGTTTGCATTCCTGGTTTGGAAGATGCAACCTCATTAAAATGAGCATATTACCCAAATTCATTTAACTCATTGAAGCCCTGCCTATCCAGATCCCACCATGCTTTTTCAAGCGTGTACAGGCCCTCTTCACCAGATTCATGTGGGCGCATAAAAAACCTTAACTACATAGATAACAAATGACACTCCCTAAACATTGCGGGGGTCTAGCGTTACCCAATATACTATTTTGCCTCTCAACCTGGGGTGTATTCTTGACTGGAGACAAAACAAGACATCCAAATTATGGTTACAAGTTGAACAGTCCCAAACCCACATACCATTAAAAAGCACGTTATGCTATGGAGATTTACCTTCAGAACTAAAATCACACCCGCTAATGGGCACTACTCTGAGACATAGCCACCTATTCTCCATCCACGCATCCCTTGCATCTAAAAACTCCCCACTGTTCCCGATACTTGGCCAACAGAATTTTGAACCGGGCTTACACCCTATGGCATGCCCTACTCTCAGAATCTCTGACCACAACCATGCAGCCTAATTTATCATTGGGGGGAAATGGCCATCCATTCTGCAACTGACTGACTAGACGGGTACCTTTCCACTCCATTTCTGGAGAGCAGTGCAACTTCACCACTTCCTCGACTCCCTCCCTAGACCCCAAGAATTTGCTCGCCAGCAAACGCCGTTCGAGGACATGTGCTCGGGAACTGACCCGTTGGCCCACATACTATCCCAAACATACACTTTGTTAAACACTCCTAAAGAACAACCACAATTGTTCTGTCTAACCAGATGGGAAAGAGACTTGAATTGCACGTTTTCATCAACACAAAAGCAACGCATCATCTCTCTTACCCTCAAATCTTCCCTCTGTACTAAAATACAAGAGACAAACTTCAAGTTGTTCTCCCGCTGGTACTTGATACCCTCCAGACTACAGAAATGCTTTCCCTCTTCCTTGAGCCGGTGTTGACGCTGTGCTGAGGAGAAGGGAACTCTGATCCATATCTTCTGGTCCTGCCCTAAGCTAAAGGATTTCTGGGGAGAAGTCCGTCAAATCACACAGAAGTTCACAGAATACACCATCCCAGATAATGCTGCATTCTTTCTCCTATATCACTCAAAGATCCCTACTAAAACATATAAGAAATCACTTCTAGGTCATTTACTTAATGCAGCAAAGGCGTGTATCCCCTTCCACTGGAAACAACACTCCCCCCAGACCATCAGTTGCTGAGGAAGGTGGAGGATGTGAAAAAATGGAGGATTTGATCCTCATTGCCCAACATAAACAAGAAGCTCATAAAAAGTCCTGGTATATATGGAATGTCTTCATCTACTCAGATGAGGGGCAGCGCCTGATAGGGTCATAGCCAAACCTATCCCTTTTGATACCTCACAAGCTCAGCTACCGCCATGTCTTCTTTTCCTCTTTCTCTCCCTTGTCTTTCCCATCTGTCTCACCCCTTTTTCTTCTACCTACCTTCCCTTCATCCAATTTTTGCTTCCCCCCCCCCTTTTTTTTTTCTCTGAGAAAGGTTGAAAAAGTAGGTGGGGAGAACCCTGATATTATAATATCTACAATAAACATTGCTCTCGACAAGATAAACACTTGTTTAAGGGCCGGTTCACACAGCGAGGCGAGGCGAGGCGACACGGCTCGCCTCGCCTCGCTCCCGCAAGTCGCCCCCGTTCTGTACTATGGAACCGTTCTGAGAGGAGCGACTCGAGTCGCTCCGACTCAGAAAAAAGGTTCCTGTACTACTTCGGGGCGACTTCGGGGGCGACTTGCATTGACTTCTATACAGAAGTCCTCTGCAAGTCGCCGCTGAGCTCCCCGCAGGTCGCGGCGAGGTAAGTCGGAGACGCCTCGCCGCGCCTCGCTGTGTGAACCGGCCCTTAATGTTTCAAGTTTACACATTTTCTGTAAATTGTTTTGAATGTATTTAACCTCTGCATAGCCAATGTAACCACGTTTATTTACTCACTCATGATTGTATTGTGGGGCCCTGACCCCCTATTCGGAGTTGAATAAAAATTTATATTTGAAAAAAAAAAAACTAAAGAAAGTGAATGCAGCCACCACATCTAATGATTGGATAGCTGAATTATTTGTGGTTTTGGGTTTAATATCACTTTAATTCTTCACAAGGACAAAGTGGTCTTCTTTACAGTCCTTTTCATGTTCATTAAAACTGTAGCTGCTGACTTTTAATAAACACAATCACCTGTCCCAGGATCCAGCAATGTGGCCGCCCGAACTCTCGGTTCTCTTCCTCTTCTTGCACCGGCATTACAAGTTACTGGTTGCGACAGCTTGCAGCATTTCACAGCCGGGTGCTCACTGCGCATGTGCGAGTCACACCGCGCATCCTCAATGCTTGGGCAATCTTCTTGAACCTGTGACATGTCCCAGAAGACTGCAGGAAGGGAGGGGGAGAGGAGAACTACTGCTCTGATTGCTTAGGCAGCCGGAGTGGAAGTGGGAGTGGGTACCTGTCAAAACTAGGTACTTGCTCCCCCCCCCCCACAAAAAAAATGACATGGCAAATGTGGTATAGGAGGGGGAGGAGAGTGCTTAAAGCGAACTTCTCCTTTTGGATGGAGCTCCACTTTAAGGTGGTATCAG
Source organism: Lithobates pipiens (assembly GCF_037356315.1). Classification (NCBI taxonomy): domain Eukaryota; kingdom Metazoa; phylum Chordata; class Amphibia; order Anura; family Ranidae; genus Lithobates; species Lithobates pipiens. Next base: position 143,342,130 of record NW_027507748.1, read on the forward strand.
CCTTCCATCTGAATGAAGACCTTGTCCTCGCCTTTGTTGTACCCTGCTACTATTTATGCCAAGAAAGTTACCCTTCAGTGTCTGTTTTTTGGATAGAAGCTCTGAATGTCCAGACTCCCTTTGTCATGCCAGCATGATCCTCAAAAGGACACCCTGCTTCCAAGTCCATTATTGCCAGATGAATAAGTCTAGTCTGAAGGATATGGTACCTCCAGTACCCTTTTGTGCTCGCACCACCAAATCTGGGTTTTCCTGGGCATTCTGACATCAAGTTGTCTGTTGCTGAGTTTTGAAAGGCTGCCATCTGGTCTTCAGTTCATATATTCTACTAGTTCTACTTGCATCTAACCCAGGGTCTATAAATATCCAGTCCCTGTCCTGTACTGTACTCCATGATATGGAATGTAAAGGCAAGTCAAGCTTCCTTTTATTGTATGCTAGGAGGGAAAGTCGGCTCTAGTAACGTAAAACGACTTTTGGGAAACAGGAAAGACTTTTCTGGTAATAACAGGTATCTTGTTAAACATGCTGTTGGGCAGGACCTTGCATCTAAAAATGGATTAAAGGTTCAAATGAACTAAGCCTAATGACTGGCAGTATTCAGTTTGTTCAGTTTTTAAAAGAGAATATTAGGATCATCCATGACTAATGGTGTGAATAGCAACCAACTCAAGGCCGATAATAAAAGCTAATTATTGCCATGTAATATGGTTTACTGTTTCTTTACCATGCTCAGTTCATAATTGTTGTTGTTCATGTGTTAACATATTTTTATTATTATTTTGAAAATGTAGGCGTAGTCCCTGTGACAAATTTCCTGAAAGGAAGCAGAATTGCAGTGGACTCTAGAGGAGCAATCTATGTCGACCAGGTATCTGTTCATGCTATTGTCAACTTTTAGATTGTCAACTATTGTCATTGTTCAGATCTCGTATATGACTTTTGCTAAGTGCATCGTTTCATATTGAGCTCTATATGAAATAAGAAATTAGTCAGTGCTAGATAGGGTTGTGGCAGCTTGCAAAAAAGGTATGCATCAGGAAGATAATATTGAGCTCCAAATTCTGATTATAATACTCATTATTGCATAAAATGACTATTCTAGCATAATATAATACTGAACTCTGGTTTAAAAAAAATATATATATATATTCAAGTTTATGTTTTTAACTTAAAAACTACCTTCTGTTACACTCAGCCCACTCCAAATCTCCAAAAATAGAATTTTTAAAACAGCTTACCTGTAAAATCCTTTTCTTTGAAGTGCATCACGGGACACAGCGCCATAGTAGTTACTATATGGGTTATAGGCCACCTTCAGGCGATGGACACTGGCACTCCCTAAGACAAAAAGTGCACTCCCTATATAACCTCTCCCACTACTGGGAGTACCTCAGTTTTGTAGCAAAGCAATACGCGTGTATACCAAAGAAGGGAGGGACCTCTGTGTCCAGTGATGTATTTCAAAGAAAAGGATTTTACAGGTAAGCTGTTTTAAATATCCTATTTTCTTATCGTACATCACGGGACACAGAGCCATAGTAGTTACTATGGGGGATGTCCCATAGCAATGCCAACTGAAGGGAGGAAGACACAACAAAAGTAGGGCAGTGAGAGACTAGAGGACTTATTCTGCAGCCTGCAGTACACTGCGCACAAAGGCGATATCCTCATGACCTTTTACATCTATTTGATAGAATCTGGTAAATGTATAGCCCGAAGACCAAGTTGCGGCCTTGCAGATTTGAGCCATGGAGGCTTGGTGATGCACTGCCCAGGAAGTACTAACAGCCCTAGAGGAGTGCGTCTTGACTTGAGAGGGTGGAATCCACCTTTTTAAACCATAAGCTTGAACGATTACTTGTCTAATGTATTTAGAATAGTAGATTTTGATGCTGCCTGTCCTCTTTTAGGCCCTTCAGGCAACACAAACAAAAACATCCATTTTCCAAATCTGAGCAATTGCCTTTTTCTCTCAAAGAACAGGGTTGATAAAAACCTGCTACTACCTTTCGTAAAAAGTTAGGATGAGGACACAATACTACCTTATCCTTGTGAACAATAAAAATATGGCTCTTTACAAAAAAGAGTAGTCAATACTGATACCCTTATTACAGCAGATATGGTTACCAGAAAAAATTGTTTCCTTGTCAAAAATTGACCAAGGGAATATGTCGTATCGGCCCAAAAAAAGGCTGTTTTGTAATGCCGACAAAACCAAATTCAAGTCCCAAGGGATCAGGGGATAGTTAAAGCGGGATTCCACCCTAAAGTGGAACCTCCGCTGATCGGATCCCTCCCCCCCTCCGGTGTCACAATTGACACCTTTCAGGGGGGAGGGGGGTGGAGATACCTGTCAAAGACAGGTATTTACACCCACTTCCGGGCATAGACTCCCGTGGGAGTCTACGCCATTTCCTGCCCTGCCGCGCTGTCTGCTGGGACATACACGGGTCCCAGTGACAGCGCGGAGATTTCCTATTGCGCGGCGCAACTCGCGCATGCGCAGTAGGGAACCGGGAAGTGAAGCCGAGGGCCGAGCGATCGATCGGCCTCGGCTGCCGGCATCGCTGGAACCCGGGACAGGTGAGTGTCCATTTATTAAAAGTCAGCAGCTGTAGTATTTATAGCTGCTGGCTTTTAATATTTTTTTTTTTTGGTGGAATCCCTCTTTAACCAGAGATTAAGCCATGTTACTGAATAAAGTTATGGACCAAAGAATGCAAAGCAAGTGGTCGTTGACATAATGCCGATAAGGCCGAGACCTGTCCTTAGAAAGCACTCAAGGTCAGCTTCATTTCTCACCCCATCTGCTGAAAAGTCAAGGACTCTACCTAGACTTATTTCCTGGGGTGCAGCTCCTGGTTTCATACCAGGAAACATATGTTTCCCAAACTCCATAATATGTAACCATGAAGGCTGGCTCTGCATCAAGGTAGAAAACTACCAAACCTGACAGCCCACGCTTCTTCAGAGTGTTGGCCTCAATAGCCAAACCGTTAAATTTAGCGTTTGTAAAGTAGGATGGAACTCCGAACCTTTCAAAAGAAGGTCTGGCCATGAAGGCGGGGTCCACGGGTTCCCTAATGCCATAACGGGTTCCTTACTGCCATCTCTACGATCTCTGTATACCAAGATTTCCTAGACCCCGCTGGGGGTCACAAGAATCAACGACTTGCCTTCCTGTTTGATTCTGTGAACAAGTCGTGGATTCAGGCAAAATAGGAGAGAATGCACAAAACGGTGAGAACCGAATCCACGGGAATAGCAAGTTCCGCATGCTAGCAAAGTTGTCGATCTTTTTTGTTGATCCTGGACACAAACAGATCTACGTCTGGGATCCCCAATCCTTGACATATTGACAGAAAGATATCGGGGTAAAGGAACCATTCTCCCAGGAACAACTGCTGGCGACTCAAGTAGTCCGCCTGCCAATTTTCTATTCCTAGAATGAAAACTGCTGTTAGGCAAAGTACATTGATTTCTGCCCAAGATAGGATAAGATTCACCTTTCTCTGAGCTGCACAACTTCCTGTGCCCCTTTGGTGATTAATATAGCCATTGCTGTGGCATAAATGGATTGAATCCTAGCAGGACAATTCATTAAACTAAAAGTTCAGGCCCTCAGGACCAAGTGTTCTGCTTAAATTTCTAAAATGTTAATGGGCAAATCCATTCCTGATCTAGCCCACTTCTCCTGGACAGCTGCCTCTTACAGGACTGTCCCCCAATCTAAACAAAAAAGGTTGGCATGTGTTACTATTTCCCAAGGAAGGATTTTTCCCTTTGCAGATTTTTGGATGTTAACCACAAACTGATGCTCCGGCGCACCCAGCCTACAGCACCTGGTAATTCCAGGTGGTCTTTCATCCGGGTACTAACCAGGCTGACCCTGCTTATCCCCCAAGATAAGACGAGATCGAGTGATATCAGGGTGATGTGGCCATAGGCTTTGGAGTCAGACACTTTGGGAATGTAGAGCTTGAACGTTTTGTTTCAAGTCAATAGGATACTGTTTTTCAGCAGTCTAGAATGAGACTGAGCATAAGGAACGGCCTCGAATGAAGCCACCATCTTTCCCGGCAACCTCATGCAAAACTGAATAGGATAAAATCATCTTTCTTTGACTACTTAAATCAGTTCCTTTATGGCGCTGATCTTAGCCTGGGGTACGAATACCCTTTTCTGGGTGTACCTATGATCAGACCCAAGTATATTCTTCATGTTTTTAACCACTTCTCACCCAGTCAATACCAAATTGACATCCGGGAAGTCATATGACGTCCTTCAGGATTACATGCCGCCGCCCGCCCGTGGGGGCGTGCGTCGAGGCAATCGGAGGAGTGGTGTGTCAGTCTGACACACCGCTCCACTGATCTCTGTAAAGAGTCTCCAGCAGAGACTCTTTGCCATGTGATCAGCCACATCCAATCACGGCTGATCACGGTGTAAACAGGAAAATCCGGTGATCGGCTTTTCCTCACTCGTGCTTGACAGACGCAAGTAGAGGAGAGCCGATCTGTGGCTCTCCTGACAGGGGGGTCTGCGCTGATTCTTTATCAGCGCAGCCCCCCTCAGATGCCCACACTAGACCTCCAGGGAAGCCGCCTGGACCACCAGGGAAGTGGGCAACGTAGATGGCCAGGTATGTACCCCATGGCCATCCACATGTGCAAATGATGCCCAATCTGTCAGTGTCCACAAATGGGCACTGACTGGCACCATCATGTACCAAAATAAAAACAGTGATGCCCATCAATGCCACCCATCGGTGTCAGCAGTGCCCATCAGTGCCACTTATCAGTGCCCATCACCAGTGCCCATCGGTGCCACCTCATCGGTGCCGCTATTAGTGCCCATCAGTGTAGCAATATCAGTGCCCATCATTGAAGAAGAAAAAATTGGAAAAATATTTTTATTGAGGGTTTTATAACATACAACACTTATAACAACAGTGCTTACAGTTTACAAAAGGGATATCGATGACCTAAAGTTATGCATTGCAACAAGGCATTTCAGTACTCTACATCTGTAAGGGTATATCGCTGGTAGCCCCAGCCCAACAGGCACATTAGGTTTGATCCCCTGTAGGAACCTCCAAGAAATTGGAGTCCTCTATTTAGGCTGTTTCGGGTTCAGCTAACCAAGTATGCCAAACCTTGTCATATTTCTTTGGGCTGCCCCTTTGTGAGTAGGTATCCTTGTATAGGGGAAGACTGTTATTCATTTACAAAAAAATTTAACAGAAACAAAGAAAAACATTTTTTTTTTTCAAAATTTCTGGTCTTTTTTTATTTGTTGCGCAAAAAATAAAAATCGCAGAGGTGATCAAATACCACCAAAATAAAGCTCTATTTGTGGAAACAAAGTAATAAAAAATTTGTTTGGGTACAATGTTGTATGACCACGGAATTGTCATTCAAATTGCTACAGCGCTGAAAGCTGAAAATTGGCTTGGGCAGGAGGGTGTCTAAGTGCCTGGTATTGAAGTGGTTAAAGAAGATTCCTCCTAGGTTAAGAATCCGACCTAGATATTCCAGGTAGTCGAATGTGGTGACCATACTGTGGTCTAAGTAAGCTACCGACTGGTCTAACAAGAACAGATCGACTAGGAAAACCATAACCGTTAAACCTTGGACCCTCAATCTGGCTAGAAAAGGAGCCAGAACCTTGTACTTGAGGTGTAGCAGCTAGATCAGAAAGCAGAGCTACACACTGAAAATTAAGATTATCCACTTTGAAAAAAAATATTACTAGTGAGCAAGGAATCCGATTGATGCCAGAAGTTCTCCTCCTTGTGGGATGGAGATAGATTGGATTGACTTCATGCCAAAAAAGAGAGATTATATTCAGGAATTGAATTTTAGACCTTTGAGATCCAGAAAGTCCTGTGTAAATGACATTGGCAGTGAAGGAGTTAACCAGGAGGTGGCAGTGTAGGAGTTAAGTGTGTCCTAGGGGCATGTTTCTAACTGTGTGGGGCGTGGCTGTGTTTTACAGATCACTGATAGTTACATAGTTAGTAAGGTTGAATAAAGACACCTGTCCATCCAGTTTGACCTGAGTGAGTGTCTACAATTGTCCCTATCCCTGTACATTGCACACTCACATCGGTCCCTACCCTCAAGGAGCCAACAATCCATTCATATACTAGGGACAATTTTGGACAGAAGCCAATTAACCTACATGCTTGTCTTTGGAGTGTGGGAGAAAACCCGAGTACCCGGAGGAAACCCACGCAGGCACAGGGAGAAAATGCAAACTCCAGGCAGGTAGTGTCGAGAGTGCTAACCACTACACCACTGTGCCACACTCCAATCACAGGGAGCAGAGATCAGTGTCACTTGTTTCTAGGCAGAACGGGGCAATGCTGTTTACATCGGCATCTCCATGTTCTTTCTCCCCATGAGACGATCGTGGGTATCCCCGCGGCGATCGGTCGGCACGCACACGGAAAATTCAAAGGGACGTACCTGTACGCCCATTTGCCTGTCTGCCATTCTGCCGACATACATCGCCATGCGCCAGTCAGGAAGCGGTTAAAGGAGACATTTCATTAGAAAATTCAAAAAAATGTCTTAGAAAACGCCACTTATCTTTCCTGCCGCATGTTTTTTTGTGGTAAAAACCAACAGACCTAATCTTCACCCTTCACGGTGGGTTCCGTTAACAAACCTTCAGGAGCCAGGGATTCTCGGGGAAACCCACAGTCCTGGACCTTAATACCAAAAGTATTGGATCCCAGGGTCCAGCTCTCTAAAAGAGAAGCGTTTACAGGCAAAACCTCCTTTCTTCGGACACGAGGCCTGAGTACCATTCAATTTGGCCTAAAAGACACTTTGAATGGATCCGGCTGCATAGTTAGCCCCAGACAGGATTTCTCCAGTGGAGCTCAGCACAGCACATCTTCACTCATGACCAACACCTTAGAAACTGTCGAAAAAACTAAGATACTTCCAGTAGTGGGAGGGTTTATATAGGGAGTGCACTTTTTGCCTTAGGGCGTGCCAGTGTCCATCACCTGAAGGTGGCCTATAAGCCACATAGTAACTAATATGGCTCTGTGTCCCGTGATGTATGATAAGAAATGTGTTTTTGCTGCGGTGATCAAACCTCCTATTAAATGGTAGCTATGGTTGTTCTCCATGATCTAGCTGTATATAGGAACATATCCAGCCTCTCTTGCTTGCTTCCGAAATGGACTAGGGACTTATAGTGTGCATAGAGTAGAGCACACAAAAATCTAGCAATATTTAAACAAAGGTGCATAAATAAAATCCCTTATGTGGTCTCAAAAAAACACAGATATTTGTAACAATCTCAAAAAAGCAATACAACAAAGTGTCCAAAAAATAAGCATTACGTAAAATGGTAAACGTGTGAATGTTTCTAAAAATATATGTATATATGGTTTCTAATTTTTATTTTTAATTATATCACCCAGTGATTCTTCAAAAGAAATCAATCTTGATCCACAGTACTCCTTTTACCACACTTAAAGAAAAGCACTCTCCAACTGTGTATGCAAATCTTGTTAAAAAATAAAAACTGCAAACCCAGCTTGAACAGCCCCAGGGGAAGTGGTCAAACGCAGCTTGCGCAGCACCAAGGGTAGTAATCCTCTAATGCCTTCACCCAAGGTAGCTCCAGACTCCAAGGAGGATAGATGTATGATCACAAAAAAAAAAAAAGCTTCACACAGTATAGTATAGTTATAACCAAGCATTTATTGTAGACAAAAAAATACACTCACAAAACTACAGCAGACTGAGGAAATATAATAAGCACCAAACATGCAGGTGGATGCTGGGAAACGATTTAATTCTAGCTGGAAGCTGAAAGATCTGCCAACCCCCTCAGCTCCAAGCCATTCAGCAACACAGAGTTCACACAGCACCAATATAGCTACAGCATCTGGCTCCACACCAATGTGTTTTGTCACACAGAACATTGTGAAGGGGATCTTCTTCACATTATTCACCAGCATGTTTCGTTTTTATTATGTCCTCAGTCTGTTGTACTTTTGTGAGTATATTTTAATTGTCCACAATAAATGCTTTGTTATATTTATTCTATTCTATTCACTGTTTTTTCCTGTGTGTGATCATCCCTCCAGTTGCTAGAAAGTCGCTTGGAAGTCTGGAAATACCCTGGGTACAGGCAGTGGAGGATTACTACCCTGGTGCTATGCAAGCTGTGTTTGCCTTTCTTTACCAAGACTGGCATACACGTTTTGGTGGGTGCCTTTCTGTAATTGTGGTGAAAGGAGCACAGTAGAGCAAGAGTCCTTCTGTCTCCTTTAAGAACACATAATTTTATTGATGCACCTTTGTATAAATATTTCTATATTTTAATGTTTTAATATTTCACTATTGTATTTTATTATATCCTTCACTAGATATTAGCACTGTACTATATAAAGAATCAATTTTTAGCATCTTCATGTATTTTAGTGGTGTATAGATTGTTTTTTGGAGAATATGGCTATTGTTTAGTGTCACTGATCCTGTGGTCAGGTTAGATGCATATAATTACAGATTAGAAGTAGCAGGGGACTTTCTCCCTTTTGACAGTGCTTTAGGCACACTCTGTTCTTCAAGCCTAAAGGCGATTTTCAGGATTTTGAAATAATCAGAATCATATCTCACTCACTCCTTTGTTCAATAAATTACACCATAGGTGTCAGGGTCCAGGGGCCTAGTTCTAAAACCAGGAAGAGCTCCCATCATAGATAGCTTGCACCTCCACTAATATAGCAGCTACAGAGTACTGAAAACAGAGGAAACCTCTTGCCTAGGCAAGACAGCAGTATGTCCTATGTAACTGCATTGTGTTTACAACTAGCCACAATGTCATACAGAAAAGGGTGCCTGAGCCTACATTCATTTTAAATAGGCCACCTAGATCAAGTATATTACTATATGTTACAGTACAGCACACAGTCAAAGTATTCATAGAACCCCACTACTTGAATCCTCTTCTTGGTTTAGGAGACGGTTTCAACTTTCCTCTGGATCACAGGGTCTCTGAATGGGAGGGGTAGATGGGTGATAGCTCCACCCTCCCTCCATTCAGAGATCATCCGTTCATAGAAGCTGTAGTATGGCTTCTATTAATGGCACAGCAGCTAGAAAGGGTGAGCTCAGTAATGTTCTAAAGTGGAATGAGCCCTTCAGGCATGAGCTCATTCAAGGGGAATGAGTACTCCACCCACATATCTTGAATTTGATATGTCATAAATGGGGGACTCCAGATGTAGACATCCTAGCCTCCAGATTTCTTACTTACCTCAGTTTGTGCCCAGGACCATAGACCCGCAGGGGTAGGGAACCTCGGCTCTCCAGCTGTATTGAAACAACAAGTCCCATTAGACATTGCAAGACCCTAACAATAACAGGCATGACTCCTAGAGGCAGAGGCATGATGGGATTTGTAGTTTCAAAACAGCTGGAGAGCCGAGGTTCCCTACCCTGATGCCTTGATGATTCCCTGGTAAAAGTTCAGGATAATCTTAGATATATTTTTCTTATACCCAAGACCATCTTTTCTTCCAGAGGTGGCATTAGTCTTCCACCTAAATGAAGACATAGTCCTACCATCTGTATGCCTTGCTCCAAATCATCAGTTGGGCATTTCTCTTCATTGCTTGGACATAGTCCGAGCCAAAAGAATCTCCTTCAAAGCATCCGCTTCAATCAGGAACACAGATTCCCTCTCATTAGGACCTCACAAGGGGCACTGCTTCCAAATCCATCATTGCTTGATGGACAAGAAATATGAGTTTAGTTTCACTCCCAAGGACAAATCTCCCCACACCAGACCTCTTTAGCCCAGCTGTGTAAGGCCACAATCTTGTCCTCTGTTCCTAACTTTTCAAAGGTCTACCAGGTGGATGTCCAATCCTCTGCAGAGTCAGCTGCAAGGTTCTTGCAGCGGTGCTGTGAAGTTGGGTCTTTTGACCCTTTTTGTTGTTGGGCCTGTTGACACTTCTTCTTGCATAGTTGTTACTTATTCATTCATTGCTTGGGGACATCCCAGGGTTTATGAATTCTTTGCTTGTGTTTAGTACTGTATGATTTAAGATGAGAGGAATTTTGACTTATCTGTAAAGTCTCCTATAGACTTGGGTACAGTACAGGACACCCTCCCTTCCATTCCTTGGTTACTCTGCATTGCTACAAAACGGAGGACTCGCAGAATGGAGTAGGATTATAGGGTAGTTGAGCAGGTCCTTGAAAGCTTTGCCAGTATCCAGTCTTCTGATGGTACAAGCCTGTAACCCAGGGTCTATGAATACTTTGGTTGTGTCCTCTACTGTAAGATTTGCAATTTACAGGTAAGTCAAAATTCCATGTTTGGTGATTACAGTGGTCTTATCAGTGAATGCCTTTAGCTTGTGTTCCAGATCATTTTAAGAAGTATCCTTCACTGGTTTATTTAACTTGCTATTGACCTTGTCGTGACCCTGCAGGTTCTCTGTTCTCAGCTTCATCAAACTTCTTTTTCATTCCAGTTGACTTGTATAAAGAAAAAAGCTTGTATAACAGACCCAAACTCAGTGTTCATTTATTGGCCAAACACGTACAGAAAAATAGATGCTGAAAACCCTGCCAACATCTCTTTATATGTGGTTTTAGCCATACCTAATTAGGGTTTTAAGTAGCTTTCCAGTAAGGTCTCTAGTTTCTTTTTTTTTTTTTTCTCTCCCTCTTTTATTTATTTTTTTTTTTTTATGATCCATGTAACTGTGCTAATCAAAAGTGTCTTTATTACCTCAGTTTATGCGCACCAGTGTTCCTGATGTCTTCGCTGCTGGGGATGTTGTATCATTTCCTCTGTCCATGATGGAGGGACATAGAGCAAATATTGGACACTGGCAGATGGCTCACTCTCATGGTAGGAAATATATAATATGGATGTTGAGCTTAACAAAGCAAATGCAGACAAAAATTCAGACCTGACCTATGATTAAAAAAAAATGGAGTATTAAACATTTCGTTAGGTGATGTTCACGAAGTCCAAATAAAGTAGCTGTATGTAATAAGGAGGAGCAAATTCAGTGCCTAAATATGTTTATTTTAGGAGATTAAAATCTGTTTTTGGTCATCTGTGGAGCTCCTGGAATGTTTATATAAGATTACATGCATTTACTTGCTGTTCATTATGTGGTTAAACTCCCCTTTACTCCTGATGAGGTTTTCTCTTTTTATTTCTACTTTGTGTTTTATCAGCCTAGATGCACCAATGGGCATCTGAAAATTTCAGCCTCCTATGACTCTGGTCTGGCAAGGTCCACAAACGTGATTGATTGCTCTCTATACACTGGGATATTTATCACATGACTGCCAAAAATATTCACAAATGTATGGCTACCCTTTTTCTGTAGTAATGGGCAACAGGTTTTTTGCCACAAGAAAAGTCATTTGGAGCCCAGAATCTGGGAAATCTTTATGTGCAATAGAGCATATATAAAGCAAAATATTTCTGTCCCTTTCTCAGGGGGAGACCTTTGTGGGGGTCTTGTGGAAAAAGGTCTTGTATCGTTCTTTTAAACCATTGTAGAAATAAGTAAAAGTAGCCTATTAGGCTGGGTTCACACCGCTGCGGCTGGGAGACCCGGATGTGATTCACTGACACTCCCAGCAGTCCGAAACCTTAATGACACCCGCAGATCAGTTCGCATATCGCAGTGCGATCTGCAAACTCAGACAGGAATCGGATCGCATGGTGTGAACACCCATGCGATCCGATTCTGCTGCGGACCAAAAAAAGGGTCCCGTGCGAGTTTGCGTCGGGTGCGATGCGAATTCAGCCATACTGTCTGTATGGCTGAACTCGCATCGCACAGAGATCGGATGTGATTTGCACTGCAGTTCGGTGCGAATCACATCCGGTTCTCGCTGCCGCAGCGGTGTGAACCCAGCCTTAATATAAATTATTTCAGATAATCAGATGTATTAGACCGGCAGATCAGTAGCAGTAAATCGTCATGAAAACCAAAACCGCATTGATCTCTAAAAATCATGTTCTTCATTGAGACCCATAGGTCTTTTGTATTTCACCTCCATATATAAATTGATTGCTGTAGTAATTTCCTTGTATCAATTCTAATGCTTTCATGCTTTCCAAAATAAACCTCCACTTCAGATTGGGCATTATTAAAAAAAAAACTTTAAATGACCTTTCACCTTATCTAATGAGATTTAGAAGGGATATACTGTGTGTGTGTATTGTTAGGCACCTGCCCCTAGCAATCTTGGTAAGAAAAGTCCTTCCTTTCTCAGTAGAACCTGCTAGATCAAACGTTTGCATGTGTGTGTATATACCATTGCATCAGAACAGGTGGGAGGTGAAGCTTTGGACTCTGTAGTTAAATATAGCTGTGGAAGTTGGCTGTCCAGTGTATCATTGGCTTTGGTGAGAATCCCAGTTTTCCAATCTACAATACAGCATGTCATGTGTCCATCATTTGAACATGATACTTTGTAGTCTCAGAATTCAATATTTGTACAACCCACTTATTAACAGTAAAACTTTATGGCACATCACTTTGCTCACTAAGCTCATAAGGAGCTTAGAGAGCTGAGGGAGAAGTAAAAGCTGATGGGAGGGGAGGCGGCATGTCGGCACAAGTCTAACCATTGGAGGAGAGCAGGCTGGGTTCCCAGCACAGGTAGAAAGCTGACCACGCTGTGCTCTCATCTGTTTTTGATAGGAAAGCAAAGTGACTGGCAGGAACAAGAAGTATTTCACACAAAGGAAGCAATACACTTGGAACAGGATACTATTTCATACAAGTACACAGTACAGCAGGCACATATAGAATATGTTAACCCAACATTTCATATTCCTGATAAGTGAATCATACTTCATGATTTTTTTTTTTTTTTTATGTTTGGTTATGTTAGTATAGTACATATTCGGAAACATTTTCTGTTGGTTGCTTCAGTAAGGGAAACGCTTAGTTTCTGTGTATGTTTTGGTTGTGTCCACTGTGTCTAAGCGATAACCAATACAGAAGGGCCCTCCTGTCGCTTCTGTATTGAACTGTACTGTAATTGTACATTACAATTGTACAATTCTACATTGAAAAGCGCTGTGTAAACTGTTGGCGCTATATAAATTGTGAATAATAATAATTTATTCATGCCAGTAGTAGAGTGAGCCCCTTCTTCAGGCATTATACATTTTATAACGTTTGAAGAAGGGATATGTATTTTACAGAAAGCTTGCATCTTTAATAACTCAATTCTTAAGTTAAACAATAAAGGGTATTACTTAAACAAACTTTCATGTTTATGTGTAACAGCTCATGTGATATGTCTGTTTTTAGGAGGGGGAATCCACTTCAGTTGTTGGGAAATTAGGGGGGCTACACAAGACTTAGCCAGCCTAAGGGAAGAAAAAGGGTGTAAATCTGGCCCTGGGAATTTGACACTTTTATCTGTGCTTTCGTTGTGGGTTTTCATGTTTTTCTTTATATTCTGTGCATAGAGTGGGCTAGAAAGAGTGGTCATTGTGTTACCACTGAGTATAATGTGTGACTGCTACCGTATATACTCGAGTATAAGCCGAGATTTTCAGCCTCTTTTTTGAGGCTGAAAGTGCCCCCTCGGCTTATACTCGAGTCGCCGCTGTCTGACTGCTCGATCAGCGTATCGAGCAGACAGACGGCGGACATTAATTTTCAAAAGCCGCGCCTCCTTCTCCGCCTCCGCCTGTGATAGGCGGAACACTGAATTTCCCAGCAGTCAGTGTTCCGCCTATCACGGACATCCGCTCATTCTCATACTACGGACGAGTATGAGAGGATGTCTGTGATAGGCGGAACACAGGCTGCTGGGAAATTGAGTGTTCCGCCTATCACAGGCGGAGGCGGAATTTTGAATTGTAGAATGGCCGCCGAGAAGAGCGGCGATCCATCGGCACGGGACGGAGGAGGCACGGCACGGCACGGGACGGAGGAGGCACGGCACGGGGGAGGCACGGCACGGGACGGAGGAGGCACGGCACGGGACGGAGGAGGCTCGGGACGACGGCGGCTCGGGACGGAGGCTTGGGACACAGGTAGGCTGGACACACACACAAGGCTGCACGGACACACACACACACACACACACACACACACACACACACACACACACACACACACACACACACACACACACACACACACACGGATGGATGGATGGATGGATACACACACACACACACACACACACAGGGATGGATGGATGGATGGATGGATACACACACACACACACACACACACACACAGGGATGGATGGATGGATGGATGGATGGATACACACACACACACACACACACACACACAGGGATGGATGGATGGATGGATACACACACAGGGATGGATGGATGGATGGACACACACACAGGGATGGATGGACGGACACACACACAGGGATGGACGGACACACAGGGATGGACAGCCATGTCTCACCCTCGGCTTATACACGAGTCAATAAGTTTTCCAGTTTTTTGGGGGTAAATTGGGGGCCTCGGCTTATACTCGGGTCGGCCTATACTCGAGTATATACGGTACTTGAAACTTTAAGTTGAAACCACCTAATGTTTGTATCATTAAGACAGAAAGTTTTATAAAGAGAGTTTGTATTTTTCAAATGCCAGTTTTGTGAACTCCTATTACTTTGGTTTAAAAAGATGGCCTGTCTGAAGATAATGTGGCAACGACAAGGGAAGTGGGTTGACAAAGGCTAAAGAGAGACCAAGGGTGTAGAGTTGGTTGCAGTCTTGAATGAAACGGCAAGAAGAAGAGAACTTGTGGGTTTAAATTGACCATATCTGGTATCTCCTTCCTAAATGAAGCACACTGATAAAAAAATAAAGATATATGATTGCTATTTGCCATACATTCTAAAGAGATACTAGGGAAGAAGTGATAAAGCACATAGCCTAGTGAGGTCCTCTCCATTGACAGAGAAGACAATCTGAGTGGGCCGCAATAAGGATACATTGGTGGTTGGTGTGCTTCCCTTACGTTAATGGTCAGGTGGATGAACATGGAAATTTGTGGTAATATGGAAGTGCTGGTTTACATTACATATGTTCCCACAAATGATTACACATAGGAAAGAACTTGGGGATGAGAACACTACCTGTACCAGGAAGCTGGGTCTGCCTGCACTCGGTATAACAGACAAGAACCCGGAGGAAAGGCATGGCACAAGAAGCCTTGATGGACAGTCACGGCTGTGAATGAGGGTGCTTGCATTTTATTTTTTAGAGTGCTTCAGCACCCCCATGTCCTCTTTTTCCCAGCACTGCCCCTGGTGACTGGATTGGTAGAAATTGCTCTGTGAATCATCACTAGTAAATTAACTACTGTTTGAAAGCTACTGCGCTACCCATAGAGTTGGATTCAGCTGGTTATCTGGTGGTTTTGTTCTTTAGAAGTCCTCTTTCTTTGGATTTACACTATCAGACTGGCTGTGTAGAACATGAGTACCTGGCACCTTTTCATAGTCAGGGCTGTATTTATACTTTTTCCTTTCCTTGCCAGCCCACCTTATTTGTTTCAATCATCCCTCTTTCCCAACAATTGTTTTTGGGCACTGCTTCCCCCACATACAGATGCAGTGTTCCACAAAAAAATTGTGTGTATAAAGAAATAATTGTAGAAGCAGGGGATTGAACATTTGCTACTTGTATTGAAAAACTGAATTGGGTAAATTAAGACACATGAGCATATAAAACCGCTTCCTGATGTCGTTGAAACATGAAATGCATTGAGGCTGCGTGCTAGCCCACACTGATGTCGCTTCTGTTACGCCTGGTTCCAAGCTCTGGTGTGTTGGAATGCGAGAACTCCAGGAATGGCGTGTGCCTCTGCTGTTTAGCTGTACATGCTTAGTGCTAGCTTATTAGCACCCACGAATGTAAGTGCACAATTTAGCAATTTAGCTGAACGCACTCCCTTTCCTCTAAAAAGAAATAATACAACATTCATTAATCCCCCCAAGTCACATATGTTTCTAGCATCCATTTTGCTGCATTAGTTGACCAACATTGCACTGGGGACAATGTTTGCTTATGACTAGTAGACTACACCACACTGCACTGTTTTTTTTTTTGTCCCCCCCCCCCCCTTAAAATGCATCAAAAAGGGAAGGTGATGTCATTTTACAGAGGGAAAACACTGGACAAGTGCCAACATTAAAAAACTCAT
Source organism: Lithobates pipiens (assembly GCF_037356315.1). Taxonomy (NCBI): domain Eukaryota; kingdom Metazoa; phylum Chordata; class Amphibia; order Anura; family Ranidae; genus Lithobates; species Lithobates pipiens. The sequence continues at coordinate 143,358,337 of NW_027507748.1, forward strand.
GCAGTTTCCCCCCACCCCTCTTGTCTCCTATGGGATAGGGGATATAAGAGGCTAATTTTAGCAGGTGTGACTGTGATCCCAGGGCCTCTCCTCTACCCTTGTCTACCCTGGCAAGGCTGCATTAATGGGCACTGATGAGCCAGGCAGCAACCAGAATGTGTTCTTTACCCCTTAAGTTCAGCCCTAAGCCCAGGGCCTTTGGCCCACCTAGAATTACCCCTGTCAGTGGCTAAATGAGTGTGTTTGAAGTTGTCACTTAGGATTTTGGGGGGAAGATGGCCTTGAAGTCGCCCCTGTTGGGGCCCGGGTGTCGATAGCCTCCCTTTGTCCCCCAAAAAATGGCAAAAAAATAAAATATTTAAATGTTCATATCTGCTTTATATTTAACTCCATGTTAAAAAAACAAATTCAGACAAAGATTAGAGAAAACATTATCTATCTAGAATTTTAAAAGCCTACTTGGAGAAATTGCATATACAGACAGCTAATGTACACACATACATATTGTTTAGATACATATATTGCTTACTTTTGATGATGTGATGGATGGACTTCGTATCCTCTTGCTCGCGGTGCTTTAAATCTGACCATTGCTTTCAGATTTGGTCCTTTGTTTGCTTGACCGAAAATGTAACCTCCAAAACAGCAAGGATCTTCTCCAAAATTAGGTCCTTTCAGCTGTTGGGCCTTTCATAGTTGTGCAGCTTACAATCGTAATCGTGCTTCTCAAGGATATGCACCATCTCCACCATCTCAGCCTTGCTCATGGGGGTGGCTTTGTGCCTCCTATAAGATCCACCACCACGGGGAGGCCTGGAATCCTTGGAATCCGCCATGCTGTAACACTCCCAAATCTTCCGCCGTGTGTGCCATGCAGAAGAGAGATGGTCATGCCCCAGCTTCGTGGTGCACTGAGAGCGGAGTTTCGCGCATGTGCAGTGTATATAAAGCCATAACGCATGGTCGATGTAATGGCCTTAGGAACGATCTGGGAGTGGAGGACGAGCGATCAACATTGCCAAAAAGAAAGATAAAACAAAGGTGCAGTTGTAAATTGGGGCATCAGTAGTTAGTTGCCTATGCTGCTTATAGATTGAGGCCTATATTGGGACCAGGTTATTAGTTTAGCCTGACATTAGGGTTTGTCTTGTGTTGTGTCTTGCAGGCACAATGATGGATAAATTCACAGTGCCAGATTTTTTTGCCCAAATTTACACAGCAGTACCAAGAGCTGCCATGCCTATGACAAGTCAAAAGTAGGGACTACTTCAGTAAAATCAAGAGGAAGGCAACGATGGAGAAACTGTTGGAATTGGTTAAGCCTCTGTATTCCACGGCAGACATCAGTTATTTGAAGGTAGCCTGTGTAGTATATATAATAGGGAGCGCAAGAAGGTCATGGAATCCCAGAGATCGGGAGCATCAGCAGATGACATATATGTCCCCAGGCTGTGGTAGTACAACAGCCTGCATTTTTTGTCAGACCAAACAGAACCATGCCCATCACTCTCAACACTTCCTTCCACATCAGCTGAGGCCACAGCTCCTGAGGTCCACCCTGGTCCTTCTACACAGGAAGAAAATGTGGAGGAGCCCAGCTTGACCCAGGTATAGCATTTTTTAACATAAATTGAATGATGTTAACTAGACATTATTGATCCCAAATGTCTGCCTTAACAAAGTGATTTACATATCAATAGACAGTAGTGGCCAATAATGATTGGGATAAGAATGAAAAATGCTGGGGTCAGAATGAGTCTTTTCTATTTGTCAACATTCAATTTGCAACAGTCATGAGCTCAAAATTGTGTGTGATTGATGACCTAAAAAACACAAATATGTCCCATTTTCATACACAGGAAAGCCTCAGTCAGGAGGAGCCCATGCCCAGCAGCCAGACTGAGTCACAGATTCCTCCCCTATGCCCTCCTACTAAAAGGGCCAGGAAGACCAGAAACCTGGATGACGCCACAGCTGCCTTCCTCAGGCATGCAACAAGTGCTGTTAGCACAGCCCTGGATGCCCAGGAGTCATTTGGCTGCATGACCGCCAATAAGCTGAAGTTTATGGAGGATGACCAACGCAGTATGTGTGAGAAGCTGATCCTGAAGTTCCTCAACAAGGGAAGGAGGGGCCAAATTACACAGAAAACCCACATCTGCAATTTTAGATGACAATCCTCCACCACCTCCACAGACACCCCACCCACCACAGCAGCATGGTGGACCATGGCAAATGCAGCCCCAACAAGCCCGCTGGGCTGAGGATTTTCACCCCTATAATTTTTAATTTCCTTTTTGTTTATTTTTAAAATTATGATTTGAGTTCTACTTTTTTCTTGTGCAGAGAATGCATTTTTTATTTAATTTAGTTTGTGTGGAAGGAAGCATTGAGAGCGATGGCCTGGGTTCGGTCTGGTCTGACAAAAAACGCAGACTGTTGTAAGACCTCAGCCTGGGAACATATAGGTCATCTGCTGCTGCTCCCGAGCTCTCTGGACTCCTCAGGTTACCACTTTTGCACTTTACACCATTGATGTCTGCCCTGGGGTGCAAATGCTTCACCAATCCAACTGTTTCTCCATTGACTTCCTCTTGATTTTTATATGACCTTGTGCTTAATATTAAATAAAAAATATTTTGTTTGAAAAATACTTGGCTATGTGTTTTACTTAAAAAAAAAGGACAGTTTGTGAGTAGGCAGGTACATTTCAAAAATACAGTGTCAAATTAACAAGGGACAACAACACAGTTGTGTATTTGAGCTTAAAAACAACAAGATAATAATGGTGTTGTGGTAACTTGACCCAAAATAAAAATAAAATGTATTATTCTGGATATCGCTAGAAAAAAAAAAACAATTTGAAATACGTTTTGCAGAACTCTGTCAATATCACCAGCAAAGCAGCTTCATTATTATCACATTATAAAGAAGAAGAGAAGGCACATGAGAGATTACATAATTTGCCACGTCACGAATGTGATATCTCCATTACAAATGCTAGTTTTACAAGAACGACCGTTTTTGGCCTGTCCGTGCTTCCGAGCATGCGTGTTTGTACTTTGGACTTTTGTCCGACAGACTTGTGTACACACGCGCAGAAAATCCGACAACACACATTTGTCCGCCTAAAATTTGAAAACCTGCTAGCCAACATTTGTTGGCGGAAAGTCCGACAACAATTGTCCAATGGAGCATGCACACGGTCAGATTTTCCGGCAATAGCCTGTCATCGAACATTGCCCGTCGGAAAGTCCAATCATGTGTACGTGGCTTTAGACTATACCAGCTGACAAGATTAAGCTAAAGGAACATCCCTCCTTGATTTCCCCCAACATCCCAAGGACTTGATTTCTACATACGTTTTTATATTCTGGTTATCTGGTGAGTGTTTTTCTCCTACACGAGTGGTGGTGGAGCACAGGTAACCAAGAATTATTTGCTATTGCACTATATTTCCTTTTTGGTGGGTGGATTTTTTCTAAGTATTGCTTTGATCGTACATGCATTTACCTAAAATGGTTTATTTACGTGATTTGTGATACCAGTTCTATTTTTCACCTTTGAATTAGCGCCGACCTTCATACTTTTTGTTAATGTAAGAAATAACTTCATTAAATTAGAGACACAATCGGGGCCGTAGTGGTGCAAGCAGAAACATGTAGACGTGACCAGTATGGTATTAAAGAGGAAGTAAACCCTGATGGGTTTACTTCCTCTTTCATTCCCTGCAAAGGTAAAGCATAATGGACTACTATGCATCGCATAGTAGTCCATTATGTGTCACTTACCTGACACAGGAGCCAGCGAAGTCACCGCTGTCCCCTGTAGTCCGGCGCATTGATCTTCTCGGTGGGTCTTGCTGCTCCGCCGCTGTCATTCGGCGAAGCCGCGATGACGTCACTCCCGCGCATGCGCACGGGAGCCGCCACTCGCGGCATATAGGCATTGACCGCGGCGCGCTCAGTGCGCCTGCGTGCCGCTATCTACGGCGCGCATGCGCCGTAGACAGCGGTGCCTGTCTTTCGGAAAATATCTCCTAAACCATGTAGGTTTAGGAGATATTTCTTGGACCTACAGGTAAGCCTTAATCTAGGCTTACCTGTAGGTCAAATTTGGGTGTAAGGGTTTACAACCACTTTAATACAACTAGTTATGTGTTTAGAGATGCAATGGGGTTGATTTACTAAAACTGGAGAGTGCAAAATCTGGTGTAGCTCTGCAAAGAAACAAATCCGCTTCCAGTTTTTTTCAAAGCTTAATTGAACAAGCTGAATTTAGAAGCTGATTGGCTACATGCACAGCTGCACCAGATTTTTCACTCTCCAGTTTTAATAAATCAACACCAATGATTCTCTGATACTGATATGACCATGAACATGTCTGCAGAGATGGTGGGCACTGGAATCGCACAACCCGGGATGTGTCTACAAAGATTCAATGAGGGTTGACTTACTAAAGGAAAATAGACTATACCCTTTGCAAGTGCAGTTGTTGTAAAGCTTAGTAAATGAGGGGGAGCTCTGCTAACTTCCATCATCCAATTGTGTGCAAGAAAAAATGCTTTTATTTTTTTCCTTGCATGTGACTGGGTATTCTTTGCAAAGTGGAACGTTACCTCATTTACTGCAGAGTGCAACAGCACTTGCACAGTGCATAGTCTTTTTGCCTTTAGTAAATCTATATATATATATATATATATATATATATATATATATATATATATATATATATATATATAGTAGTGGCACCATGCTAAAGATGTGCTGCTGATGATTGCTTTTGTTTGAGGGAGGCCAGGTTCACCCTGTTGTGCTGTAGTAAAGTAAAGGCAATTATACCAATGCACCTGCATTGCAGTGATCCCCAACACTGAGTTACAAAAAATAAAGAGTGCACTTTTTTTGGTGTGTTGGGCAGTCTATTCAGTTAAACTGGCTGTCTTAATACAGGACAATTCTAATGTGCTGCATAACATGCAAAAATTCACTGCAACAGCATGAATCCATCCTGAGCATTGTTTTGGGTAAAGGGTTTGATTAATAGCAAGTGAATACATTTGGAGAATAGGTTTCACAGTGATAAAGGACAGATATTGCAGTCGTACAGACATACATACAATTTAGTGGTGTCGCTGCCACTGTCTGTAAAGGCAGGACCCAACACAACTTCTGTAGATGTGTGTGTGGGGGGGAGGATGGTGTTCTCGGTAGTTCAGGGGTGGGTGGTTCCTGTACATGAATGGGCAATACCAGTTTACGTAGCTTGGGTTGGTAAGCGTTGCCTTTGGTGGACACTATATCCTAGGCCACGGCTTAAACCTCTTTGTCTCCCTGCAAAGGTAAAGCATAATGGGCTACTATGCATCGCATAGTAGCCCATTATGTGTCACTTACCTGACACAAGAGCCAGTGATGTCACCGCTGTCCCCTGTAGTCCGAAGCATCCATCTTCTTCCGGGTATCGCTGCTCAGGCCACTCACAGCGCCGGAGCAGCGATGACGTCACTCCCGCGCATGTGCACAGGAGCTGCCACTAATGGCATGTCGCCGTTAGCAGCGGCATGCTGCTAACGCCGATAGTGCGCCTGCATGCCACTGTCTACGGCGCATGCGCTATAGACAGCTGTGACTGTCTTTTAGTAAATATCTCCTAAACCGTGTAGGTTTAGGAGATATTTCTTGGACCTACAGGTAAGCCTTAATCTAGGCTAACCTGTAGGTCAAAGTGGTTTGTAAGGGTTTACAACCACTTTAATGGCATTTTCGGTCGTGATTATATCCTCTATTACTATTTTTCTTTTTCCTTGTAAACTTGGTAGGTATGTCCCCTATTTTTATGAAATATTTACATAACTCATTACCACTTTAACAAAGATGCTATGAAAAGCATATTCATTCACCACTACCAACCTTTTTTTTAAGATTGCTTAATTTGAACTTTACAATTGAAATTCAGGCAGCTTGCTAACTTCATATATTTGCACAGTGTACCTAGTATCTTTTATTATTTTAATTTTTTTCAAAACTACTGTGTTGCAACAAAGTGTGAACAAAGTGTGCAGCTAAAATGTTTTTATTATATGATCAAATCTAGGCCATCTTCTGCACAGATTATGGGATTCTCCTAGTGCTTTTTTAAATTTCAGACTTGTATGCAACTGTTCCAGGCCCTACGGCACGTCTGCTCTCTAAAGTACTATATCCTGGAGTCATACTGTATTGTACAGCAGTGTAAGAAACACTCTTAAAGTGATACTAAACACACACTGTTTAATTTACATTGTCCCTTTTATGTGGATGATGGCATTGTATATATTTTAATAAAAAAAAAAAAAGTCTACATTTTTTCCTTATCGATATATACAGCTGTCACATGACCCAGATCTTTCTCAGCCTGTCTGCAGGGAAACATAATCAAGGGGGAGCTTCTAGCCCTCTGCTGATGATCACATGTTCAAAAATAAAATAAACAGCTTTGAAATACAGAGTAAAAATAAATAATCATTTTTTAATAACACGGTGTGGGCAGATTTATGCCAGTCACAGCCTGTGTCTTGGAATAATTCGGAGGTAAAGCTTTTATCGATCTACATGTAAAATCTGCCATTATTGTGTTTAGCTGGTTAGTAGGCATGGAGGAGAAGGAGGGAGTGGGCTGTCATTTACCACTGTGTATACACCCACAGGTATGACTAGTCACATGGGCTGCTCAGATGTGATAGAGGAAATGCTTAGCATAGAAACTCGCTGAAAACTGAGCATGTGCAGAGCAGTCATTAGAAACCGTTCCTGTGCTACATGAATAATACCATGCCCAGCTGTTCTAAAAGAAGTTCAGGAAATGTCTGTCCTCCAACTGCAAGTACCTATCACAAAGGCTACTTTCAGACTGAGGCGGGCAAGCGGGTGTCGACGGTAAAGTGGCGCTATTTTTAGCGGCCCTTTTCCCGTTGTTATAAGGTTAAGACCCGCCCACAAAGATGATTTCAATGGGCAGGGGCTCTTTAGGAGTGGTGTATACACCGCTCCTACAGCACTGCAAAGATGCTGCTTACAATACTTTTTTTACCGTCCTGCAATCGCACCGATCCAGTGTCAACTCACTCAGGCTTTCACAATGGAGAGACAGGAGAGGCTCTTTATAGGCACTATTTTTAGCGCTGTAGCACCTGTAAAGGGACTTGGTGTAAATACATTTTGACCCATCTGGTAATTTTACGTTTCTAGAACGAGAAGAAACTTATCTAGAAATGATTGTAATTTAAAATAACATGCAAGCAGCGTTCACAAAAACTGAAAAAAGGCACATGGATGGAAAATGCATGTCCACTGCTGTTACTCACTTTTCATTTATCTAGCAATAGCTAACAGGTGAGGTTTTAAATGTTTATCATGCATTATGTATAAGATATAGTTAATTTGAATAGTTCATATCATTGGAGGGAGTTGCAGTACATGAAATATACAAGAGCTGTACTTTTTGTTTGTAGGCCGGATTGCTGCTCTCAATATGCTGAACAAGCACATACCTGTGAACTCTGTGCCGTTCTTCTGGACGTCTCTGCTGGGGAAGAGCATCCGTTATGCAGGTTCGTGTACCACATATTATTTACTCCTATTTACTCCTATTCACAACTATCTTTTTTTTTTTAAACTGAGATTTTGAGAACTTAACATTTTTATGTAAGGCAGGGCACAAAAACAGTAATTGGTTTGCAGTATAAGATCTAAAGTTTGTCTTTTGCGGTTTGGGGCAAGCTTTCCTCAGCTCCACAAAGTTTTGGGTCTGCAGCAGGAAATGAAGCCGTACAGCAAGTGTTGCCAGACATCAAGGCACTGAGTGGTTGAAAGGCCAAACTTTTTTTTCATTCACACAGAATTCTGCACCCCTCACTAGATTATTGGGGGGAAAAAAAACATCAAGATACAACTATAGAACCTGCCATTGCCCACTTGATATGCTTTGTGTATTCTAGCTTTCACAGGAATCTAGCATGAAACTTTTGTCTTTGTGCAGGAGCTTCCTGTATTTAAGACCAGTCATTATTGCTCTCTCTCCTTGTGCAGGGTGACAGGTCTTGTAGCTGCCCCCTCCTGTAGTTATCTGCAGGCAGCCTGTCGAAGGTAGAGCTGCTGGGTCTGCTCAGGTTATCATAATGTCGCTGTTGTTTTTATATAGGGAAAACAAGGTTTGCAAATTAATACAGTATTTTACACACAAATGGGATTGCTACTCTCTGTGACTTTAAAGCAATACCACGCTCCAGAACTGATACCAGTATTTATTAATCCTTGGGAAAACTGAGGCCAACTTTCTCCTAATGCAACATTCCTGGAGCCCCTCAGCTTGCATGGGACGACAACCCAGGGTGACACCAAATCATCTCTAATCCTATGTTTTGCTTAAATTGCTGTTTATAAATAAAGATAACCCCTCACAAATCAAAATATAATCTTGGTTAAAGTTTGTTAAAGCCCAACTACAGAATGGAGTTGAAAATACTTCAAGTAATATTAAAGGTTAAATGAAAACAAAACAAAAAACTAGCCTCTTATACTTACCTGCTTTGTGCAGTGGTTTTGGGGTCCCGATCCTCCTCTTCTTGGGTCCCCCGTCGCCGATCCAAGCCACTTGCTATGGGGGCTCTTGTGTATGTGTGTGTGCTCACTCCCAAGCCACCTCCTGTGAGTCCACAAGACGCACAGAATGAGGCTTGGCCCATCCCCGCTTCCTCCTCACTGGCTGTGATTGACAGCAGCGGGAGCCAGTGGCTCCCGCTGTTGTCATTCAGCCAATGAGAACGCAGAGACCTCAGACAGCAGCTGCTCTTGTGCACATTGCTGGATCAAGATGGGGCTTCGGTAAGTATTAGGGGGGCTGCAAACTGAAGGTTTTTAGCTTTATGTATAGAATGCATGAAGGGAAAAAACCTTTAACCTTCAAAATCGATTTAAAAAAAAAGTGACTTAAAGTGGATGTAACCCCAAATTTATTTTTATTTTTTTGTCATAATGTAGAGTATAAGATTTCCAATCATTTGAGCCCAGGCAATCCTCTTTTATTGTTCAGTGAGATAAATCTTGACAAACTGAGAAAAACTTTGTCAAATCCTCCCTCTTGCTGTGAGTGACAGGTGATTTACATATCGAATGCACTAGCTTAACCACTTGCTTACTGGGCACTTAAACCCCCCTCAGTCCCAGATCAATTTTCAGCTTTCAGCGCTGATGCACTTTGAATGACAATTGCGCGGGCATACAACACTGTACCCAAATGAAATTTTTATAATTTTTTTCCCACAAATAGAGCTTTCTTTTGGTGGTATTTAGTTACAGCTCGGAGTTTTATTTTTTGCTAAACAAACAAAAAAAGATGCAAAAAAATAAAAAAAAATAAATCATGTTTTAATAGTTTGTTATAAAATTTTGCAAACGGGTCATTTTTCTCCTTCATTGAAGTGCGCTGATTAGGCGGCACTGATGGCTGCATTGGTGGGCACTGATGGGCTGCATTGGTGGGCACTGATGGGCTGCATTGGTGGGCACTGATGGGCTGCACTGGTGGGCACTGATAGGCATAGTTAAGGCGGCACTAATAGGCACAGATAAGGCGGCACCGATGGGCACAGATAAGGCGGCACTGATGGGCAAAGATGGGCACAGATAAGATGGCATGGATGGGTGGCACGGATAAGTGGCACGGATGGGTGGCACGGATGGGCACTGATAGGTACCACTGATAGATGGGACTGATGGGCACTGATAGGTGGCACTGATAGGTGGCTCTGATAGGTGGCACTGCTGGGCACTGATGGGCGGCACTGCTGGGCACTGATGGGCGGCACTGCTGGGCACTGATGGGCGGCACTGGGTCGCAGCACCTTTGAGGCAGATTGTGGGCACTGTGGGTGGCACTGTTGGTGGCACTGCTGGATGGCACTGTGGGTGGCATTGTGGGTGGCACTGTAGGTGGCACTGTGGGCACTATGGGCACTGATGGGGGGCACTGATGGGGGGCACTTACTTTTATTCAGGATGGCACGGCGGTGGGCAGGTGGGCACTGGCAGGGGGCAGGTGGTCAGCTGTATTGCTGGCCGTGATCGGGACTGATGTCCCGATCACGGCCGCCGGTGATCGGCTTTTTTTTCTCTCCTCGCGCTGTCAGCGCGAGGAGGAATAATAGCCGATTACCGGCTCCGTTCTATCACATGATCAGCTGTCATTGGCTGACAGCTGATCACGTGATAAGGGGTCGGGATCGACCCCTTGCACGGATCGGTGATCAGGCGAGTCTCACGGACTCGCCGATCACAGAGCGCGCCGCGCGCGCCCCTCAGGGGGCGCGCAGGCCGCTCGTATCCGGGACGACGTCAATAGACGTCGTCCCGGAAATGTAGGTCCGCGCTGATGCCGTCATTTGGCAATAGCGCGGATCTGTAGTGGTTAAAGAGGAAGTAAACCCTGATGAGTTTACTTCCTCTTTCATTCCCTGTAAAGGCAAAGCATAATGGACTACTATGCATCGCATAGTAGTCCATTATGTGTCACTTACCTGACACAGGAGCCAGCGAAGTCACCGCTGTCCCCTGTAGTTCCGAGCGTCCATCTTCTTGGTGGGTCTCGCTTCTCCGGCGCTGTGATTCGCCGGAACAACGATGACATCACTCCCGCGCATGCGCACGGGAGCCGAGACTCGCGGCATTGCCGTCATCGACGATGCCCCGCTCAGTGCGCCTGCGCGCCGCTGTCTACGGGCAAATATCTCCTAAACCGTATAGGTTTGGGAGATATTTCTTGGACCTACAGGTAAGCCTTAATCTAGGCTTACCTGTAGGTCAAAGTGGTTTGTAAGGGTTTACAACCACTTTAAGAGACATGTATTATTTTTTTTAATTCCCTCCCACACCTTTCTTCTGCTGCTCTGCCAGGATTGGATGTTCCACACCTCAGCATAATTGGGCATGCTGAAGTCATGTGGTTACTTTCCTGTCTTTTCACTGGATGTTAGAAATCATAGCAGAAGTTTGTTGTAAGAAATACACAGGAGAAAAAGCATATTGACAAGGGGAGTGTAGAGGTGGGTGGGGAGTCTACTGACATCACGACTCCACCCACCAAGCTCCAGACAACAGACCCACCCACAGAATCTGTAGTTTTTCGGGTCTCATAACAGACAGAGGGGAGACATTTGACAGGTAAAGATACATGCAGGAGGCATGTATATCCTTATAGATAATCCCCATGGCAGTAGTTTAGAAAGGATGACATTGGGTTTACATCTACTTTAAAAAAATAAAATAAATTGCGGTCACTGCTGTGAGCCAAACATCCAAATTGATGGTTAAAATGCAAAAATCCACAGTCACACCACTACCTGCACCTGCCTAGCACAATCTGTGGTTGATGGGTCAGCTAGGCTAAAAAATAAATAAAAATAAATAACCGATTCCCCCATCCACACAAGCGAGGTGGACGAAGGAATCCTCCCCGGTGTGCTGATGTATTCTGATAGTGGGAACTGTCAGAATACACTGATCAACGCTGCAGCTGATAGAATTAATGTTTTCTAGCAATTCTGATCAATTTCTTTTAGACTGAGAAGGCCACACACAGATCAGTTTATCTGGTTCCTTCTGAACTGGCCGGATTTTGTTCCATAGGTTACCCAGGTTTATGTGTAGTGTGTATCCCATTACTTTCATGCAGCAGCTTCCCTGCTATGCCTCCTCAAAGCCATCAGATAATTTTTCTGATTGGCTGTCTTCCAGAGCTATGAAAGTTAATGTCAGCTGCTGCTACTGAGAAAAGTTGTACTGTTCACCTGCCTCTTACTGTCCTCTCCACCATTTACAGAACCCATACAGAATACCGTATTGGTATCTCAAAATGCATTGAGGACTGTGAATGATGGAGCAATTGAATGACAGGATCCCCCTGTCCATTCACAGAAGGCAATTCATGGTGGGAGAATAGTAATACCAGTTCTGGAAATTACGGCTGAAAGACAGCCATTCAGGACAGTATCTAGTGACTCTAGGGAGGCACTACAGGGACAACTATTTACCAGAAGCAGCTCAGTGCAAGTAATAGTATACACACCATTACAAATATCCAGTGTGTTTGGTGCTGTATCCCAAAAAACGTCTAAACTTCAGCTTTAAAGAACATTAAACGGCATTGTGGTTTTGCATTAAGTCTAGCAGTAATATAATATACGTGTAATACTCTTATCTGGCTTTATAGATACTGCCAGGATTGCTTTTATACATTGCAGTAGCATGCATCATTGTGTCATTATATTTTTTTGTAATGAATAGATATTTCTACAGGTTGAAAGGATTTAAAGGGATAAAAGGATTGTAACATGGGATTGCACTTCATCTTTAGCATATGCATCATATTAAACATTTCATGACAGGATTAGGAAGGATGCTTTTGTGGTCCTTGATAATGCAAGCTATCCACTGAATGTTGCCTTTTTGTACACATGACCAAGGGCAAGGACTTTACTGCTTTGAATTGCTAATTCCAATCCAGGTTCATCCTGCACTTTTTTTCTCAACAGGATTTGGTGAGGGTCATACAGAAATCATAATGAAAGGGGCCTTGGAAGAGATGAAGTTCTTGGCTTTTTATCTAAAGTAAGAAGATGCATATTTGGGTTGGTTAGCAACTTTCTCATAGAACCCTCTTTGAGATTTAAAGTTGTTGTAAAAAGATTACTGCCAGCCCCTCTGTTTTACCAAGCCATACTACACAGCAGGGCTTTTTTTCAGCCGCAACGTGGAGGACCGGAGTTTCTCACCTTTGGCAGCCGTGCACTTTTCAACTTGTCACACAGGACCCAGGAGAGGATTTTTTCCAATTGCTTACTCCATCAGCTTTTGTGTGTTAGTGCCAGGCACCCAGGGCACATGCCCATTTGCTAGCTGGTCTCTGCACTGTAACCTCCCTATTTTTTCTTTTACTTTCGGATATGTGGGAGGCAGTTTATTTTCCTGCCTATCCAAAAGTTTAGTGAAGCACCCCCTCGCCTCTGTGCTACAGTTCTTAATAGGCTGAGCAATGTCGGCGTTTTTGCAAGAGGTTTGAGAGCTAGAGGGGCATTTGTGAGAGCTGAGGGGGCATTTGTTTGAGCTGGGGGCATTTTTAAAAACTGGAGGGGCATTTGTGGGAGCTTGGGGGTGCATTTGTAAGAACTGGAAGGGCATTTGTGAGAGATGAGAAAGCTGGGGGGCATTTGTGAAAGGTGAGAGAGGGGGGGGGATTGTTTGTACAGAGTTGAAGCCGTTCAGCCTGACATTTTGTTCCGAGTGTGAGACAGGAAGGTCTCATCACACACCCAGGTCACAGTGCTGTATTCTGTGTGTAGATGAGGCTTCATACAATTTATACAGTGCACCCGGTGGCTGCACATGTTAGTGATGGAAATAGTTTGGCCCAGCTTAGCCCAAACTATTTAACCACTTCCGGACTGCCGCACGCCGATGTACGGCCTTACTTTGATGAGGGATATCGTTGTTATGGCAGTAGCTAGCTGTCATAACCCCAGTATCCTCTTGTTTGGCCGGCGGTCCGGATTCTGATAAGAGTGGTCTCTGCGGCAGATTTGCCGCAAGATCACATTTATCGGCGGTGGGAGAGGGCCTCACTTCAGTGCCCTCCAACGCTTACCGGATCCATCGGCAGCGGCGGAGGCAATCGGATCTTCACTCTGGCTGGGCATGGAGACGAGTGAGGGGAAGATGGCCCCCACCCGTCTCCATAACAATGCAGGGTGGAAGCGACATCAAAACGTCACTTCCGCCCACAGCTCTTAAAGGGACATTTGTTTTTTTAAATGACTTTTTTTTTTTTTTATTGCATTTAAGTGTAAATATGAGATCTGAGGTCTTTTTGACCCCAGATCTCATATTTAAGAGGTCCTGTTGTGCTTTTGTTTCTATTACAAGGGATGTTTACATTCCTTGTTATAGAAATAAAAGTGATACGATTTTATTATTTAAAAAAAAAACAGTGTTAAAATAAAAGGTAAAATAAATAAATAAGAAAAAAAAAAAGGATTTATAAAGAGAAAGGAGGTATAGGGCTAGAATCGTTGCTCTCACTCTACCGATCGTGCCAATACCTCACGTGTGGTTTGAACACTGTTTTCATATGGGGGCGCTACTCACGTATGCTTTCTCTTCTGCACGCGAGCTCAGCGGGGTGGGGCGCATTCGGTAGAGTAAGAGCAATGATTCTAGCCCTATACCTCCTCTGTAACTTAAAACGTGCAACCTGTAGAACTTTTTAAACGTCGACTATGGAGATTTTTAAGGTTAAAAGTTTGTCACCATTCCACAAGCGGGCACAATTATAAAGCGTGACATGTTGGGTATCAATTTACTCGACATAACATTATCTTTCACAATATAGAGCAAAAATTGGACTACCTTTACTGTTCTCTTTTTTTTTTTTATTAAAAAAAGTGTATTTTTTCCCAAAAAATGCGCTTGTAAGACCGCTGCACAAATATGGTGTGATAGAAATTATTGCATCGGCCACCATTTTATTCTCTAGGGTGTTAGAAAAAAAATGTATACTGTTTGGGGGTTCTAAGTAATTTTCTAGCAAAAAAAAAATGTTTTTAACTTGTAAACAACACATCTCAAAAAGAGGCTCAGTCCTTAAGTGGTTAAAGTGAAAGTAAACCTGGACATCAGCTTCAATTCATTTTTAATATTTGAAGCATACTCCCCCGTTTATCCACGTCTTCATTTTCTGCTGAGAAATCCCTTTGAAAAACACCCTTAGCATTTCTGGCCATGGCCATCTTGAGTAAGGGCAGATGATTCATGTAGCACTTACTTTCGGGACTCCATCTGCCCTTAGCTCAGGCATGCAGGCAGGAGGCAGTGCTTAGCTGAAAACAACCCACCTTCCCTTCTGAGGATTCCTGGGACATATGACAACACACGTTAAAGGGGTTCTAAAAGCAGCAGGTTTTTATTCCCTTACTGCAAATTCACTAATGCATCGATCACTACCTTCTCCCCCGACTGACAATGCTGCTGTCCCAAAAAGGTTTCGGCTGCTCCTCCAGCTTAGAGTGGAGACACCCTAAGGCTTGGTTCACACCTATGCAGTTTGCTTTTGATCTTTTTGTGGAGCATTTTGCATTTGTGCACACTCGATTTTTGCCGCATTGTTCACGTGTTCCATAGGAAACCATGTTAAACAGACTGTAGTGTGTTCCTGAAAAAAAAGCATTAAAAACGCATAGGTGTGAACTGAGCCTAATACAGGTGTGTTACAGGCTAGATCACCAGGTGATAATAAAGGGGGGGGGGGCATAAAAAATATTACAGCTACCATATCTAAGAATGGGTAAGCTGCAATATATAAATTTTTCATCCTCTAGGTTTATGTGCATGAATAATAGAAAGGAAGTTGGATGTATGTATGTAGTGACTAAATGACTTTATTCACATAAAAGGGGGTAAAGAATCTCACTCAGTATGCAGTACATTAAAAGCCACTACATAATGTAAATGTTGAAAGACGTAGACATATGAAAATGACATATAAAAACATATTCAGATGAAAATTATATATATCTATTATTAAGGTTGTATGTACAGTGGTGTGAAAAAGTGTTTGCCCCCTTCCTCATTTCCTGTTCCTTTGCATGTTTGTCACACTTAAGTGTTTCGGAACATCAAACCAATTTAAACAATAGTCAAGGACAACACAAGTAAACACAAAATGCAATTTGTAAATGAAGGTGTTTATTATTAAAGGTGAAAAAAAATCCAAACCATCATGGCCCTGTGTGAAAAAGTGATTGCCCCCCTTGTTAAAACATACTATAACTGTGGTTGTCCACACCTGAGTTCAATTTCTCTAGCCACACCCAGGCCTGATTATTGTCACACCTGTTCACAATCAAGGCATCACTTAAATAGGAGCTGCTTGACACAGTAAGGTCCACCAGAAGATCCTTAAAAGCTACACATCATGCCGAGACCCAAAGAAATTCAGGAACAATTGAGAAAGAAAGTAATTGAGATCTATCAGTCTGGAAAGGGTTATAAAGCCATTTCCAAAGCTTTGGGAATCCAGCGAACCACAGTGAGAGCCATTATCCACAAATGGCGAAGACATGGAACAGTGGTGAACCTTCCCAGGAGTGGCCGGCCGCCCAAAATTACCCCAAGAGCGCAGCGACGACTCATCCAAGAGGTCACAAAAGACCCCACAACAACGTCCAAGGAACTGCAGGCCTCACTTGCCTCAGTTAAGGTCAGCGTTCATGCCTCCACCATCAGGAAAAGACTGGGCAAAAATGGCCTGCATGGCAGAGTTCCAAGGAGAAAACCACTGCTGAGCAAAAAGAACATCAAAGCTCGTCTCAATTTCTCCACAACACATCTTGATAAACCCCAAGACTTTTGGGACAACATTCTGTGGACCGATGAGACAAAAGTGGAACTCTTTGGAAGGTGTGTGTCCAAGTATATCTGGCGTAGAAGGAACACTGCATTTCATAAAAAGAACATTATACCAACAGTAAAATATGGTGGTGGTAGTGTGATGGTCTGGGGCTGTTTTGCTGCTTCAGGACCTGGAAGACTTGCCGTGATAAAAGGAACTATGAATTCTGCTGTCTACCAAGAGATCCTGAAGGAGAATGTCCGACCATCTGTTCGTGTACTCAAGCTGAAACGAACTTGGGTTCTGCAGCAGGACAATGATCCTAAACACACCAGCAAGTCCACCACCGAATGGCTGAAGAAAAACAAAATGAAGACTTTGGAGTGGGCTAGCCAAAGTCCTGACCTGAATCCTATTGAGATGTTGTGGTATGACCTTAAAAAGGCCGTTCATGCTCGAAAACCCTCTAATGTAACTGAATTAGGACAATTCTGCAAAGATGAGTGGGCCAAAATTCCTCCAGGACGCTGTAAAAGCCTCATTGCACGTTATCGCAAAAGCTTGGTTGCAGTTGTTGCTGCTAAGGGTGGCCCAACCAGTTATTAGGTTTAGGGGGCAATCACTTTTTCACACAGGGCCATGATGGTTTGGATTTTTTTTCACCTTTAATAATAAACACCTTCATTTACAAATTGCATTTTGTGTTTACTTGTGTTGTCCTTGACTATTGTTTAAATTGGTTTGATGTTCCGAAACACTTAAGTGTGACAAACATGCAAAGGAACAGGAAATGAGGAAGGGGGCAAACACTTTTTCACACCACTGTATATACAACTTTAAAACCAAAATGGCAGTATGTTCCAGTTAAAGTGGTGTTGCCACCAAAAAATAAAAAAGTGTTTAGAATTCTTAAAAATAAAAAATAATTGGGAAAAAAAAAATTGCTCACCTCTAAATACCTGTTGCTAGGGGGTCCCTTGTAGTCTGCCTTCTTCCTTGCCCGGGCTGGTGACATCACTTCCCCTCGTGCCGCACAGTCATCTGGGACCTGTCACGTGTCCCAGATGACTGTGCGGCGTATCACGGCGCCCTGTGCCGCTCTCGTGTATGCAGTGGGTGCCCAGCTGTGAAGCCACAGCCGGGTGCCCACAGTACGAATGACGGCGCCACGAGCGGAGCGGGGAACGAGGGGGGGGGGGTTCGTTCCCCCGCATCGCTGGACCCTGGGACAGGTAAGTGTCCGAATATTAAAAGTCAGCAGCTGCAGTATTTGTAGTTGCTGACTTTTAATTTTTTTTTTGTAGGGTTACCCCACTTTTACAACATATGGAGTGTGTACTCCATTTAAGAGTATAGCAAATAATAATGGGATTGTTAATTATTTAGATGAATAACTAAAGCGAGGTTGCATCCTATATACGTGTTTCGTGTAAAGACACTTCAACAGGAATAGATGCATCCATTAGTCTGTAAAACAAATAAATATAGGTACCGGTAAGTTCTGGTAAGAACTCCAGTATCAAGGAAAGGCCATGGAAATTGTTAGTCTCGTTACTTACATGGGACTGGAAAAACAGGGGTATGTAAAACTGCAACTGGGGGAGCACTGGAATGAGTCATCTAGTCTGGGAGCTGAGGAAGCCACACCGCATATGGGGCGAACGCTCAAACACACTCCCCAGAAAGTTAGGTTCTCCATATGGTTTGGGTGGTAACACAAGGTAAGGCTCCAAGGGAGTCTCTTTTTATTCCTTTTAATTAAATCTCACTGGATTTGGTCTTCACTTGGTTCACACCATCATTATTATATGCAAGCTCTGTATAGTGTACCCCCCTTTCTTTTCACAGACCCTCTTTGTAATTATCTATCCCCTTATTATTTGCTATTCTCTTACCCGGAGTACACACTCCATACATACATTGTTAACTGGAATGTGCTGCCATTTTGGTTTTAAGGTTGTATATACATACAACTTTAAAGATAGATATATCTAATTTTCCTATGTCTATGAACTTCTTTCAGCATTTACATTAGGTAGTGGTTTTTAATGTACTGCATACTGAGTGCAATTCTATACCCTCTTTTATGTGAATAAAGTCATTAATTCACATATATATATATATATATTGTCTTGTTTACCTGCCACTTGCCTCATACAAAGTCCCAACTTCCTTTCTATTATTCATTTGAATCGGGGATGGAGGCACATATTATCATATGCATACCTCATTTAAAATCTGAAACATTTCCCCTTCCTTTAGGTTTATGTGCACACGTGTTCATTTCAGTGTAGCTGCACCTTACTGTGCACATTTGTCCAGCATGTTGTTGGGAAAGCTGTTTAAAGTGGAACTTAAAGGGGTTGTAAAGGTAAATGTTTTTTCACCTTAATGCATTCTATGCATTAAGGTGAAAAAACATCTGACACTGCCTGCACCCCCAGTCCACCCCGTTTTACTTACCTGACCCCTCGAAAATCCCGTGCTCGCCCCCGACGTCCTCTTCACCACTCAGCCTGGCCGCTGATTGGCTGGAGTGGATGGATGGAAAGCAGCACAGCCATTGGCTTGCGCTGCTGTCAATCACATCCACTGACGTGGTGCGCCGGGGGCGGGGCCGTGTGATACAGCGAGCCGCTATAGCCGCCGGCTGTATCACGGGAGCACTCCTGCAGGTGCTTCTCACCATGCGAGGGAGCTTGTATGCACGTGAAGTACCTGCGGGAGGAAGCAGAGACAGCCGCTGAGGGACCCCAGAAGAGCAGGTTCGGGGCAACTCTATGCAAAACGAGCTGCACAGTGGAGGTAAGTATAACATGTTTGTTATTTAAAAAAAAAAAATTTTACAATTCCTTTAACGTTCTCAATCAACATTGACTATTTTCAATCCGTATGCTGCTAGTATTAGTAAATAGGTAAAAAGGAAGATTTAGATTTACTTGTTTTAAATGTTAAACATTTTTTACATTTCTTCAGCTAGAATCAGGTTTCAAGGCCTTGGAAAATTATGTAATACATTCCTGGGAGTCTTTAGGAGGGGGAAGAGGAGTTTTCTCAGCTAAGTACACCCTTCTGTATGCATGCCTGAGCCAAGGGCAGATGGATTCAAGACTGTAAATGCCACATTAATCATCTGCCCCAACTCAAGATGGCAAATGCTAGGGTTTTTTTTTTCAAAGTGATTTCTCAGCAATAAAGCACAGAGACCTGGATAGATGAGGGAGTTTGCTTTGAAAATTATAAATTAATTAAATAGTGCTTTTTTAAGTTTGTGATGCTCAGATGCAGTATAGATCCACTGGCTTTTTTTTTTTTTACTAACTTTCAGCATAAACTCTGCACTGATGATTACAAGCTCATACACCAGTAATCAATCAGTATTGGAAGGTAATAGATTCAGGGTTGCAAATAACATATATATTCATGGATTTTTTATTTTTTTTGTAACATGTACTTGCTGTTTGGAACCTTTCCAGTATTAGGAAAGATTGTGTATGCTTTATTGCTTGTTAATTTTATTTTATTCTTGCCTAATCTAGGGATGATATTGTAATTGCGGTATCGAGCATGAACTTTGACCCTATTGTATCACAAGTAGCTGAGGCAATCCTATCGGGCAGAAAAATCACGAAGACTGAAGTTATGTAAGTAACACGCCAGTAAAGGTCAAGTCTACCCAAAATGTGATATTTTAGGCTGACCATACACATTTTTATTTGTTTTTTTTTCACCTATAGGCTGAAAAAAAAAAATCTTAGATCCCCTTCACCCACACAGCACAGATGGATGCATGTCAAAACACTGGAACAGTGCCTGCATCTGGTTGGGTGCAGACACTGTTTCACTGAGAGTTTTTCCACCCAGCTCTTTTAATTTTTCAATTGAAGGATGTCAGGCACCCACATAGCACATTTCGCTCAGTGTATGGCCAGCTTTCATCAGAGGTGGAACCTAGGCCTGTTACCCCCTTGTATCATGTGAGTAACTGCCATAAGTCCCAAATTTGTTCTTGTAAGTATGGGAGTTTTGGTGATTCTTGTGCACCTTTGCATATTCCAGCATCTTTGCATTCCCCACAATCTAAAATCAATCAAATCCAACAGGCAGAGTGGGAACCTCTTATAATGACACACTGGTGCACAGACTGAGGAATTTGGGTGCACCATTAGTCCTGAGAGATTCTGAAAATTATCAAGTGGTTAAACTCTTCAGTATCTACAAAATTCTGAAATATTTGTTTTGGGAAGAAGGACCCTTTAATATTTTTAACATACATGGAACTGTACAATGTTCACAGTAACACTGTATTTCTGGCCACGCTTTTGTGGCATTTGTAGTAATACAGATTTAACTGGAATGCTGGCTGTAACGTTAAAGCGGTTCTCCACCCTAAAGTGGAATTTACGCTCATGTGATCCCTCCCCCCTTCCGGTGCAACAATCGGCACCTTTCAGGGGGGAAGGGGTGCAGTTACCTGGATAATCCAGGTATCTGCACCCACTTCTGGGACAGACCGCCGCAGATGCCCCCCCCCCCCCCCCATTGTGTTCTGGGAAACACACAGTTCCCAGGACACAGCGGGGACCAGCAGAGAAGCGCAGCGCGACTCACGCATGCGCAGTCTGGAACCGGGCAGTGAAGCCACCTCGCTTCACTTCCCAATTCCCTGACAGAGGATAGCGGCGGGGCGGCACAGAGACGAGCGATCTCTGGACCCTGGGACAGGTAAGTGTCAATTTATTAAAAGTCAGCAGCTGCAATATTTGTAGCTGCTGGCTTTTAATATTTTTTTTAAAGGTGCAGAACTGCTTTAAACAAGCTTTTAACAGGCATCATGTCAACCTGAAGGTTGTTTAAAGCTACAGTCAGCATTATAATGACAATCTGTGTTCAACATTCAAGACCAGCGCCCAAGAAATATTGAAGGCTTCAAGAAAACTTGCTTAGTAGTGAAATGTTTGCTGAATCAAATGTTCTACTGTTTCATATTTACAGACTAAAGGCTCGTACACACTATAAGAAAATCGGACGAACATTTTCGTCCAAAATTATTTTTGTATGATTTTCGTATAGTGTGTACACAACTTTCGACAGCCGATTCCAAATTTTCATACAAAAACTCCCGAAGGGAGAAACTCCAAACTTTTTCTTGTACAGGAACAGAATGAACTATTTAATTTTTGTTGTACTGCTTTCGTACAAGAAAAATCTGAAAAAGACTGCACATGATCAGAAACAATAAACAACAAAGCCTTTGTCCTATGAGAATTTTCGCACAAATTTTATTTCTTTGGTTTCCGATTTGCTGTGAGGGATTGAGAAAAATGTGACAAATGTTCGCCTGATTTTTCTTAGTGTGTATGAGCCTTAAGATTAAATAATGCTTGTGTATGGGTATGGCGAGAAAAATGGAATAAACTCAATTGAGGGTCCCAGACTCTGGAAGGAGGAGAGTTCCTAAACATCAAAAATAGAAGCCTACTAAAAACTAGTAAATGTAAAAAAAAAAAAAAAAAAAAAAAATTCCTAATCATTTTCTGAGACTAATCCTTCATTTGTGTCTCACACGCTCCCCTTCGAAGACACTGCAGGCCTTAGTGGGAGGGGTTCGGTAACACTGGCAGAGCAAATCCACAAAGCAGTGGGCAGGACTAATTGCCACTCCTGCAACATCTTTTCACTGCTCCTGTAGTGCAAGCAGGCACAGTTCTGAATTCAGGAGCAGTGCAGCTCAAAGGTAGGATCAACGGGTATTTGTGAGATGTTGCTGGAAGGCTGAGCGAAAACTGTAAGTATAGATGCACTTATAATTAGGTAATGCAGCACATATTTTCTTTTTATGGGAGGCCATAATTCTACTTGAAGCACAAACCTAATGGTCCTTGGTTTTCAATATTTTATTTTTGTTGAGCACAAATGAAACCGCACACGCCCATTGTAAAAGATTCAGTGGTAATCTAAAATACAGGACATTTTGAAATGAACATTTTTTGTGAATGGTGAGATTGCATGGTAACCAGGGTAGTACAGATAACATGTTGTAATTGAGCATGTGTTCACCTTCTACTCTCATTCCTAATTTTACGTCTGCAGAAACCACAGGTTCAGGGAGACACGGAGGGTTATTTACTAAAACCAGAGAGTGCAAAATTTGGTGCAGCTCTGCAGAGAAACCAATCAGCTTCTAGGTTTTATTGGCAAAGCTTAATTGAACAAGCTGAAGTTAGAAGCTGATTGGCTACTATGCACAGATGCACCAGTTTCTGAGTGCTGTTGTTTTTAGTAAATCTACCCCACTGTGTGGGATAGAGTGGGTGGCATATCTATATAAGCTGCCTGATGATGTACTGATTGGATATTACCACCGGTGAAAACGGCTTGTCAAATCACTTATGTAAGTTTTCTTCAAATGCTCAGTTTTAATTACCCAGTGCGTGACAAGTGTACATTAAAGCCGACCAGGAATTCAGTAATTTATGTGCTGAGAGCAGTCCTCCCCACCCCTTCCTCCTGAGCTTTATATAACACAAAGCACTCTATGATCGGGCAGGAATAGGGGAGGGTGGGCAAAGCAGCTGCACACAACTCTGCAGTTATTGGAGCTGAGACCAAGAAGGTCTAATGTTGGTACTCCTGTAGTTGGCTATGCTCCCACACTCTCCTTAAATTGTAAATTAAAGTAATAAGTCTATGAAGTGCCATGCACCTTGTTGGACTTAACAAATCGCAATCGGAACATTTTAGAAAGTGTCTGAATTCCTAGAGTTCTGCTGGGTTTAGTCTGTGAGTAGCTTGATGGGTATACAAAAGAAGGCAGGTGCCACCTGCTGGAGAGTCCCAGTGCAAATCTCATCCATACACAATCGAAAAATAACTGTAGCTCAGGAAGCAAGTTCTGAGACAAGTAGTAGAAATGTCAGACATCAGACATTACCTTTTCGTATTCCCTCCCTGCAAGTAAACTTTATATTGTTTCAGCAGTTCTGAATATAGCCATTGTCTCCCTGCCTGATAAGTTGTAGAAAGTGACTGCTCTACTGTTACTTACTCTTGCTTACCATTTGGTTTATGTTTCCTGCCTTTTGTGCTGTCCATGTTATCCTCCCTTATTTTGGTGACCATTGGCTATTATTTGGTTTATATCTCCTGTCTGTATACTGTACATACACGGACTGCTCTAAGTTACCCTTGGCTAATATGTAGTTTACATCTCCTGCTTGCTGAATTATACAGACTGTTATTGATCCTTGCTTAGTACCTGGTTTAGGACTCCGGGCCACTTCATTTTACACACTTTCTGTCCTGCAGTTATCCTCCTTACCCAATATATGCTTGTTCTCCCCTTTTTGCCAGATTGTGAATGCTTTTGATCATGTGCCCCCAACTTTTGCTTGATAGACAGTTTTTACCCTCTTCCTTGATGTGGTTTATACAACCTACATGCCAAATGTTCAAAGTTATCAGTTACAATTGTAAAGGAAGTAATTTAGGATGGATTCTATTTTCAACTAGTTTTCCTGAAAAACAACTTTGCTCTAAAACTAGCTGGCAATTTCTAAATAAAGTATCCTATTTGGTAAGAGTTGCTTAGTATCTGAAAAAATAGAAAATTCCTATCAAAATACTTACCGTAATTTTCCTTTCCTGATGGACTCCATTGCAGCAACGTGTGGGTTAAGTCCCGCCTCCACTACCCCATAGGACACTACTCCCATAAATCTTTGCTCCCTGCCCCTGGCCGTGTTTGGTAACTAGCCTACTCCAGCAATTTGGGAGGGAACTCCTGCTGCCATGGAGTCCATCAGGAAAGGAAAATTACGGTAAGTATTTTGATAGGAATTTTCCATTTTCCTGACAGACTCCATGGCAGCAACGTGTGGGAAATAACTCACCAAACACACCCGGGTGGGCAAAATGCTGAACAAAAGATTTATTTAACACTGTCGGCCGACAGGACTTTCAAACCAAAATCAACAGAGGATAAAGATGCTGGCTCAACACAATAGTGAGACATGAAGGTATGAATGGAAGACCAGGAGGCCGCTCTGCAGATTACATCAGGCGCAACATGACGCAAAGCCGCCCATGAGGTTGAGAGACTTCTGGAGTGAGCTGTAACCGCCTCAGGAGGAGCCAAGCCCTTCTCTCTATAAGTCCATTGGATTGCCTGGACCACCCAAGCAGCGATGGATCTAACGGAGGCCTTAGCGCCTCTATTTTTCCCGGTAAATAACACGAAGAGGAAGTCAGATTGACGAAAAGAAGCTGTAACATCCAGATATTGTTTTAGAGTAACTCCCAAATCGAGTGGATGTGGATCTGGACTTCCAGCAGAATTGAAGGTAGGAAGAGTGATTTCCTGGTTTTCATGGAAAACAGAGGTAACCTTGGGATTTGTCCCCAACATCGGAATTAGGACTACCCTATCTGGAAAGAAGGTGAGAAAAGGTTCCTTTGCGCCTAGAGATTGAAGTTCGGAGATTCTCTTCGCCGAAGTTATGGCTACCAGAAAAGAGGTTTTAAGGGTTAATTCCCTGATTGAGAGCGTTTTGTCAAGTTGAGAGAAGAAATCTAGAACCAATGGAAGATCCCATTTGGGTAATCTAGGCTTCCTTTGTGGCCTAAGCCTGACTGCTCCTTTGAAAAATTGTTGGACCAAGGGATGATTGGCCCATGCGACTCCAGAAAAAGCTGAACTTGCTGATACCTGGACCCGGAGAGAACTAACCGAAAGGGAGATATCCAATCCTGATTGTAAAAAGCTTAAAACGTCCCGGACTGTCAGGGTATTACAGGAACTGGACCTAGAAGACAAGTGATCTGCAAACTTCGCCCAAATTATCTCATATACCCGGTTAGTAATACTACGTGCACTAAGAAGAGTGGGAATGACTTCTTCAGGACAGCCTAAAGCCTTCAACCGTCCCCTTTCAAAAACCAGGCCTTTAGGTGCAGGTGATCCGGGCAAGGATGTAATCTCGACCCTTGAGACAGAAGGTCTGGTCTGGATGGTAAAGGAATTGGATCCCTGACACTGAGGAGCATCAGAAGCGGAAACCAGGGTCTGTTGGGCCAATAAGGCTCCTGAAATCAGATGCCGAAAGGCTAGCAGAGCTTGAAAGGCTGCCCTTAACTCCAGGATGTTTGACACCGTCCTTCTGGAGGGGAGAATCCAGGTGCCCTGAGCCACTTCCGCCAGACAGTGGGCGCCCCAGCCTCTGTTGCTGTCATCCGTTGTTATGGTGACCCATGAGATGGGGAGAATGGAATGGCAGTTGCAGAGATTTTCCCGTTGGAGCCACCACGGAAGGGAATTCCTCATGGATAGGGTGATCCGAATCAGCTGGGTTTTGCTGCCTGACCATTGAAGAAGGAAACCCTTCTGAAAGGGCCTCATCCTCCACTGTGCCCACCTCACCATCGGAATTGTCGCTACCATAGTGCCTATAATTTTCAGGCACTGGAGAGCCGGGAGATGAGAGACAGAGAGGGCTGGACGGATTCTGTCCCTGACCACTGACAACTTCTCTTCTGGTAATGAGATGGTGCCTCTGACAGTGTTGAATAGGGCCCCTAAGAACACCAGCCGCTGATATGGGTCCAGTTGGCTCTTCTCCAAGTTCAAGATCCACCCGAACTCCTGTAGGGTGGAGATGACCTGCTCTCTGTGAACCAGAAGTTGATCCTTGTCTTGAGCCAACAACAGAAAGTCGTCTAGGTAGTGATGTAGACGAATCCCTTTGGTTCTCAGAAGAGCTACCACTGCCAACAGTACTTTTGAAAATACACGAGGAGAAGTTGATAGCCCGAAGGGAAGGCATGTGAATTGAAAATGGCTTTCGCCCACGGAGAAGCGGAGATGCTGCTGGTAATTTTCTGCAACTGGGACATGAAAATAGGCGTCCTTGAGGTCTATGGAGACCATCCAGTCCCCTGCTTGGACAAATTGTTGAATTGTGGATAATGTCTCCATCTTGAATTTTTCTTTTTTGATAAAACTGTTAAAGTGAGTTAGATCTATGAATGGCCTCCAGGCCCCGCTCTTTTTCTGGACCATAAACAAAGGAGAGTAGATTCCCATGCCTCGCTGAATGATTGGAACATGGATAACGGCGCCTTGAGCCAACAAAGATTCCACGTAGGCTAGAAGAATTAGCCTTTTTTCGTCTGAAGCCGGAAGAGAGGTGGGGACACATCTGAGCCTGGGAGATTCCTTGAAGGTCCAAACATGACCTGAGGAGACAGTTTTGACGGCGAAAGTGGAAAAGACGAGCCCCCACCTGCCCTGTCTGAGCGGGCCCAACCTCAAAAGGATTTAGTCGGTTCCCTCTCTGCCTTTAAATCACTTTTTGAAGATTTTTTAAAAGAGGATTGTCTTGATTTCCAGGACCTGGAAAATTCACGGCCCGGTCTGTAACTGCGAGCTTCCCTGGCTCGTTCCTGGTACTGTCTCTTTGGAAAAGACCTTCTCTGGGCTTGCAAACGCCGGTCCTGGGGAAGGAACCCCGACTTCCCACCAGTGGCTCGGGTAATAGCCTCATCCAACTTATTGCCGAAAAGGGAGGACCCCTCAAAGGGGATACGGCACCATACTTGTTTTGAGGCTGGGTCCGCCAGCCAAGGGCGGAGCCACAGAGCCCGTTTGGCCGTAACAGAAGAAAGCATCACCCGAGCCACCAGGCGTATGATGTTGATAGAGGCCTCCCCAAGAAAGGCGGAGGCCAGCCTAAGTTCTTGGATAGGCGAGCTCTTAGCCGTATCTTCAGAGATATTTCTAAGCGTCTCATCTACACTATCCGTCCATATCTCCATTGCTTTTGACATAGCGGCCAGAGCTAACGCTGGCTTACAGGCCATTCCTGCTGTGAGATACACTCTCTTCAAATCAGCATCAATCCGTCTGTCCAGAACATCCTTAAAAGACACAGTATCCTCTAAGGGAAGTGTGACATGTTTCACCAGCCTCATGACTGCTGCGTCTACCAACGGTGCTGACTCCAAATGCTTCACCTCTTCTTCATTGAAAGGATAGAGTTTCGAAACCTTTGATAGCATGGAATTTTTCTTCTCCACCTTGCCCCATTCATCTGTGATAATCTCACCTAGCTCAGAGATAAAAGGAAAATTAATCAGTTCCTTCTTTAATTGCTTAAAGAATTTTCTCTGTTTGGAAGGAGCAGCCACAGAATCTTCCCAGTTCAGTGTCTCTCTAACAGCTCTGACCAGAGGAGGAAGTAGAGCGAAATCAAAACCCACACAGGGATCACTTTCATCAGAGTCACTGTCAGATATGGCAGCTGAGGGGTGGCTATGCGCAGAGGATTCCCAAGTATCCTGCAGCTGAGTCTCCCTTCCTGGAGAAAGTGGCTGCTCTGCAGGGGGAACATAGGACTGGCCCTCAATATTTCTGAGGGACTCCTTAACAACTTTTTCCACCAGGGTTTTAAGTTGTTGATCCGTGTCACCCCTTTCATTGGAAGCCTTGGCGTAGCAAGGGTCGCACAAAGATTTTCCTGCCGGTACAAGAGCTCTGCACCCCCAACAGGCACTAGCTGAGTGACTAGATTGAGTCCTCGAGGAGTGCGACCGTTCCTCACTACGGTGTCCTGATCTTGAGGAGGAATCATAATGTTTTGATTTGGAAGAGGAGTGCCGGTGATGCGACTTGGAGGAGTCGCTCCCCCTATGAGAGCTGCGATGCTGTTCTGACCTGGAAGGGCTGAAACAAGAACAAGACAAGAAACCACAAAAGACAAGATATCAGGACAGAGCTAACAGATATATACCCCTCCCCCACCAGACCTTCAGGTGATCATTAAAAATACCTTTTATGAGAGGGCTGGCCACAGACAGGCGGTAGAGAATCCATGTCCTCAGCGATATCCATAGGCGCTGAAAAGATGACAAGGGATCAGTGCAAGGGACAGGGAAGGGATAGCCACCCTGTCCCAGAATGCCACTTACCAATAGATGCAACACAGAGGCAGGGGGAAGTCACCGCAAAACAGCCCGCAAGCATTTCCAAAGCTTGCAGACTAATTCCCCAGTTTAAATAGCCCGCCCCTGTGATGTCACCGCCGTGCCTGTGCGCATGTGCAAAATAGCGGCAATTTGCCACTATCGCGAATGCGCGAAACCAAGCCTCGATCTCATACTGCACTCGCGCATGCGCAGTACGGCCGAGGACGCAAACCCGGAAGTAGAACAGCGGCTGGAACGCGGAAGAACCAGCCGCCATGCCTGCACATACAAACAAACAGAAAAAACGAGGACAGATAAGATACACAAACTGCTGCCATAATGAACCTCTCACCACTCCCACCACGATCGATCACTCGGCCGAAGGTAAGGTAAGATGACACCGGACTTTCCAGGGGGCAAAACAGGTCACCTGCTAATAGCTGGCTATCCGACCAATGCGCAGCATGCCTGCCAGTGGCCAGGACATGGGCTTCTTCACAGCGCCTCTTCCACTGCCCACTCCATACCCTGCTAATAGCTAGGGCTTAGCGGAGTAATGCGACTTTCCAGACCCAGAGTCGCAGACCGGCCGACCTCGATCGTGGGGATGATAAATCTTCAGGTAGAAAGACCACCTCTGGGTCCTTCGGAGGAGGACAAAAAAAGAACACGGCCAGGGGCAGGGAGCAAAGATTTATGGGAGTAGTGTCCTATGGGGTAGTGGAGGCGGGACTTAACCCACACGTTGCTGCCATGGAGTCTGTCAGGAAAATTATTATTATTTTTTTTTATGTCACCAACGTACACTATGAGTAGAGGTCGACCGATATGGGTTTTTCTCTGGCCGATGCCGATATTTAGAAATCATGGCGGCCGATGGCCGATATATGATGCCGATTTTTTTGGGCCGATATGTTAGGCCGATTTTATTTTATTTAATTTATTTTTTTCCTTTTTTATTTATTATTATTATAATTTTTTTAATCCCCCTTGATCTAACACACCTTTCCCATTGGGGCGTTTTTCAGGCGCTTTTGGGCTAAAAATAGCGCCTGTAAAGTGCCTGCAAAATGGCTCCCCTGCAGTCTGTGTGAAAGACAGAGTGCTTTCACACTGAGGCGATGCGCTGGCAGGATCTTAAAAAAAAGTCCTGCAAGCAGCACGTTTGGAGTGGTGTATACCGCTCCTCCACCACTCCTGCCCATTGATATGAATGGGCACCACTGCCGAAGCGCATGCAATGCGATTTGGCAGCAGTGCTTCATGGGCGCATTTAACCTCTTCCTTGGCTGCTAGCTGGGTTATATGTGCCCCACTAGCAGCCAAATAGCACCGCTAAAATGATGGTAAAGAACCGCTAAAACTTGCGTTTTAACATCAACGCTCCAGTGTGAAAGCAGCCTTCATAAGTGATACAGAAAATTTCTTACATTTAAACATTTATTAAACAAAACAAACCTCCAATCAGTTTACTTGTTTGTATGATTTAGATTAAAAAAAAAAAAAAACCTATGTATTAAATAAAAACAGGTAGTCAAAACTTTTGGCCGAAAAAAAAAAATGGGCTAACTTTACTGTTTTTATTTTATTTTTAAATAGTGTATTTTTTTCCAAAAAAAAATGCATTTGAAAGACCTCTGTGCAAATGCCGTGTGACATAAAATATTGCAACAACCGCTATTTTATTCCCTAGGATCTCTGCTAAAAAAATATATATAATTTTTGGGGGGTCTAAGTGATTTTCTGGCAGAAAATACAGGATTTTTACTTGTAAGCAACAAGTGTCAGAAAAGATTTAGTCTTTAAATGGTTAAACTGAGAACTTCTACACACAGAGATGACTTCATTCATTCAAGTGTAAACATTGTATCATTTAGTTCTTTTCTTGGCAGCCTGCCCAGAGAGGAGGAAAGGGTTGCTATGATGACTCAGACAACTCACACTGACTTCTTACAGAAGTAATTTCAAAGTCCCACTGTAGTTATAAATCGGCTTTTTATCAGCAAAATCGGCCGATGCCGATTATTTAAAAAACTGCAAATATCGGCCGATATATCGGCCGGCCGATATATCGGTCGACCTCTAACTATGAGTTTCATCAAAAACAACTACAGGAATATACTTACAATTGACCGCAATACTTGGACTGCCCAATAGCTTACTATACATCAGGAAAACCATAGTTTTAACAGAATACTAGACGTTAATGTAAGGTGGCCAATTGAAATGTTGTAACTGAACTTTCCAGCTATTCATAGTTGCCAACGTCTGATTTATAGGAAACCTTTCTGAAGAGAGGCATGCAGGAACTTCGGGTTACTGTGATAGCTGGAAATTTTAGGTCAGCAATGGGCACACCCATATTTCTTTTGGGAATGGCTGACTTTAAAAGGATAGTATGTGTATAAAGATAATGACTTGCAGCATACTAGGATGGCATTAACTTGTTTTTACTATAGAAAATAAAGTGTCAACATTACTAGAAATGCATGTATTCAGTAATGATTAAATGGAAACAAGCTAGCCTGCAACCCTGAACTTTATCAACAAGAGAAAAAATTCTGTGTAATAGTCTAGTCAAGCTGTCACGTAATATTAGAACTGCTTATGATGCACATAATCCCAGCACTGACTGACTTGTTTTATGATTAATATTGATCAGCGTGGGAGCAGCTGCAGGTTGTTGACATTGGCAGAGACTCTGAATAAAATCTCCTCAGAGCTGCATCTTTTGTTGTCCATAGGCCTGAAAAACGTCACCGTCTTTACTTGGTAAATAGGGACACATTAAGTGAAGAATACATTTTTAACCAAGGGCACAATATTATAGATCTTATCTTGTGCTAGAATTCATGCATAATCAGAGCAGGATCCTCACTAATGTCTCCATGCTTTTTATATATAGATTTTTTTTAATATTGCATGTTGCGACAGTATTGTATGATGACTGTTTTAAGGATTATTAAATAAGAAAAATCAATAGCAACAGTAATTCAGCTTCAATCACTGAAGATGATTCCTAATAGGAGTTGCTGGTAAGGTTCCAGGATACATTGTGTAATAGCACTGTGTTTGTTCATATTGGAAAAAACTGAATTTTTGTAACTACCATACCGTTTTTTTTTCTTTTTCTCTGAGTTTGAGACACACAGTTGTTGATTAAGAAGGAACAATATGCAAGTGGGTTTTAGTGCCTTCCTTCCTACTCCTGGAAATGGGCAGCTAGCTTAAGCCACTGGTTCTGATTGATCTTAAGTCTAGAGCTCAATGAATATAAGGCACACACTCTTTGGTCCTGGCTGCACCCTATGAAACAGCACAGTGGGGGAAAATCAATCCTGAACCTACAGGGAGAGAGCCAAAGGCAACCCAACCATGCACCCCCACTGTTGTTGACCTGTGCCTCCCTCAGCAGCCTTGGAGGCAGGTGAGGGAACTCAAGACTCTGTGCAAGTGCCAAATATGCTCCTCAGCATCCAACGATACTATTGGTTGTTAGGACGTGGGTGAGTAGCCATACTTGTATTTACAACTAGTGGCTGTCTGTAAGATTAGGCAGGTTTGGATCCAGCTACCTAATCCATCTGCCTTTGTTAGTACAGTTTTTAGTATTTTGGCACAGCACACAAGTTGAGAAAGGCTGCTTTAGACTATAGCAGGGATATGCAATTAGCGGACCTCCAGCGGTTGCAAAACTACAAGTCCCATCATGCTTCTGTGTGTCTTGCTATGCCTCATGGGACTTGTAGTTCTGCAACAGCTGGAGGTCCGCTAATTGCATATCCCTGGACTATAGGATTGATCTACTTCTTCAAGGTTTTTAAGAGAGTGGAGAGGGATTAGAACACCCTTCAGGTTTTTATAGTTTCATATGTCCCTGTTAGGAGGATTCAACCTCTCTCCGATGGCACAAAAGTGAAAGAAAATCCCACGTTATGGATTGTCACCAGAAGAGAATAGAGGGGTTATCTTCCACTGAAGACACTAGAGACGGTGACCCTAACGGGGAAACAAACTCATGAGGTTCCAGTAACATTTGGAATACTAAAGCTGAATTGAAAAGTAGATATCTTTATTATGCTATGCAGGGAGAGTAACACACTACAAAGTATTGGATTAACATTTGCTCTAACAAGCCGGGGGCCTCTAATATAATTTATACACAGTTAGGTCCATATATATTTGGACAATTTTCATACTTTTGACTCTGTATGCCACTATAATAAAATTAAAAGAAAACAAGCCAAATGAATTTGAAGTGCAGACTTTCAGCTTTAATTCAAGGGGTTGAACATAAATATCAGGTACAAATTTTAGGAACTGCAACTTTTTTAAACTCTGTCCCCCAATTTTTAGGGGCTCAAATGTAAAAATTGGACAAATAAATATAATCATAAAATGTTTATTTTTTATATTTTGTTTAGAATCCTTTACTGGCAGTGACTACCTGAAGTCTGGAAGCCTGGACATTACCAAGGACTGGGTTTCCTCCTTTCTTTTGCTTTGCCAGGCTCTAACTGCAGCTGTCTTCGAATGGATGGCAAAACTAAAGGCAGAAATACCCACAAAGAACAACTATTATTTGTGGGTCTTTCTGCCTTTAGTTTTGCCTTCAACAAATGAAATGTATGCTCAATTGGATTGAGATCAGGTGATTCACTCAGCCATTGCAGAATATTCCTCTTCTTTCCCTTCAAAAGCTCCTGGGTTGCTTTTACAGTGTGTTTTTGGATAATTTTCCATCTGTATTGTGAAGCGCTGTCAACTCTGCTACATTTGCCTGAATTTGGGCTGACATTATATCTTTAAATGCTGCAGAATTTATCTGGCTGCTTCTGTCTTATCAATAAAGACCAATGACACAGTGAAACATAACTTTAACTATTTTGATGTTTTATCCTTGTTTCTGCTGGAATATGAGGTGACAACAGTTGCTCACGTTTGTTATTTACAATCTGACACAGTCCTCCTAAACTATTTCCTAAGGACAGAAAACTATCTCAGCCAAAAGGAAGTGTAAATAACATTGTAACATAGAATGTTACACAATAATCAAAAGGTTTGATGTTTAATCAAAACTGAATGTTTTTATAAATATTACCCCCCTTTTCACTCCTGAAAACCAGGCTTTCCCTCAAGTTGGGGGTATTTCCTCTCACTTCCTGTTTTGGTTGTGGGACAGGAAGTGAAAGGAACTCTCCCAAATAGTACACATATGGCAGAAAACTGATTGGTATTATAGCCCTCCCTTGCCCTATCCAAAATGGCAGGGGGAAAAAGTTTAGCCTTTAGTTCTCTTAAGCTGTCTATTATTACAATTACGCTGTACTTTGAATGTATTGGAATTGCAATACCACCAAATGGGACTACCTCTACTTTTTCTAAACTCTTAAAAGTTTTCTATTGATGTAAAACTTATTGAACAAAAAAAAAAAAAAAATAGGACTTTTATAACAGCTTACCTGTAAAATATTTTTCTTGGACTACATCACTGGACACAGAGCCGTAGTAGTTACTATATGGGTTATAGAGGCCACCTTTAGGTGATGGACACTGGCACACCCTACGACAGGAAGTTCACTATATAACCCCTCCCAAAGCAATATACATGTATCAGAAGAGGGGAACGACCTCTGAGTCCTGTGATGTACTCTAAGAAAAGGATTTTTACAGGTAAGCTGTTCTAAAAATTCTATTTTCTTTATTGTACATCAAGGGACACAGAGCCATAGTAGTTACTATGTGGGATGTCCCAGAGCAATGCTATCTGAGGGGAGGGAGACACAAACGAAAGTAGGGCACCATCAGGCCTGAGGACCTATACTGCTGCCTGCAGCACACTGCACCCAAAGGCCTTTTCACATCCACCTGATAGAATCTGATAAATGTATGAACTGAAGACCAAGTTGTGGCCTTGCAGAGTTGAGCCATGAAGGCTTGGTGATGCACTGCCCATGAAGCACTAACAGCCTTGGTGGAGTGCGCTTTGATTTGAAAAGCTGGAATCTTCCTCTTTAAGCCATGAGCTTGAACAATTACTTTCCAAATCCACTTAGAAATAGTAGATTTTGACTGTCCTCTCTTAGGACCTTTAGGCAACACAAACAAAACATCAGTTTTTCTAATCTGAGCAGTCGCTTCAAGTAGACTTTGACTGCTCTCACCACATCAAGAGAATGTAGCGACTTTTATTCCATAGAACAGGGTAAAAAACTGAAGGTAGAACAAAATCCTGGTTATATGAAAACCTGACACTACCTTCGATAGAAAGTTATGATGAGGACTACCCTATCCTTGTGAATAATTAAATATGGCTCTTTACAAGAAAACTCCGATACCCTTCTTGCAGAAGATATGGCTACCAGAAAAAAACTAGCTTCCTTGTCAACATTAAAGTTTCTGTAATGCCGACAGAACTAAATTCAAGCCCCAAGGGTTGAGGGGTGACCTAACCGGTGGATTAATCTGCATTACCCCCTGTATAAAGCTACAGACCAAAGAATGCGAAGCAAGTGGTCCTTGAAACAATACCAATAAGGCAGAGACCTGGCCTTTGATAGTACTCAAGGCCAGCTTCATCTCTAACCTCTTTTTGCAGAAAGGCAAGGATTCTTCCTATGACATACTTTCTGGGATGCCAACCCCTGGATTCACACCAGGAAACAAGCCTTCCAGACTCTAATATATGACGCTAGAGGCCTGCTTCCTTGCATTAATCAAGGTAGATACTACTGAAGCCCACGCATCTTCAGAATGTGGGTCTCGATAGCCAAACATGGGTCCCCTATCACCATCTTTATGATCTCTGCATACCAAGATCTGAATCACCAACTTCCCTTCCTGCTTGATCCTGCAAAGAAGTCGTGAAAACCGATCCCACAGGACCACCATGGCATCTGTTCCGCATGCGAGCAGATCCTTTGTTCTTGACACAAAGTTGTCGATCTTTTTGTTGAACCTGGACACAAACAGGTCTACGTCCGAGATCCCCCATCTCTGGCATATTGCCACGAAGATATCGGGGTGAAGGGCCCATTCTCCCGGGAACAACTTCTGGTGATTCAAGTAGTCCGCCTGCCAATTTTCTATTCCAGGAATGAAGACTGCCGATAGCCAAGGTACATTGTTTTCTGGCCAAGCTAGGATATGATTCACCTCTGTCTGGGACGCACAACTTCTTGTGCCCCCTTGGTGATTGATATAGGCCACTGCTGTGGTATTGTCAGATTGGATCCGGACAGGATAATTCCGCAACCTGAATGTCCAGGCCCTCAGGTCCAAGCGCTGCCCAAATCTCTAGACTGTTGATGGGCAAGGTCCTTTCTGTTCTGGACAATTTCCCTTTGACAGTCGCCTCTTCCAGGACTGCTCTCCAATCGAAAAGCTGGCATCCGTTGTTACCACCTTCCAGGTAACTGGTAGGAAGGATTTTCCCTGCTGCAGATTTTTAGTTATCAACCACCAACTGAGGCTCCAGTGCACCTTTGGAGACAGACGCATTGGCAAATCTAGAGCTTGGACCTTCTTGTTCCAAGCCCATAGGATACTGTTTTGCAGCCGCCTCGAATGAAGCCACCATCTTTCCCAACAACCTCATGCAAAGCCGAATAGAAGGATTCTTCTTTGCTTTGATCACCTAAATGAGTTCCTTTATGGTGCCGATCTTTGCCTGGGGCAAGAATACCCTTTTCTGGGCTGTATCTATGATCAGACCCAAGTATTCTAATCTCCTTGATGGTTTTAAGGAAGATTTCTCTAGGTTGAGAATCCAACCTAGGTATTCCAGGTAGTTGACTATGGTGACCATACTTTGGTCTAAGCCCCTAATCCAGCCAAAGGAGGCGCCAGGACCTTTGTAAACACCCGAGATGCAGTAGATAGACCGAAAGGCAGAGCTACAAACTGAAAATGAAGATTTTCTACCTTGAAACGTAGATATTTCTGGGGAGGGGGTACAATAGGGACATGGAGTTATACATCGTTGATGTCGACTGACGCCAGAAGTTCTCCACCTTCTAGGATGGAGACAACTGATCAAATTGACTTCATGCAAAAAGAGCGGTTATTCAGGAACCGGTTTAGATCCTTGAGATCTAGAATAGGTCTGACATCTCCATTTGGTTTTGGCACCGTGAAAAGGTTTGAATAAAATCCCAACCCCAGCTCTTCCCTGGGACCACCACGATCATTTTATGAGACAAAAAATGGTCCAATGCTTGAAAGAGAGATTTTTTTTCCTCTGGATCGTTTCATCTGAGAAAACGAGGTGATGGGAACTCTAGTTTGTACCCTAGAGCTACTGAGGAAATCACCCATCTGTCTCAAAACTCTTCCTGCCAGACCCTTGAGAACTGTAGAAGTCTTCCCCCCACTCGAGCAAGCAGGGGCGCCCCTTCATAAGGAGGCTTTAGTGTTTTGTAGGTTTCCTTCCCCAGGACTTCCTTTGTCCCTAGGGTTGACCTCTTGAACCAGACGGTGGAGGCCTTCGTAACTGCCTGGGGGCTGATGCCCCTGCCACTGGAGAAGGAGCTTGTTTTTATGAAATATGTTTACTCCTTTTCTTAACTTTTTTTTTATCCAAATCATTCCCAAACAGCTGTTCACCGCGGAAAGGAAAACTAGCCAGGATTTTTTTTCGCATGGGGCTTCGGCTAACCATTTTTTCAACCATAGGATTCTACGCATATGCACCAGCCCAAGCGTAGGGCGCGAGGCCTGAAGAATAGAATCTCTCATAGCGTCAATTGTAAAACAAAGCCCCTAAATCCTGGGTCTGCTGATCAGGGATAACCATGAGCACTGGTTTAAACTGGTCTTTCAAGGATTGAGATACACCAATTGCTGCTGCTGCAGGTTGAGTAACTGAACCTGCCTAAGAAAATGCTTTTTTTTTTAACAGGAATTCCCCATTATTTATCAGCTGGATCCCTGAGCATTGTCTACCGGACAAGTCAAACTTTTATTCACAGAGGATATAGCAGCGTCAATTGCTGATATCTCCTACTTTTTAGTAAATTTTTCCTCCATGGGATAAAGTGCTAAGAGTTTTTTAGGTGGGAAAAATATGCTTATCTGGGTGATCCCACTCAGAATACATAAGCTGCTCCAGCAATGAATGGACAGGAAAGGCATGCTTTAGCAAGCCCAACCAAGAAGTGGGCTTACCAACCAACTTAGTTAAGGGTAACAAACGTAGAACGGACCATTTCAGTAAGAGATTCCACCAATCTTTCAGATTGTGAAGCTGAAGGAGGTCCTTCCGCAATCGACCCCCTCAGAGCCATCAGCCTCTTCACGGTCCCCTGAAGGGAATTCGTCTTCTCCCACCCCCAATTCCTCTGTTTGAGGGTCCTAGGTAGTAGAAGGGGACCTGTCACATTTTCTCCCACTCTGGTAAGATGCGATTAAAGCTGCTAAACCTTTCTTCCAATCCCACCAAAGCTGAGGAGAAAACCTCTTCAGTAATATAGGCAGGGGCTGCAATGTTGGAAGCAGTTGCAACACTTGATGGCCCCAATGGCTCACCCTGACCAGCCACCCCAGATCTCTCAGGGGAGGATGACATTGTAGAGATGAGACTAGGGTTTAGTGCCCTGTTTGTTTTGGGGTGTTTCCACCTCCCCTTCTGACCATAGTCAGATGCACAAATGCAGAGGTACTGCCAGAAGAAAATGCACCCACTGCTTGAGAAAATAGTCCAGCAACGTGTTTATTCACAACACGAATGCTGAGAGGGCAGGTCAGCAACCCACAATTTGGGCTTGCCAACCTCCCATCCCAGAGCAGGCAGTCACGGGCCACTGGTTGGGCACCCCTGGATTAAATGGTCAGGGAACAGTGTCTCTTTAAAAAAAAAAAAAACCTTTAAGGGTGTAGGGCCACTTTGTCCTTGCCCAATAAACATTCACAATAGTAAGCAATTCTACCCATTTCAGAGACAGGTTAATAGAATGCAGTATGAAAATTAGGTATCTGAGGACATTGGGGGTGCCAACTAATCTTGCAATCTTCTTTTGCGGCAAGGGATAACAAGTGTCTGTTATGTAGTGAGAACAGCTGCTATTAAGGCATAGTGTACCTTGTACTAGCACATTACAGCTATGTTGTTCAATTATTTTTGGAAGGGTTAGCCAGGCTGTAATGCATATTCGAATAATGAGGAGCTCAAAGAATAGTCCTGATATATGTAAATGCACCATAAATTGTATACATTAAATCCTCTGGAAATGTTCATGTTATTATTTTTTTCTTGCAGGGATAATTACATTGAATTGATAAGCAGCTAAATGGAAGGCCTGAGAGCTCAGCTGTACCGAATCTTCATGAGTCATCAGATCAACACTTACTCTGGTGCATGAAGTACCTGACAGTCAGACTGCCTTATCTGAATGATGGTCACAGTCCCCAATGCAAGCAGAGCTGTGGAAGGTCCAGCAAGTCCAGTCAATCTAATCTATGTGGGGGGTGTTATCACTCTTTACCTTGTGAAAGTAAATATATTAACCAACATAACAAAGCTTGTAAAAGTGTCATGTTTCTGTGAAACGTTAATCAGTACACACAAGACTAACCATTCTTTATGTACATCAGACCAAACTCTTCAATACATTACAGCTACTGGCAGAGTGAGAGAATATGATTTGCATCTTGAAAAGGGATGATTGGAGAAACCATTCTAAAAGTACAAACTAATTCAGAGACATGCAGATTCAAGGTGACTATACACAAAAGATTTGTTTTGTTCAACCCAGTGGGTTAAGACATAGATTTCCCTACCCATGCTAAACAACATGGATGGAGGAATCTCCTGGTGCTGCTTATTGCTGTCTGAGAACCAGCAGCTGTCAGAATACCTGAGCAGTGCTAGCAGCTGATTGGCTGCAGTTACTGTTTGGCTGACTTTTTCCATCCAGTTTCTTCCATTTCTTAAGACCCCTTTCACACTGGGCTGCGTTAGCACTAAAGTGGCACTCATTTTAGCACTTTTCGGCCACTATTAACCCCCGCTAGCAGCCCAAGAAGGGAGTTAAAAACACCAGTGTAGCGGCACTTCGAGCATGCTGCCCATTCATTTCAATGGGCAGCGTGTTTTTTTTTTTTGGAGCACTGTATACAGTGCTCCCAAACCACCCCAAAGATGTGGTTGAAGGACTTTTCCCAATGTCCTGCAAGCGCACCCCTCCCAGTGAGAAAAGACACACTGAAATGAATGGGAGGCGGTTTTCAGGCATTTAGAGGATATTCCTAGAGCTAAAACACCTGAGAGCCACCCCAGTGTGAAAGTGGTCCAACTGAAATTTGGCAAGTCAGGTGGTGGCATTCCCATGAATTCAACAAAATGAAAGCAGTGTATAGCCAAAGTTTAGGCTAGATGGGGGGCATGCTGCTTCCACTCTCATAAGGTGGATAATTGAACCCCTTTACTCCTACTCAGGATTTCCACAAAATATTGCAGAAAAATCAATATTTCAGCTAATGACTTCTGGTTTAAAATGTACTACATATATATTTTTACACGTCTTGATTGTATGGAATGAGTTGGATCTTCCACACAATGGCTGTAGCAGGTTCTTCAGTAATTTTAAGCTGGCATGGTTAGGTTTTCTGTTCATCCAGAGTCAATTAGGTAGATGGCAGAATCCACCTACTGGTGCAGCTGCTGATGAATGGAAAAATGTTTCTAAATGTCCCTTTAACTGAATTCACTTAAAGGATAGTTCACCCTGACTAGGGCTCTTTAGCTCTGACTAAAGCCCCTGATATAGGTGTAGTTAATTTTCATAACTTATGGAGCCTGACTGGAATACTCCCAGGACATTGCTAAGTGAGGCCTAGTCATCACTGCTCACCTCCACCATCACAGGAGTGAGCTCTCAAACACTAAGCTCAGAGCTACTTTATTGGGGGGGGGGCATATGTGAGGGGGTTTTGAATCTAAGAAAGAGCTCACTCCAAGCATTGATGAGTCGGCCTCACTTAGCAACGTCCTGGGGAGTATTCCAGTCTGGCTTCACTAGGTAAGTAAATGGCGTACACCTATAGAAGGGCTTTATTCAA
The DNA here is from genome assembly GCF_037356315.1 of Lithobates pipiens. Classification (NCBI taxonomy): domain Eukaryota; kingdom Metazoa; phylum Chordata; class Amphibia; order Anura; family Ranidae; genus Lithobates; species Lithobates pipiens. Next base: position 143,398,774 of record NW_027507748.1, read on the forward strand.
CTTTAGTAAGAGCTGCAGTTTGTTTTCATCTACAGATTTCCCTTACCTGCATAGGCAGTTTTGTGGTAATCAAGTGGTGGACCCCACACACTGATTCAAATTTTCAATCCATGTATAGCCAGCTTCAGTTCAATTCATACCCTGTATATTCCTCAAGGCCACAATGCCATTTACAAAATAAGGTACCCGGGGGGGGGGGGGGGTGACACAAAATTAAAAATTTAATTTTTTTTTCCCTGAAGCATTGAAAAAGTGGAGTATTTCAGGTGGTTGCTATGTGCAGCAAAAGGATTCTTCCCTCAGTCACTTTGCGCAAAGCCTGTTGCGAGTCAAAAAACAAATGCAGAGCTGGAAACCTAGCTAACAAAATCATCTAGGGGATTAAAGCTTTTTCCAGGTCAAAATGCTAGAGTTAAACATAGGCACTATGCTTTCAAGGATTTCATGCCGCTGAAAACCTCTAGCTAGAAAGCTATTTTTAGTAAGGTTCTCAGCGAGTAGATCTTTTTCACTAAATACAAGTCTATAAAGTGGAGGTACCCACAGATTTCATTTATACCTTCAACACCAGGAGCAAGAACACATCAGTTTCTGCTCTCGAGATGTTACCACTTATAATACTGCATTCCCAACATAGTATTATTGGAGACTTATACACCATAGTTTTCCGTCTGTAAGACGCCCCCCTCCCCCCCCCCCACCTTTCCAACCCAAAATTAAGAAAGCAATATTTTAAATGGCACACATTTTTTATTTCGTAATTACCGCAGGCAACATTACCATACCAGTAGATTATGCAGCATATCACTTTATTCAGCCTCTGTTCTCGTCTTCGTCACTATTAGTTCCAAACAGAAGGCGGAGCTCTTCCTGTTTTCTCCACTGTCTGATTAGGGCGGCACAGTGGTGTAGTGGGTAGCACTCTAGCCTCGCAGTAAAAAAAAAAAAAGTGTTGCTGCTTCAAATCCTGACCACAACACTACCTTCCTGGAGTTTGCATGATCTCCCTGTGCCTGCGTGGGTTTCCTCCCACACTCCAAGGTTAAATGGCTTCTGTCCAAAATTGGCCCTAGTATATGAATCTGAGTTTGGGACCTTGGATTGTGGGCTCCTTGAGGGTAGGGACTGATGTGTAATGTATGTGTGGAGTGTTGCGTAAATTGATGGAGCTATATGGGTACCTTAAATAAATAGGGATAATTGTAGACACACACTCACTCAGGTTGACTGGATGGACTGTTGTCTTTATTCAACCTTACTATGTATCATACACTCAGTGGAAGGCGGTCAAAACTGTCTCTGCAGTTCTATTTCCATGATCTATTGCATAGCTGACTACATTCAGTTTAAATTTTGTAGAGTAAGACAATCGCTTACCGGTATTTATTTTCTGACATCTTGGGATCAGACCACTCCGGTTCCTGTTGCATCTGCACACTCTCCACCTCCAGCGGATATTAGTAACATATGGCTCGTGATTGGAGGAAGCCTGTTTGACAAGCTATGGGCAGCTAAGCACCTGTGCGGCTCTCTCCCTGGCTGACTGACAGTGTATAAGACGCCCCTCGATTTTCAGTCTAACAATTTTAGGAAAAAGTAGCATCTTCTACACGGGAAAAAATATGGGAAAAGAGCTGCCTTTGAACACCTGATCAGCATACCTTTCTCTTAGGTGAGGAAGGGAAAAGGCATAATAGCTTGGTAAAAATTGAATACTTTTAATGTAGATCAAATCTTTATTTTACAAACAACCCCTTAATACAGATAACATCTATAGCAGAGGATTCACAGGCCACTATAGGTTTTCTTAATATAATATAAAAAAAAAAAAATTTCCTTCCAGACTGGTATTCTCTAAAGTTTGGATGGAGCAGGAGGGAGGAGTCAATCAACTGTGTGTAAATTTCACATTGAGCTATTGAACTCCATAATCAGCTGACTTTTCTAGTAAAGCAATTAAAGTATTCCATTCGTTCATGCTAACCAATTGACTTCAATATCAATCCTAGGACTGTTATACACAATTGTTTTAGGCCAGACATGGATTGAAGTCAGGACACCTATTGGTATACTTGTGCTGGGTTAGGTCAGAAATGGCAGCCTCCTTATTTCAGGAAGGCTGACATTCTGCATAAGCTAGCTTCTGACTGGTTGTCATGCTAACCCCCCAGCTACTAGCTCCAAACAAGTATGCTTAAGACTTCAATACTTTGAGTTACTGGCTCAGAACCAATACGTATATTGGGAAAGTCTAAAGTCAGAGGGTCAACAGCCAAGCTGCCATTTTAGAATGGCAATTTTAGTCCACATATTTCTCTGAGGGAAGATTTACTTTAACCACTTGCCGCCCGCCCTATTACAAATAGACGGCGGCAAGGTGGTTTCGTTATCCTGACATCACGTCATATGACGTCCTGTAGGATACAATGGAATCGCACGCCCCCGGGGCGCGCACCACGGCGATCGGGGATGACGCTCGTCCCTCGGACACAGCGCTTCCCCGATCAGGGTAAACAGCCAATGAAATTGGCTGTTTACCATGTGATCGGCTGTATCCAATAACAGCCGGTCACATGTCAAAACAAACCCGGCCGCGCGCAATGCGCGCCGCCGGGAGTGAACAGTACGCCGATCGGAGATGGTATATGTCCCTTGGACATATCCCCATCCGATCCGGGTAAACAGCCAATGAAATGGCTGTTTACCCACGTGATCGGCTGTGTCCAATCACAGCCGGTCACAAGTGTAAACACAGCAGCAGTATCCAGGGATCTCTCCTTCTCTCTCCTCACACCGATCGTGAGGAGAGAGAAGGAGAGATCTGATCTGTGAGTTACAACACTTCATTTATTATACTGTGCTCAACACAAATCCCCCCTTGCCAATAAAGAGGACCTGTCACAGCCCACCTGTCACAGCCCACCTGTCACAGCCCATCAGGACCTGTCGCAGCCCAGCAGGACCTGTCGCAGCCCGCCATCAGCACCCCCATCGGTACCACCATCAGCACAGCCACCGCCATCAGCACCACCACCGTTACCGACATCAGCACAGCCACCGCCATTAGCACCGGCATCAGTATCATCTGAATCTGACAGCCCACCTGTCGCAGCCCATCAGGACCTGTCGCAGCCCATCAGGACCTGTCGCAGCCCATCAGAACCTGTCGCAGCCCATCAGAACCTGTCGCAGGCCAGCAGGACCTGTCGCAGGCCAGCAGGACCTGTCGCAGCCCGCCATCAGCACCCCCATCTGTACCCGCCATCAGCACAGCCACCGCCATCAGCACAGCCACCGCCATTAGCACCGGCATCAGTATCATCTGAATCTGACAGCCCATCTGTCACAAAGCCCGCCATCGGTACCACCATCAGTACCATCTGGATCTGACAGCCCACCTGTCATACAGGCCACTAACAGTACCGCTATCAGTGCCGCTATTAGTACCGCCATCAGAACCATCTGGATCTGACAGCCCATCTGTCACACAGGCCCGACATCACTACCGCTTCACAGTCCCGCTATAAAGTACCATCACACAGGCCATCAGTAACCTGTCAGTACCATCACAAAGGCCCGCCATCAGTGAGCTGTCAGTACCACCACCAGTTTTGTCACAGAAGCCTGTCAAAAGTACCACCATGTCCCAAAGAGTTTACACAGCTGAGGAGGCATATAACATCCTCACCATGTCGGATGATGAGAGCAGCGGGGAGCTCTCATTATCCAATTCTGGTTCGGAATACGAACCAGTGGAGGATAGTGGATCGGAGTCCGAGTCAGCGGAAGAAACCGCCCCTCCTACAAGAGTAAGGCAATCAGGACCTAGATCAGGACCAAGATCAGAACACCTGCCTACCACCAGCAGCGCCAGACCCCAAGAAGAGGAACCCAGTACAAGTACTGGAATTGCACATCGAGCCCAAAGAATCCAGGCCCAGTCCTACCTTCCCGATGCCCTGGCAAACCCCTTATGGTTGCCTGCCAACTCAGGATCGGCTACAATCCCCCCCTTTCACTGCACAGCCAGGTGTGCAACCCAACACTTCAAATTTTGCACATTTGGACTATTTCTATGTTTTTCCCTGAAGATTTGTTGCAGTACATGGTTGACCAAACAAATCTCTATGCAGAGCAATTTATTGCTGCCAACCCCAGTACATCCTACGCCCGTATGTTCCAATGGCGACGTCTAACACTAGACGAATTAAAATTGTTTTTGGGCCTTACTTTTAATATGGGGCTTACAAAGAAAAACGAACTGCATGCCTACTGGTCCACCCACCCCATCCACCACATGCCCATATATTCTTCTGTTATGTCCAGGTCACGGTACGATATGATTATGCGCTTCCTACATTTCAATGACAATTCGCAGTGCTCTCCCCAAGATCATCCCAACCACGACAAATTATATAAGATTCGTCCCCTAATAAATTCTTTTACCAAACGATTTTCTGAAGTCTTTATCCCCGACCAAAATATTTGTGTAGACGAATCCCTTATCCACTTTACTGGCCGACTACATATGAAGCAGTATATCCCAAGTAAGAGAGCCAGGTACGGTGTGAAATTGAATAAATTATGTGACCGAGCCACTGGATACGTGTACACATTTCGTATTTATGAGGGAAAAGACTCCCAGCTCCAGCCCCCTGAGTGCCCCACATATATAGGAACCAGTGGTAAAATTGTGTGGGACCTTGCATACCCCCTGTTCAAAAAAGGTTACCATTTATATGTAGATAATTACTACAGCAGCTTGCCCCTTTTCCGTCACCTGTATCATGAAAAAACCCTGGCCTGCGGTACCTTCCGAAAAAATAGGAAGGGCTTCCCACAAAATTTATTATCAAAACGGCTACAAAAGGGGGAAGCCGCATTCATGAGGAATGAGGAGGTGTTGGCCATGAAGTGGCGGGACAAGAAGGATGTTCATATGATGAGTACCATTCACAATGACACCTTGGTGGAGATTCAGAGAAGACGTGGCCCCATAGTAAAGCCTGAATGTGTCAATGACTACAATCTTTATATGGGGGGGGGGGTGGATTTAAATGATCAGATGCTGCAACCGTATTTATCAACCCGCAAGTCCAGATATTGGTATAAAAAAGTCGCATTTCATCTGTTTCATATGGCCATGTTCAATTCATTTGTCTGCTATCAAAAGTCACCCCAAAACCAACCCATCAGCTACCTCAAATATATTGAAAACATTATCACTGCCCTTATTTACCAGCAAGGACCCACCCCAGGAAGCATTCGCTCTGACTGTGTGAGTCGACTACATGAGCAACATTTTCCCTATAGCATTCCCCTCACAGAATCTGGAAGAAGACGCCAAAAGAGATGTCGTGTATGCTCAAATAGAGGAGTTAGAAGAGATACAAGTTATTATTGTCCTGATTGTCCCTCCCAACCTGGCCTGTGTATCGGTGATTGTTTCAAAAAGTATCACACATCCATCCGATATTAGTTCCCCTTATTAGTAACAGACTGCCATTTCCCCATTTCAATTACCTCTGTGCATCATTTTCCTGCCACCATGTTTACTGACCCTGGCCTGTTTACCGACAATGTCTTTGCCTGTCGTTTTGAAACCACGTTTCTGGACTTCCACGTGCACCAACCTCAGCCTGTTTACCAACGATGCCTTTGCCTGCTGTTTTAACCATGTTTCTGACTGCCACGTGCACCAACCTCAGCCTGTTTACCGACGATGCCTTTGACTGCCGTTTTAACCATGCTTCTGACTGCCACGTGCACCGACCTCGGCCTGTTTACCGACCATGCCTTTGCCTGAAGTTTTAACCACGTTTCTGATTTCCACGTGCACCGACCTCGGCCTGTTAAATCGACCATGTTTTTGCCTGCCACTTGGACTGATCTTTTGCCCTTCTACTTCAGTATGCAGGGGTCTCACATATGTGAGGGGCTTCAGAATAGCATTCTGAGTAGAGAAAATCAGTTTTTGGTTTTCTGTGCTCCTAGAACAGGGTCTGGTTGCCCGGAGGCTTCAAAGAGAATTGGGTGGGAGAAGCCTCTACCCCTGGCCCTAAGCTTGATGGCCCTTCCTGCTGCCTGGACCAAAACTTTGGCTGTGCTGACCATATTGCTGCCTGTAATGACCCAGGACTTTATGGACTGTGTTTCTTTCTGCTGCCTGGACCAATAATTTGGCTGTGTTGACCATATCTCGGCCTGCTGCCTCTACTAACAATAGATAGTATTTCTGCCTGGACATCTCTGCCTGCTACCTGCTTTGGCTGTGCTGACAGTATCCCTGCCTGAACTAACTATGGACCGTATTCCTGCCTGCTGCGTGGATGATTGATTTTGCTGTCGCTGACCACATCCCTGCCTGGTGCCTGGACCGATGCTCTCTTCTGTGGACCACTACACTACTAAAACCACAGGTAATCTTTTGTTATTTGGTATGTACAGGTTATGTGTTTAGAAATATGAAGAGCCTTCAAAAATTTGATTGGTAGTCAGGAAATTATATGTGTAATTTATGCTCCTATGACGACTGGAGGTGCTATTTGGATGTTAGGCCTCTGTATGTGGCCAGGCTGTGTAAAAGTCTCACCAATGTGGTATCGCCATACTCAGGAGGAGTAGCAGAATGTATTTTTGGGGTGTCATTTTTGCTATGTACATGCTATTGTGTGGAAATATCTTATAAATGGACAACTTTGTGTAAAAAAAAATGCATTTTCATTTTTTTCCCATGTTTTCTGAAAACTTCTGGAAAAAAATGAACCGTTAAAAAGACTCATTATGCCTCATAGATTATACGTTGGGGTGTTTGCTTTCCAAAATGGGGTCATTTTGTGGGCGTTTCCATTGTCCTGGTGCTCCAGGGCCTTCAAAAATGAGCTAGGTCATCATGAAATTATATGTGTAATTTTGCTCCTAGAATGCCTGGAGGTGCTACTTGGATATTAGGCCTCTGTATGTGGCCAGGCTGTGTAAAAGTCTCATACATGTGGTATCGCCATACTCAGGAGGAGTAGCAGATTGTATTTTTGGCTGTTGTTGCAAGTATGCTCATGCTGTGTTCAAGAAATAACCTGTCAATACAATAAGTTTGTGTAAAAAAAAAAAATTAAAAAAAAGTCTTAATTTTGCAAAGAATTGTGGGAAAAATGACAACTTCAAAAAACTCACCATGCCTCTTACTAAATACCTTGGACTGTCTACTTTCCAAAAAGGGGTCATTTGGGGGGTATTTGTACTTTCCTTGATTGTTAGTGTCTCAAGAAATGAGATAGGCCTTCAGTACATCAGGTGTGATCAGATGTGATCAATTTTCAGTGATTTGCACCCTAAATTGTAGACTCTATAACTTTCACACAGACAAAATAATATCCACTAATTTGGGTTATTTTTACCAAAGATATGTAGCAGTATAAATTTTGACCCAAATTTATGAATAAAAATTACTTATTTGCAAAATTTTACAATAGAAACGAAAAAAAAAGTGTTTTTTTTTCAAAATTTTCGCTCTTTTTCCGCTTACATCGCAAAAAATAAAAAACTCAGCGGTGATTAAATAGTATCATAAGAAAGCTATAATTGTAAGAAAAAAATGATACAAATTTTGTTTGGATACAGTGTAGCTTGAAAGAGTAATTGTCATTCAAAGTGTGAGAGTACTGAAAGCTGAAAATTGGTCTGGGCGGGAAGGTGTTTAAGTGCCCTGTATTGAAGTGGTTAAAGAACAGCCTAGTAAAACTAGTCATAAGCAAGATTTCATATGAATAGGACTTAAAAAAAAAAACATAACATACACAGAACACTATATAGCCACACTTTTTTTTTATTGAAATAAAAAAAAAAAAATAAAAAAAAAAAAACACAACACACAGTATGAGCAAAATATAGGGAGGATGCCATTGCCGACCACATTCAGAAGCCACTAGTTGACTGACATCCAAACTACCCAAGTCATTTAAACAATATGCAGCAAGTGTTAGAACACCCAAGCTGCATCAATGTTACAGATCATAGACTCAGGAAGCAATTTCAATGACAGCCATGCAACAAGCATTTTCAGAAGGAGGGGGCAGCAAAGGCAGTCTTGTACTTTGTTCTGCACAGGTTTCCCATAAAAATGTATCAAGGAGACTAGAGCTCCTGTGCCTTGAAGAGGTTGGGTTAGGTATGCAGACTTTGAAACTTAGGAGGTAGTCGTCCCACCAGCGCAGCCTTGAAAGAACTCTCCAACATCTACCAGAAATGATAATAAATGGCTATGAATGTATTGAACACAGATCCCACTCTTCGTAACGTATGGATCACAGTCAATAGGTCACGTCTTCTCTGGTGACTGAGTTTCAAGGTGAAAAATAGCCAACTTCAACAGTTCTTCAACTGGCAGCTTTAGCACAGAGCAGGAACATAAAGCTTGCCACTGAAGAACTGCTGCTGGTGAGCCAGAAAGATGTACCGTTCCCTGTGGGGAAAGAACAAAATACACAGGCTATGTTTAGGAATCAAGTCAGATAATTCAAGGCAATTATATACATTATTTTTACATGCAGCACCCATATAAAAACCAAACAAAATGACAAAAGCTAGACCAAATCTGGCACATTTTTCAATTTTTTGTGCTAGCAGTATTATAAGGAGGAGGTTTGCCAAAGGTTTTCATAGCCAGACCAGGAGGGAAAGAAATTGTCCCTAAAAAAAAAAGGAGACACTGCAATCTGTACTAAAGGAGGATCTGATCTAGGGGTCTTACATGGAGCCTAGGTATTCAGAGTCGGTTTCACTTTGGTGCTTTTCAAGAAAATACCGTGCAATGCATTCTACAAAAGCCAATAAAAGTTTTGCTTTGGTCACAAGTCGTATGTACTCACTTTCCACTGAGCATATACTGACCCTCTCTGTCTTTTCAGAAGGGGTTCAGCAATACTGATTCAGACAACATACTTCTCATGACAGGTTCTCTTTAAAATTGCCTTCTTCAAACAAGTCAAGTACAAAGTGAAGGCAGAATATACGGTTGAAATACAAAATTTAATACAAGAGGGTTAGGAGGGCCCCGGTCATGAGAGACAAGAATTTAAAGGGCTGGGGTGAGCGATAAAGAGGGTAATACCCCTGGAACGAACTGATAAAAACAGTGCCTTTACTTTCTAGGTAGAGGCAGGATAGGCTTACCTTGGAGAAATCAGGGATCACCTAAAAGGTGGACAGAGTAGATTAGCAAGACCGTTTGGGGAAGGCAGTGCCAGAGAACAGGAGAGGTGCTGCAGAAATATTGGACAAGAGCAAAAGGTCCCGGGGAGGAGCAGAGAAGATACTTCAGGTGATATTTTTTGACATGTTGGGGATGTATCTTGGATATTATGCAACAGTTTCCCTGTTTGGTTGTATAGTATGTGAGATCAGACAGGGAAGCATCCACCTATCATACCTTAGATGCCCCCTGACTTAAGCAGAAGAGTCAATAATACCAAAATAAGCAAGTCTACGTATTTCATAAGCAAAACTGAACAATTGTAAGAATTTAAACGTTGACTATTCAGATACTTGCACAAGTCCAATCATGCCCAATTACTCAGTTTTCCTAGATCTCTCAGGGGCTCAAGTGCAATATCTAGGTAACCATGTTGTGCAGCTAATATGTAGGGGTCTCCCTGTTGGAGGCGACATGTATTTTACACTTCAAATAATAGTTATAGCAGAAGTCAGAATTACAAGTAATCTGTGGCCGATTCAATCTACTAGCTTCCATCTAAAAAGCAGAAAATATCAGCATTGAGCCTTTAAAAATCCAAACAAAATTCCAATTTCTACGTAGATAAGGAACAAAGGGAACTTTACTCACTCCTTATTTTTGGGAAACATTTAAAGTTTTCTTGTTCTACTATTCCTTTATGGTTAATTTGCGTGCAATATGGCCATATCTGTAAATTCACTAAAAAGTTGTCTGCAGTTTCCAATGGTAAGATTTCCAGAAATACTTTGTGTTGCCGCTACCTTGAAAAAGGCTATTAAAAAAAAAAAAGTAAAATTCAGCTGGATTTCCAATTTAGTTTGTACTAAGGGGAATCGATTGAATAGCGTAGGTCATCATTTAACTTCATAATGGCCAGGCTGTGAGGGCAATTCCAGGAAAGATATACACATGCCTTATTCAACTTGACAAGATAAAAAAATAAAATAAAAACCTGTAAATTCTGATCTTCGTGTAGTTAGCCTTTACATTTTGGCCAATAATGCCCCTCTAAGCTCATCTTCACCCAAAATTCTTTTGGAGTGGGGAAGTAGTGAAAAGTTGGAATATTTCCTTTTTTTTTTATGGTAGATGTGTTCCCCTTTGTAAAGATTTCCACGTTGTGTCCCTGCAACACGCATTGAGAAGAACGGGTCTCTGTCCTATCACTTCCCTTTCCTGCAACACCCCTTTACGTGGGCAGCAAGCAGAGATAACCCAAATGGAGAGATAGCAGTAAAAACCCAACAGAGGGTCTAAACATTCCTTATATCCAAACACAAGAAAAAAAAAACAAAAAAAAAAAAAAAAAAAGTCGTCCAGAAGCATACAATGAAAGTCCAACATGACCAAACGCTGAAAGTTGCAAGCAAAAAATGTGATGAAAGCAATAAAAGTTCAGAGCACATTTAGAGACCATTATAGATTTGCAGCTAGGGGAGAACAGTTATGTTCAGGGACAGCAACAGGGAGTAACTCATAACTACATAAGAATGTAGTTTATAGTATAATACGTATGCGCTTCTCATTTTTGAAGACAAAGCTTTAATTTTTAAAAGGGATGGGGTTGCAGAGATTAGGATAGCGGAGAGCAAGATTATTTTTACAAAGTTTGGAGGCTGGCAGCCATGGTTTAGTTCTAATGCCTGCATTCAACAATCTAAAAAATAAAAATGCAGAAAAATTATATAATTCATTCCCACCACCCTCAACCCAGCGACATCTATCTTTTCATTTTCAAAATCAGCAGGATGATTGTGATCCTGCTAAAGGAGGCCTGACATTTCACCAAGGTATTTGGGTCTGCAGGTCTCTGCATGGAGAGATCTTGCGGTTTGTATGCCTTAGGGATCAGAAGTTTAATTAACTCATGCAACGCATAATTTGACAACAGTGAATAGTTTTATATAATAGGATCACATTAACAAGAGTAAAGCATCAGAAAACCAATCTCTTCTCAAAATGACTGCATAAAGTACAATATTAAACACAGCAAATAATCTGAGGCACAAAGAAGGGATAGGAATGGGTCACTCCGGTGTGCACATTGCTGTATTCTATTGCACACAAGGCCCTTATCCTAAAAATACTCTAGCAAGAACACACTAAAAAACACTTGCTAATGTTTCTCCTGACACCTTCTTACCGGGATACATCTGCTAAAGAGCTGATCGCAAGCGCCAACCAGATTCCCAGTTACGTGCGCTGCTCGGACAGGGGCTGGGATACCAAACATTCCACACATGCCTAATACATATGATAGAAATTCCAACCCGGCTGACGGCCCCTTGGTGGCGTACACACTTTGTTCCAGCCAGCAGCTCCACCTCTCCGTAATCTTTTCCAGGGACAATCTCCCTCCCAACCATTAACCCATTTAGATGCTGACACAGGCTCACTATTCAAAATCTGTAGTAGTCTCTTCTACCACAGTAGCCATCGATGAATGCGGAAAGTTTGGAGCTTAGGCAATACATTTTATTGGCTGATTTAAAAGTAGAAGGAAAGGCTAAAAAAGACAAACCAGCTTTAAAATGTTTTCTCCCTACTGTTTTTTTTCTATGTGGCCTCCGACTTATAATTTTTTCTGCACAAGTGATGGACAAACTTTCTTCTCTGCCGAAAACGCCTAAAGTTACGGATGCCGGCGATGACAATCGCTGTGCTTTGCGATTCAGCCCCGTTGTCAGCCCATTAGCAGAAGGCGCTTAACCGCATGGGGCGGGAAGAGAATCTAGATTTGTTTTAAAATGTATGCAGGGCAAAAAAGGAGGCAACATTTTAAAGCGGTAGGAAGTGGGTGGCCATTCCTTCAGAGTTCACGGGCTGGTGACATCATTGGCTGCATATATAGTAAATATCTCCTAAACTGTGCACGTTTAGGAGGCATTTACAGTACCTACACGTAAGCCTGATTATAGGTCTATAAGTACAAGATTAACGTTTACAACCATTTTAAGGCTCAATGCACACTGACGCTCATAAACGGCCCTTTTTGGGTGTTTTTCTCGAACAGCCTATAAACTTCCCTCTAGGTTATCCCGTGTGTGCATGCGCACATGGAAGTTTTTTGGACATTTATCAGCAGTGAAGTTTATAGGCTGTAGTCTGAACGACCTAAAATCGCATTCAGGAGCTGCTTTTCTAAGCACAAAAAATGCTTAAAAACATGGCTCACCAGTGATTAATAAAAAAAAAAAAAAAAACACACTATTTTTTTTTTTTTTCTTTTAAAAGACTCACTACAAAGCTATTGCCATTTTTATAACGTTATTTTAAACGTCCAGTGTGCATGGAGCCTTAAAGATGTATGGGATATTTTTTTCTTTCTTCCAGTTTCTTACTTCTCTGTGGATGCTGCATCTGTGCTCCGGCACCTCTGCACTGAGGACCGAGCAACTGAACATCAGCAATGGCTCTGTTCTCACAGCTCCTCAATCAGAGAGCTGCTGACAGTCAATCAGCAGCTCTCTTGCTCATTGGAGCACCGAGTTGTGAAGGGGCGGGGACCGGCTGTCTCAGCAGCTCGCTGAGAGGCTGAGACAGGTATCAGTCCAGGCACCTGGTGGATCAGACTCCCAGAGTCGGGGGTGACACGGTGCCTGGACTGATCTGTGTGACATCAGACCACGCTCTGCTGAAAATGGGTCACAAGAGTGCAAAATGAATTGCACTTCTGCGACCCATAGAAGCCCAGCCAAACAAGCTCAGGCTGGACTTCTCGTAATGTCGCTTTGTTTTTTTTTTTTAGCCTTTTCTTTCAATTTCGGGATCCCTCAGTTTCCCCATTTTCAGGATTATAAAAATTAAAGACTAAAGTATCTGGAAGGGGGTTAAACACACTAGTGCAGCTGCGATTTGATACAGAATAAATTCACTTTGTACAGTCAAAAATCTCAGTTTGTGGCAATGCAGTCATATTGAAGACTTTTTAAATCCTCATGTAGTAAAAAGTCAAGAAAATAAAAAAAGGGAAATGTTCAGTGTGGATTAATTGCCAACTATATTTAAATGGGCATAACACAGGGGATTTTACAGTAACCCTTTTCCTTCGCCAACAATTGCAGAAACTGTTGCCAAATACAAACTATTCAGTTTATAAGCAATTCATTGATGCAACATTGGTGTACAAAATCTGCTCTGTTAGTCTGCCCCCCCCAGACTCAAAACTATTAGGTGCTTGGGTCTTGCACAATGTAAAAAAAAAAGCTGAAGTCAGGCCACCAATCCCAGCCTGAACCTCAAAGCCATTGGTGAGTTTCCAGTAAGAGTTGTGCGTCATTGCTCTCTGCATAGGTCAGTGGCCAGGGACAGTGCTTAGCGATGGAGAGGATAGCTAAGCTGTTTACTTTGACTAAAATTATGAATTTGGAAATCCAAAACTGCCCCGTTTTAGTCTACACAGGCTGCATATTTTAGAGAAGAAAGCATTTGAAATTGTGGGACCGAGAAAATGGTACAGTGGAACCTTGGTTTACGAGTAACGCGGTTAACAAGCGTTTTGAAAGATGAGCAACTTAAAAAAAAAAAAAAAACCTGACCCAGTTAGTGGGTGTTGTCTAGCAAAACTAGCAGGATTCAAGCCAATGGGGTGTGCAGTACCGCATTTGGCCAGAGGTGCAGGGGCGCCAATGACACTCGGAACGGTTCGGATCCACTCAGAAACACTCGGTTCCAGAGTGTTTCCGAGACTTTCCGAGTTCAGCTGAGCTGTCCGAGTATTTCCAAGGCTCTCCAGCGCCCCCCATCCCTGGCCACAAGCGGCATTGCATGCAATAGAAGTCAATGCGGAATGAATTATCTTTGTTTCCATTAACTTCTATGGGGAAACTTGCATTCTCCTGGAACGGATTATGCTCGCAATCCAAGGTTCCACTGTATTTCTTTAATTAAAAGTAGAGAAAAAGGGAGGCCAGAGACCAGGATATGCTGTTGGGCAGGTTGAAATAATCTGAAGAGCAGCTGAACAGAGTTCTAAATTCTTTAGCAGGTTAAACAATTTCCACCGTGTATTTAGCCATTTGCCAATCGTGAAGAGCTCTACTTTAATGCTCCATTCACACGTGAGTATATTGATTTACTGGAGGGGGGGGGGGGGGTTTAATAGGAAATTGGGGGTGAAGAAGAGCTGCTATTTAAGAAAACGAGTGACCAAAACGCTTGTAAAATGTACAAAAAGAAGTACTTTGAGTGACAGAACGCTCAGATGTGAACAGGGGCCATTGAGATGAATGGGATTTGGCTTGTTGAGAGTTTTAGAGCTGTAAGCAGAAAATCGCTCAGATGTGAACGAGGGCCTAAAGGCTAAATTCACCTTTGAAGCAGATTACACCCGAATTTAAGGAGTACCACTTAACCTGCTCCAGTACCCCCCCCCCCCCCCCCCCCCCCCCCCCCCATGATGAGCGCCCTTGTAGTCCACTGACACTTCCTCCACTTTTCCCCATTTTGGAGAATTCAGAAACAGTCTAAAGGTTGGCCATACATTATACAATGCTTTTGTGCAACGTTCCTTTAGCGTTACCAAAACCATATAATAGGAGGTCAAACCTAAACACTTTCAATTTGTATGCAGTCAGGCAGGCCCTTCTACTACATAGCTTAAAAAAAAATAAAAAATAAAAAAAAAAAGGTAAATCTAAAGAAAATTTTATAAGAAAATCGAATGGTGTATGGCCAGCTTAAGCGTCTATCAGGTTAATTATTGCAGTCTGTGTCTCCACTGAGGTGACTGGTCTCCTACATCAGCCATGTGACATGATAAAAAATAAAAATAAATAATTTACGCGTGAAATTGGTGTCACCAGTACAATAAGATAAAAATCTGATAGATTCTATTCCTCTTTTCTTCCTTCTATTTTTTCCCTTTCTCTAACAATTGGACAAATTTCCCATAAAATCTTGTCCCGGTCACCATGAGAGATACTGAAAGCAATGCTAGCCATAAACACAGATTTCACTACAGTTTCCCACACATCCACATCTTTCAAGTTGGCTTTTCTACCTATGAAAAGAGCTCACAATCTAATTTTTTTAGGCTAGCAATAAAAAAAAAAAAAAAAAAAAAAAAAGTAGAATTTAGGGCTGAGCGAAAAATCCGTCAATTCCCCATAAGGAATGCTGAGGGGCATAGATGGAAGAATCTTCCCTAATGTAGTAAATCAGCTGTGGAACACACACAGCGATTTGATCCCATCTTCTCTGAACCTTCCCTTCTTCCATTGTCCCCAATCCATCTCCAGATAAAACAGAGCTTTGGGAGTCACTCTGGCACATGCTCAGTTTGAGGTGTATTACTAGAGTTATTTTTATTTTTTTCCTTGGGAGGGTGTATGTGATAAGCACAGGGCCAATTAGCACTGTCCAGGCAGAGGGTCAGGGGTCTTGCAGCCTTATAGGACAGGCAGAGGAGAATGAAAACTCCAACAACCTTTCACCAGACACTCATAGAAGTCACAAGACTGCTATAGGAAAAGGTATTTAGCAATTTATATTTGCTACTTACTAAAAATAATTGCATTTCCATGTTCTGTGTACTGCAGGAGACCAGATATAGTGAATGCGGGCTCCTGGGTTTAGGAACAAACTGTATTTGAGCACCACAAACTGAAACTGCTATTTGGCTTCATGTACGCGGGACATTTCAAAACCTCTCCTGAATGATGCAGTAAGTTGTAAAAAAAAAAAAAAAAAAAAAAAAAAATGCCCAACTGCTCCTAAAAACGTCCATTTACTAGAAGCAGTCTACATGAAGCCTTAAATTCATTTAATACCCAAACAATCTCCCCCATCAATCCACCCATGTAGGTCTCAATACTTTATTTTGTTGAAAAATTACTTGCAAAATCACTCCTTAGCATTTCTAGTGGTGGGCATCTTGAGTAAGGGCAGGTGATTTATATAGCATTTACTTCCTGGAATCCACCTGCGCTTGGATCAGGCAGGAGGGTGCTATGGTGGTATTGTCAGAGCACTCTGGTCCAGGCATTGCAGCCATTGTTGCTGCTCTCTCCTCTCCCCTGAAGCCAGACACTGGGGAGATCATGTGACCAGGCAAATATAAGCAGCTTCCTTCGGCAGGGTAGTTCTTATACTATTTAGAAGAGGGGAGCAGGTTTAACCACTTGAGATCCGTGCTATAGTCAAATGACAGCTACAGCGCGGATCTCCTTTTCCGGGACCAAGTCTATTGACGTCGTCCCGTGCACGAGCGGCCTGTGCGCCCCCTGAGGGGCGCGGCGCGCTCTGTGATCAGCGAGTCTACAAGACTCGCCTGATCACCGATCTGTACAAGGGGTCGATCCCGACCCCTTATCACGTGATCAGCTGTCAGCCAATGACAGCTGATCATATGATATATAACGGAGCCGGTAATCGGCTATTATTCCTCCTCGCGCTGACAGCGCGAGGAGAAAAAAAAAAGCCGATCACGGCCAGCCCGGCTAGTGCCCACCTGCCCCCTGCAAGTGCCACATTAAAAAAGTAAGTGCCCCCCGTCAGTGCCACCCAGCAGTGCCCACAGTGCCACCCAGCAGTGCCCACAATCTGCCTTAAAGGTGCTGCACCCCAGTGCCACATATCCGTGCCCATCAGTGTCATCTACTAGTGCCCAGAAGTGCCGCCCAGCAGTCCCATCTATCAGTGGTACCTATCAGTGCCCATCCGTGCCACCCATCCGTGCCATCTTATGTGCCCATCTTTGCCCATCGGTGCTGCCTTATCTGTGCCTATTTGTGCCGCCTTAACTATGCCCAGTGCCCACCAATGCAGCCCACCAGTGCAGCCCACCAGTGCCGCCTCATCAGCGCACTTCAATGAAGGAGAAAAAATGACCCGTTTGCAAAATTTTATAACAAACTATTAAACATGATTTTTTTTTTTTTGCATCTTTTTTTGTTTGTTTAGCAAAAAATAAAACTCCGAGCTATAAATACCACCAAAAGAAAGCTCTATTTGCGGGAAAAAAATGATAACAATTTCATTTGGGTACAGTGTTGTATGCCCGCGCAATTGTCATTCAAAGTGCATCAGCGCTGAAAGCTGAAAATTGGTCTGGGACTGAGGGGGGTTTAAGTGCCCAGTAAGCAAGTGGTTAAGCCAAGTTTGTATTAGCCTGGTGTTTAATTTTAAAGGCAAAACTTCACTTTTTTTTCAATACAATCCACACCACGTCATATTTCAGTAAACTTCCTTGTTCCGTTCACCCTGCCTTCATTGGACTACCAAACGTGGGAGACTCCACTTACCAGGCAAGTGATGTCATCCTCAGTGGGCACCTCAAATATGGAAGAGTCACTGTGGCAAAACCAAAGGACAGTGCTGGGGATGCCTAAAATACACAATATGTGTAGAAAACTTCTGGTTAAAAAGAAATGACCAATCACTGGAGCAGGAGGATGAGATTTCTGGAGGGGTGGTAAGTACAGAGTACCTGTGATACAGAGATAAAATGAATCCTCCTACACAAGTTGTACCTGTCTATCTGCAGTCTTCTCTGCATCTGTTCAAAGTGCTAAATTTTAAAGCTTGTGTGGGGGGGGGGGGTCAGAAAAAGGCCGGAGAGCTGAAGTTACTCTGCAGAGCTCTGTAACGAGAGCTCAGAGCTGATTGGAGGGGGAGGGACGGAGGGACAGAACACCCTCCTCTTTTACACAGCACACAGGAACAGAGCTGAGGCTATCAGCTGGAAATCTCTATGTGGTTAACATCAAATTTTTCTCTTGCCATCAGGAAAACTCCTCAGAAAGGATTTATGCTGCTAGAGGAACGAAGCAGCAGACAGTAATGACACTTAATGCTTTTAATTGAGACAAGTAGACACTATAGAGCGATAGTCTTTGTTCCTTCTTCATGTCTGAGGTTTACAACCACTTTAAATTATAGACCATTTTGTGCAGCGGTTATATCTTTTTTTTTTTTAGCTAAAATTGAACTAAAAAAATAAAAATAAAAAAAAGGACATCCAATAGGGAGAACAGTCACCAGCAGGCTATCAAGTTGCAAGCTCTTCTCCATTGTGAGCTGCAGCAGTACCTCCCACACAAAGTTAAGCTGCTCATATATGGATCAAAAAACAACTAGATCAACAGACACCAGTCAAATGCTGATCTGTGTATGGCGGTTCCCTCTGGACAGAAATTGACGTAATGGTGGCAAGTGACAAGTGTCAGAAATCTTTTGTAGATCAGTCCCGCTGTCTTTTTCTTGGCTGATCGAAACCCCCCCCCCCCCCCCAAAAACACAATCATCTATGGCCAGCCTTACAGTCTAATGCCTCATACACACGATCAAACAATACGGTGGACTCAAGTCCGCCGGACAATCCGCCCGTGTGTAGGCTACGGCGGACTTTTTTACCCAAAGGTCCGGCAGACTAAGAAAGTAGTTTTGCACTCCAATCTGTCCGCCGGACTCGCATTTCAGCAGACAGTACGGCTGTGTGTGTGCCAGTCCGCCGAACTTTTGAAATGAACAGACTTTTCCCGCCCGGAGAAAAGTCTGCTCATTTTGAGAGCGGCTCCAGGTAGCTGGCCCCGTTACCTGGTATGGACTTAAAGTGGAATCCCTACGCCGATAAATCGGCGTGAGGGTCCCCCCCCCCCCCCAGGTCCATATCAGACCCTTATCCGAGCACGCTACCTGGCCGGCCAGGAAAGGGGGTGGGGATGAGTGAGTGGGGGCTGTGTGCCCCCCCACCCCAAAGCACCTTGTCCCCATGTTGATGAGGACAAGGGCCTCTTCCCGACAACCATGGCCATTGGTTGTTGGGGTCTGCGGGCGGGGGGGGGCTTATCGGAATCCGTGAGCCCCCTTTAATAAGGGGGCCCCCCACCCTATGTGAATGAGTATGGGATACAACATACCCCTACCCATTCACCTGTGAAAAATAAATAAATAAATAAATAAAAAAAAACACACACCATACAACACACAAGGGTTAAAAATAGTTTATTGCACAGCTCCAGGGGTCTTCTTCCATCTTCGGGGGTCTTCTCGCCGGACTCCTCCGCTATCTTCTGCTCTTTTGCTAGCTCTTTCACTAGCGGAGGAGCCCGGCTTTTTTCTTCGCCGCCCTCTTCCGACTTCGGGGGTCTTGTCCCCCTCTTCAGTTCTTCTTGCCGTGCCACTGTGCCTTCTTCTAGCTCTTTTACAAGCGGTGGCCCAGTCTTCTGTCGCCGTCTTCTGTTCTCTTCTGGAGATGTTGCCTCCGGTCATAACGATAGGCACGCGGCGACTTATATAGGGACATAGCCGGATTATTATGTCGCCCATTATGATGTCACAGTCCCAGAGGATGCTGGGACTGTGACATTACAATGGGCGGGGACATCATCCCGCGATGTCCCTATATAAGTCGCTGCACGCCGCGTGCCTGTCATTGTGACCGGAGACAGCGACGAGGCAACATCTCCAGAAGAGAAGAACAGAAGACGGCGACAGAAGACCGGGCCACCGCTTGTAAAAGAGCCAAAAGAAGCCGCGGTGGCCCAGCAAGAAGAACCGAAGAGGGGGACAAGACCCCGAAAGTCAGAAGAAGAGGGCGGCGGCGAAGAAGAAAGCCGGGCTCCTCCGCTAGTGAAAGAGCTAGCAAAAGAGCAGAATATAGCAGAGGAGTCCGGCGAGAAGACCCCCGAAGACGGAAGAAGACCCCCGGAGCTGTGCAATAAACTATTTTAACCCTTGTGTGTTGCGTTCATTTCAAAAGTACGGCGGATAGTCCGGCGGACTTAGTACGCCGTATTAGTCTGCCGCAAAACTACCATGTGTAGGCAGGTAGCTTGTTCGGAAAGTCCGCCGGATAGTCTGCCAGACTAAGTCCGCCGGATAGTCTGCTACGTGTGTACGCGGCGCAAGGTGGGTATAACTGCACAGTACAATGGCTCATCTTCCCTCCAGAACCCAGAGGAGCAGCACATTGCATGAGACCAGCTTCATTTAACGCCAAGCCTCCTAAAAAGAAATGCTTTTTACTCTGCATATTTAAACGGAACTCCAAGTGATCCTTTTATGTCACATACGTAAACAGATCCCATCCACTTGAATACCTTGGACAGAATTGGAGCGTTTGCCATCATAAATGCTCAGTGACTGGTGACAAATAAGGGAAAGGTTCACAGAAAGAGCTGCAAGGAATTTCAATAGCGGCTTTCACCCCTGACCTAATTTGTTACTCTGCGAGCTTAGCAATGTGAACGTCATAGAATGAGTCACAGTCACAGGATTAGACCGATCAGCCGCTCTGATGTTACATCACTAATGACATTGCAGAACCCAATTATTGTTCTACCATATAAAGTAATCAGGTAGTTGATTTAATAAAAAAAATACTTGGTAGCCAAGGCTGGTCATACACATCTCGTAGAAAAAATTCAATCGACTCCTCCATCTGAACTAAACAGCGTGGATGGCAAAATCTACTCTTCCGACTTTTGTATTCAGACAGCCATGACAACCCCAGCTGCCTAAATACCTAAACCAGTCTCTCAACCAACACAGAGGAACCCTTCAAATAGTTCTCCAGGCTTGGGGAAACCCTGATAAAAAATTAGAAATCTACAATTCATGATACATTAGTGTGATGGTCAGTGGGAAGAACGGTCCTTACACATGTGGTCATTGGGAAGAATTACCTCCTTACAGATAGTTAAAGAGGAAGTAAACCCTGATGACTTCCTCTTCGATTCCCTGCAGAGGTAAAGCATAATTAACTACTATGCATAGTCCATTATGTGTCACTTACCTGACACAGGTGCCAGCGAAGTCACCTCTGTCCCCTGCAGTCCAGAGCATACATCTTCTCCGTGGGTCTCGCTGCTCCGCCGCTGTCATTCGACGAAGCCGCGATGACGTCACTCCCGCGCATGCGCACGAGGGCCGCCACTTGCGGCATATCGCCGCTGACAGCGACGCACTCAGTGCGCCTGCGCGCCACTGTCTACAGCGCATGCGCCGTAGACAGCGGTGCCTGTCTTTCGTCAAATATCTCTTAAACCGTGTAGGTTTAGGAGATATTTCTTAGACCTACAGGTAAGCCTTAATCTAGGTTACCTGTAGGTCAAATTTGGGTTTGTAAGGGTTTACAACCACTTTAAAAAGATCAATGCGTCGTGGGAACTTATCAAAGAGGCAGAAATGGCCCAATGCTGAAGGAACCCCTGGCAACCTCTGGAGGAACCCTGGTTTAGAATCACTGACCTAAACCGTTCAGGCGGTTTTTCACCTGGCTCAGTTGATTATAAAAAGTTCACCTTTACAGAAGAAAAATAAATAAATGCATGTTTTTTTTCAATCAGTTGATCACGGGTGAAATGTGGACTCATGCAGACATGTCCTCCAGCTTTCAGCCCTTACCTCTCTTTAGGGTTGCCACCTGTCCATGATTCACCCAGACAGTTGGGGTTTTGAATTATGTGTCTGGGTTTCAGGCCACCTGAAACCCGGACACATTTTTTTTCTGTGCACCACTAAAGTGTTTGGCTTGAAGAAAAAGCGGCAACCCTACCTCTGTATGGGATCTTGTTTGAAATCCAGAAGACAGGTCAGTGGACTACGAGAGCGCTCATCAGTATGCCCCACAGCCCATTAAAAAGTTAGTCTGCCTTGGTGGTAGACAGTACTTGTAGTTTATTCATTTGAAGGAATCTATCACTGCAGATGTTTACCTATGCTATTAATTCACAAAGCAGTTCGATACAGTCATACATCCACAGACGTCAATGCATTTTTCTACATATCCTCACACATTAGCCTGTCTAGCTTTACGCACATCGATTTTCTTCTTGTCCAGCCCAATTCCCCCCATTATTGCCAAAACTGCAACACCACCTGTGACTGCTTGAATACCAGATTAGATGCAGTCATTGTTCAGCCAACAATTTTCCACCCAGATCCTTTCATTCCTAAAGTGTTTGTGAAGGTTCTCATACTTGCCTGCTCTGTGCAATAGTATTGCACAGAGCAGCCCTGATCCTCCTCTTCTCGGGTCCCCCGCTGGTGCTCCTAGCACAGTGATGGCAAACCTTGGCACCCCAGATGTTTTGGAACTACATTTCCCATGATGCTCAGCTACACTGCAGAGTGCATGAGCATCATGGGAAACGTAGTTCCAAAACATCTGGAGTACCAAGGTTCGCCATCACTGTCCTAGCCCCTCCGCTCTGCCGAGTGCTCCCATAGCAGGCTGCTTATAGCCCCATCCTGTAAGCCTTACCTGTAGGTACAAGGGATAGTACAGAGTTTACTACCACTTTAACGAGGGAAAATTAAACACATAACACTTAAAGCGGAGATCCTTTTTTTTTTTTTTTTTACCAGAAATGGCTGTTGCTAGGGAGATCGTCCTAATTTGCCACTTCATTCTCCGCAGTGATCTCCATTCTTCTCCTCCTCGCATTGCCTTCTGGGGAATGGGACGCACTGTGTTCTGGGAACTGTGCATGTCCCAGGACACAGCCAGCCATTCCCAAAGAGCCGCATGACTTGCGCATGCGCAGTAGGAAATGGGCAGTGAAGCCGCAAGGGGGGGAAATATTGCACAACTAAATACCTATTTTTTTTCTTTTTTTAACGAAAACAGCGGCATTATCCAGCATAGCAATATGACCATGTAGGTGACTTAGGGCCGGTTCACACAGCGAGGCGCGGCGAGGCGTCTCCGACTTACCTCGCCGCGACCTGCGGGGAGCTCAGCGGCGACTTGCAGAGGACTTCTGTATAGAAGTCAATGCAAGTCGCCCCCGAAGTCGCCCCGAAGTAGTACAGGAACCTTTTTTCTGAGTCGGAGCGACTCGAGTCGCTCCTCTCAGAACGGTTCCATAGTACTGAATGGGGGCGACTTGCGGGAGCGAGGCGAGGCGAGCCGTGTCGCCTCGCCTCGCTGTGTGAACCGGCCCTTAGGCTTATTCCATCCAGTTGCCATGATTATTTCTCATATTCTCAACAGCCTAAAGATCAATCTGCAGTAACTTATACCAACCATTAACCCATCACAGTAAACAAAGCTAATTGGCTGCCATGGATTGAAGCCCTTTTGCACACGGTCATTGCACTTTGTGTTGATTTATTAACAAAAGTTGTACAAGTTTTTACAAGTTGATACTTTCTAACCTTCTATACGGACAGATCAGATATGAAATGGGTTCATAAAAAGACCAATAAACCTGATGAAGAACTTACATTATGGAAAAAGAGCTACCAGAAACACTTCCTGATATCTCTGTGGGGATTCAACAAGCTTAACATAAATGAAGGTGGCCAAGATAAAGTCGCTATTACACAGGAATACACGCTCCAATTCACAGATGATTTTCCATCTAGTAATGGAGCAGTACATCCATCAGTCTCTCCTCCGGCTGACACGGCTGATAAAATACAGCACAGAGCAAATGCTAAAATAATATTTAATATAGAAAGTTCCGGCATCTATACAGCTGTGGTTTTCAGCTGTACAAGCTACACGACAGCAAATCATGATTTCTGCTCCAATTACTTTTTTGTGTGATGGCCAGATCATCATGTGGTCCCCTGCTGCGCTCAGTGGTTTGATCTGTTGACCCTCTACTCCAATACTGTAGAATGTACCACAAAGTGCCGGGGGGGGGGGAGAGAGATTAACAAGGAATGGCACTCCTGTTAGAGTTAAAATTAGTTAGATTTGTTCAGCAGAGTTTCTTTACCAGGAGATCCTAGTATTGACTGTAGCCCCATTTGGAATATTTCCCCACGCTTCTTGGCCACAAGATAGTACTGCAAATGGAAGCGAGAAGAATCTCCCCAATGGAGCCAAACAGAGCTATTAAAATGTATTGCTTGCGCTTCTACTCTACAGAAAAAAACGTTTATTTTGGCGTTGATCTTTATTAGAACTTCTCCCTTCCTGTTTTGGTGCCAACTTTGCACCAGGACTGGAAGTCAATTTCTTTAACAGGGACATAAAAAAAAAAAAAACCCAGGCAGAGGTTCTAACACTAACACAAAAAATAAATAAAATCCTGGCCTAAGTCTGAATCCCACTATTGGCAAGTTTTTAGCAGAAATAGGATTTATCATACAATGAAAATATTCTTGTATTTTATATCACCCATGAATAAAGTTCCTAATAAAAAATGATTAGCTTGATTTTGTTGAACACATTATGCAGAAATGGTTAAAGACGACATTCACTAAATTACAATACTAATAAAACGATAACAGATTACACAGGCCGGGAGCTCCAGAAAAAAAAAATGTGCAATGAGTCAGGTTTGACTCCGCCCCTTCTTATTTTGTTTGTCCAGAGGGGGCGGTATTCGATTTGAGAGCCTCTAGGTCAGCGTCTCTCAATTAGGTTCTTTCTGAAGTTGCTAGGGGCATTTCCTCCCTATACTGACCACCAATGTAAGTGGTCACCTCTACATTAACCACTTTTCTGTAATTTGTATTCATCTCATTTCAGAAAAGAATAGCTGGCACTGCAGATTTGTCCATCTGTGCCGTGTATAATAATAAAAAATTGAAAATATATTATATATATATATATATATATATATATATATATATATATCTATATCTATATCTATATATCTCTCTATCCCATACACTGTACAATGAGATTGTACAATCTCCTTTAGCTTCCCTAAAAAAAAGAAAATAAAAAATGATATGAAGACAAACCTAAACAATGTCCTTGTACTATATAGTTGATGGTGGATCTAATGAAGAGATGGTAGTGTAAAGCCATCATCAGGGATCTCTCCCTAAAAATATCGGATTTATTTTTCTGAATGTGAATTGCAAGACCATCAATAAAGGTTACAAATCTCAGACCACGAAACGCCCTATGCATCAACGTGAATTCATGGCGTCGCATATAATGGTTGCACAATGTTTAAGTCACAAAAGCAGCACATGGTTTGCGAGGGGCTCAGTTTCTTGGGACAAACCTAAAACTGATCAGATTCAGAGTGGTGCAATTACAGATGAAAACGTTTAGGTAAACCTTAAAGTGTTACTAAACCCACAAAAGTAAAATCTGTCTGTATATGCAGTAAAGCATGCTGGTTATACTCACCGTGGAACCTAAGAGGTTAATCCTCTGCATTGTGTAAAAAGGCTGTTTGATCCTGTCTTCTGATCCTCCCCTTCTTCCACTGTGATCAATCCATCTCCTGACGGAACAGAGCCATAGGAGGCACTTTGCACATGCTCAGTTTGGTGTGTATTGCTAGAGAGCTTTTTTTCCCTTTTTGGAGGGGTGCATGTGATCAGCACAGGGCCAATCGGCACTGTCCAGACAGAGGGTCAGTGGTCCTGCAAACTCATAAGACAATCAAACGAGAATGAAAACTCCTCCTACAAGCTTTAACCAGTGCTCAGCCAAACACTGAGAAGTCACAAGACTGATAGAACTGCTGATGAGAAAGGGCATTTAGCAGTTTATATTTATTAAAATAAATTGCATTTCCATGTACTGTGGGTGACTGGATATATTGAATGCAGGCTCCTGGGTTTAGTAACACTTTAAAATCATACTCTATTTTCTCCTTTTTGGTCTGTTAAAATTTACTATTTAAAGCATATCTGTTTAATATGTGCAAACGTGTACATCTTGTGCACACATCCTTTTATCTCAGCAACTCTAATTAGCCCACCTAGTTCTCACCTCGGACCACAGAAAGATTGGTCTCTGTTGTAGAGATCTGAAAGCAGGCAGGTTTAAAAATAGTCTACCAAAAAGAAAGGCAACTAGGCAGGGCTGACACCACTCAATCTTTCAAAATTCTAAGTCAGTCCACAGCAATTTAGCCACAATTTTCCTGTATTCGCAAGGTCTTTAAAGGGATAAAACATGGAGAATGTGCAAGGACTGCATAGGTTTTTTTTCACTTTTCCCTGACATACACTTTAAGAGCAAAACAGGTAAACCACTTCAACTTCACACGGCTGTGCTTATGGCCAGTTTTACGCTGGGAACCATGCCACAGGTAACAGCAAATATTTTCATGAATTCAAAGCTTGTTATTCTGGAGTTTTTGGCCTTCATGCGCACAGCGGTCTGAAAAAAAAAAAAAAAAAAAAAAAAAAAAAAAAAAAAAAAAAAAGGAAGAAGGTTTTGTTGCAGCTAGCCCTATTATATGCCTTCATTTTACCAGGCTACACAGAAAGAATCAAAGAACTTGCTAGTGGCAACAAGACCTGACCTTCATTTACTTTTACAAATCTTGTTCAAAAACATTCCTATTAGGAGCGCAACCAAACAGAGGAGACGCTAAACAGCACTATGGCTGTAGGGTAATGAAGGGTCAACAACTCCTTGGGCAGTGGATTGAATAAAACGCGCTTAAAGGCACGCACCCACATAGCACTGGTTCCTGCAGACACGTCCCCCAACCCAAAGTCTGTACACAACTAAAACGTTGGGGCTGGAGGAAGCAATGGCCTTCAAGTGTGGTGACATCACTTGCAGTGGCATATGGGACTTGTAGTCTTCCCATTCACAGATCCATGTGTATGTGGGTGCAGCAACAGTTTGCCAGTCAAGGGTTGGGTGAAGTGACCAGGTTTCATGTTAAACACACCCTTTCAGCAAGTCGTGTTATGGACATCTGTAATGAAACTTGTTACTAAACCCAGGACCCAGCATTCACTATATCTGGTCTCCCACAGTACACAAATGCAAATATTTTAGTAAATATAAACTGCTAAATACTTTTTTTCATCACCGGTATATGGCAGTCTCGTGACTTCCATCAGTGTCTGGTTAAAGCTTGTAGGAGGAGTTTTCTTTCTCGTCCGACTTCCCTATGAGGCTGCCTGATCTTCGACTGTCTGAACAGTGCCGAATGTCCCTGTGCTGATCACATAAACCCTCCCCAAAAAAAAACAAAAAACAAAAAAAAAAAAAACACCCCACACAAACACTCTAGACATACACACCAAACAGATTTATTGAAGACAGAATCAGCCTTTTTACACAATGCAGATTAACCCTTTAGGTTCCCAGTGAGTATAACAAGCATGCTGTACGCAGACCGATTTTACTGTTGTGGGTTTAGTAACACTTTAAAGTCGTTGAAAAGGCAGGAGGGGTTTTTTTTTTTTTTTTTTTTTTTTAATCTTAATGCATTCTATGCTAGGACACCAGCGGCTGGGTCACACAACGCAATTAGTTACTCTACATGGCACCTGCATGCATCATAACCACCAATGACACACTATGGCCCAGGTAGCTGCATCCTATGAAACAGCATCACTGGTTTCTAGGATGCTGGTGGCAAGGCAACAGTGTAATTGGCTGCTGTCATAGCATAACATAGGAACGCTCCAATGGACAGCAATAAAAACCTATGTATGTATATATATGTATATATATCATTTTTATTAAAACCTAGTGTTATTTTCCAGGAGGCCTGCAATATAAGCCCTACCCCGAAAATACGCCCTAGTTTAAAATGCTTGCAAAATCCTATAACCCACTATTACAGTAGTACAATGTGTGCGTTTCTGTAATACAAATGTGGGGAAGAGCTCCAGTGGGTCACAGAAGCGCAGAGCGGCGCTATAACGAAGGTATTTGGCACAATATTATTACAGAACACACATTGTACATTATATACTACTGTAATAGAGTGGATTATAGGATTTTACAAGCATTTTAACTCAGCTCAGACTGGCGATTCCTGTCAGGCAGGGAGAGAAGACAGCACATTACATGACAAGACCTACCACAAAAATAAACCCTATGTATTTTTTGTTGCCAAAATCAATATGAGCCCCGGGTACACAAACAGACTAATGCTACAATTTAACTTGTTCACAGGACAGCATTTTGATATTATACAATGTTTAATTGAATCAACGAGTCGTGTCGACACCGGTTGTCCATTAGCCAAAACCAACTCTGTCAGCTGCATTTTTTTTACAACCTTGTAAAAAAAAAAAAAAAAAAAAAAAAAAAAAAAAAACACCACAAGGAAGAAGAGGGCTGTCTGGGCAAAGTAACACAACGAATTGCAGAATCTACTTCTTTTTTTTTTTTTGCCCATTGCACTGGTTTGGACAGTGCATCATCCAGAGTTGGAAGCTGCCATTTCCCCCTAATAAAGGCAGCCATCACAGCGATTCTCCACAGGTGGAGGCTGACATTTCCCCCCCCCCATAAGTGCCGGTTCAGGCAGGGGCAGCTTCAAAGTCCTCCAACTATGAAGCCGCCCCTACAGCGTGACCTCAGCACGGCTTGCAAACTACATCATTAAAGCGGAGGTCCACCCTAAAATGGACCTCCGCTCATCGGAATCCCCCCCCCCTCCGGCGCCACAATCGGCACCTTTCAGGGGGGAGGGGGGTGCAGTTACCTGGATAATCCAGGTAACTGCACCCACTTCCGGGCTAGCTCTCTGCGGAAAGGGGCGTACGTTACGCCCCTTTCCGCAAGCGCCCGCCCCCTTCAGCAAGTGCCCCGCTGCCTGCTGGGAAACACACAGCTCCCAGAGGCAGCGGGGACCGTCCGGATTGCGCCGCGCGGCTCGCGCATGCGCAGTAGGGAACCGGGAAATGAAGCCGAAAGGCTCCATTTCCTGATTCCCATACCCAAGATGGCGGCGGCACGAGCGAGCGATCGGCTTCGGGTGCCGACATCGCGGGCGCGCTGGACAGGTAAGTGTCACTATTTAAAAGTCAGCAGCTGCAGTATTTGTAGCTGCTGGCTTTTAAAAAACAAAAAAAAAAAAAAAAAAAAAAAAAAAAAAAAAAACGCGGAGTCCCGGTGGACTCCCGCTTTAACAGAAGTCAATGCAAGCCACTCAGAAGACACCCCAAAGTAGTACAGGAAACGTTTTCTAAGTCAGAGCAACTCGAGTCACTCCTATTAGAACGATTCCATTGTACTGAATGGAGCAAGACGTCGTCAGGTGACTTGTCAGCCTGACAGGCCACCCCTGCGTGAACCGGCACTAATGGAGGCAGCCATCATTGATTCTCCACAGGTGGAAAATTAAAGAACACCCCTCTAATAAGAGCTTTAAATAGTATAAAAGCTCCTAATTCTGACCCCCCCCCCCAACTCGATGCGATCTGGGGTTACTCTGAGAGCCTCTGTGACAGGAAGGAAGGCATTGACCTTGTGTGAAACAAAACAATATAAAGTTGGCGCACAAATGAATGGTCTCTTTAAGAGCGTTTGACTATCTCGTGGGATGTTTGTTTATTTAAATAAATGTCCTGTAGATGGTCTCAATGTGCGGCTGTTAACCCATTATGGACTTGGCAAAAAATGGATGCAGCAGAAAAAACGATCAAAAACAGCGCATCAAAGGGACTAGTAGATTGATGTGAAAAAGACTTTAAAATGTCATTTATTAAATGTAAAAAATGAACACAGACATCTGATCCCTGCAGGATCTCAAACACATAAAAAACACCAATCATAAAACGGACAGATGTTTGATAATGAAAAGCTCCTCGGATCTCTCAATTATAACTTTGGAAAGGTCAAAACCAAAGACCAATGTGCACAGCTTTCGAATGCCTAATGAATGCAATCAATCTGAAAGAACCCAAAAAGTCAGTGTAAACGAATGGAACAACGTTCCTAGGGACACTCACTTCATAGGTGTTCAATGGGCTGCAGAGCTGATGAGTCCAGTCTGATGACCGAGGGGGAGGTGTTTATTTGCAGGGATCAGATGTCTGTGTTCATTTTTTACATTTAATAAATGACATTTTAAAGTCTTTTTCACATCAATCTACTAGTCCCTTTGATGCGCTGTTTTTGATCGTTTTTTATTGACCTTGTGTGGCCTGCTTGCCAACCACCATACTCATGAAGACCTCTGGCCAGCTTAAGACAATCCCATCAAAGCAGGAATTACATTTAGACCCCATTAAAGCTTCTTTTGGGGCTCACTAGGGCCTAAATAAGAATTCTGGCACACCCAACAAGCATCCCATAAGGCTTTGTGGGGATACAATAATGGCCCCTCAGGTACTCGCACTGGGCTAAGTATCAGTGCTTGTAAAATACAAGATGTACACTCAGCGGACGCTTTGCAAAGATTTAGGCTGCTTTTACAAAAGCCGGCCCACATTATGCTCTGTATAACGAGTGTTCGCTCATGCGCATTGTGTACCAGCAGTGCATTGCTACACATAACCCCGTTTATTCTTTTACGTTAATAAAATGTCACAAAATGACTGTGCACTGCAACACTGTAAAAATTGCTACCTTTTCTGCTTTTTTTTTTCAGTGCACATCAATGCAACACTATGTGTTGGGACCTGTGTTGGTCAATGACACCCAACAGGGCTGATATGAATGAGTCCTTAAAGGAGAAGTTCATCTTTCAGAAAATGTTCTCACTCCTGCAGCCGCTGCCCTGTTTCTAGCGACAGCAAGCAGGGGATCCACCCGGCCGATTGGGGCTGCCAGCTTGTAGTTCTGTTCTGGGCATGGCTGAGTGCTCTGGTAGTTTGTCTCTTCCTGTCAGTGTGTATACACTAACATCTGCACTGATCACGGGTGCAATGCTTTACAGGCTCCAAGTAAAAAAATAAATGCGCATTTTTATACTTGCAAAAAGATGTGCAAAAAAAAGGTGAACTTATCCTTTAAATGAACATGAAGGTCCTTCTTCTGAAGAACATGATGCGTTAAAAGACTTAAGAGATTTACTTATATCTTTCACTAAACTGGCTATTTAACCCTTTGTTGATTACAATGTACTGGGTAAACCACTCCGTAACAGGACAAATACTGCCCTCGTACTACAAAGCTGAACGTCAGACATAAAACCTAATTTAAATATATTCCTTTATACACTATATACTCTGTGTGCACCAAATTGCTTGCAAACTCAGATATGGCAATGTGCAAGAAGTTGTGACATCATCAATGTGCTGTATAGAGAACAGAGCTACAGGAGGTACCCAGCAGGCCCACTCACTACAGAAAACTCCAGGAAGGGGCGGAGACCAGACCTGTCACTCTGCATAAAAGGCAGAGAGTAGCAATGACTGGTCTACTGCTGGAAGTTCCTACACACAGGCAAAGCTTCACACTGGATTACAGTACAAACACACTGACTGCACCAAGATTTAAAAAGCTAGAGTACACATGACGAATGTTTTAAGACAACATTTACTTATCCTGGCATTCAACATTAAAGCATATACCGTATAAACCAGAAATATACTGCAGCTTACCAATGTTTAGATATGATTTTAAGGCTTTTTATCCTATTTCCTTTATTTCCATCATTTCCAGTGACAATTTACTGACTGTACCTATGGAAAGGCAGCACTGACTATAGGACAGTACGACAAAACAACTACCCATCTCCTGTGCGCCATGGGGGGAGTGTTCTGTAGCCTAAAAACATGGCTCTGAACAATGTAAATCATAGAAATGCAGTACAGGCAGACAGCGTCAAAAAACTTAAAACGGACAAGATTTCTGCATTTGCACTTTCAATGGCATATTTAAGAGACCAAAAGAGGGCAATTTAATCCTCTATACTAGTGGAGAGAATCCAACAATACAGAACTAATGAAACCTTCAATACAAACTATTTAAGACGTACCTAGGAATAACATGATGTTCCCCACAAAATGTCCTAGTTGCGAAAAAAAATTATATGTACTACAATCTGAAAAGCACATAAGAAGAGAACAAAAACAAGACATGGATGTTTCTTGCCCTGTGGCATGCGATAATTGACATGGATGGCATTGGTATCCCATCACAGCCTGAAGCTACAAAATGTGCCATCGTACACCCAGGAGGATTTGTACTGATCAGGATTTGGGGACTCTGTAAACTAGGTATTACTGATTGCAATGTCTGCTAATTATAGCACTCTAGTGTGAGAATTATGAAACTCGAGGCCTAAAGCTCTGTGTGTGGGGGGTGCTATAAACGAACCAACCTGACACAAAAATCTGAAAGATAAAATTGCTAATATAGAAGGGCCTTCAGAAAAAAAAAAAAATAATAATAATAATAATCATCTATTACGTGTCTTGAGACTCAAAGATATTACTGACTTGTTCATCAAAGATCCATTCCTCAAAATGGCTGCCATCACAGTTTGGACTAATCCATGCCAAGCTGCTGACCAAGAGAGATATTAGACCGAGTGCTAGAAACCAATTAGGCTCAACTGGATATGCAGTGCTGCTGATCGAACACTGGAAGACTGCTGACAGGAGCAGCATAATGTAGTGATGCTACTTCACTGGCATATAAGAAGGCTGGGGTTGGGAATGCAGCTGTATTGTTTAACTGCAGTGTGCAGTTTGGCATGAACGTCTGAACCACAAGACTGGCTGAACAGAATTGTAACTCATTTCACAGGTAAGAAAATTCCCAACTATAACTTCAGTGTATACCTAGCCATTTGCTTGAAGTCCATCTTTAAAACAGACACCCGTCACAATGAGGGCAGTCATTGCCAACATCCTTCTGAAGTAGTCGCCCAGCCGCAAGGTTTCTTCACGTTCAAACAATTCTGGTGTCAACCCGCTGTCACCTGGCACAAGTCCCTCCATTGCACTATATATCTGATAATATTTTAGAACAGATAGGGACAACCTTCAGCACGCCAGATGTTGTGGAACTACAACTCCCAATAGGCACTGCAAAGGCAGCTATCCACAGGAACGACTCCCAGAGGCACCATGTGATTCGTAGTTCCGCTGAAGTGCCAAAAGGTTGCCTACCAGTTTTAGGACTTCTTTGAAATAAAAAGAAATGTCATCTGCAAACTTTGACCAGACATGATGGATGGCAAAATACAATCCAGCTGCAATATTGTATATTAAATAAAACATTTTTTTTTTTTTTTTTTAAAGCAGAAATTCTCTGTTTATAGTTTCCTAGAAAGGCACCTTAATAAAACACATCCCCCTCTCTCCTTTTTGTCGAAGAGACCTTTCTACCAGATAAAAATAAGGATTTGTTTTAGCTGAGTCACTCATCTCCTGTACGCAGAAACCAGGCCGAGTAGGAATTTATTGATGACTAACTTGAGGCCTAGTTACAATGACAGCAGCCATTTTGTAAAAGGAGGAAACATTCCGGAAAGCCGATTGATCTCACTACGTGCACAGACAATGAGAGGCCGTTTTTTTGAATAACATTCTGATTTACTAAGCCTAGCCTGCATTTGCTTCATATACTCAGATTTAGGTTACATTTGTTAAACTTCTGACCCTTCGAGGCTATTTAAATGAATGCAGGCCACTCCTTAAAGAAGAAATTCTACCTACATATTTTTCAGTGTTCTGTCTCCCAGGTGACAACATACATGTCGATCCCTGACCCATGTACCTACTTGTTTTGTAAGCCTAGCTATGAGGTCGGACTGGGCACCCACCCCTTCACCGCTGGCAGTGACAACATAGCGAGCATGAAGACAGCTGCTTGATAACTTCTGCTTGCCTTGGCACCAAGGGTGGCAAGAGGAATACAGATGAGTTGGCCAATACCAGCACTGGTTATCAAGCAGCCATCCCCTTGATAGCTATATTGGCGGACAGCTGCGGGGGTGAAGGTGGCGCTCCTGACAACCTCCTGGACAGGCTTACAAAGCAAGTAGGAACAAGGGACAAAGTGCTACATAAACCTTGTTCCCTGGGGAACAGAACACTAAACAAAAATGAAGTAAGAAATCTTCTGTATACGGTTAATTCACCATTGTAATAAAATTTACTATGCAATGAAGCAGGGGTCTCCAAACTTTCTAAACAGAGGGCCAATTCACTCTCATACTTTTGGGGGCCAGAGTGTGACCTTTGAGAATAGAAAAATGTGCCAGTGTCATTGGGAGTAAACAATGGCTCATCTTTGATGTAAGTGGGAAGAATAGTGACCCATCTTTGGTTTCATTGGAAGGAATGCCTTTTTTGGAGTTAGTAGATGAAATAGTGCACCAAAGGCCAGATCAAAAATCATGCAAAGGGCCACATCAGGCCCCAGTTTAGAGACCATTGCAATAAAGGGACCATAGTATTATATAAAATGATCTTCAGTGGAAAAAAAAGATAACTTCCTTCAAATGATACTACTGTAGGCCAAGATAGGCTTCCTGAAGCCTGGCCAGAAAACTTCCATTGTGAGATCTGCCGCATATTATAAAAATTTAGGACACAAGAAATGTTGGGCGCGGCAAGAGCATCTAAGGAACATTCAACCGCGCACAAGCAAGTATTTTGCTGCTCTTCCCTTGTCACTGAAGACAAGGGAAAACCCTTGTTCCTTTGATGCTGGGGACAAGCCTTCGATGCAGACGTTGTGTCCAACGGTTCTCTCGCCCTAGACCAGTGATGGCTAACCTTGGCACCCCAGATGTTTTGAAACTACATTTCCCATGATGCTCAGCTACACTGCAGAAGTGCATGAGCATCATGGGAAATGTAGTTTCAAAACATCTGGGGTGCCAAGAGCCAAGATTAGCCATCACTGGACAAGACTGAGAGATCCTGAGCACAATGAAAGTTTTTTAGCCAGGCTTTAGGGAAGCCTATCTTGGCCTACAGGAATTGAATCAATAAAAAGAAGCACATGTGTGTGCGCACATATATCTGGGACCCCTTTATTGCATAGTAAATTATAATACAAAAAAGTGAACTAAGCCTTTAATGTTAGTTTCTTGGCCACTAATTCTTTTAGGAGCCCAAGAATAAAAATGCAAGCCCCATTTTTTTCAGCAGCATATACATAACACATGCACTTGCTATACCCCCAAAAAGCTAGGTACCCTAACAAAATAGACGGCACAGTCACATTTTAGGACAAGTTTTTTTTTAGCAGAGAAATTCTAGCAGTTACTTTAAAAATTCAGGGTGAAAACCTTCATACAGTCGTATCCTGCAGTAAAGTCAAGCTACACTACTCTGTCCTGCCACCCAGTGCCACAGAAAAACAGATGGCCAACCTAAAGTTTCAGTACTGATTATGATAAAATAGAACATCACGAGTTGCACCAGCAGGACTGTACTACCATCATGCAAAATGTTCTGTCATGTCACGTTCTTCAGTTCAAGGACAGATGCTACCAAGCAGTGTGCAACATATCATTTTTTTTTTTTTGTCATCAGTAATAAAAAAAATAAAAAAAATAAAAAACACACGCAAAAACAAAAAATAGGTTTACTCCTCTAGCCACTGAAACATGTCAAGGACTAAGGTGACCGATAGACGTATCTAAACTACTAGTTGAGCCTGGGAAAGAAAATACTTTATAATTTCTGCTCCTCTTTCCTCTTAAGGGCATGACCCAGAGTGGTGCCCAGCTCTCTACCACCTCTAGTGTTTGCATGGCTTAACAGCAGGTTGCATAAGCGTGAATCAGAGCTTCTGAACGCAAGACGAGCAAACAGGATCTATACTCGGGGAGGGAGGGAGGGGACGGCATATGAAAGAAAAGTATAGATAGAAGTAAGAGGATGAGGGAAGGGCACGCAAATCATCACAAATGGAGGCTGTGTATATTAGAATGACAGAACTGGATGAGGATAGGCAATACAAAATACTTACAGATCAAAAAGATTAGGAAAAATAAAATAAAAAATATTTAACAGAATAAAAAATGGCTGAGTGCAGATGAGGGAAAATACTGGCTACATGATCCATGGAATGACATGCATGCTGAATCC
This sequence comes from Lithobates pipiens, assembly GCF_037356315.1. NCBI lineage: Eukaryota > Metazoa > Chordata > Amphibia > Anura > Ranidae > Lithobates > Lithobates pipiens. The sequence continues at coordinate 143,434,631 of NW_027507748.1, forward strand.
TTACCGTTAGGAGGATGAGAAGTGTGGATGTCAGGTCTTCTCACTGGGGTGTGGTTACAGCCGTTTTCCCCTATCTACCCAGTTCATGCCATTCACCTGCAACAAGCGCTATGCTAATAGGACCCATCTGCTATGCTGGGCACTGCAAGCACACCAACCATGCCACACCCACTTAAGCCACTCTCCCAGGCCTACAGCAAGTTCACAACTTTCCTATAAGAGATCCCACTGTGGGGATTGTGTTCTGCAGCAAATCATGGACAAGATATACAAGGATGAAGCCCATCCAAGAGAGCACAGTGCCCCATGTTAACTGCAGCACTCCCACCCAGAGAGCTGATAGAGCCACCCTCCCAACAGGCATCACTTGCTGGAGAGCCACCCTTCAGCCATCACTTACAGGATTTCCCAGTGACAGGAGATCCATCCTTAGCTTGCCAACAGGAAACGTTTACTGGTAATACTTAGTGCCAGGAGAGCCATCCTTAGCCTGACAAAAGGCATCATTTCCTGGTATTACCCAGTACCAGAGGAGCCACCTTCTGGTATGCAAACCGGCAACAGTGATCTACAAAGTCCTGTCAACATTGTGGACTACAACTCCTCAGATCATATTTCCACCTAATCTATATGTTCAGCCCACCATCACCTCTCCTGATGTTCGGCAAGCTACACCCAACACCAGCTTTTCCATCTACCGATTCCCCCCCCCCACATTTAGCAGCACTTTGGATTCCATAATGGCATCCTGAAACCCAGTCCACCTTCCCCATTACAGCACTCACCACTACCACCATCATCCATCACCCTACCTGTTCTTCAGCCATTTAGCCCACTGTTCACACCCATTGGCAAATGTCCACTTCTCCAACCTAAACCACCCATCCATCGCTGTTCCTGTTCTTTGACCCTTCACACCCACTGATAGCCAACTAATACCCTAACCTAGCCACCACCCATCCATCGCTGTTCCTGTTGTTTGACCCTTCACACCCATTGATAGCCAACTAATACCCTAACCTAGCCACCACCCATCCATCACTGTTCCTGTTCTTCAGCCATTTAACCCTTCATACCCATTGATAGCCAATTACTATCCTAATTTATTCACCGCCCATGGAGCACTGTACCTGTTCTTCAGTCATTTAATGCTTCACACCCATTGACAGCCAACTGCCACCCTAACCATCACCCTTCTCACCCATTGACAGCCAACTGCCACTCTAACCATCACACCCATTGATAGCCAATTACTAACCTAGCCACCACCATTACTGGTACTGTTCTTCAGCCATTCCACCCAGTGACATCTGTCTACTTCTCCAACCACTGTACCTGCTTTTGAACCATTTAACTCTTCACACCCTTACCCACTGACAGCTGATACCCCACCCGACCATCACCCATGCAGTGCTGTACCTGTCCTTCAGCCATTTAACCCTTCACACACCCACTGCCAGCTGCCTATCTCCTAGCCCACCCATTACCTGCCGTCTATGACCCCTCTGATGTGCCACCCTACAATATGGCATCTGCCCCACTTGCCCTATGTCCAGCACCCAGTTTACTATGGCACTCCCCCCCCCCCCCGTGCCAGTGGTGTCCCCCATCCAGTCCTCCTGTGCCCCACCCCCCTAAGTCATGTCTGCACCCCACCCTTACACTGCGGCACCCTCCGCAATCCCCGTACTCCCGCACGGAGCCCCGTCAGTCACTAATCAGTGGAAGTGTCAGCTCACCACACCCGATCCCAGTGTCAGGGTGTACAGCCGGCACCCCATCACACACCCCACCCTGCCGCCGGCACGTCCTCAGCTTACAGCCCAGCACCCGGCTCCTCACTGCCCCGGCCGGCACACAATCCCGTCTCCTGCCCATCCGACCGCCCCGACACTCCCGCTCCCCGGACTTCTTCCACTGACCGCTCCCTCCCGCTGACCTGTCCTGTCTCCCCGCAACTCCCAGCAAGCCGGCTCCAAACTCCGATCAGCTGGTAACGTGATGACGCAAAGCAACTCCTGCCAGCCGCACCCAATCAGCGCCGACACGACACGCCCTTCTGAATAATTAATTCACAAAGTGCTGCGTTTAGATACGCCCCGAGCCTATAGCCCGTTCTACCTCCTCTCTCCCACCCCCGCCCCTTTTCTGAATGATGGACGTTGCGCCCTATACAGTGACGTGTCAGCTTCTGAGAAGTCCCCTCCCCTAAGTGGAAAGGTAGCTGTGGATTCGTTGCTCGGTGCAGAACGTCGGCCTATGAATTAAAAGAGCTGAGTGGGCGGGGTCTGGTGGTGTGGCATGACGGGATATGTAGTCTCGTCGGGTTCCCAGTTCGCCTCGCGCTCCTGTGAGTTGGCATTTTTAAGGCTGTACAGCTGTGGCATGCGGAGAGGGAAGCGGTGAGAGGGTTCAGGCTGCCTGTAGACGTCATACAGGGGCGGGGCTTGAGCTCAGTGCGTGTTCCCTGCACAGTGTCTGAGGGACAAGCTGCAGGCGGGTCACCAGACATTCATCCAGCCTGAGCTGTGAAGTCACTGGAGGAAGGCAACTCATTGGAATCCATGCAGTTCACTGAGATGGGGCTGTATAGTTTTTTATTAGTCTAATGAAATAACAAATGGTCACTATGATGGCAGAGTGACTTGAAGAGAACTCGGCCCCTTATTGGATAACAGAACTCTGACCACATCTATGAGGGGAGGCGTGTCACCACCCCCTTGCCTGCTAGGATCACCTTTACAGAAAAAAAAACTGCATATAAGGGGCGCCTGTAGATAAAAACAAACTCTGCAGCTCTGACTAAAGTGGAAAAAAGCCCTTACTATGCTTGTAGGCCATTTAAATACCTCATGAAGCCTAATGCCCCGTACACACGAGCGGACTTTTCGACATCCAAACTCCGACGGACTGAGTCCGGCGGACTATCCGATCGTGTGTGGGCTGCAACGGACTTTAGCGAAGCTAAAGTCTGACGGACTTTAGAAATGAAGCATGCTTTAAATTTTCCCGACGGAACTCCGCCGGACCCGGTCCCCTTTGAAAAATCCGCTCGTGTGTGTGCTACTCCGACGGACTAAAACCGACGCTAGGGCAGCTATTGGCTACTGTCTAGGAACTTCCTACGTCGAATCCAGTCGTACGTCATCACGTTCGACTCCGTCGGAGTTTGGTGTGATGGTGTGTGGTCAAGTCCGTTCGGTCGAAAAGTCCGCCAGAACTCCGGCGGAACTCCGGCGGAACTCCTTTGGAGGTCTGTCAGACTTAATCCCTCTCGTGTGTACGGGGCATAAGTAGAAAACCTCGGGGAGGTTGCTAAGTGAGGCCTAGCTGTTACTGTTCACTAGGGATGAGCTCAGGCATGTTCGCATGGTCCACGTGCAGAGCCCGCCAGGAAGTCATCACAGCACTGCGCTAATCACAGGCAGTGTGACATTGCCCAATCTCTTCAGCCACGCATAAGGTGTTGTGTCGAATACTGTCCCCCGTCAGATAGTGTCCGCCTTGTACTGCGCTTGTGCAGTACGGAAGACAAGGAAACGCCAAAAGTCTCCGAAGATGAACGGCACCTGTGCACTGAGTCCAGGTTCAAGCCCCACCATCCAAGTGGACATAGAGTTAGAATAAAAAATTGCAGAGCAAAGCGAGGCCGTGCCTGAAGCATGGCGAGCAAAGCGTGGCGAGCGAAGCGAGCCCACGAGGGGCCCTGTTACTAAGTGCTACCGTATGTCCACTTGGATGGTGGGGCTTGAACCTGGACTCAGTGTGCAGGCGCCGTTCATCTTCGGAGACTTTCGGAGTCTCCTTGTCCTCCATACTGCGCTGTGCCTACGCAGCACAGGGCAGACACTATCCAATTGGGGGACAGTTTTTGGCAGAACAGGGGTAATGTCTCACTGCCTGTGATTAGCGCAGCGCTGCGCCGACTTTAGGGCGGGCTCTGCCTGTGGACCATGCGAACACGCCAGGAAACTCATCCTTACTGTTCACCATCACAGGAGTGAGCTCTCAAACACTGAGCTCAGACCTACTGCATCAGGGGAGAGACGGGGGTGGGGGGGTGGGGTTGATCAAAGAAAGAGCTCACTCCTGTGATGGTGAGGATGAGCATTAACAGCTGGGAGGCTGAGGGCCTGCTCACTGTGATTAACCCTTTCCCACCCAGCCCTGGCAACCCTTTACCAGGGTCTGTACACCTGGGGGGCAGGAAGGATCGACAATCTTGTGACCACAGTCATAGTGGTTGCATGTTCGGGAGCTGATACCACCAGCTATAAATTGTTAATGGAGACCTAGAGCTGACTTTGACAGCTCGATGTCTGTGCCTAGATCCTCTTAAACACTTGCCAACTGCGCTCTAGCCTAAAGATGACTTCAGCTTGGTCATGCAGTTCTGGGAGGGTGTCATTTGGACACAGCTGATCACAGATCAGGGTAAAGGGCCAATCACAACAGCTCTTACCATGTGATCAGCTGTATCCACTCACAGCTGATCACATGTAAACTGACTTGCCCGTGTTCTATCAAACTACCGCTATCCATCAGATTGTGTAACGGAAGTGGCGTCCCAAACACTTCATGATCTGATGAATAGTGGTAATCTGATAGAACACCCATGCAGACATCTTACTACACCCAGCTACGTCCTGCATTTCAGCATAATTTTAGCAATAATATATAAATAAATATATTATATTGATATCTGTGATGCTGTTTGGATGTTTTATTTTGAAGCCTAAAGGTTTAGCGCTGAGCAGTGCAGGGTATACCACCACTTTCCTACTGCTGGCGTCCAGCTTCTTTCAAAATGTAATATCAAAACAGCATCACATATGTCAATATAGTATATCTATTTATATGCGCTCACTTTATTGCTTAAATTACTCTGAGATTTAAGACATAGCTGGGTGTTGTAAGATGTCCACTTGGGTGTTCTATCAGATTACCACTACCCGTCATATCATGAAGTGTTTGGAACGCAAAGCGATGTGTTGGAGCACATGCGCAGTAAGTATTTTTTGGTCGGAACGTCACTTCCGTTACACAATCTGATGGGTAGCGGTAATCTAATAGAACACTGGCTATCGGCAGTTCTTTCCTCACGCTGTGACTGTGTGAGGAAAGAAGAGCCGATAACCGGTAAAGCTGTCAGTGCATTGTTTACAACAATTATCAGGGCACTGATCATCAGTGTACCGTATATACTCGAGTATAAGCCGAGATTTTCAGCCTCTTTTTTGAGGCTGAAAGTGCCCCCTCGGCTTATACTCGAGTCACCGCTGTCTGACTGCTCGATCAGCGTATCGAGCAGACAGACAGCGGCCATTCTAAAATTCAAAAGCCGCGCCTCCGCCTCCGCCTGTGATAGGCGGAACACTGAATTTCCCAGCAGTCAGTGTTCCGCCTATCACGGACATCCGCTCATCCTCGTACTACCGACGAATATGAGAGGATGTCCGTGATAGGCGGAACACAGGCTGCTGGGAAATTCAGTGTTCCGCCTATCACAGGCGAAGGCGGAGGCGCGGCTTTTGAATTTTAGAATGGCCGCCGAGAAGAGCGGCGATCCTGGAAGGACGGAGGAGGCTCGGGACGACGGCTCGGGACGGAGGAGGCACGGGACGGCGGCTCGGGACGGCGGCTCGGGACGGAGGCTCGGGACGGCGGCTCGGGACGGAGGCTCGGGACGGCGGCTCGGGACGGAGGCTCGGGAATTGACTTTGTGGGTATTAGTCTAGCAGAGCTCTGTGCAAGGAGCAGTATAAAGGTAAGAAAAGGGATCCTCCCGTCAAGTTCTCCTTAATTATTTTGCTGATAGCGATTAAGAAAAGTAAGGGCTGTTTTAGAAGTTAATTGATCAACCTCTGTGTGCATTGTATTGTGTGACTGGTATAAGTGTAAAATGATTTCATAAACACTGGTAAGCTTAAGGGTCGGTTCACACAGGGGCAACACGACTTTGAGCGAGACTTTGGGAGGCAACTTGGACACGACTTGAGTATGAATCACAGCACGACTTGAGGCATTACAAGGCAACTTGAAGTTGCTTCCAGGAGAGGAGACTTTACCAGTGGCCAATCACATAATAATCAGCTCTGTGGGAGGGAGGGGTTTGCCTAGAAAACTATTTTTACTTCCTGGAAAGTTGCTTCAGTTAAGACAGGGGATCAGACTTGGAAGCAACTTCGATCAGACTTGGAGGCAACTTCTATTGAAATCAATGGGTACAAGTTGCCTAGAAGTCGGATTGAAGTAGTACAGGAACCTTTTCTGAAGTCGGAGCGACTTCAGTAGTGTACATTAAGACGGCTCTCATTCACTTACATTGATTTTATCATGTTGCGCGACTTGAGGCAACTTGGGACGACTTCAAGTCGGATCCAAAGTTGCTCCTGTGTGAATGGACTCTTAAAGTGCAGCAAGTCCATACAGGATTTCTACACATACTAATTGGCATTGTAGATTCAAAAACAAACAAACTATAAACTATGTCCTTATTCTCCAATAATAATCCATACAAATCCCCTACATAATGGCCGGTGATCTATTTTTTCATGAAATAGTTTCTCACTGTGGGTTTTGCTTCCTTGTAATGCCAAATCTTTCCTTTCCCCCATATCTTTTTGATTGGAGCAAGCAGTGCACATTAGTCGTAGTCACACAAGGCTGCACGGACACACACACACAAGGCTGCACGGACACACACACACAGGGATGGATGGATGGACACACACACACAGGGATGGATGGATGGATGGACACACACACAGGGATGGATGGATGGATGGACACACACACAGGGATGGATGGATGGACACACACACAGGGATGGATGGATGGATGGACACACACACACAGGGATGGATGGATGGACACACACACAGGGATGGATGGATGGACGGACACACACACAGGGATGGATGGATGGATGGACGGACACACACACAGGGATGGACGGACACACACACAGGGATGGACGGACACACAGGGATGGACAGCCATGTCTCACCCTCGGCTTATACACGAGTCAATAAGTTTTCCAGTTTTTTGGGGGGTAAATTGGGGGCCTCGGCTTATATTCGGGTCGGCCTATACTCGAGTATATACGGTACTTATTATCATTGCCCATCAGTGCAGCCTCATCAGCGCACATCAGTGAAAAAGAAAAATTAGGTGCATGTGATCAGCAGAGGGCCAATCAACACTATCCAAAGGGTCAGGGGTCATGCAGCCTCATAGGACAGTCAGAGCAGAATGAAAACCCCTCCTACAAGCTTTAACCATATAATGCATGAAGGTAAGCTTGTGGATTCATAGAATATATGTAAAACACATTAATAGTGACTGTGCTTCTATTGCAGTGTCTGCTTTAAAGATGAAACATTGGAATAAAAACAGTAACATGCAACAAGAGACACATGAATGTTTTGTGTGCAAGAAATAAGGTCATTTAAAAGCAGATTGCAGAATCTGAAAGCTAGAAGGCAAAAACAAAAGTAAACTACAAAAGGCCAAAAGTGTAAAGGAAGAAACTGATTTAGCTTCAGATAATGAATATGTTTTTCAATCCAAAGGTTGCACCTCATCTTTGCAGGCATGGTGTGTTGATTCAGGAGCTAGGAGTCACATGACAAATGACAGAAATTTCTTTACTTACTTTGACCAGAGTAAAACAGAACAAATTCACCATAGCTAATGGGCAAATAATGGAATCAGAAGGAATAGGAGATGGTTTTCTTTACTGTCCTATTTCCCAGAGTGTAACCAGAAAAATATCTGTGAAAAATGTCCTCTATGTCCCTGCTCTTAAAACTAATTTTTTGTAAGTGAAGAAGCCCATAAAACAAGGCAATGTAATGACCTTCCAAGATGACAGTTGTGTCATCACAAAAGGAGATATTTTACTTGCAAAAGACCAAGAATTACAGATGAACCGTAGCAGCTAAACTTCAGTGATGTGGTTTGTTAATATTGTCAAGGAGGAAAAACATTTTAACTGCATTCACACATGGTACAGACGACTTTGGCATAATAAAGAAATTAACTGAGAATGACTATGCAGGTGGAATAAGGATTAGTCCTTGCGATCAAACAATGAAATCAGGGCTACCACTAGGCAAACTAGGCAGCTGTCTAGGGCGCACTGCTCCCTGGGGGCGCCCGGCTGCTGGTTTCCGTTCGCGTTTGAATGCTCTGTATCCTGAAGCATTTAACTAACTCAGTCCGACTGGTAGTGTAATTAGAGGTGCAGCACAGCACTGAATCCAGCACTAAAGGAAGCAGAACCAATGCTTCCTGTATAGCTGTCCCTTCTGTCACATGGGCAGGACAAAAGTTGTGGGGTCAGGGGTGGAGCCAATGGGGCGGAAAAATTAGGTTTTGCCTAGGGTGTCAAAAATCCTTGCATCCTTGCAAGGATGAAGAAGAAATGCCGTGGAGGAAGATGCCAGACGAGAACACCGGAGCAAGAAGAAGCGGATCAGAGGAAAAAGAGGATCAGAGGAAGAAGAAGATGGAGGAAGAAACCGAAGGATGAAGAAAAGAAGAAGGAAGAAGACCAGAAGAAAGAAGGTGAAAGAAGACTTTAATAAAGGACTTGTCAAAGACCATCTCCTGTCATTTTTAACACTTTTGTCACTTTTTTGGTGAAATGGTAGGGGTACTTTTGTAGTCCCTTACCATTTCACACAGGGAGGGAGGCCAGGATCTGGGGGTTCCCTTGTTAAAGGGGGCTTCCATATTCCGATAAGCCCCCCACCCGCAGACCCCCACAACCACCAGCCAGGGTTGTGGGGATGAGGCCCTTGTCTTCAACATGGGGACAAGGTGCTTTGGGGGGACCCCAAAGCATCCTCCTAATATTGAGGGCATGTGGCCTGGTACGGTTCAGGAGGAGGGGCACTCTCTCATCCCTCGGATAAGGGACGAGAGAGCTCGCATTGATCTCGTTGCTCGGATAAGGGTCTGGTATGGATTTTGAGGGGGACCCCCACGCTATTTTTTTTTGCCACAGGGTTCCCCTTAATATCCATACCAGACCTGAAGGGCCTGGTATGCTCTTGAAGGGGAACCCATTTTTGGAGGGCATATTTGTATTGGTTGAAGTCTTTGAGAGACTTGGTCTTGTGCCACAGACGCTCAAGAGCGCGACTATGTCGCAAAGTGAAACAATGAGAATACCCCAAAGCACTCTTCACTCTCTTTATGTGTTTCACTTATCCATTAACGTATGGTTTTCCATGGGTAATAATTTCTTTACCCATCCTCCTTATGCACAGTTTTTTGATTATATTGCCACTTTTCATTTAAGCTTTGGGGTATTCTCATTGTTTCACTTCGCTCATCCTTTACTAGCATGGGCTTTCTGCCCATCGTTCCTTCTTTTCACTTTTTCCCCTGGACTCCCATTGCTCACTTTACATCTTCATATATTTCATACCTCCTATCCTCCCCCTCACAGGAGTGCCTCGGTAGTTCCATGCCTGCCTTGGGTGATACCTGTATGGGTTGCCTCTCCAGAGCTGCCTGCCACAGCTCCCGGTTGGGGGTGCCCCTGGACGGCTTGCGTCGCCCGGTCACCCTATTACCAATCTGTATATTTGAGTAAGTAGACATGTACCTGGTGCAGGGTTTATTCACCCTTTCCTTGTTCATGCCGTTTTTTTTTTTTTTTTACATTAAAGTCGTGTTGTAAGTCGCGCTGTGATTCACACTCAAGTCGTGTCCAAGTTGCATTGCCTCCCAAAGTTGTGCTGGAAGTCGTGTTGCCCCTGTGTGAATGGACTGTTATGATACAAGTTCAATAGACACAGATTATTATTGTCAGAGTCACGTCGAATCTCCTATCTGTATCGAACTGTGTCAAAATGAAAATAAAGCATTTATTTACATTGGATCTTTTGTTTTTTGGACTCTGTGCTTTCGTTATCGTTTGTCAAAACGATAACGAAAATACCTGAAATTCGGGTGAGAAACGAAAACGAATGCACATGTCTATTCTGCACTCCCTCTGACACTATGTGGAGTATTAGAGACTTTTTGTTTTTCATCTACTGTTGCCAATTATCAGTATTTTCATAGAAAGTTTGTAAAACTAACCTTTGAATTCTCCTGTCAATAAACGTTTGTGGATGGGAGAACTGTCTGTGAAAATATACCAGCTGGCTGACTACCAACATCTTGTGTTTCCAATCTGAAAAATACCCACCACCACTGCCTGCCGCTGTCATCTGCAGTGGTTGGTTGGTAGGACCATCCAGCTTCCTAGCAGTCAACCCTGTGCTTAAGCCGCCCAAGGTTCCAGCATTCAGAGGGGGAGGACAGGACTTCCTCTCTCAGACCTGTTCCCTGTGCCCTACCTCCCAGCTTCCACCTGAAACTGCCTGCTGCACCAAGAACAGAATGGACCCTGATGTAAAGGGGGAAAGGAATTCTGGGGACCCTGATGTAAGAGGGGGATCTGGGGACCCTGATATCAGGGGTAGCTCTGGGAACTCTGATGTAAGGGGGAAATCTTGATATAAGGGAGGACTCTGATGGGGACCCATGATGTAAGGGGCATCTAATGTGAATGGGGTCTCAACCTAACTACTATGTTCTATGTTGTTTTATATGTTACTTACTCCTGACCCCACACTCTGTATATTATGTTGTAGATTACATAGTTTTAAACAAAGTGTGTTGGGATAAGTTGTTGGTTCTTCTTTAAGGTAGGCTCAGAAAGACAAAGTACTATATTTCTTTGTGCAAAAAAGCATTTGTAATGGAAACAGTTTTTAAATGCTCCTTTGTTCTGAGGTTTGTGTATGTGTGAGAATGACAAAATAAGTAGAAGTATTTTGTGGGTACAAGGAGAGTGGTATATGTGTGCATAGTGTATACAGCGACTAGGCACAATTTCTGTTTAATCGTCCCTCTTTAAACGCCTCCTACTGATAGGCAAAATCTGCCCAAGCCCACTGTTCGACACTATGCACGCCACAAAGCTTGTTTTCATGTTACTTCACACCTGGAATGAACTTACTTCCTCTGCTCCCTCCCTATTAAACAATTGCAGACAGTTGTTGGCAAATTCCTGACTCTTCACCTAGGGGAAAATGACAAAATGTCCCTGCAACACATTCCAGGAGGCAGTACTGAATGAAGGATCATCCTATTTGGCCCCGACCTGACAGAGACACCTGCGGCATGTCATCAGAGGGCTAGCTGAGAAAATGAGGAGGAGATAGCCAAGATGGAGGCACAGAAGCAGAGAATGACAACGCTGGATTTCATGGACTAGGAAACCAAAAACGATCAAGATCTAGACCGTTTGCAAGCACATGAAGTGGTGGCCTTAAGGGGTCTTGTATACGGAGAAAAGCAAATTTGGTATGATGAAAATCCAGACAGGAAATACCTTATAAAGAAAAAAAGACGGACAAATGGTCCTTATTAAAATATGCTTTATTTGATCATTGTAACCTTAAACAGCGTGTTTTGGGGTTTTAGTGTATATATTCTTCTTCAGGGCTTTAAAGGATAGCTTGAGTTATTGATGTAAAGTGCAAGGTACCATAAATTACACTTGTACAATGGACAGTACCAAAAGGCAAACACTTTGATACTTGCACTTTAGGGTTTGGACTCAACATTCCACAGGCTAGGGAGCATGGCCAAGTTGAGAATATGTAGGTGGGGGATGCTCTATTAAAGCAGATCTTCATAAAACATTTGAGGTACTGCTCCCAAAGGCGCAGGGACAGGTGATCTTAGGAGGGGACAGCAACCTACCGCTAGGCCAAATATTAGACAAATCATCACACAGCAAACCAATATATAAACGTGTACCTAAAAGTAGCAGCGGCCTAGCACGGCTGCTACATAGAAGCTACCTTATTGTTGCATGGAGAGAGGATAATACCTCAGATATTGACCTTTTTTTTGTATAGGTACCCCATTATTACCATATGTAATCTCGGTCAGGCTTTCTCTCTCCAATCTGCGGGAAAAAAACTTTATCCATTTCCATGGAGATTAAACGCCATGACCCGATAACGGTAACAGAAATAGAGAAAGAGATACACTTATATTTTTTTATTATTATTATTATTTTATTTTTTTTGAAAATCTGTTTATTGAGTTTTAAACCATTTAACAAAAAACAAACAACAAACATTGGTCGCGACTAGAGTGGACTTTGGTATCTACAGAGACATGAGAAGAGGCAAACAGTTGCGTGCATCCTAACAGTGGGCCAGAGACCTCATAATGGTTCCCGCAGGTGGCATTTGTGGGCAGGATGGCGTCAGTGGGCCCAGAGCATCCATCACCAAAATACAATTACATTCACAATTGCATGTTCCTATTTTTTGGAGGAAAATATCTGGTTAAGAAGGGTGCAAGTCAGAGGCTGTGGAGGGATCTGCCAGCCATTTGGACCAAACCTTATCATATTTGCGGGGGCAACCCCTATTAGAGTAACAATCCTTGTACAGGGGCAGGCTATTGTTAACTAGTTGTTTCCACAAAGATAGAGGAGGAGTGGGCTTACGCCAGCTAAGGGCTATGGCTTTGCGGGCATAAAAGAGGAGCAGTCCGACCAGAGTGCGGCTAGCCACAGTGGGAACTAGTTCCTCCATCAGGCCCAGTATACATATTGCCATGGAGGGTTGGAGCAATATGGTGGTGACCTGTGAGATGACCTTTAGTATCTCTTTCCAGTAATCGACAATGGGTGGGCAGGTCCAAAAAATGTGGGTGAAGTCACCTGGTATCGCTCCACATCGCCAGCAGCTGGGGGGGGGAGGCGGGGTTCATTTTGTGCAGCCTATGTGGGGTGAAATATGCACGGTGGACCATTTTGAATTGTATTAGGCGGTCTCTCAGGGAGACCAGGGATCTAAAAGGGAAGTCCCATACGTCATCCCAATCATCATTATCAAAGTCAGGTATGTCGTATAGCCATTTGTTCCTAAGTTTTTCCAGAGTGGGGAGGGAGGTCAGCACCAAATGAGAGTAGAGGCGAGAGGTGGGCTTTTGTGCGCATCCAGACCTGAGGAGGTCCTCCAGGGTGGATTGGATGATCTGGATCGGGGGGTTGGAGAATTGGTGACTGAAGGCATGGGAAAGTTGAAGGTATCTAAAAAAATAACTCTGGGAGGTTGGGCGTACTAGTGTTGACCAACTGTATCTGGGGGACTGGGTCCCCCAGACATATTTTATTATTATTATTATACAGGATTTATATAGCGCCGACAGTTTACGCAGCTCTAAACATTAAGGTAGACATTATAATACAATACAATTCAAGACAGGGGGAATCAGAGGGCCCTGCTCGTTAAAACTTACAATCTAGGAGGGAGAGTCAAGTTATACAAAAGGGTAATAGCTGTGGGGGATGAGCTAATGGAGAAAATAGTGCAGTTGTTAGATGGAGGCAGGATAGGCTTCTCTGAAGAGGAAAGTTTTCAGGTATCGCCTAAAAGTGGATAAAGTTGGAGATAGTCTGACAGATTGGGGTAGTGAGTTCCAGAGAATGGACGAGACTCGGGAGAAGTCCTGGAGGCGGATATGGGAGGAGGTGATGAGGGAGCTAGAGAGCAGGAGGTCTTGGGAGGAATGAAGTGGGCGATTAGGTTGGTATTTTGAGACTAGGCTAGTGATGTAGCTGGGGGCAGAGTTGTGGATGGCTTTGTAAGTAAGTGTTAGTATTTTGAATTTAATTCGTTGGGCAAGTGGCAGCCAATGGAGGGATTGGCAGAGAGGGGTAGCAGACACTGTGCGGTTTGTAAGGTGTATGAGTCTGGCAGCAGCATTCATGATGGACTGAAGGGGGGATAGTGTATTTAAAGGTGAGCCAATGAGGAGGGAGCTGCAGTAGTCAAGGCGAGAGATAACCAGGGAGTGAATCAGGAGCTTTGTGGTTTCCTTGGTTAGAAAGGGACGTAGTTTAGAGATGTTAGGAGGTTGAGGCAACAAGTTTTGGAAAGTGATTGGATGTGGGGCTGAAAGGAGAGTTCAGAGTCCAGGAGAACACCTAGCACCCTGACATGTGGGGATGGGTGGATGGTTGTGCCATTACTCTTGACAGAGAAGTCAGGGGAAGAGGCGCGTGGGGGAGGAAATATTATAAGTTTGGTTTTGGACAAGTTGAGTTTGAGGAAGTGTTGGGACATCCATATAGATATGTCTGTTAGTAAGTTGGTGATGCGTGAGGAGACAGATGGAGTGAGTTGAGGGGTGGAGAGAGATTTGTGTGTCGTCAGCGTAGAAATGATATTGAAAGCCGTGAGTGGCTATCAGCTGACCCAGGGAAGAGGTGTAGATTGAAAATAAAAGAGGTCCAAGAACCTGGGGGGACGCAGACAGAGAAGGGAAGAGGAGTGGAGGAAGTAGAATTGTAAGTGACACGGAAGGTGCATTGGGATAGGTAGAATGAGAGCCACTGAAGAGCACAGTCACAGAGACTAAGGGAGTAACTTTTTTTGAGGAGGAGAGGGTGGTCAACCGTGTCAAACGCAGCTTTAAGGTCCAGAAGTAGGAGTACAGAATAGTGTCCATTGGTTTTTGCAGTTAGTAGGTCATTTGTGAGTTTTAAAAGAGCAGTTTCTGTTGAGTGTTGAGGGCGAAATCCAGATTGAAGGGGATCAAGAAGGTTGTTTTTAAGGAGGTAGTCACTCGGTTGTAAACCAGGCGTTCAAGGAGTTTAGAGGAAAATGGGAGCAAGGAGATAGGGCGTAGGTTGTTAAGATTGGTAGGGTCCAAGGATGGTTTTTTAAGTTTTGGGGTGACCAGTGCATGTTTTAGAGCATTGGGGAAAATGCCAGAGGTGAGGGAGAGATTGAAGATGTGCATTAGAGAGTGTAGGATAGAGTCAGATGGCGACCGTAGTGTTTGAGAGGGAATAGGACCCAGGGGGCAGGTGGTTAGGTGGGTGTTAGAAAGGAGTTTAGCAACTTCGTCTGTAGTAGCAGTTTTGAATAAGTGGAGCGTTGACAGTACCTGTTGTAGTGGGGTCTTAACTGGGGGAGATACCTGTAGAGTGGAGATTTCATCATGGATTGTATCAATCTTGTTTTTTAAGTGATTAGCAATCTCCTGGGCAGTGAGTGAGTCAATGGGTGGAGGCGGTGGAGGACGGAGTAGAGAGTTGAAAATAGAGAAATGTTTACGGGGACTGGACGAGAAGGTGTTAAGAGTTGTAAAATAGGTTTGCTTGGCAGTGTGGAGGAAAGAGTAGTATTTTTGGAGGGCAGATTTGTATTGGTTGAAGTCTTTGAGAGACTTGGTCTTGTGCCACAGACGCTCAAGAGCGCGACTACGTTTTTTGAGAATTCTAGTGTCATCTACCTGTAACAACCTCCCGTGTAATAAATTGAGCTGCCCATAAGGACACTATTAGAGGCAAACTACTCCAACTGGCGGCATGGCAAAAGACAGAACAGTGACACAACAGGAACCGGCATTGCGGGACCCTCCTAAAGGAACAAAAAGCGACACCACAGGTGGACATCAGACATAAAATAAATGAGGCCAGATTAGTCCTCAACTTAAGCCTTACCACACAATCGGAAAAACGAATATGCTCTTCACGGCACAGATATTACACAATGGGTGATAAATCCACGACACTATTAGCGAGAAAATTAGTACCCCGCCCCTATACATCAGCATTACCCAAGTTTCGACTAAAAAATGGGCAACTAAGTCAGAACCTAGAAAGAATAGTCACTGAATTTACAAAATTTTATGCAAAATTATATAGCATTTCAGAGAAAGTAGCGCTGAATAAAAAGGAGGAATTCTTTAGAGACACCCCTCTTCCAAAATTACAGAAGGAGCATTTAACATTAATGGACGAAGCATTCACTGAAACTGAGATTGTACAGGCAATCACGGATCTTAATCCCTCCAAAGCCCCAGGCTCAGATAGATTCTCAGGGCTCTATTATAGGAAATTGCAAAAGATTCTGGCCCTCACATCTTTGTACATTTTTTAATACAATCAGGCAGGGCATGGCCCATCCTGCCCAGGAAAATAAAGCATTCATACATGTTCTCCCGAAACTGGGTAAAGATTACGGATGTTGTGAAAACTACCACCCCATCTCGTTGATCAACACTGACTTGAAGATTATGACAAAGATCCTGGCGGTCAGAATGAACACATTTTTAGCTAATTACATCCATCCAGATCAGGCGGGATTCGTACCGCGGCGCCAAACAACGGATCAAACAAGAAGGGTCATAGACATTATTTCCGCAGTCCACTCGAACTGGGCTGGGAGGGGGCCAAGGAGGGGAATGCTGCTATCATTGGATATTCACAAAGCATTAGATTTCCTGTCTTGGGAATACCTCTTCTTTGTCCTGGCCCGATTGGGATTTGGAACTCATTTCTTATCCACGCTTAAAACTCCCTACAGCTCCCCGACGGCAGCACTAATGGTAAAAGGCTATTTTTCAGGCCCGATCAACATCCAAAGAGGGACACGCCAAAGCTGTCCACTGTCCCCGCTACTTTTTGTGCTGGCACTAGAACCACTCACGATACAGATACAAGCCTCTTTAGATGTCAAGGGGAATAGAATGTGGGGGCACTGAACACAAATGCATCCTCTTTGCGGATGATATACTGATGACAATTTCATCCCCTATCACCACCCTTCCCAACCTATATCCTATACTCAAACCTTTCTCCATAATCTCAGGCCTCAAAATCAATTATGACAGATCGCAGGCCATGAATATATCCTTAGAAGATACCATGATTTCCACCCTAAAAATATCTTACAAATTTATATGAAAAACTGATACCCTTCCATATTTGGAAATTAATCTTACTCCATCTTGGAACACACTGTGTTCTCAAAACTACTTGGCATTGTTCAAAAAACTGGGGCAGACCTGACAAAATGGTCTAATCACCCACCGTCGTGGTTTGGCAGACTACACTCTGTCAAACTGAATGTGCTTCCGAGAATATTGTACCTCTTTAGAACACTACCAGTGGCACTAGCCAAACCATACCTGAAATCATTCCAAACTAATCTCCTGTCATTTATCTGGGGGAATAAGAGGTGAATAAGAAGTGAATATACGCACTTTACACGCCCCCAAGAGAAAAGGCGGATTAGGCTTTCCAGATTTGTTAAAATACTACTATGCTGCACAGTTGGCACACATTACTAGATTCCATAGCTCATGACCACATCCAGTTTGGATGCGGATAGAAGCAGAAGCCTGTAAGACACACCCAATCTCCTCCATCCTCCTGGTTGTCTCCTGAACAGAGGCCCCCGATTCTATGCCCGACACTTTCTATCTCCTTGAGCATTTGAGACAGACTACTTAAATCTCACAAATTTCAATCCGTACATGCTCATTTAGCCCGACTAGTGGAGAATGCGAGATTCACCCAGGACCTCTCTCCCAGAACATTTGAGTGGTGGACGAACAAGGGTCTACTGAGAATAGCAGATATATGCGATCATAGGGGCATCTTAACGAGAAGGGCACTAGAGGACAAGCACCAGCTACCGATCTCAGAGCTTTATAGATACACACAGATAGCACATTTCTTGTCTACAATATCCAAAAATTCAGACATAGCTACGATAACCCCTATGCAACATTTTCTGTGCACAATATGATAAGATCAGAGGTCATATCTCTGAACTATACACAGTCCTTACAAATTGTACTGAAAAGTTGGAATATATGAAGAAATGAGAGGCAGACCTCCAGTAGGGTATTGGGCTGAACAAGTGGCACAAAGTAGCCCAGGGGGCAACAAAATCCATTATAAATACTTCACTAATAGAAGCAAATTTCTAAGTCTTAATGAGATGAGATATGGTCCCAGCAAGACTGGCAACCTTTATACCCGAGGTATCCCCTAGATGCTTTTGTGGCTGCAGACAACTAGGGACGATGTACCACATATGGTGGCAGTGCCCTAAGGTGAGACGCTACTGGATTAGGGTGTACAATTTTATATACACCCTCACCCAGGCAAACTTAATTAAATCCCCAAAACCGGCACTGCTAGGTGCCAAGATAGATTTAGCTTCAAAACCTGAAAGGCGTCTCATAATGTTTGTATTTACAGCAGCGAAAATTACAATAGCTAAATCAGGAATCAGGAAATCGGCAGTGGTGCCATTCGATCAGCTCAAACACAAACTCTCCTGGATTATGCGAACGAATGACTGCGATCTTACATGATAAAATGCAACAGTTTGAAAAAATATGGAGCCCCTGGACCCAGTACTTAACAGGAGATCCCAGAACTATATAGATGTAAAGGGACCGGGGGGGGGGGGGGGTAGGGATTAGGGCATGGGGGTCACGTTCTAAATTTCTAAAACGCTAACTCTTTTATTATTCTTTCCTTCCTTCTTATTCTTTCCTTCCTTAACCTACCTCTCTTTGGGTACAATTACCTCTTCCTGCTATCCCTAATTGGTCTGCCAAAAAAAAAAGAGGGTCCTAATGCGGATATCTAAAAATGTCAATTTAACCCAGGCATAGATCCCTCCCGAAGGACATAAATGTAGCAATAATACATAAATTATATATCAAGAGGTATAATGTCATTACCATATTATAGAAAGTTTATATTTATAATAGATGACGGTGCGGTAAATACCACTACGAAACTGTTTACTTATTTTGTACTTCTGTTTTATTATGGAAAATCTGAAAACTTGAAATAAAAACCATTGAAACCAAAAAGCAGATCTTAACTTTCCCTATCCACATTTCATTATTGCACTCCTCTCTCACATTTCTTTTTTATTTTTTTCTATTTTTTAAATATATTTTTTATTCTCCCATACCGGCACTTTTGGGATTCTCACCTAGGCAAGACTGATGTGACGGTCACCTGCTACCTCTTATGCCTTGTACACACGGTCGGAGAATCTGTCGGAATGCGTCTTATCGGACCGTGTCATCAGATAATCCGACTGTGTGTGGTATGCATCGGACTGATTCCGTCCGAATCTCCGTCCGACCCAATTTTCCAACATGTTGGAAATATTTCCCGACCAACTGGTCGGACCTAATCCAAACATGTGTAGAGCATTTTCATCGGACCATGTGCCACGCATGCTCACATGCAAATTCCGACACGGAAGCGCTCGTTCAGGTAAAACTACTGCTCGTAAGCGATATAGCACATTCGTCACGCTGCAATGTTAAAAATTCATTCATCAAGCGCATTCTCTTGTTCTTTACAATGCTGCAAGAACCAACTTCTTTTGATGCTCATAGTCACACACACTTCTCCCGAACGGATTTCATTACTCTTTTTTAACCATTTCAGCAATACAATTTTAGTTTGTGTCACATCTACACAATTTTAGATTAGGTTTTTTCTTTTTTTGATGTTTTTGTGGGGGGATTCCCTAAAAATCTCCTTTAAAGACACTTTGCTAATTTCTCCTTATTTTTTATTTTTGTGTAAACTTACAACAACAACATTATTCGATTTTTGAGATTTTGTTTCTTTTTTAATCTACAGGAGGTTGTTTAGTGTTAACACCCCTTGTTATTTATTTCACTTTGTTTTTTGGAAATGTACCTGCCTGCTCACAAATAAACTGGCCTTTTTGAAGGAAAACACATACGCAAGTATTTCATCCAAACAAAAAATACCTTTATTTCGGTGTCAGTAACAGATAAAGAGGGAGGCAGCAATGTTGAAACTGGGGAGATTTGTGAAGCCTTTGGCCCCCAGGGCACACATCAGATATTTCAACGCAAAAATTGGTGGCCTGAGCAGTAAATATCTGAGGGAGAGAAGTCTGGTCCTGAAGTCCATGAAACCCGGAACAGCAGCAGATGACATCTATGCTCCCAGGCTGTGGTACTACAACAGGCTGCATCTTCTGGCAGACCAGACTGAACCCAGGTCATCACACTCTGGTCTTCCTTACACGCTTCCTTCCAGGCTGTGGCTGTGGTGCTGGAGGTGTGGCAGAAGGAGGAGGAGGAGCAGGGGCATGGGCCAAATGACACAAGTGTGTTTCTGGTGTCATTTGGCCCAACAGACCCGTGTTGAGTGTTTGGAGAATAACCTGCTCACACAAGATCTGTTGCCCCTGCTCCATTTTCTCAAGCTTGCACACAAACAAGGCGGCAAAGGCCTCTTGGTGTGTTGGTTTTGC
The DNA here is from genome assembly GCF_037356315.1 of Lithobates pipiens. NCBI lineage: Eukaryota > Metazoa > Chordata > Amphibia > Anura > Ranidae > Lithobates > Lithobates pipiens. The sequence goes on from NW_027507748.1 coordinate 143,454,784, forward strand.
TTGGAGTGCCGCAGAAGCCTCACCAATCAGCCTCAGGGCCGACTCCTCAACATTCCCCCCCTTTCTCGCCCTTCTACGTGGAAGGCAGAGGGGAGGGACCTGGCATTCCGTGAGGCTCCTTTGGCTGCCCACCGCCTGGCTGCCACTTACCCCCGCCTCCTCCTGGCTGCCACTTTCCACATCCACCTCCTGGCTGCTGCATTCCACACCCTCCTGGCCCTGGCTGAGTTCTTCCTGTGTATGAAAAAGGGACATAGTTTTGGTTTTTGTTTCTTCGAACACACACAATTTTCACATCAACACTGTTGCAAATTGGTAACCAATAGAAAAGACTATCATTCTGAGCCCAGCATTTTTCTTTCTTGTCCCAAAGGTTTTGGCCACTACTGTCTATTGATATGTGAAACACTTTCAAAACTCAGCAATTAGGGATCAGAAATCAAGTTAACATCATTCATTTTGACTCCACAAATATGTACAACAATACTATACCTGGCTCAAGCTGGGCTCCCACAGTTCTTCCTGAGTGGAAGGCCTAGGTTGGGCGTCGGAAGACTCATCAGGTGTGGAATGGAGCATAGGACGCGTGGAAGGAAGAGTAGAGAGGGATTCTCTGGCCTCAGCCTGGTCTGCCAGAAAATTCATCCTGTCATAATACCACAGGGTGGGAACATAAACCTCAGCTGCTGAAGCTCCAGATTTCATGGACTTCAGCACCTTATTCCTCTCCTTCAGATATGTACTCCTGAGGTTCCCAATTTTCTTTTTGATATATTTCTCATCTGCCCTGGGGACCACCGGCTTCATAAACTCAACCAGTTCCAACAGTGCTGCCTTCCTCTTTGGCCTGCTACTATAGAAAGGGTGAGTGTTTTGCCACAGGACTGGCATGTCTCGATATTTATCGATGAATAGAGGGAGGAAGCTGTAGTCATTAAACCCGTCCATGTCTGCAAGACACAACACAAGACAAACCCTAATGTCAGGCTAAACTCCACTAATGCAGGCCTCAATCTAGAAGCAGTGTAGCCTAGTGATGTGCCAAGTTCAAAATTTTACCTTCGTTTGCGCGTTCGTCGCCTCAGCTTCTCCCTCTGTTCACAGATCATACGGATGACACACGCGTTACGTTTTATATACAGTGCGCATGCATGCAACTCCGCCCGCCCCTGACGTTCTTTCCAGACTATTCCCCGCCCCTTCGCTTCTGGCGCAGTGGGGAGAGCACATGGCGGAGAGAACACAGGTGCGCACTAATAATTACACTAACGAGGAGGAGGGTGAGGAAAGGCCGGAGCCTGAAACGTCCCGATCCAGGAAGACAAGATTTAAGGCCGCAAATATGTCTTTTGGAGAGATGTTGGAGATGGTCGACATATTGAACAGGACCGACTATGATGGGAAATATGGACCTTACCCAAACATCAGAAAGGCCAAGATCATGAATAAAGTTGTGAAGTGTCTTCTGCCTAATTTTGGGGTACACCGATCCATGGATCAACTGAGAAAACGCTGGTCAGACCTGAAACTGAGGGAGCACGAGCAGTACATAAGGATCAAGCGTGTTCTTGACAAAAGTAAGTAGTTGTCGTGTGTTCATATGATTATTATTGCTTGCATACTGCTCCATGTGCTTTAAGTTCATGTTGTGCATTTTAAAATGGCCACTTTCAAGTTCATGGTTTCATTCGTTCGTAGGAAATATTGTTCTGCAGATAAGTATTCCAGCTGAACACAGTGTCCCCAATAATGTTATGACCTTGAAGCTCGGCCAAAATAAACAATTGAACAACACTTCCAAACAATGTTTCATATTGTTAATTCTGCCCTCTGTGTGATACTTATTTCATTTTTTCCAATCTCATAGGGTAGAGAAGACTCGGCAAGTATGAGGACACCAGGGACCCCACCCCTCACAAAGAAGGACAACTTCCAAAAGCACAAACAGAGGAGCAGGAGGAGGAGGAGGAGGAAGGAGAGATCGTTGTCACCACAACAGGTGAGTGTCGGAGAACACAGCTTCCGGTAAGCTCATCAATGTATGTCACCATATTTAAATTACATGTTTTTTTTGTTTTGTTTTGTAGGTGATGTGGAAGAAGATTTCCGTTTTACCAGTGAAAGTGCCCAGATCGGGGAGATAATGGGTTGCAATGGGGATTGGGAACATATCCTGCAAAACATCAATGATGTTAATTTAAATTTGAAAAACATCCTTGATGTTTTGGGGAGAGTGTGAAACACCCCAAACTAGATAGGGTCTTATTTTTTTAATTTTACTAACAAAATGTTGTAGTTCTCCAAATTCGACATTTGGAAGATCCACAGAGTGTGTAAACATGCATTATCTCCCATCATGGGGGATCAATGTATGTGTTTTGTGTTTAGTGTCTGAGATGAAGGGGTTGCAGCCCCAAAGCATGTACATTGATCCCCCATGATGGGAGCTAGCACATGTTGATACACTGTGTGCATCTTCCAAATTTGGATTTTTCAGGGGTGACACCCCATGTGATGAAGGCAAGATCAGACCAGTTTGTACATACTCATGTCTGATATTGTCTTCACTTTTCAAAGTGGAACTTTGTAAGTTCCTGTGTTCTGTATTTTACAGTTAGATACATGCCTGTTTACACAAAAACAACAATTAAACCAAATTTTGAATAAACTCAGTTTTGGAAAAACACAATTTCTAGGTTGGTTGTACAAACCTTTTCAAAACGCACACATGTGAATGTGGTTGGATTAAACAGTTCAATTAGCAACAATGTGTGGCTTTTTTTTTCATGGCAACAAAAATGTATTTGGAGTACAATTTAAGTTTGTGCTGAGAAGGAGTGTGATTTAATAAAGGCAACTCCACTCTGCACTCCCAGGGCAGTTTCAGGTGTACTTTTGCAGTGCACTTGTAGTGCATAGTCGATGTGCCTTTACTAAAAAAACACCCACAGTGATGTGTAAATTTGGTCAATCATGCCATTTTCCTGCCATGGTGCTGAAAATGAGCATGATTTGGGTCAGTAATGCACTACATACATTAGTTACCAAAAACAATAATTATACCTACGAGACACATAAAACCAAGCCAAGCAGTAAATGAAGGAGTTTCAGATAAAAATGTAATTTTAAAATGCCGCTCAGACATTGTCTGGCATATCAATGGCCCCCCTACCCACAAAGTAGTCCATGTATTGTGTTTTAACCTCACGGGCGCTTTGGGGGGGCAAGCCAGGATGAGCATGTTGAAGGCCCGTGAGGTTATCTGCATTGTTCATCAAGTCTGCTTCTTCTTGGCCAACTGAGACCGCATAGTTTGCAGAAACTTTTTCAAATAATTGTGAAGAACACAGCACGCCAGCACTATGTGATTCAGTTTGTATTCTGCCATGTGAATAGGCGTAAGAAAAAGGCAGAACCGGCTGGCCAGTATACCAAAAGTGTTCTCCACCACTCTTCAGGCTCTGGACAGGCGGAAATTAAAAATCCTCTGCTCTGGGGTGATGGTCCTCATGGGGAAAGGCCGCATCAGATGGTTCGCCAGGGCAAATGCCTCATCCGCGACGAAGACGAACGGGAGTCCTTCCTGATTCTCCTCTGGGGGTGGCAAGCCCAGACTGCCACTCTGGAGACGCCAGTAGAACTCCGTCAGTGAGAACACTCCACCATCCGACATCCGTCCATTTTGCCCCACGTCCACATACAAAAACTCATATGTTGCAGACACCACTGCCAACATCACGATACTATGAAACCCCTTATAGTTAAAATAGTATGACCCCGAGTTGGGTGGTGGGACAGTGCGGACGTGCTTCCCATCTATTGCTCCTCATAATTGGGAAAGTCCCAAAGACTGGCAAAGTGGGAGGCCACAGTCTGCCATTCCTAAATGTGAGCATCAAAAAAGGTAGGTATAGTGTGTATTGAGTTTGATAAAGTCAACAGATAGAGGATTGCTATCAGCTGAGCTAGCAGTTGGGGGGAGGGGGGGTTCCTAATGAGTTTGGCACACCCCCCCCCCCCCCAAAAAGAAAAAAAAAACACTCTGCATTAATTGAAGCACACACATCACATTTGTAGACATTTTAGGGGGCGTTTAGGGTAAAGCAATACTATAGAGCTGACAAAAGTCATTGTTAAGTGACTAGACTCTAGTTTTATGGGCCAAGTAGAGCATGGTGGTGAAGTTAGTGAGGCAAATATGCCTGAGGACAAAGGGGCACAGCATATAAATTAGAGCATATTGCAATGATGGTAATTAGGGAATGAGGAAAGAAATTCAAGACATTAGCAATCATGAAATACATAGAATGTGATGTTAAATGATAAAACTTACCTTCATATAGTCCTTCTGCAGGACCTGAATGATGGCAGAACAGGTCTCTGGAATAATGATCCCCAGAGCCTGGGGGGAGATGCCTGTAGAGAACTTGAGGTCCTGAAGGCTTCTTCCAGTCGCCAAGTAGCGCAACGTGGCGATGAGCCTCTGATCCGGAGTGATGGCTTGCCGCATGCAGGTATCCTGCCTGGTGATATAAGGGGTCAGCAAAGCCAGCAGACGGTGAAAAACGGGGTCCGTCATCCGGAGATAATTCCTGAAATCATCAGGATTATTCTCCTGGATCTCACGGAGCAAAGGCATGTGCGAGAACTGGTCACGCTGGCGCAACCAATTCTTGGTCCACAAACGCCTCCCCTCCCTGTTCATGGACCGGGCTTGTGTCAAAGTAGCAACCCCAACCCCAACCCCCAACCCCAACCCCAACACGAAGCGGAGCACAGCAGAAACTCTACGACGAGTACGTAGAGGAAACATGGTTTGAAAATGGTCGGCTGGTCAGAGCGGACACCAGAAAGCACAGATAAACAGCAAAGCCTGAAAGAACGACCTGAATAACAGAAGCAAGCAGACAATAAGAATTGCCTTTCAAAGCGTACTATACCAAGATATAGTCCACAATGATCAACAAATACTTACTGACTGCATGCACTGATTATCATATACGCACCGACAAGCAGAAACTGAAGAGCTGTAGCGATCTGAATCACAAATCTAAAAAGCGCGAATCGTCTTTCACCAAACTTCTACTAACACGCGATACACACGAGATCAGCAAAGGGTGCCGGACGTGGAGCTGTACTTCCTTTTTCTAGTCCCGCCGTACACGGCTTACGTCACCGCGTTCTTTGCCACCTGCGAAATCAGACAACTTGGCCCGACCGTGTGTATGCAACAGTTTCGGACACAATCCGTCGGACTAAATCAGACGGGCAAAATCCGACGGATTTGTTTGCCAAAATCTCCGACCGTGTGTACGTGAGCTTAGAATATTGACATCACACATCCTAGGATGTCTTAGTGTACTCTACAACACACATGCTTCTGCGTGTCAGCAGTTGGGAGGCTGTCTCTTCCTGATTCATGCAGTCATGAAAGCATGCGCCACTTCATCAGGGGGCCAGCTGCAAGAACCCAGAAGAGACAGGGGCTCCAGAAGATGGAAGTAAGAAAGCACCATGGGATCTGAAGTGCGGAGACAGATTTCAGCAGGACAACATTGGATTCATTGGATGTGTGGATATGTATTTTGAGGTTAACCCAGCAAACATGGTAAGGGGAAATTAAAACAACACAGGGGGGTGAAGGTCCTCTTTAACCACTTCAGCCCTGGAAGATTTTACCCCTTTCCTGACCAGAGTATTTTTAGCTGACAATTGTGTGGTCGTGCGACATTGTACCCAAACAAAATGTATGTGTATATCTGAGGCTTTTGTTTACTATTATTTATTTGTATTTTATGATATTTAAAAATTCATATGATTTATTATCGATCTTCTGCTGCCCGCAGATACTAATGAATATATATCATTAGATCTAACCATGTGATGGTATACACAGTTCCCTGCATGATTGTCCTTTGGAAACTTGAAGCGTATATCCTAACTATGTTCCAATATTATAAATATCTTCCTTATTCAGTATGTATAAAATATATTAGATGATATACATACAGATATACAATTATTAAAATACAATATATATATATATATATAAAAATATATATAAGAGGGCCAGTATGGTGGCCCGTAATTATGGGAGGAGCCCGGAGGGTATTTAATCAGACCACCCACAACGGTCTGTGTCGGTTCCAGTGCAAGGTACTGCACATCAAGGGGCCGACTCTTTTCAGCTCCCTCGCGGTCGACTATCTGTGCGTCCAATCGCAGGTGCACTTCGGCTTCTTCATTCGTGGTCTTCGTCGGCGGTTCCCGCTCATGGTCGCAGATAAGTAGTATCCGAATCTTTTCATATCATGTGCAAACTTGCGGCTTATCATGCTTACTATCCTGCACCCCTTTCGCAAAACCTACCTCTGAGTTGTTGACACTCATGTCCCGACATCTTTCGGCACAGGCATAGTACATTCGTAAATTCCTTCTTCCAACATACGATTCATTCATAGATCCAAGCCTCCGAGTCGCTGTCGGTCGTTCTCCAATATCACTCGCCATAGGCTTCACTGGTTATAAGATTCACTGTTCTCATCCTTTTTTGAGATAAACAGGTATTGTTTGTATGGGTTTCTGTCGCTGATTGAGGTGTAATTAAACCCACGTGATGTCTTTCCTGCACTTGACTAGCCTGGGGGGATGGGTGGTTGATAGGTGTTTGGTTTCACAGTAAGGAATGGCATACACTCTACAACCAATTCGTATCAGATACTCCTTACTGCCAATTTATATCAGATTCATCTCATACATTTTTTAAGCTGATTAGTGTCAAATGCATTGCACAGGCTGAGTCTGCCAACTCACTGCCTGTCCACGTAGTTGTACCTTCGAGATCGGTCGTATATCTTCATAGATTGTCCCACGCTCGGACCGCTACACACTCGCTGTCGCAGGTAGGACTTTGTTGTTACCGCTCCTCTAAACTCTAGTAGTTACGTTATGTTCATTTATCAAGTTCGTTTTGCAAAAGTCGCACTTACTCCACCGTAAGTCTTTCTATGTCATCTTTCATGTATTTCATGCTTTCTACCCAACACGGGTTTACTTGAGCCGTTCACTTCACGGTGATGCGGTCAAATCCGACATTCAAGCCCCTTACTCACCTCGCATCTACGGCCGATTCGATTCAAACCCAGCCATATCATCGGCAATACGGGCAGATCTGTCATACGAGCCCTGTAGTCACCTCGCATCTACGGCCGATTCGAATCTAGTCGCAACTTCGTTTCTATGTTTCGGATCATTGGCAATCACCAGCCCCTTCAACCACCATCACAATTCAATCAATCTGAACCCAGCCATATCCTCAGCGATACAGTCGGATCCCATATACGAGCCTCTCAGTCGCATCTACGGAGGATTCGAGTCTAGTCGCAGCATTGGCGCAACGATTCCAGTCCTTGCCAAACGCAACTCTAACAACCAAGCCGAATCCTGTTGCATCACCGACTCGCAGACTATTCCATAGCTATAACCCAGTTCAAACTAGTCACATCGACTGTACGAATTCAGCAGTGCTTATGTTTGACTTTCTCAGTCTATCCATGCATGATCATACACAATTCTCTCCACCAATTTGCTCAGTGTTGCGCACGGTCATTCATACATAATCACATTTCCTCTATAACCTTTTCTTTCACCTTTCAACAAAGCTCCTTTCAATCGCTGCAAGCATCAATGCAATGGCTCAATACGGCCACTCATCTCCAGTAGCAACACGGCTGCTCTCCTCATTCCTACACACTTATAATTTAAATTTATAGATTCAAATAAAGCTGCTTTCTTGCAATCGCTGCAAGCATCTCTGCAATAGCTTAATACGGCCACTCATCTCCAGTAGCAACACAGCTGCTCACCTCATTCATCCATTCATTCATTCTCACCTCATAATTCAAATAAGGCCGCTTCCTTGCAATCGCTGCAAGCATTTCAGCAAGTGGCTCAAACTGCCACTCATCGTCTCCAGTAGCAACACGGCTGCTCATCATTTTCTCTGTCGCTTTCCCCTTTTTAGGCCAGTTAGAACACCAGTTAGTCCACCCTGCACCAGGTTTGGACAGTATCTCCCCAAAAAAAAAGAAAAAAAAAAAAAACCCCATTGTCGAGGGCTTGCATCTTCACCAGGGGGCCAGCTTTGCCCCAAACAGCTCTTTGCAATCCCCCTTGTCAAAACGAAATTCTCATGTCACCTTACTACAGGCTCCCGGTCAACTCAGTTCTCGACCCCAACCAGTCGCCTTCACAACTAGGGCATAAAGTCAGGCGTTTAGTTCAATGGGATTCCCCCTTTCTCTTAAACACTCTTTCACTACATATTTTTACTTCACATACAGAATTTGACCTGCTCCTGAGGCGCTAGCAACTGTCACATACTTCTGTGCACTTCACTCTGCTTTCGAAGCACAAGCCTTCAATACGCAGAAAAGGTCGCCTAATCTCCATACTTGCTGGCAGTGCAAGCATTAGTAGACCGAACCCATGTCAATTAACTACAGATCGCAACATTCCTACTTAGTATACCAGACTTCAGCTACCCACCCCAGTCCGCCCTGGGGCGCTCTGGTTCATTAGTCTGTGCCGAGCACAGACTGACACCCGAGCTATCGGTTACCTAGCCAGTCACCTCCTGGCTCACCTCGGTTGTCACGCATTCTTTTGAGTTTTCTAAAGTCACACTCAACAGCGCTCAAGCGCAAACCAACTGTCACTATGGCTGTCATTCCTTGTCCTATTCTTCTTGTTTCCTTCCGCCTTTCATCTTATCTACCCTAACGCAACTATCCCCTCCTACTTTTGCAACTTACCTCAAACATACGCACCCCCCCCCCTTGCTTTTAGTTGACGCCATGTCGCAGGCCGACAGTGAGGACTTTGCCTCAGCCCTGCCATCACCCTTTACGGGCTCAGCAAGCGGCGGTTTACAGTCCCACAAGAGCTTGGACCAATAAAAAAAAAAAAAAAAAAAAACTCCTAGCAGAACGGTGTCACAGGAGTAAATCCTACCCTGCCGCAGCCAGGAAACCAAGCCTTTAGGTTACTGTTTCCACCGCCAGTGGCAGCCCTTCCAGGCACCAGTCTATCTTCTTTGCGACTACTCAGCTGCACTCCTGGGTAACCACACTGTCAACAGCAGTCGCTGAAGTCCAAGCAGAGTGACAGCCCTGGGGGTACGCCCAGCCGTGCCCCTACCAGCTCCAGTCACCACCGTCATTCCCGTACCTTCACTTACAGATACACCCAACTTCTGCACCATTATCTGCCCTGCACACCTTGTCCTAGCAGGGCATCTAGGAGGACATCTTGGATGACAACGACGTTAACTAGCATCCCTCCTCATAGCAGTACACAACTTGGCCTAGAACAAGTCATATTCGCGGGGAGATGTCTTTGTCATCCTGAAGGCCAGAGACCCTTTACTTAATCGCAAGCTCACTGTCACAGAGTTTGTGCTGGCCTTGGGGACAGTCAGAGACATGCTAGGCAGAGCAACCCCAACAGGAGGGTAGATTTGGACCCGTATCTGCATACAGCAGGTCACAAGTACGCAGGGTGCCCATCCTTTGACTATCACGCTCATTTTCAGCCAAGGCAGCAGCCAGACTCAAGGTGATCCTTTACCTCCCACCTTTTAGTGTTTCTCTCCCAGGTACAAGACCCTGACTAAATCTTTAAATTAATATGTGCCAGCTATAGCAGATCTGCCCATGGGAGTCCAATTTCTCACAAATTGGAATGGCATGCCAATGTTTATTCCCTCAGCATCTCTCTCTTCATCTCAGGTAGTCATGGTCACCACAGCCACCACAGGTCCTCGCCTCAATTTTTGGCCAACTTGGGTTATAGGGCCATGGCCGTCAGAAATCCTCTTGATTCCTGGGTTCAGTTAGTCCTCCTCTTTGTTCGACCTCTACCCCATTGTCACAGCAGCTCAAGTCTGGTGCAACAACTGGGCAGGACAAACAGTGACGTTCGCCACAGACAACCAAGACACAGCCAGTATTATGAATAAAGGAGGTCCTAGTAGCCGGCCATCGTGGCCTCCCTGCGCAGGCTGGTGCCACTATCCCCACAGCACCAATCTAACGTCCTATGCGTCCACATCCCAGACAAACGCAATAATCTGGTCGACGCACTACCCGTTAACTTTGCTTCGTTATTTTTGCAGGAACCCGGAACCGACCCGACCATGTCTCTTATCCCACACTGGTCGTAGCTAACCTCGGATTCAAACAACACTTTCACGACGCTACCTGCCTTATTAATCTTTCATTATCTCACAACACCCTGAAGGCCTACCGTGCAGCCTAGAGGTTCTACTGCATATCAGGTTACTAGCCTCAAACCCCAGAGCAATACCAAGAGTTCTCCATCACATCCTGGTCTTCATATCATGCCACCACACACAGTTGGCATTGTCACACAATATCTTAAGCCCCGTACACACGAGCGGACTTTTCAACATCCAAAGTCCGTCAGACCGAGTCCGTCAGACTATCCGATCGTGTGTGGGCTGCAACGGACTTTAGCTTCGCAAAAGTCTGACGGACTTTAGAAATGAAGCATGCTTCAAATTTTCCCGACGGAACTCCGCCGGACCCGGTCCCCTTCGAAAAATTTGCTCGTGTGTGTGCTACTCCGACGGACTAAAACCGACGCTAGGGCAGCTATTGGCTACTGGCTATGAACTTCCTACGTCGAATCCAGTCGTACGTCATCACGTTCGACTCCGTCGGAGTTTGGTGTGATGGTGTGTGGTCAAGTCCGTTCGGTCGAAAAGTCCGCCAGAACTCCGTCGGAACTCCGGCGGAACTCCTTTGGAGGTCTGTCAGACTTAATCCCTCTCGTGTGTACGGGGCTTTAGAGTCTAAAGGCCCATACACACGATCAGACTTTTTGACAACAAACATGCAAATTAGCTGTTTTGGAGCAACATCCGACTGTGTGTACGCTCCATAGGACAAACTTTTTTGGTTTTCATCTGACTTTTGTTGGCTGTGCGAACGGACAAACTTTCTGGCAACGAAAGTCCGATGGAGCAAAGTCTGATCGTGTGTACAGAAAACCATAGGACTTTTGTACAAAGTGCAAACAGGCATGCTCAGAACCAATGCAAAAGATCAGACAACAATACAGAAGTTGACCAAAGGTGGCGGTAAAGAGCAGAAAAACCACGTGGTTTGGTGAAAGTTGGCTGAAAAAGTCCTGCTGTGTGTATGCAATACAAGTTCAGGGCCGACGCCCTTTGTACAAAAATCCAAGGGAAAGTTTGTACAAAGTCCTATCGTGTGTATGAGGCTTTAGACTTAGACCCTACTCAGTTGACATCCAGTATTTCATCCCCTTATGAGATCCTAACAAACCGTCCTGTTTGCCGCCCATACGGTCAAGACCATGTTGTGTGGTATTCACAGGCAATGACCCCAAATCAGTATCATACGGCTACCCGTCACCAGCGCCATATTCTGAGACGTATCTTTCATCCTGTCACATTCCCCTTTGGTTAAATTCAGCCTGGTTGTTCAAGCAGCCATCTAACTGGCTTTTAAAAACAGCTTCTTACGCCCCAGTGAATACTGTCACTATCCCAGTTGTAAAGTGTTACGTAGACGCCACCTCACACGCCATCAGACTTACTTCATCTTGCTCCTCAGGGTGTCCAAAACACAATAGTCTGGTCCAGGGGTTGACATCAAACCTTTCCAAACTCTCAAGGCCTGGTGCCCCGTGTCCATCCTAGATCAATTTTTGGCCCATATGTTTGATCCCTCGCAGGACAGCCCATTACTACCGTTCCCGATTAGTACCCCAGGCAGCAACCAGTTCATTAGTCACGTCAGGTTCCTTTTGAGCAAATTAGGCCAGGACCCTGGCCATTTTCTTGGACATTCTTTCGCATTGGAGCAGCATCAGCAGCCTCACGAAACGGGGTCCCAGTCCACGTGATCAAAGATGGGCAGGCGGGAATCCACCTGCTTTACTCGATACATCTCCAATCCACAAGTGGAAATGTCATGAGCCTTCAGCAACTTTGCCCCATAGTGTCTTGTTGTACATAAATTAATAATTACCTCCCTAAACCAAGTCTTTTGGGGCCTTCTCTTGGCATATCGCCCAGCAGACCAGGGCTCACCACCCAGCTCACCAGGGCTTACCTTACAGCAGACCAAGGGCACAATTTAGGTCTATTTTATGTTGTTAGTCTTGTGACGTGTTTATGTGTTCTTTCATATCTCTTAGCCCTTGTACACACGGTCAGGGGAATCTGTCGGAATGAGTCTTATCAGATAATCCGACTGTGTGTGGTATGCATCGGACTGATTCCGTCCGAATCTCCGTCCGACCCAATTTTCCAACATGTTGGAAATATTTCCCGACCAACTGGGCCGGACGGACCTAATCCTATCATGTGTAGAGCATTTTCATCGGACCAAGTGCCACGCATGCTCAGATCAAATTCCTACATCAAAGCTATTGGCTACTAGCCTGAATGTAGTCCCATCGTAACGAAATTACGTCATCACGTTCTGAAAGATCTGATTTTTTGCCAACTTGGCCCGACCGCGTGTATGCAACAGTTTCGGACACAATCCGTCTGACTAAATCCAACGGGCAAAATCCGACGGATTTGGTTGGCAAAATCTCCGACCGTGTGTACGTGGGCTTAGAGCGGAGGGCTCCGACCATAAATAAGAGGGCCAGTATGGTGGCCCGTAATTATGGGAGGAGCCCGGAGGGTATTTAATCAGACCACCCACAACGGTCTGTGTCGGTTCCAGTGCAAGGTACCCACCCACCCATTTCCCTTCTCAGAGTACTTCTCTTAAAACACGTTTCTCTACAGAAACATCCATTTACTTTCTTAAGGTATGCGGCCTTCTGTTGGCATATCGCCCAGCAGACAAGGGCTCACCGCCCAGCTCACCAGGGCTTACCTTACAGCAGACCAAGGGCACAATTCAGGTCTATTTTATGTTGTTAGTCTTGTGACGTGTTTATGTGTTCTTTCATATCTCTTAGAGCGGAGGGCTCCGACCATAAATATATATATATATATATATATATATATATAGTGTATTTTACACGTACCGTCCATACAGGACCTTGAATTTATCTATACTATATATTTTTAGGTTAACATCTTGGACCCCCGGTCCTGGCTCTCCATAAATAAATATATCCTGATCTACAGTTATGAGCATTAATTACTATAACTTCAATAATAATAATATATATAAAATAAAAAAATCTTTCTCTGTATAAATTTAGACTTTCTATATTATGTCACCCATTATATATTTTGTAGGGACTTCCACGTTGGGCTCCAGTGTGTTCGGGGGTCTGGCCTGGTCCCTGAGGCTTCCGAGAGAACTCTAAATTAAATTCATTAACCCTTTGAAGAGAATTACCCTAAATGGTGACAAATATAACACATCTTACTGTTTTCTCTGCCCGAATGATTTCCTCCTGAGCTGAGGGCCCCATCGGCATACCTGTCTTAGCATTACTGGATTCTGATTTTAATGTTTGATCAATTACATTTTATGAGGGGACAAAAAACCTCTTTTCACCAATATGTAAGTAAAATTATCGATCTATATATATGTAAAGTAATGTTATATATAAGTCTGTACTGATTATATATCTTATGCTTCAGATTGACTCTTCCTTATTGTCGCACCCTTGAAGAAGGAACTCCGAAACGCGTTGGGTGTAAGGAGGTCTTATTTATGATTCATATGGTGATACCTGCTGACTGTGTTCAGCGAGTCATTGTTTTACGTTTGTATTGATTCTATTATGTTTAACTTGAATAAATTTGATTTTAAATACACTTTTCTGTTTGATACCACTAAATACATGTTGCCTATAAAGTCCATCTAAAAGGGGATATAACCATGTTTTTTTACCCAAACAAAAAAGAGCAACAATGTTGAAAAAAAAACAATATTTTTAACTTTTTTGCTATGATAAATATCCCCAAAAAATATATAAAAAAACTAATTTCTTTCTCAGTTTAGGCCGATATGTATTCTACATATTTTTGGTAAAAAAATTGCAATAAAGGTATATTGATTGGTTTGTGCAAAAGTTATAGTGTCTACAAAATAGGGTATAGATTTATGGCATTTTTATTATTATAATTTTTTTATTAGTTATGGCAGCGATCTGCGATTTTTATTATGAATGAGACATTATGGCGGACACATCGGACACTTCTTACACTATTTTGGGGCCATTGTCATTTATACAGCGATCAGTGCTATAAAAATTCACTGATTAATGTGTAAATGGCACTAGCAGGGAAAAGATTAAACACTAGGGGGCAATCAAGGGGTTAAGTGTGTCCTAGGGAGGTGTTTTAACTGTAGGGGGGATGGGCTACCACTGACATGACAGCAATCACTGCTCCTGATGACAAGGAGCAGTGGATCTCTGTCATATCACAAGGCAGAGCAGGGAAATGCCTTGTTTACAGGCATCTCCCTGTTCTGCCTCTCCACACTGCGGCGGTTGCACGCATGTCCAATAGGTGGTAAATTTAAAGGGACATACATGTAAGCCCATTTGCCTGCCTGTGCCATTCTGCTGACGTACATCTGTGTGCGGCAGTCAGTAAGCGGTTAAGAGAGCTTTCAGCAGCTGGTTTAACCATTTACTGAGTATGCATCTTCTTTATTTTATAATACTTGGTTATGTTTCTGTTTAGGGTGGTGTCATGACCGCTGCCCCAGGTTTCTTGTTACAAGATGGCTCCTTTCTCTTGCAGCTTCCTAGGGAGCTAGTCTTGCATACAGGGACAAGAATTGTGCTTCTCTACACTGGGTTCATCAATATAAACACATAACCCAGTAACCTAGGATGGCAAGGCATTCCCCTGCTTTCTCTCCCCTTTACTCCAAGCTAACAGACTGGCCTGAGAGTGTACTTTGTACTGTTAATGCTTTCCAATGAAGACCAGATGTTCAGGAAAGCGGTACTGAGACAGCAGGAACTGGCAACTTTGAAAGTTGTAAACTACGAATGCTGAGATAAAGCCTTGTACACACGATCCGATTTTCGGAAGACCTTCCGTCTGTATTTTGTTGCATGCTTGTCTCATGTCGAAAGTGAAGAGCTTTCTCACAATACGAGAAAAATCTTGTATGACAGAATACAACTTCAGAAGTGACATCATGTGTTGAATAGATTTGTATGTATTCTCTAGTTTCTGAGCATGCGTAGTCTTTTTCTTACGATTTTTTTTCAGACGAAAACTGTATTAATTAAGCACTTAAGGACTGAGCCTCTTTCTGAGATTTGTTTTTTACAAGTTAAAAACAGTTTTGTTTTTTTGCTAGAAAATTACTTAGAGCCCCTAAACATTATACATTTTTTTTCTATCACCCTAGAGAATAAAATGGTGGTTGTTGCAATACTTTCTGTCACACCGTATTTGCGCAGCGGTCTTACAAGTGCACTTTTTTTTGGGAAAAAATACCTTTTTTGAATTAAAAAATAAAACAGTAAAGTTAGCCCAATTTTTTTCTATATTGTGAAAGATAATGTTACGCCGAGTAAATTGATACCAATATGTCACGTGACAAACTTTTACCCTTAAAAATCTCCATAGGAGACGTTTAAAAAATTCTACAGGTTGCATGTTTTATGTTACAGAGGAGGTCTAGGGCTAGAATTATTGCTCTCGCTCTACCAATCGCAGCTATACCTCACATGTGTGGTTTGAACACCATTTTCACATGTGGGCGCTACTCACGTATGCGTTCGCTTCAGCGCGCGTGCACATCGGGACAGGGAGCATAAAAAAAATCGTATTTAAATTTTACCTTTATTTTACAGTTTAAAAATAAAAAATGTGTCACTTTTATTCCTATTACAAGGAATGTAAACATCCCTTGTAATAGAAAAAAGCATAACAGGACCTCTTAAATATGAGATCACATATGACATCAGATCTCATATTTGCATAAAAATGCAATAATAAAAAAAAAAATTGTCATAAAAAAAAAATAAAAAAAAAAAATGTCCCTTTAAGAGCTATGGGGGGAAGTGACGTTTTGACGTCGCTTCCGCCCTGCAGTAATATGGAGACGGGTGGGGGCCATCTTCCCTTCATTTGTCTCCATACCCAGGCGGGGACAGACGCGATCGCCTCCGCCACTGCCGATGACTCTGGTAAGCGGCGGAGGGCACCAGATCGCGGCGAGAGGGGGGGCGCAATCAGAATCCACCGCAGAGACCACTTTTATCTTAAAGCGGACCACCCGCTGAAGAAGAGGATAACGATATCCTCCTTCAAAGTACTGAAGTACAATGACGGTGGACGGTCCGGAAGCAGTTAAACGAAAATCGGACGTTGAGTTCACGTACGACAAAAATTTTATAGTCTGCTCATCCAGTTTTTGTCGGACGAAAAATCAGAATCAGCTGTTGAAAGCACCATACTAACGATCCGAAAATGGGCAGATTCGTCGTTCGGATGAAATTTTACTTCTGATTTTTGCATCCTGTGTACGGGCCTCAAGAAAGCTACAACAGGGTGTATGATTTATGCAGTGGCCACAAAGGAAAGCATCGCTGCCATGGCATGTGTATAACCCTGAGCAGCTGCATGCTATCTTTTAGGCGGGCGGTCAGAAGGCCCTAAAATCATGGCTCAGCAGCCTGTTTTTGGTGCTCCCAGGCCACCTGTGTGAACAAGACCTTAAAGTGACCTTGCCTCTGTGTAAAAAAAAAAAAAATGGATTGAAAAGCAACCTGTAATTTAAAAAGCCTACTTTCTTACTGGCGGGCGGTGACTCAAATCTTTGCTGTGTTTAAAATCACTTGAAAAAGGAAGCTACCTAGCAATTCCACGCATGTCAGCTATCATGTCCCTTCTGGGTGCTGTAATTCCTCCAGCAGACCCCTACACTGTTACATGTAGCACGGTCCCCTTGAGGACTGCTTGGATTTATCTGCCCGCCTGCATCGCCATGACCCTGTGAACCTTCCACCCCACCTGACACTCTGGGTTCTGACATCTTTTCACAAGCACCTTTAAATGACACGTCACACAAGTTAATATATTTATGTTATCTCAGCTTTTACTGAAGTAGCAAAGTACTATTAGTTTGTAAAGAAGGGCGATAGATCAACCGAGTTCTAAATAACAGTACAGACTCAGTAGAGGAATTTCCCCAAAGAACAGCTTAAAGGATCACTAAAGAAAATATATATATATTTTTTTAAATAACAAACATGTTATACTTACCTCCACTGTGCAGCTCGTTTTGCACAGATTGGCCCGAACCTGGTCTTCTGGAGTCCCCGGGCGGCTGTCTCGGCTCCCCCCTGCAAAGACTCCACACCTTCATGCGAGCTCCCTCGCATGGTGTGGAGTGCTTGCGGGTGCGCTCCCGTGATACAGCCGGTGGCCATAGCCGCTCACTGTATCACACGGCCCCGCCCCCCAGCATGCCACGTCACTGGATGTGATTGACAGCAGCGCGAGCCAATGGCTGCACTGCTTTCAATTCATCCACTGTAACCAGTCAACGGCCAGGCTGAACGGCGAAGAGGATGTCGGGGGCAAAGGTGGGACTTTCGAGGGGTCAGGTAAGTAAAACAGGGGGGCTGGGGGGGCCGGTATTGTCAGATGTTTTTTCACCTTAATGCATAGAATGCATTAAGATGAAAAAACTTTTACCTTTACAACCCCTTTAAGAACAGTTTAACCATAGCTCCCAACTGTCTCTGATTTCGAGGGACTGTCCCTGATTTGGAGCAATGTCTCTCTGTCCCTCTTTCTCCCTCATTTGTCCCTCATTTTGGTCTGATCCTCAGTTGTATATAAAATTCACTTTTTATCTTTAAAAAAGTGTTTCCCAGTGGTAAACCTTTCATCCAATTTCTAAATTGCTGCATTTGTACATTTTTAAAGCCAATATAAAGGAATAGTAGTGTTAAGTGTCCAGCGCCCTGTGATTGGCCCGCGGCCCGCCCTATCAC
The DNA here is from genome assembly GCF_037356315.1 of Lithobates pipiens. Taxonomy (NCBI): domain Eukaryota; kingdom Metazoa; phylum Chordata; class Amphibia; order Anura; family Ranidae; genus Lithobates; species Lithobates pipiens. The sequence continues at coordinate 143,472,781 of NW_027507748.1, forward strand.
AGTGCGCTGCGCCGGACATTGGAGAGAAGCAAAAAATGTGAGTTGTCTTCTCCTCCATGCTCCTCATATTGCCTATCTCCTCTGCTATCATATCCTGACCGATGCAGGACGAGAGAGAGACAATGAGAATAGAGAGAGACATGGAGAGAAAAGAGAGAGAATATAGAGACAGAACCAAGCGGAGAGAGAATAGAGAGAGAGAGACAGAGGATAGAGAGAGAGAGAGAACCAAGAGAAGAGAGAGAATAGAGAGAGAGAGAGAGAGAGAGAGAAGAATAGAGACAGAGAATAGAGAGAAGAATAGAGACAGAGAAGAGAGAGAGACAGAGAAAGAGAGAATAGATTGAGAGAGAGAGAGACAGAGAAGAGAGAGAAAGACAGAGAATAGAGAACCAGAGAAGATAAGAGAGAATAGAGAGAGAGGCAGAGAAGAGAAAGAGGGACAGAGAGAGAGACAGAGACAGAGAAGAGAGAGAGAAAGAGAGAGAGAGACAGAGACAGAGAAGAGAGAGAGAATAGAGAGAGAGAGACAGAGAAGAGAGAGAGAATAGAGAGAGAGAGAGAGAGAGAGACACAGAGAAGAGAGAGAGAGCCAAGAGAGAGAGACAGAGAATAGAGAACCAGAGAAGAGAGAGAGAGCCAAGAGAAGAGAGAGAATAGAGAGAAAAAGGGTGTTGAGCTGCTGAGTGGGGACTGTGAAGTTGTCTGGCAAACAGCCGCAGAGATGGGCCCTACGAGGCCGGGCTAGAGTTCCTTGACACCGCGAGGTAGGCCACAACCTCTCCCTCCCCGTCACAGAGAGGTGCGCTTTACATGAGACCCAGGAAGAAGAGAGCGTGCGGCAGAATTCCTATCTCCTTTATAGTCTCTCCCAGAAGTCCCTTGGATGGTAGCAAGGATCCCTGGGATGTGTAGTCCTGGTGTATAGTTATGCAATGAAACTGCCGATCACAACTACTCGTCCCACAATCCAGTGGGTTGGCTTGCAAATATGATGACAGTCACTAGCGTCCAGCATTAAAGGGATACAACTATAGAGGATGAATGATGGGGAGGGCACATAATATTACACTAAGGCCCCTTCCACACTGGGGTGCTTTGCAGGAGCTACAGCATTAAAAATAGCCACTAAAACAACACTAAATCTGTGCTAAAAATATTGCAGTTTTACCGCCAACACCGCTCCGGCTCCAGTGTGAAAGGAGCTTTATAGTCCACTACCACTACATCTATAAGGGGTAAGCTGAAAGAACCACAGTGCCCAATGGGGCATGTGCCAGCCAGCATACCCAGGAATGTTGGATAGTAGCAGCACCCGGAGGTCTTCAAGAGAGTAAGGCTACCATATATTCTACAATTTCCTTAAACAATTTCCCTTTATATTCACTAAAACCATATAATATGGAGGTCAGACCCAAACACTTTCAATTTGTATGCAGTCAGACATGCACTACATAGTTGAAGGTAAATCTAAAGGAAATGGAATTAGAAAGTTGTTTAACCCTTTCACGACTAAGCCTATTTTTGAGATTTGGTGTTTCCAAATAAAATCCGTATTTTCTGCTAGAAAATTACTTAGAACCCCCAAACATTATATATATATATTTTTTAGCAGAGTATCAGAAAGAATAAAATGGCGATTGTTGCAATATTTTATCTCACACGGTATTTGTGTAGCAGTGTTTTAAACGCAACTTTTTGGGAAAAGGGACACTTTCATGGATTACAAAAGTTAGCCCAATTTTTTATATAATGTGAAAGATGATGTTACGCCGAGTAAATAGATACCCAACATGTCACACTTTATAATTGCACGCAACCTAAAAATCTCCATAGGCAAATTTTTTTACGGTTACTTGCTCTCGCTCTGACGATCACAGCGATACCTCACATGTGTGATTTGAACAACTTTTACATATGTGGGCGTGACTTACGTATGCGTTTTCTTTGCTGCACGAGCTTGTAGCGATGGGGGCGCTTTAAAAAATGTTTTTTTTCCTATTTATGTTAATATTAATAAATTGTTTAAAAAAAAAAAAAAAAACATTTTGATCACTTTTATTGCTGTCACAAGGAATGTAAACATCCTTTGTGACAGTAATAGGTGGTGACAGGTACTCTTTATGGAGGGATCGGGGGTCTAAAAGACCTCCTTGTCCCTCCTTTGCTCTTCAAAGTATTCAGATTGCCATTTTTGGCAATTCTGAATACTGTATATTTTTTTTAAAACCGGCGCCATTGGCAGCCGAGTAAACGGGAAGTGACATCATGACCTCCCTTCCGTGTTTACAATCAGGAGACTGGAATGAAGCCACTTACGGAGGCATCGGATTGTTGATCGGGCCTCCCGGTGGAACCTGCAGCTGTGGGCCTCATCCCGGTATAACCCCCGAAAGCAGAGTACGCACATCTGCATACGATCGACGGGAAGGGGATAATGTACTAGCTTTAAGATTACAGTCAACCACTTGAAAGGTAAGTACGCTTATTACTTTACTGGCTGGTTTTCCTTCAAATTTTTGAAGTTTACTATTTTTTTCTGAAATGTACATTTTATAATACGTGGTTTATAATTACTGAGCAATCCTAAGAATTGAAATGACATAATGAGTGATTGAATACAAATTAATGAATGTGAACAGCTGCGAGATACACACATCAATAGACAATTTCAAAATAACAAGCTTTAAATAAAAAAAAAAACAAATATGGTACAATAACCTTATTTAAATCAAACAGAAAGTGAGAAACTGGTCAAATAGTGTAAAATTAATAGTCTGTTCAAATTGATAGTTGATCCACTGTGCATATATCACACAAAACACCCAAGAATGGTGATAAAAGAAAAAGGTCAGCCTTCCTCCTCCACACAAACTGACGTTTACCGGCTCCTATGGATCTCTTAGTTATAGGAGATCACACACGCCTATGGCTTGATACCCAGCCAGGGCCTCTGATTTTACGCAGCCAAGATCCCGGCGTCTTCGCAGGAATTTATAGCTCATACAAGAAGGTTATAGCAGATGTTTCCCAAAAAAAGAATAATAGAGAGCTTCCATAGCGTAAAACCATAAAGAATTTATTTTATAAAAAAAGATTATCGGTATTGCACTTACATTTAAATAAAAGCATCACATGCATAATGAAAACCAAGCCGGCCGGCTCTCGGTAGAAACCCATGGTCCGGGACTTCTGTGTATTGTGGTGACATCAGCACGTTGCTCCCCAGATGCCCCAGGATGACGTCAGGTTGACAAAACGCACAGGGAGGAGCTACATGCTGACGTCACTGCGATACACGGTAGTCCCGGACCATGGGTTTCTACCGTGAGATGGCCGGCTTGATTTTTACTATCCATGAAATGCTTTTATCTAAATGTAAGTGCAATACCTCTTTTATAAAATGAGTTCTTTATGGTTTTACGCTATGGAAGCTCTCTATTATTCTTTTCTAAGAAAAATCTGCTATAACCTTCCTGTATGAGCTATAAACTCCTGTGAAAATGCCAGGATCTTGGCTGCATGCAATCAAAGGCCCGGGCTGGGTATCAAGCCATAGGCATGTGTGATCTCTTATAACTAAGAGATCCATAGGAGCCGGTAAACGTTAGTTTGTGTGGAGGTGGAAGGCAGACCTTTTTCTATTATCACCAACCATTCTTGGGTGTTTTTTGTGATATATGCACAGTGGATCAACTATCAATTTGAATGGACTATTAATTATACACTATTTGACCAGTTTCTCACTTTCTGTTTGATTTAAATACGGTTATTGTACCATATTGGTTATTTTTTTAAATTTAAAGTGCGACTTGTTATTTTAACATTTTATAATACACCTACTGTTCTTGCCTCTCTTTCAAGTGTATCAGAAGATTATTTTTTGACACGCACACAGGCCGAATTTTGTGCTGTCATCCAAGATGGGTTATATCTATCAGCTTGGAGTTGGGTTTTGTCTGAGCACACAGACAGGAATCGGACAAAATGTTCTATTTTTACTGTTTCACATTTCTTCAATTTATTTGTCTTTCGGAGTTCATGTGCTATGAATGTTCCTGGCAAAACATTACACATCTGTCATATATAGCATTGGGACAAATCGTCCACAGATTAAATGGCAAGCTTTTATGTTTGTTATAAATAGTTTTAAATTGCTTTTAGTTTGTAACATTTAACACACTGATTGTACATAGGTCACCAGTGGAATGCTTGTAAGAGGGCCACTTTAAGAGATGCACATTCAATTCCATTAAGAAAATGTGCTAAATTATGTGTGGCTCATACTAGATTCAGTGAACAACAAAGCTGCTCCCACGTGCACAGCTTTTGGCAGCAGGAACGGTCTTTTGAGTGGTGTTTCACCCATAGCTTTGACACCTTTCCATTTTCAATGCATCTGTGCCAAAGCAAACTGCCATTATGCTGTCTTTGTAATCAGATCTTTAAATATGGCAGCATTAGATGGTAGCTGAACAAAGCACCTGATTAAATGATCTAACTGTTCCATATGTAGCGTGCGGTACTCCTAACGAGTACGCGCTATATGCTTAAAATTAGTTTTTGCCCAAAACTGTAATGAGCTAAATTGTACTTTGGCATCAGTTTGGCTGGGCTGCATAGGTGGGGTTGTACACCTGTGGGAGGCTATAGAACACAGTCAGGTTGGACGCATTGGGTACCAATCTCTATCTCGGAACCAATCAGTGGGCGCGTTTGTCTCACTGTGTAATCCGGGAAGGGGTATTTAAGGTGCCAAAGTCACGTGGTTTGGGATTCTGGTCCAGAAGTTGTTGTTGACTCCGTAGTCCTGGTCCTCCTGACCAGCCCCCAGGGGCCCTCATGGCCTGGGGTGCGGATCCATCCATTTCCGAGCCTCAGAACTGGCTAGTTTGAGGCACAGTAACTGGAAGGAGGATTCTAAGGTGTTCCGGTGCTGTTTTGGGTTTTGGAGAGGCCCAGCAACTCTACATGCGACCAGGGGAGCCCTCTTCGGTAAGAGAGCCACGCACAAGGCTGGCTGCTCGGTAAGGGCCTGGAAGCTGAGCTGCCATGGACATTGATTGAATCCACAATTCTTACGGTATCACCGGACCGGCTGAAAGATTCTGGTACAGTAAGAAAAGTTCCTACTTCTACCCTTCCAGTTGTAACTAAGTTTCCAACCAAGTCTGCGTGAGAGACTTTGAAAAGCTAGAATTACCTGTTGGCTGCTAAATCCAAAACTTAAGGATTTATCCAACAGTTAAAGAGTCCAGTTGCGACCGGCTGTTCCCTGGATTGTGTACATAGAGAGAGACTTTTATTGAAGTCAGCAGTTCCAAGCACCTGAGCTAAACTCTACCCTGATACCCTCTATTTCCAACTTAGAGACTTCAACCGTTTTATGCAAAATAAAAATCCTGACAAGGAATTCAAGTGTCGGTCTCTACAGTTACTGGGTTATCAACCCTGGGAACCCCTAGACAAGGACAACGAGTGCGAGGTGGAGGGGGTAATCGGTAAGCCCAGAAAAATTCAGCAGCTCCTTCAGGGGTAAGTGCTACTCATATAAACTAGCCTTTACCAGCTTTAAAATGAACCAGACAAAACACCAGTTCCTGTTTCCTGGTACCAGTTGGTTGGAGTGATTGCTGTGGGTTTTGGTCATGTTTGGAACAGACACAATCAAGGAGATTTACTAAAACCGGTGCACACAGAATCTGGTGCAGTTGTGCATAGTAACCGCTTCTAGCTTTTATTGTAAAAACGGGGGACACACTATAAGAAAAATGGGTGAGTGATCGCCCGAATTTCCTCGTTGTTTCACAGCAAATCAGAACCAATTAACTACTTCCCGACCGGCGCACGCTGATGTACGTCGGCAGAATGGCATGGACAGGCAAATGGGTGTACCTGTACATCCCTTTAAATTTGCCGTTGTGCCATCGCGTGCGCTTGCCGGTCGGGATCTCCACAAGTCGGATCGTGGGTTCCACGGACTTGATCGCCACAGGGATACCCGCGATCGTCTCACAGGGAGGAAGAACGGGGAGATGCCAATGTAAACAAGCATCTCCCTGTTTTGTTTTTTTACCAAAAATATGTAGAAGAATATGTATTGGCCTAAACAGAGGAAAAATAATGTTTTTTTAATATATTTTTGGGGGGGTATTTATTATAGCAAAATGTAAAAAATAATGCTTTTTTTCAAAATTGTCGCTTTTTTTGTTTATAGCGCAAAAAATAAAAAACTGCAGGGGCGATCAAATACCACCAAAAGAAAGTTCTATTTGTGGGGAAAAAAGGACGTTAATTTTGTTTGGGAGCCACGTCGCACAACCGCGCAATTGACAGTTAAAGCGACGCAGTGCCGAATCGCAAAAAGTGGTCTAGTCTTTGGCCAGCAAAATGGTCGGGAGCTTAAGTGGTTAAAGAAAATTCATATGAAAATTCTCGTGCGAGAACTTTTTTTTGTTGTTTATTGTATCATGCGCAGTCTTTCGTTTCTGATTTCTCTTGTATGAAAATCTTATGAAAACGGTACACATTAAGCGAAAATCATTCATTCTTTTCCTGTACAAGAAAAAGTTTGGAGCTTGTCCCTTCAATAAATTCCGCTCAGAAAGTCGGATATAGCTGTAGAAAGTTATGTACGCACTATGCGAAAGTTGGATTCTCGCCCCATTTTCTTATAGTGTGTATGAGCCTTTAGGCTGGGTTCACATATGTGCGGCTGTGGGTTTGTGCCTGGGGCCTGGTGCGTGTCTGTTCACCAGTTCAGGTGTGAATCAGGTCCGAATTTTGGCCTGAATACGCACCTGAATTGGACCCAAACACGCACAGGACCCTTTGTCAATCTGGACTACGGCTTCCCTGGACATGTGTGAACCGGTTCCATTGAAAGCTGGTCACACTCCTATGTCATGCAAATTGGATGCAGGGAAGCCTTAATTGAACAAGATGAAGTTAGAAACCGATTGGTTACTATGCACAGCTGCATAGTTGTAGAAGGGTACAGCGGTGGTACAGCGCTGGGGAAAATTAGCAGGATTGGTTCAGAGGTGGGACAGACGAGCAGGAGGGTACAGTGGTAGGGTAGATGCGCAGGGAGGTACAGTGGTGGAAAGAGATGGGAAGGGGGTTCAGCAGTGGGACAGAAGAGCAGGGGGGTTCGGTGTTGGGCCAGATGAGCAGGGGGATTCAGTGTTGGCCCAAATGAGAAGGGGAGTTCAGTGGCAGGACAGAAAAGCAGGGGGTAGAGCAGTGGGGCAGGTGTTAAAGGAGGTGTATTGGTGGTACAGATGAGCAGGGAGTTACAGTGGTGGGGCAGGAGAGCAGGGGGAACAGAGGTGGGGCAGAAGAGCAGGGGGGTACAGAGGTGACACAGATGTACAGGAGGTACATTGGTGGGGCAGATGAGAAAGCGGGTTACAGTGGTGGGGCAGATGAGAAAGGGGATATATTGGTGGGGCAGATGAGCAGGGGATTACAGCAGTGGAGCAGATGTGCAGGGGGTTACCGTGGTGGGACAGATGAGCAGGGGGTACAGAGGTGGGGCAGATGTGCAGGGAGGTTACAGTGGTGGGACAGAAGAGCAGGGTGGTACAGTGGTAGGACAGAAGAGCTGGGGGGGTACAGTGGTGGGACAGAAGATCAGGGTGACACAGTGGTGGGACAGAAGATCAGGGTGGTACAGTGGTGGGACAGAAGAGCGGGGGGATACAGTGGTGGTACAGAAGATCAGGGTGGTACTGTGGTGGGACAGAAGATCAGGGTGGTACCGTGGTGGGACAGAAGATCAGGGAGGTACAATGGTGGGACAGAAGAGCAGGGTGGTACAGTGGCGGGACAGAAGAGCAGGGGGGTACAGTGGCGGGACAGAAGAGCAGGGGGGTACAGTGGCGGGACAGAAGAGCAGGGGGGTACCGTGGTGGGACAGAAGAGCAGGGGGGTACAATGGTAGGACAGAAGAGCAGGGTGGTACAGTGGTGGGACAGAAGATCAGGGGGGTACAGTGGTGGGACAGAAGATCAAGGGGGTACAGTGGTGGGACAGAAGAGCAGGGCGGTACAGTGGTGGGACAGAAAAGCAGGGTGGTACAGTGGTGGGACAGAAAAGCAGGGGGGTACAGTGATCTGAGGTGTGGAGTTGCAGGAATTGAGGCTGATCTGAGGCGTGAGAGTGCAGAATGTTAATTTCTCACTACTGTACTACTGAAGTCATTTACAGCATTTACTTTATAAAAAAATCCTTTTCGTGATTGAGAGTTTGAAGTTTTTTTTTTTGTTCTAAAATCAGCACGCTCAATTACTTTGAAACCATTTTTCGGCACACTGTGCTCAAAAGGTTGCCTACCCCTGGTGTACAAGGACAAAATGTAATCTATTCTGAGCATGGTTTTCAATAATAATAAAAAAAAAAGTTATTTTAACTAAAACTCATGTTACAGGATGTGTGATATTTCCCAAGCATTGGACACAATGTGCAAATAATTGAATAGATACTATTGTCAAGGCAATATTAGGATGTTTGATGTTCACTAGACTAAAAAACAGTTAATCCATTCTCCCCAAATATTATCAGTAGGACATCCCAAGGCATCATAAAGCCGCGTACACACGGGCGGACTGTATGGCCTACTTAGTCCGTCATACAATCCGACGGACAGTCCGTCATACTTTCGAATGAACGGACTTGACCACACACGGATGCACAAACAGTCCGTCGAAAGCTTGCGCGATGACGTGTACAGCACGTACGACGGGACTAGAAATAGGAAGTCCAATACACAGCAATGCACCCTTCCGCTGTGTAAATCCTTTCTGAGCATGCGCCATTCTTAGTCCGTCGAACTAGCCTACTCACGAGCGGATTGTCCGCTGAAACCAAAGTATGACGGACAGAATTTCGAAAAATCCGAAATACTTAGTACGCCAGACTGCACGCTGAAAAAGTCTGCTGAAGTCCACACACGAGCGGACTGTCCGCTGAAATGTGTTTCGACGGACTAAGACTACAGTCCGCCCGTGTGTACATGGCATAAGTTATCCTATACAGGTGGAACAACCATGTTAACCAGTCATTTCTACTGAATGACAAAGTTCTGATAAATTAACCACTGGAGCCGGCACATTCATTAACTGAAGTGACGCTCCGTGTTTCCATCAGCACTTGAACATCCCGATGCTCATCTTGGTACATCCTTCACTGGCCCATATTAAGCCAGCAACAGACATCTTGTTACAGCCAGCCCATGTAGTTTGGGATGGGTGTAACAAGATGCCTGCTGCTGCTTTTATGCGGCCGAGTGCAGGGTGTACCAAGATGGGCATCGCAGGCAGCATAGCAATGTAGTTTGGTTTCCTTTCTTTTCCTCTCATGTCATTTATTTCAGTGCCTGCCCATCAGTGCCCATAAGTGCCAGCCATCAGTGCTCATCAGTCAGTGTCAGCCATCAATCAGTGTCAGCCACCAGTCAGTGCTCATCAGTCAGTGCCATCCGTCAGTGCCAGCCATCAATGCCACTGCCAGCCATCAGTCAGTGCGTGCCCCCTATCAGTGGTCATTAGTACTGCATAATCAGTGCCACCTATTAGTGCACTGCTCATCAGTGCTGCATCAGTGCCACCTATCAGTTCCCATCAGTGCCACCTATTAGTGCCCATCAGTCAGTGCCATCTATCAGTGCGTCACTGTCACACAACATTAAAGTATTGGTAATCAGTATTGGTAATCAGTATTGGCGAGTACTTGAAAAAAGTATCAGTACTTGTATTCGGTCTTAAAAAAGTGGTATCGGGATAACCCTAATTAATGGTATATTGGTACATTAGGGAGCTGGATTTTAGAAGTAAAAAAAAGGTGAACTTTAAAGCGGGAGTCCGCCGTTTTTTTTTTTGTTTTTTTTAAAGCCAGCAGCTACAAATACTGCAGCTGCTGACTTTTAAAATAATGACACTTACCCGCCCAGCGGGTCTCTCGATCGTCTCTCGGGTGCTGCCGCAGCCATCTTGGGTATGACAATCAGAAAGTGGAGCCTTGCGGCTTCATTTCCCGACTCCCTACTGCGCATGCGTGAGTCGCGCTGCGCAATAAGGATGGTCCCCGCTGTCTCTGGGATCCATGTGTTTCCCCAGCAGGCAGCGGGGGACCTTCAGAAAGGGGCATAGATTCTGCGGAAAGGGGCGTGGCTTCTGCAGAATCTACGCCGGAAGTGGGTGCAGATACCTGTACTGTACAGGTACCTGCACCCCCTCCCCCCTGAAAGGTGCCAATTGTGGCGCCGGAGGGGGGGGTTCCAATGAGGGGAAGCTCCACTTTAGGGTGGACCTCCGCTTTAAATCTATGACAGTTTATTATATTAGGAGCTTATTTTCTAATGTTTTTATAGCCACTTAGAATTATGGGCTCCTATTTAAAAAATTTTGTGGCTTGTAAATTATGAGTGCATCTGCACTTCCAGTTTTCCCTTAGTACCCCAGAAAAGTCCCACAAATATCTTTCACTCCTAACAGTGGAGTTCACCTAATAAAGCTTCCTGCGATTGTGCTGCAATGCTCCTGAATTAAGAGCACAGTTGCCATTCTCATGTAGGCTGTGCCTTATACTTGTACTACATTGGGATAGACGATAGAATAATGTTTGAGGGGGAGTGGCTATCAGCATTGACACTGGTAATTAATAAGCTTGTAGCTTGTCAAACAGCAGCTGGCTACACCCAGTCCTGCCCACTTCTTTCTTGACTGACAGAACTGCCTCTTTTACTGAAACTCTCCCACTGGGAGCTGCAGTGTCTGGGAGGGCGAGCTTGTGAAACACAAATAAAAGGAGGATTTGGCTTAGTCAGGGGACATAAAGGAAGTTACCTTGACAAGAAGCTACCTAGCATATAGAACTTAATTCCCCCCAGGTATTTTGTTTTTCACCTTGTTATCTACTGGGTTATCTTCACGTTCAAAAAACATCTTTATTAAGAAATTAAATGCAATTTACACACATAACGTACAGGTCAGTACACAGGTTACATGTAAGCCAATCGTTCATATCAACAGGCCAATACAAGGTGATTCAAAAAAAAGGAGAGTACAGGGGAAAACGCATTAGACATGTACCATTAGAATAGTATTTTACTAGCAAGTACATTGCCAAATCTGATGCCCAAACATGGAAACCTATTAGTGTATGAAGGGAGTCTTCTCAGACAAATGTGGTGGGTTGTGGCAACTATCTGTCCCACACCCTATATATCTGGTAGGCAGGGCAGGACTTACCATTGGACTTGACTGGGCTCAAGCCCATGGGCCCCACCCAATAGGGGGCCCCGCCAAGATACATAGCTGAGTGTACCCGGCTCCGCTCACAGTTACTGGGCGTGACTGTGTGCCGAGCCGAGTACACTCGACTACTCTCGGCTCCGTTCGGAACTGCGAAAGGACCCAAGAGCCGCCGAGATACACAGGACTCTGTATCTCGGCAGCGCCATTTTTAAACTTCAAGACTGCAATGACAAGCCTGCAAATGACAAGGCTGCAATGACACTGGACAAGGCTGCAGATGGATGGGCAAGGCTGCAGATGGACACTGATAAGGCTGCATTGATGGGCATTTAAATGTAAGTTTTTTCCTTAAAACTTCCCTCCTAAAAGTTTTTTCCTTAAAATTCCCTCCTAAACGTGGGGTGCGTGTTATACGCCAGCACGCATTATACGCTGATAAATACGGTAATGTATAGAAGGTAGGGCACGAAAGTGACTCAAGCCCAGGGGCCCCCACCACCCTAAGTCCTGCCCTGCTGGTAGGACATCCTTACCTTTGTAAATGAGCCTTTTGTAGGGAAGGGTAAGATTTACCTTTCGTGCCCAGGACTTAAATGTTGAGGGGGTTGCCTGTATCCCGTTTTGCGCTATCAATTTAAGTATTTATTGTAAAAATATGGTTAGAAACTTGTCTGTATCGGGATCTGGGTAAAAACCTTGCAGACATGGCTTTGGGTCTACAGAAAAATAGGAACCTATGTGATCATGTAGGATTTGGACAATTTGAGTTCAGAAGGTTTGTATGATTGGAGAGGACCATACGAGATGATAAAAAGTGTGACATAACAGGCTGTGAGAGGATTTGTAGTGGGAGACAAGAACTGGAGTCAGGTAAGCCCTTTGTAAAACATACTTGTGTGTTGCTTGCCGGGTTATCTTCAAAACACATATTCACCTGCATTGTGAATCCAGTGTACTGCTGCAATCTTCTGTTCAGGTCACCATCCTGATCCTCTTTAACTGGCTGCTTCTTCCGTGTTCAATTCAAAATGGCATGATAAAATAGGGAAAATATCAATACTTATCAGTATCAGTTCAGATGGTATGTATTTTACTGACTTAACTTAAAAGGTTGGGGTTCCTAAAGCCAAATAGAATATGCAAAGAAAAGAAAACAAGCCAAGTAGGCTTGTAAAGGGGCTTCAATATGGAACTCACAGCGGCATAGATAGGATGAGTGCTTCCACTACCTGAACTGTCCCAGGGACTGGCTTTTTTGGACATCTGAGGAGTCAATCGGTATCGGACTAAGGAAGCAAGCAGCACGGCGGGTGAGATTGTGTCAGGGACACTGCAGTCCCATAATTTAAATTTCTCTCTATGCATTGTATATGCTAAATCCGGCTGTGGGGCTTCTTGCACTAGGGACCAAAGACCTATACTATATGCTTCCTTATAGCCAAGTCTAGATGTCTATCATATTTTGAAGCTCATCCATACATATGTCAGTAACTTTGAACTATATGCTGGATTATCCTCTTCAAAGCTGACTGTATTATCTCACTGCTTTTTAGGACTGACATTTCTGTTTTTCCCACTGTGACACCACTACTTCCTCTATACTCAGGAGATTCCTGCATTTGTGGTATATCCATACCTGTTGTCACTGGAGGCTGATTTTAAACTCTCAGCACTGAATCTAATACCTCCCCCTCCCCCGCATGTGTGCTGAATGTTTGTGTGTGCGCGCAAGTGAGCCCGGGCTGCTATGTTTTTCACTTTTATTGTGATTTTATGGTTTTACGGTTATTGTGGCTAATAGCCATACATCATTGAAATCTCTTTTCTATTAATAAACATATCTATGCCGCTGTGAGTTCCATATTGAAGCCCCTTTACAAGCCTGCTTGGCTCGTTTTCTTTTCTTTGCTCTTCCGTGTTCAGACAGCCAGCTGGCGACAATGTGACGGTGTTCTGACGAGAAGTGTCCCCCCATTGGATAGTGTCTGCCCTACACTACGCAGGCACAGCGCTTGCGCAGTACAGAGGACAAAAGAGACGCTGAAAGTCTCCGAAGATGAACGGCGCCTGCGCACTTAATAGTACCTTCCTTTTACGCGCTCCCGATGTTGTAAAACAGCAGTTTGTAACAGGCCCCCCCCATGGTCTCGCTTCATTTGCCACGTTTTGGGCATGGCCTCGCTTCGCTCTGCATATTTTTATTCTAACTCTATGTCCACTTGGAAGGTGGGGCTTGGACCTGGACTGAGGGCAGAAGGTACTATTAAGTGCGCAGGCGCCGTTCAACTTCGGAGACTTTTGGCGTCTCCTGTGTCCTCCGTACTGCGCAAGCGCAGTATAGGGCGGACACTATCCAATGGGGGACAGTTCTCGACAGGACACCGGATCCACCCTTTGGCCTGCGCTCCAAGCACTCTGTGTGACTGGTCCTGTATAATCCTGGGGGATGTGGTGCAAGTATCCTTGAAGGCTGCAGGACCAGGGACATGTAATTCTGGCCTAGGCCAGAATGGAGGCGGAGGAGGGGCCAGAGGAAAAAAAATAGCTTGGCCTTTGTAACTGCAGAGGGTTTAAACGTAACAAACTCTCCTCTGGGAGTTCATTTCTCCTTTAAAAAGAAACTACGCATTTCACCTGTCTGTGCAGTGTTAAAATGCGTATAAATCACAAGATAGGCTGTACAGAATTAGAAATTGCTCACCAGGCTCAATAGTAAACATATATGTTTTTAAACTGTGAATTTAGCTGTTTGCCTGGAGTTTCGCTGTACATATAAAGCAGTTAGCTGCTAACTGCTTCTAAGTTCTTCCCTTAATAATCATTTAGGTTATTAACCCTTAAGTTATTTGATTTTTTTTTGTTGTCAGCTTCTTGAAGCCAAATTAGTTGCAAAACTTCACAATTTGGAGAACACCAGCCCTAAATTGTTTCACATTGACCAGCACCAGGGAATGAGTATGTTGATGTGAAGGCCTTTTATGAATGGGTTTAGTCATTGGAGTTTAAAATAGAAATGATGACTGTGTATAATGAATCATGGTCACTAACTAGAAAAGCTGTCATTTCTGAATAGATGATGGGATGGGACAAATATAGTCAATTGTCTGTGTGGGAACCCAGTGTGCCATTGGTTTTAATCACCGATATCAGGCCATCCGTGTTTAAGTCACTGAGCTACATTAACAGCATAATGTATAATGGAAATAAATATTATATTAATAAAATTGAAAAAAAATTACGATAGTAAAGGATCATAGCTCCCAACTGTCCCTGATTTAGAGGGACTGTCACTGATTTGGAGGAATGTCCCTCATTTTGGTCTGATCTATATAGTTATATATAAAATTCACTTTTTATCTATCAAAAAAAGTGTTTCCCAGTGCTAAAGCTTTCATCTAATTTCTAAATTGCTGCATTTGTACATTTTAAAAGCCAGTATAAAGGAATAGTAGTGGTAAATAAAAAGTCCTTGTGGATTTGATTAACCTTTTTTAGGGTTAGGTCTCCTCTAACCACTTCATTACCCGCCCATAGTCATATGACGTCCGCAGGAGGGATCTCCCATCCAGGGCAGGTGTCATATAACGTCCTTGGCTTCCCGGCCGTCTAGAGGGGGTGCGTGCCCGCCGCGTTGCTCAGACCCGGTCGGCGCGTGCCCGGCGGCCACAATGTCCTCCGGGCACCTGCGATTGCCCGTGAACACAGCAGGACTGTGTATCTGTGTGTGTAAACACACAATTCCACATCCTGTCAGGTGAGAGGAGACCGATGGTGTGTTCCCAGTACAGAGGAACACCGATCGGTCTCCTCCACATCTGAGTCCCCGCTCCCTACAGTTATAATCACTCCCTAGGGAACATAATTAACCCCCTCGATCACCCCCTTTTGTTAACCCCTTCCCTGTCAGTCACATTTACACAGTAATCAGTGCAATTTTATAGCACTGATCGCTGTATAAATGTGAATGGTCCCAAAAATTTACAAAAGTGTCCGATATGTCCGTTGCAACGTCACAGTCACAAAAAAAAAAAAAAAAAACGCAGATCGCCGACATTACTAGTAAACATTTTTTTAAAAAATGCCATAAATCTATCTCGTATTTTGTAAAAGCTTTTGCGCAAACCAATCAATATACGCTTATTGCAATGTTTTTTTTACCAAAAACTGGCCTAAACTGAGGAAAAAAATAGTTAAAAAAAAAAAAAATTGGGATATTTATTATAGCAAACGTAAAAAATATTGTGTTTTTTTTCAAAATCTTCTTTTGTTTATAGCGCAAAAAATATAGGTGATCAAATACCACCAAAAGAAAGCTCTATTTGTGGGGGAAAAAAAACGAAAAATGTTATTTGGGTACAGTGTTGCATGACCGCGCAATTGTCAAAGTGCGACAGCACTGAAAACTAAAAATTGGTCTGGGCAGGAAGGGGCTGAAAATGCCCTGTATTAAAGTGGTTAAGGGAGTGTGGCAGGGGGGCGTGTCCTATGCCTACATACATTTGCCAGTAGGTGTCCCTTATTCCCATCTCAAAATGTTGGGAGATAAGAAGGATAAAGAAGATATGAAAGATGAAGGGATAATTCCAGACAGGACAAAATCACCAGTTAGCCTACATAATTTCAGTTTGTGTTATGAATATAGGTTTTTGCAGGTACTCATGCCATCAGTCTGATTTTAAACTTCAGCTGACTCAAAGAGGAACTTCACTCTCCTAATCAACTGTAACAATTTTTAATCCTTATGCTGCTAGCATTGGTAAATAGATAAGAAAGTATATGATATTTACTTTTCACATTTCTTCGATTACTTTCTGGTTTCCAAGCCTAGACAAATGATGTCATACATCTCAGGAGTCTTTGAGAGAGAAGGAGGGGTTTTCTCAGATAAGCACACCCTCCTGACTGCATGCCTGAGCTAAGGGCAGATGGATTACAGGAAGTCAATGCTATATTAATCATCTGCCCTTATTCAAGATGGCCACGGCAAGAAATGCTAGGGGGTGTTTTTCCAAGTGACTTCTCAGCAAAAATAAACCATGGAGACATACCGTATATACTCGAGTATAGGCCGACCCGAATATAAGCCGAGGCCCCCAATTTACCCCCAAAAAAACTGGCAAACTTATTGACTCGTGTATAAGCCGAGGGTGAGACATGCCTGTCCATCCCTGTGTGTGTGTCCGTCCATCCCTGTGTGTCCGTCCATCCCTGTGTGTCCGTCCATCCCTCCCTGTGTGTGTGTGTGTCCATCCTTCCATCCATCCCTGTGTGTGTGTGTCTCCATCCATCCATCCATCCATCCCTGTGTGTGTGTGTCTCCATCCATCCATCCATCCATCCCTGTGTGTGTGTGTCTCCATCCATCCATCCATCCCTGTGTGTGTGTGTATCCATCCATCCCTGTGTGTGTGTGTGTCTCCATCCATCCATCCATCCGTGTGTGTGTGTCTCCATCCGTGTGTGTGTGTGTGTGTGTGTGTGTGTGTGTGTGTGTCCAGCCTACCTGCACCTACACCCGCAGCAGATCGCAAAACGCAGTGCGGAAATGAATAGGGTTTGCAGTGTTAGCTGCATGGCAATATAGTGTGAACCAGGGCTGAGGACCCATTCACTTTGGCAGGGAAAAGGGAATAGTTGAGTCGCAGATTTATTCCCGCTGGCCACCCACACAGAGAAGACCATCCAGCAGCCACTTTGCGTCATAGCCACGACAAAAATCCCATCATGTTTAGTGGGCAGTACAGGTGTGTGTGTGTGTGTGTGTGTGTGTGTGTGTGTGTGTGTGTGTGTGTGTGTGTCCAGCCTACCTGTGTCCCGAGCCTTTGTCCCGAGCCTCCGTCCCGTGTCGTGCCTTGCCTTCGTCCCGTCCCGTCCCGTCCCGTCCCGTGCCGTGCCTTGCCTTGCCTCCGTCCCGTGCCCTCTTCGTCGGCGGCCATTGTAAAATTCAAAAGCCGCGCCTCCTCCTTCGCCTGTGATAGGCGGAACACTGAATTTCCCAGCAGCCTGTGTTCCGCCTATCACGGACGTCGTATCATCCTCGTCCGTAGTACGAGGATGAGACGATGCCCGTGATAGGCGGAACACAGGCTGCTGGGAAATTCAGTGTTCCGCCTATCACAGGCGAAGGCGGAGCCGGAGGCGCGGCTTTTGAATCATAGAATGGCCGCTGTCTGTCTGCTCGACACGCTGATCGAGCGGGCAGACAGCGATGACTCGAGTATAAGCCGAGGGGGGCACTTTCAGCCTCAAAAAAGAGGCTGAAAATCTCGGCTTATACTCGAGTATATACGGTAGATGGATGGGTGAGTTTGCTTTGAATATTAAAAATAGATGATCTGTTTGCCGACTACCTCACATAGGCGTACGGAGGCAAAGCTGCTCTCCTGTGCCGGATAATGTATCTAGTATGTGACCTGCCATTTCTGGCTAGGGGACGCAGGTCATTAGTCACAGCACAAGCCGGTCAGCGGGTGCCGGCCAATGATTGACCTCCAGCACCCGCGAGGGGGAAGACAGGACTGAGCTCTGTTAATGTCAACAATGCAGAGCTCCGTCCTGTCAGCAGGGATGTACTGGGTTTTGTTTCCCTTTAAAGCAGGGAATAAAAACTGGCACTTCCCTTAGTGAAAGCAGCTCACAGTACACACAAATACTGATTAGGCACACATTTAACTCTTTGATTGCCCAAGGCATTAACCGCTTCCCAGTAAGTGTCATTAGTACAGTGACAGTGAATATTTTTAGCACTGATCACTGTATTAGTGTCACTGGTTCCCATAAAGTGTCAAAAGTGACATAAAAGCCTGCCATACTATCGTTGTCCTGCTATAAGTCGCTGATCACCGCTATTACTAGCATAAAAAAAAAAAAATAATAGTTAAAGTATATATACCATAGTTTGTAGACGCTATAACTTTCACACAAACCAATATACGCTTATTGGGATTTTTTTTACCAAAAATATGTAGCAGAATACATATTAGCCTAAACTCATGAAGAAATTTGATTTTGTAAAATGTTTTATTGGATATGATTTATAGCAGAAAGTAAAAAACATTTTTTATTTTCAAAATCTATATTTGTTTTTAGTCTTAGCGCAAAAACTAAAAAACCCAGAGGTGATCAAATACCACCAAAAGAGAGCTCTATTTGTGTGAAAAAATTAAATACATTGAATTTGTGTACAGCATTGTGTGACTGCGCAATTGTCAGTTAATGTAACGCAGTGCAAAAATAGATATCCAACGCCGTGCAGAGTAAAGAGATATCCAACACGTCAAGCCTTAAAGTTGCGCGCTCCCCTGAAACAGCAAAAAAACTTCAGTATCCTTTAATTTTTTATATGCAATGCTTTAATGCACTACTGGGAGTGTAGGTGAGTTAAAAATACATCTTCAGCACACTCCCAGCTCTTTTTTAAAGCGGCGCTGGGACTAAAGTAGTTAAAAATCTGAATCCCCAGCAAGTACCTGGAAATTCTATTTGGATTATTGCCACCTCCTCCTACCCATCCTGATGCCCTAAAGCAGCTTCCTAAGCAGCCTTATGTTGGCGCCAGCCCTGCAAACAAACGTTCTCAGCCCCTGCTTATAATTGTTGGCAAAGTCAATGCTAGGAACAGGTATAAGAGGATAGCAATATCAATATTAAACCATGTTCACTTACACATTCAGCTGTTCAAAAACAATTTGGCAACTCTCTCCGAGAGGGAAACCTGCATCCAATTCACAATAGTGTGAACCCAACCTAATGCCTAGTACACACGGTCGGACATTCCGACCAAAAAATCTGTCAGGTTTTTTCCGACGGATTTTGGCCGAAACTTGTGTTCTATGCACACGGTTGCACAAAGTTGTCGGAAAATGCAATCGCTCTGAACGAGGTGACGTAAACCACGTACGACAGGACTATAAATGGGCCAGTAGCCAATGGCTTTGGTCTCTTAGTTTATTCTGAGCATGTGTGGCACTTTGTCTACACACACGATCGGAATTTATGAGATCGGATTTTGTTGTCGGAAAATTTTAGATTCTGCTCTCAAACTTTGTGCATCGGAAAATCCCACAGGAAAAGTCCACACACAATCAGATTTTCCGACAACATAATCCGATCGGAATTTCCGACCGTGTGTACGGGGCATAATACAGTGATCAGTGATAATACTTTACACTGTCACTGTACTAATGACACTGCCTGGGGAAGGGTTAACATCTCGGGGTAAGTGTGTGCCTAACTAGTGTAATGTTTGTATTATGCGCTGCTTTTTACTAAAACACTTTGTACCTCACAATACTCCCTCTGTACAGAGCTCTGTGTTGTTTTTCAACACAGTGCTCTGGGCTGTGATTGGACACAGCCGATTAGCAGGTCCCAGCCATATATCATTAGCTGGGACCTGCTGAAAACAAATCAACGTGTGGGGGGCGCCGGCGGGGGCGCGAACCCTGTACCTGAAAGAAGCCAGGTACATCTCTGTGCCTATAGGAGTCACCCATCCAGTACAATGCGGGTGGGTGGTCCTAAAGAGGTTAATTGTCACTGTTTCCACTTATTCACTATGGAGATCTTCAGTACTCTTTTGTATGAGTTGTATTTTCAGAAGATTTTCCTGATTCTTTCATTCTCCCTCTCCAGGTTTTGCCAGTTATGCCCCATACACACTATCAGATTTTCTGCTGAGTTTTTCCTTCAGATTTACCAAAACCATGTAGTGCAAGGGCCTGCCTGATTGCATACACATTGAAACTCCTAAGGTTTGACCTCATATTATATGGTTTTGGTAAATCTGAAGGAAAAAATCTGCATACAATCTGATAGTGTGTATGGGGCTTTAAGGTTTACAAATGTGCCTGGTCTTACCCATCTTTTATACATTGCTCTGTACATCTCATTTTCTAGATTACTGAAATCACTTTCTCCAGTTTACAATCTGAGCTGATGCCATCACATATAATTTAGATCAATTTGCGCAGAGCCTGAAAAACAGGTTTAGTCTATGTGACAGGAGGACAGGCGATCAGTGTGACAGATGACGTAGGAGCCACGTAATGGAGCATTGTGTCTTCCAGCAGTTATTAAGCAGCAGGATCTGACACAAACAGAACTGGGAGTATTACAAGACTGTGTTCCATTCAAAAGATCCAGGCTTGGGATTCATCTGAATATGAATGGGGTTTTCCTTTCATTCCAGAGCGCAGCTATGAATCATGTCACTGAGTGCCTCAGACTAAGCATTCATCCTGCCACAATATTGCTCAAAGCAAACAAGGGTGTTCCAACAAACGAGCAAACGTTATGCTAGCAATTCTATTTATAAAAATGAGTGCTAGAATTGCTAGAATTGAAAAGGCCTTTTTTTTTCCCTGGTTCATATTTTTTTGTTTACATCATCCTTAAAACCAATTATTAAGTGCATAGCTTTGTAGGCTGATGTCAGACAGGCAACTCTACAGCTAAGACAATTTGTCAGCGGCAGGACCACTAAAGAGTCCCTATAGAATTGCTCCCTCCATAGCCAGATGCAGTGATATGTCGCTCTGTCAAAAGCTGCTGAATCTCCATAACTAGCGATGAGAGTAACATCTTATACGTTTCACGTGATGTGAATCGCCCAACAATCGCAGCAAAACTGCACCAAGTTTTAGGTGCCATTGAAAATAATGGCACCTGAAGTTGCGTTTTTACAATTGTAGTGCGTTTTGAGATCAGGGACAGAATCGCAGTGTAAATTCAGTGTGATTGGAGCCTATAGTTTATTGTAAAGTTGGCCATAGATAGATTGAAATTTAGCCAGTTCAGCAGGGACTGGCTGAATTTTGTTCTATCTATTGGCAGACTCGTTGTGTAGAAGTTGCTCTTTTGATCGTCTTCTGTACAACAAGTCTTCTGGAAAAAAAATTCTCAATAAATGTATTCTGAGGGAGGGGAAGCTTTACTGCTGTCAGAATACAATAGCCCTGGGGGAAGGATTCCCCCATCCACCATGAAAGTGTGGATGGGGGAATCAATTCATTTTCTATTGTTCAACCCGCCGGGGATTGAGAAAATTAATCATGTATGGTCTTCCTTAGCCCTTGTACACACGGTTGGAAATTCAGACGGAAAAGGTCCGATCGGATTATATTGTCGGAAAACCCAATCGTGTGTGGGCTCTATTGGACTTTTTCCGTCTATAATTCCGACGGAAAAAATTTGAGAGCAGGATCTCAAATTTTCCAACAACAAAATCCAATCAGACTTTTTCGATCGTTTGTAGAGACTTACGTTCAGACAAAGTGCCACGCATGCTGAGATCAAAGTAAGAGCGCAAAGCTATTGGCTACTAGCCTGAACGTAGTCCCGTTGGAACGAATGAATGTCATCACGTTCCGAACGGTCGGATTTTCCGACAACTTTGTCCGACCGTGTGTAACACCAGTTTCGGACAAAATCTGTCGGAAAAAATCAGACGGATTTTGTTTACCATGTGTACAAGGGCTCAGGCCCCTCTAACACAGGGCTGTCCATTTTTACTACTCCGCTTGCTCAGCGGGGATCGCTCCGTTGAGTCCCACTGAGCCGGCAGATGACAAGTCCATCACTGTACTCTGTGCAGGGACGGACCTGTCAGAGAGTCCACTCTCCCCTATGGGGGGGTGCAGATGATTACGGACCGCCTGTCCGTTTTCATCCGATCCACCAGACAGATGGAAAATAGGACATCCATCCGTCTGGATTTTGCAGATCGGATTGGGGCGGATCAGATGTCAGCGGACATGTCACTGCTGACACCTGTCGCTCCATAGAGCTGTATGGAGCGACCGTTCAGAGCCGACTGAAAAAACTGACAGGCGGATCTGAATGGTCCGCATGTGTGAAAGGGGCCTTAAAGAGGAAGTAAACCCTTCCAAACAACTTGGACCTATAGGTAAGCCTAGATTAAGGCTTACCTGTAGGTCCAAGCAATATCTCCTAAACCTATATGGTTTAGGAGATATTTGCCCGAAAATGGGCACCGCTGTCTACGGCGCATGCGCCGTAGACAGCGGCGCACAGGCGCACTAAATGCGGCAAATCCAAGAATGGATTTTCCTAATTTGTCGACTCCCGTGCGCATGCGCGGGAGTGACGTCATTGCGGCTTCGCCGTATGGCAGCGGCGGAGCTGCGAGACGCGACTCCCGTGCGCATGCGCGGGAGTGACGTCATCGCGGCTGCGCCGCTGTGATTCGTCGGAGCTGCGAGACGCCACCAGCAACATGGATGCGGCGGACTACAGGGGACAGCGGCGACTTCGCTGGCTCCTGTGTCAGGTAAGTGACACATAATGAGCTACTATGCGATGCATAGTAGTCCATTATGCTTTACCTTTGCAGGGAAAAAAAGAGGAAGTAAACCCATCAGGGTTTACTTCCTCTTTAATGAGAAACAAACAAACAAAACTGCAACAGGTAAAAAGTGCAAGCAGAAGTGCATTATTGGAGTGTAGCAGGGAGGGAGCCTATTTCAGCTATGTACATGCTGCTCTTTATACTTTACTTGAAAGAAGCTTTATTTCTACATGACACAGAGTGACTTTAGGAGAAACTACAGACAATAAATAAATTAATTCATTCGGAGCCAATGCTATCCAGGAAACAATGACGCAACATTAAAACATGTCATGGTAGAAATAAAGTGCATGCAACTAGTCTTACCTGCAGCAGCCTGTAGGCAGGTTGAAATGTACAATATATGTGTAACAGCCAGCCCAGGCTGCGGAAGGGGTTAAACATTTTTCACTCAATTCCCAAGATTTTGGTTTTAGCAGGCCCACCTGTGTTATAAATAGGGTGGGCTGACTGGTGTTGAAGAACGGCGTGAAGAAACCTGTGAGCGCAAGGGCGGCACTAAAGGTAACCAGGAATCACAAACAGCATCCAAGTCAGGAACAATGCCTATATGGGCTCCCCCCTCAGGGAGGTATGCTTTGGCCACTATGTTATTTTAGTTAGGTTCAGGGATAGGACGTTATTTGTTTTGTACTGCCTTGCAGCTTTTCAACAGTAAATGTTATATTAACTGTTCTAAGCCTGGTCTAAAGTTATATTCAAGGGGTGCATGCTGGTTCTGGCATATTTAAAAGGAACTAGGGTCTGTAATTGCACTATGGGGTATGAAGTAACACTACTAGAGAGGGTTAGCTGGGCAAGACAAGAAAGTGGAGTGTAGTTGCTATGGGTAACCAAGTGAAGGAATGAGCTAGAAGCAACCATTTGTTTAGTATGGCATCTGGTAAGATGGCAGGTAAGGTAGCAAGGGAATCAATGTTCTGGCTCCCTCCCTAGCGGTCCGTCTCCCACAGCAAACAGGAGCAGACTAGCATTACAGAGATCCACGGCCTGGTCACATGGTACGCGAAGGACAGAGTTAAGTGAGAGTATGCACGGGGCCTGTGCTAGATGCTTGGCGAGACCCCATTATGTTACTGTGTAGGGTAACAGAGGTACACTGAACTGGTGGAATGGGTGCAGGCTCAGCACAACCCTTCTAATGCAACATACAGGTTATAGTGTATTGGGAAGTTGCTTTTCAGAGGAACTCTATACTTTATTGTAGGAAAAGTAGGGTGGGACTTTGAATGAAGCATAGCTGCAAGGTAGGTATGTAAGGACATATCTGAAATTCATTGGCTAGGTATAAGATTTGAGGGTAAACGATAATAACATGGGTAACAATAATATGAATTGATTATATTTCATATATGTGTATACACAAGTACATATTATAACAAGATTTACAATGATAATCAACATCTCAAAAAAATGCATGATTAAAAAAGACAGAAATAATCTTGAATAGATTGAAGCATGAGACATTATAAATAAAGTCAGGGAGAATTTCAGACACATGCTTGCAAATGGTAGCATAAAAGTGCTCTACGCGTTTCGTGGAGTTCATCCACTCATCAGGAGCAGTTCCAAGGTTAAAATTATCTACAAAGAGATAAGTGAATGCATGAAGATCAGACAAAATCAGCACAAAGGGCAAAGGAACAGAGAGATGGAGGGAGACTCATACTTTAAATTTCTGCACACAGTGATGGCTCACCTCTGAGTCGGGGGAACTGTCTTAATGTTAGAGGTTTCACATGACCGCAGTCCCCACCTAGTCCCAGGCATTGAAGAGTGTGCTCCATGCGAGAGTTACCTCATGTGTATGGGTAGACCCTGCCCACAAGCCTATAAACTCCCCTGTCATGGTTGAATGGCAACATAGCCTGACAGGCAAAGCCCCTTACATTCCTTTTGACTTATCACTATGATGGGCAGCGTCATTGACCAATAGGAATGTGCAGGAATTAAGAAGGGATAGGATACGCTAAAGTTTTCATATGGTTTCACGATCACCCTTTGTAGCCAGGTTAAGCAGGGAATGCCTCTAGATAGACATGCAAAACTGCCTATATGACTAGAAAGCTATTACTCAGGGATATCCACCCATTACTCCTTGCTTGATGCAGAAGTACTGAGGGAGCCCTGAATGCTGGCGCATTGATATTCAAATTCTGAAATGCCACGGTTGCCCTGCTTTCTCTTGCACATTCAAGTTGACCAATGAGACCAACCATCACAGTAATTGGCCAACTGGATGGTGCAGTGGTCAGTTCTTGACACAGCTTGGACTAATTTGAAATGAGCATATTAGAATTAGGACTCGTTAGTAGAAGTATATAGATGGCAGAAGCTTCTGTGAGCAACTTAAAGTAAACCCGTCAAAAGCTAACAATGGGTGCTGAAGTGGAGGTATCAGTGTTGTCCTTCAAATAAATCCACGTGTCTCTGTTGATTCTAAGGCCCAGGTTATACATAGATCTTTGACTTCTGCCCAAACTAGGATTAAACTCCCTGTTAGGGATGAGCTTCGTGTTCGAGTCGAACATACGTTCGACTCGAACATCGGCTGTTCGCCCGTTCTGCAAATTCCGAACGTTATGGACCGTCCGTGCCATATTCATGTGGCGCTCACGGCCCACAATGCACTGCGCCATCGCAGTGCATTGCTGGCTCATGATTGGCCAAGCATGCACTGTGACCCCGCATGCTTGGCCAATCACAGCGCCGGCAGCAGGATGCCTGTGGCCAATCATAGCTCAGGCTGTGTAGTACACGCCCCACACTATATAAGGCCGCCAGCGCGGCGGCCTTGTGTAGTGTGTTGGCGTCTGTAGGAGTTAGTGGGTGTTCTGTGTACCTTCAATACAGTATACACCGTTCGTTATCGGCAGATTTTGCATTCTTGCTTTTCTGTAGTGGTTGTTGTCTGCGTGCCCTGACCGCAGTATACACCGGTATATCCACCTATATAGCTAGCTATCTTGCTCTTTTTAAATAGAGCTTGCAGTCAGTTGTAGGAGATTATGCGTGCTGTCTGCGTGCCCTGACCACAGTATACACCGTTATATCCACCTACATAGCTCTTCTCTAATTGAGCCATCTGCCATCTGCAGGAGTTAGTGGGTGTTGTGTGTGCCTCCAGCACAATATACACTACCCAATTGCTGGTTTTCCCACCTCCCTTCAGGCCATTACCATGTCTGGAAGGCCAGCATGGAGAAGCAGACAGGCGCAAGCCGATAAAAGAGGGCAAGCAGGCTCTGTGTCTAGAGACAACAGTGCTGGTCGTGGACGCGGTGCATCATCATCATCAGCACGTGGCCATGGGACACGCTTGTCCTTTTCGGCAGCTGGACATATTGAGCCGCAACATGCCGAAGACTTGGTAGAGTGGATGACCAAGCCCTCTTCATCCTCCTCATCCTCTCTCACCCAGGCTCAGGGTATTAGCAAAGCAGCTGCCAATGCATCGTCTTCCCTCTCTCAATGTCATCATCAGTGACTCCTTCCCTAGACCCACCACGTCCTCCTGAGGAGTCTCCTGAACTCTTTGAGCACAGTGTTGGGTACATGCTCCAGGAGGATGCCCAGTGTTTTGTAGGCTCTGATGATGATACTCAGCTAGAGGAAGGCAGTAGCGTGAGCGCAGAGAGAGGGGATGCTCAAGAAGGACAGCAATCTGGCAGTCATGTTCCACAAGCTGCAGCATACTGCCAGGTTTGCTCCAGCGATGAAGAGGGAGGGGATGATGAGGGCACTGACTCCATCTGGGTGCCTGGTAGGAGAGAGGAGGAGGAGGAGGCACATGTCCAACGAGGCAGGATGCCCTCCGGGGGCCAGCTTATGGGCAGCACACCGACTGAATTACACCGCAGAGCTCCGCCTGTGCAGGGCGCTGCCTCTGCGCGTTATTGTAAAAGTTCTTTGGTGTGGGCCTTTTTTGAGACGAGTGCATCAGATCGCACTGCTGCTATTTGCAACATATGTCTCAAGCGTATCTCGTGTGGCCAAAACATCAGCCGCTTGGGCACCACATGCTTGACCAGACATATGTTGACCTGCCATGCAGCTCATTGGCAAGCGTACCTCAAAGACCCACACCAAAGAACAAAGCGGACTTCTCCTTGCTCCTCATCAGCTGGGATCGCCAACCCCACTAGACCTTCAGTCCTCTCTGAAACCTGCTCTGAGAGGAATGAAGGTGTAGAATTAGGTGTGTCACAGCCAAGTGCTTCCGGGAACTCTGCTAGCAGTACACCCACGTCCGATTATAGCAGGCAAATTTCCCTGCCCCAGCTGCTGGACCGTCGAAAGAAGTTCACTCCCAGCCATCCACATGCCCAGCGGTTTAATGCTAGCTTGGCTAAATTGCTAGCACTTCAACTGCTGCCTTTTCAGTTGGTAGGCTCTGCCCCCTTCCGTGAGTTGTACAATGTGCAGTTCCTCAGTGGCAGGTCCCCAAACGCCACTTTTTCTCACGGAAGGCGATTCCGGTTCTCTACCGGCATGTGGAAGGCAATGTCCTTGCCTCGCTGGATAGGGCGGTCAGCGGTAAGGTGCATATTACCGCTGACTCATGGTCCAGCAGGCATGGACAGGGACGTTCCCTTTCTTTCACGGCCCATTTGGTCACTCTTCTGGCAGCTGGGAAGGATGCAGGACAAGGTGCAGTAGTGTTGGAGGTTGTTCCGCCACCATGCCTCTAAAATGCTACTATTGGTTGTGACACACCTCTCTCCTCCACCCCCTCCTCTTCTTCTTCCTCCATGGCCTCTTCCAGTGCTCTGTCCTCAGAACCAGCAGTGGTCCGTAGGCGTTCCAGGGGCTACGCAAGTACACAGGCAAAACTATGCCATGCCGTGCTTGCGCTGGTTTGTTTGGGGGACAGGAGCCACACTGGGGCAGATGTTTTGTCAGCTCTGCAGGGGCAGGCCGAGAGGTGGTTGACGCCACGCCAACTTAAGCCAGGAATGGTGGTTTGCGACAATGGCACCAACCTCCTCTCCGCCCTCCGACAGGGACAACTGACCCATGTGCCCTGTGTGGCTCACGTCCTTAACCTGGTGGTACAGCGGTTCTTGGGCAGGTACCCGGGCTTACAGGATGTCCTGAAGCAGGCCAGGAAAGTCTGTGTGCATTTCCGCCGATCATTTAATGCCTGTGCTCGGCTGGCTGAGCTCCAAAAGGAGTTGAACCTGCCCAAGAACCGCCTTATATGTGACATGCCCACCAAGTGGAACTCAACGTTAGCCATGCTGCAGTGGCTGCACATGCAGCAGAGGGCCATCAATGAGTACTTGTGTGACTACGGCACCAGGACAGGGTCAGATGAGCTCGGTTTTTTCTCACCACGCCAGTGGGGCATGATCAGGGATGCATGCACTGTCCTGTCACCATTTGAGGAGGCCACAAGAATGGTGAGCAGTGACAGTGCATGCATCAGTGACACTGTACCTCTTGTCCACCTGTTGGAGCATACGCTGCGTGGAATAATGGACAGGGCACTTGAGGCAGAACAGAGGCAGGAAGAGGAGGACTTCCTTGCCTCTCAAGGCCCCCTTTATCCAGACAGTGTTCCTGCTGTGCCACCCATCACACAGGAAGAGGATGAGGAGGAGGATGAGGAGGAGGAGGATGATTGTGTCAGCATGGAGGTGGAGGCTGGCACTCAGCATCAGCAGCAGCAGCAGTCTTGTAAGGATGATTTACAGTCCCAAGAAACCCGTGGACTTGTACGTGGCTGGGAGGAGGTAGCTGCGGATCATGTTGTCCTTAGTGACCCAGAGGACTCCGGACCGAATGCCTCAGCTAACCTACACTGCATGGCCTCCCTGATCCTACAAAGCCTGCAGAAGGATCCTTGTATTCTTCGGATCAAGGAGAGGGACCATTACTGGCTGGCCACTCTCCTTGGTCCACGGTACAAGGGTAAGGTTGCCGACCTTATCTTGCTGTTGCAGAGGGAGCAGAGGATGAGACATCTCCGGGAGGCCTTGCAGAAAGGTCTGTGCAACGCGTTCCCAGAGACTGGGAGGTTACAAACTCCTGGGCAATGTGCTCCAGCAACCATCGCCAGCGTCTGATTTACATGGTGCAGGAATACCTAGGGGCAAGGTCAGACTTGGACACCTTTCCCAGCGAAAATCCTCTGGCTTACTGGGTCTTGAGCTTGCACAGTATGCAGTTGAGCTACTGGCCTGTCCGGCATCCAGCGTTCTTTCGGAGCGCACCTTCAGTGCTGCTGGTGGCTTTGTTACCGATCACAGGGTGCGCCTGTCCACCGACTCAGTTGATCGACTGACCTTCATCAAGATGAATCAGTCTTGGATCACCCACAGCTACCAAGCACCTGAAGCTGATGTAACCGAATAATTTTTTTTTAAATATCACATCCCTTCAAGACTGCCTATGCTGATGCTGAGTGACTGTCCTGTTATGTTGATTGTCTATCCTCTTCCTCCTCCGCTGATATGTTGGAAGAACATTTTTGGTTCTGGGTGATGCCACCAGCCCAATGTTTAACAGGGGAGTTTAATTACAATTTTTGATGCAATGCTTTGCAGCAGGGCTGTCAAGAAGGTCAGCCCAGCCACCTGTCCGCTACTGAAGGTTCGGGCTGCAAAGCCCCTGTCATGAATGTCTGTCGGCGCACGCGGGTGCGCGTTAACGCAGGTGGGCGCACGCGGGTGCGCGCCAACGCAGGTGGGCGCACGCGGGTGCGCGCCAACATAGGTGGGCGCACGCGGGTGCGCAGATGTCCTGGTGGGCGCACGCGGGTGCGCGTTAATGCTATTGGGCGCACGCGGGTGCGCGCTGGTGTTGCTGGGCGCTCGCGGGTCCGCGGATCCGAGGGAGCGCGTGCGGGCGCGCGGGAGCGCGCGTGAACGCGCGGGCGTGCGCGTGCACGCGGGAGCGCGCCGTGACGGCCCTTGGCGCCAAAGGGGTTACTTAAGGGGACCTGTTGCCTTGCCTCCTTGCTGTCCGGTCTACAGCGTTCCTGTCGTGACCCCTCTGCTCCTGCTTACTTCTTGCTCGTTCCTGTGACCCGGCTTATCCTGACGACCCCTTGTTTGCTGCCTGCCTCTGACCCCGGCTTGTCTGACGATTCTTCTGCCTGCTGATTCGGTACCTACCTGCCTGCCTGTTCCTGACCCGGCTTGTTCACCACGTTATCCAGTCTGCTGTCCCTCCACGGTGCCAGTATTCCGGTATCCTGCCTTACCTGCTTACGGGTCTGTCGTGAGGAGCCGTACTACAGAACACCTTCCCCGCTGCTCCAGCGTGTGCGTCTTCTGCTGATCTCATCGCTTGCTGGTCGCTGTTCCTGCTGCATCTGCTCCTCTCCTGCACCCGGAGCTTTACACCTGTGTCCTGCTTGGCACTTGTGCCCCTTCCGTGCTCTAGAACCTCTGTATCCTCTACCAGGAGTTCCTGAGCCGGAGGATTACGAGTAGCCGCTCCCAGCATCCGTGGGCTCAACCACCAGGTACGTGACAAGGGCTCATTCCTGCACTACAACTAGAGTATATGGGAGAGGTTGCAGTGTCGTGGCACCAGCACCAGTGCCAGCAGCCCAATTTTTCAGCCCCTGTTTAACAGGGGCATGTAATTACAATTCTTGATATAATATTTCACAAGAGGGCCCGTTCCTGTGCCCACTCAGAGTAACTGTGAGGACTTATAGTGTTGTGGCACCAGCACCACAACCACCAAAGGTCAATTTTTCTACCACTGTTTAACAATGGCATGTAATTACAATTCTTGATATAATCATTCACAGCAGGGTGCTCCAGCGCCCACCAAGAGTCACTTTGAGGGCTTACAATGTTGTGGCAAAACCAACACCTTGTTCCGCCATTTC
This sequence comes from Lithobates pipiens, assembly GCF_037356315.1. Lineage (NCBI taxonomy): Eukaryota > Metazoa > Chordata > Amphibia > Anura > Ranidae > Lithobates > Lithobates pipiens. Next base: position 143,503,253 of record NW_027507748.1, read on the forward strand.
TGCAGAGCATATAGGGCAGGCCCCTACTTTCAAACATCCAACTTACAAACGTCTCCTACTTGCAAATGGAAGGAGACAACAGCAAGCGAGGTGAAAAGACGGACGGCAAAAGAAAATATACAGGGGTGATAACCCTTCCCTATGTTTTCCAAAAAGCTTAAAAATAGATTTTTTGACTGGAGCTACACTTTAAAAATGTACCAGTTGAAAATTACAAACAGATTCTACTTAACACAACAAACCTACACAGTCCCTGTCTTGTTTGCACCGCCTGTATACTGCTGTTCTGAGTATATAGGGCCTGGGGGCCACATGTATTTCCTTTTTTTAATATGGGTACGGGGTTCCCCTTAATATCCGTACAAGACCCAAAGGGGCTGGTAATGGCCAGGGAGGGCTACCCATGCCATTTTTCTCAATGATTTTCATCCATATTGCCGGAACCAGATATAACATTAAAACCGCAAGCAGTTTTAAATTACGTTATTTCCGTTAAATGTCATTTTGTGCAGGGACTGCTCTAAACACGGGAAACACATGGCACTTCAAAGGCATACTATAGACACCCCCCAGGCACGATATTTAAAGGAATATTTCACTTTTTTTTTCAGTTTAATCCTCATTAAAATAAGTGCTCCCGAAAAAACGGCCGTTTTTAAAACTTTTTTTTGCATTGACCCATGTTCCCTGGGGCAGGAGCCAGGTCCCCAAACCCTTTTTAGGACAGTATCTTGCATATTAGCCATTAAACTTAGCACTTTTAATTTCGAACGTTCGTATGAATTTGCGGTCCGTTTGAAAGTTCTGGTGCGAACCGAACCGGGGGGGGGGGGGTGTTCGGTTCATCCCTACTCCCTGTCATTTAGAAATCAATTTACAAAGCTTCTGAGTTTCATAAAAGTCTTGACCAAGACATCTTTTTGATTAGTAGGGCTTCTGCTGATTGTGAAGGACTAAAGCTAGACAAAAGAGGATCAAGGAATAGATTACATATGAGTTATATGGTTAAAGGGCTCTCCATAAATGATGGTGCTATGATGAGTTTCCCCCACCCTCTTTTTCACACCATTAATAGACATACAGGCATCTCATATAAGCTTTTTTACACAGCCTTAAATGTTAGGCAAGGACCAGGAAAATGGTTAAGTGTTCTGCACTGAAGAGGCAATGGTAGCAAAAGTCCTTTGGGCACCTACAGGCTCCAGTGATAAAGATCTGGCACTGTAGTCACTTGAAATATGTTTACGACAACTGCTTTTCCCTCCAAAATATTCATTTTGTTTAGCCATTTGTGCGATTCCTACAGCGTGGGTACACATTTATAACTAGTAAATATGGATATAATTATGGATGACACAACTATTTTGGGTCTGCAACTCTTCAGTTTCATGTGTTTCTGCTCATTACACTAGGAATATAAATCACTCTACTGTTAATATTCTCCATTTGCTTCCCCTTCCTGTAGTTCTGCCTAAACACTTCACCTTTCCACCCCTAGAGCCTGAAACTTGTTAGAATGACAGTACTGTAAAATCTGTCAGATAATCACTTGCATATCTGATCTTAAATCTGCAGTTATTGCTAAAATCTTTCCTTCAATGTTCCACAGAGAACAATTTAAATGCAAACTGTATCTAAAGAGAGAGTAGCATGCTTCTAAGGCCGCGTACACACGGGCGGACTGTTCGCCCAACCTTGTCCGCTGAACAGTGTTTGGGCGGACAGTCCGCTCGTGTGTGGGGCTTCAGCGGACAGTTTCAGCGGACAGTTGGACGAACAAGGTCTTACGGAAATTCCGAAAAACTGTCCGCTGAAACAAGGTTTCAGCGGACTGTTCGCTCGTGTGTAGGCTTGTTCGGCCAACTAAGTCTCGCGCATGCTCAGAAACGATTTCCACGTCGGAAGGTTGCATTGCAGTGTATTGGACGTCGAAATTTTCGATCCGTCGTGCGTGCCGAAACGTCATCGCGCACGGTTTCAGCAAACTGTTCGTCCGTCGTGTGTGGCCATGTCCGTCCATGCTAAGTTTGAGCGGACTGTTTGCCGAAACTGTTGGACGGACAAAGTTGGGCGAACAGTCCGCGCGTGTGTACGCGGCCTTAGATTTATGGATGGTAATTAGGAATTGCATCTGGACCATGTGAAGGGAAGTGTTAACCCCTTCATACTCAGCATGGGTGATCTTTGCTTAGCATGGGCTGAGGTTTCCCATGCCTGACAATGAAGAACAAAGAGACATCCCTCCTTTGGGACACCCTGGACCAAGCCCAACCTGCTCTAACCACAAATCAGACCATCCCTCCAGCCAGCTATATCTGCTGACTATTGTCCCTACTCATCTTTGAGCAGAGGTCCTTGTCAAAGAGTTGTCCCCCATAGGTACAGAAATGGTTAAAGTCCACATTAGGCCACTTTTCATAGACTAATGATTTTACTGAAGGACAGTGGGAGAACATTCAGTAATACAGGGTTATGATGCCACATTCCTTAAACAGGTTAAGGAAGTACTTAACACGTGGAGGGAGAGGTAGACCTATGCCCATACAGATGGTAGAACAGTACCCTGGCATTTCTCAAGCCAAGAGATGTTACAATTTGTACCTTCCCATTTGGGAGCAGTCTTTTGCTTAGTTATAAAACCTTTCCTTCAATGTGCCTCAGAGAGTGCTTTTACCCGAAGGGAAGCTCATGGTGAACTGTCATTATATCATCCTTGCTGGAAAAGTCCAGACAACAAAAGAATCAATCCACTGTTTCCCATGCATTGGCAAGTTTTCCAATAACCAACCCAGAGAGCCTCCCCCATTTTATATAACCTGTAACGCTAAAGGGCATGTGCCAGGAAGCCCAATTGGGAAAATTGGGCTACAACTAGTTACAGCTGAGTTTTGCTTGTCACTTGCCAAAGGGTCTGGTGATTATGCTACCAGTGGAGATAGATTGCACTTTTAGGCGAATGTAGGGTGTACAGGCAACACAACAACTTAGGTTAAGGATATATTTCATGTAAATGTGCTAGCAGTATTGGGGTTGATTTAATAAAACTGAAGAGTGCAAAATCTGGTGCAGCGCTGCATAGCAACCAATCAGCTTCCAGGTTTTTTTTTTTTGTCAAAGCTTAATTGAACAAGTTCAGGTTACAAGCTGATTGGCTACCATGCACAGATGCACCAGATTTTGCACTCTCCAGGTTTAGCAAATCAACCCTATTGAATAATTTTAAATAACTATATAACAGTCAGCTCTCAACTGAACTGCCAAGCCATCAAAGGGGAGTTTAGTTTCACTATAAAGTAGAACTAAAGTAAAAAAATAAAAAAATGTGAACAGGCAGGGTCCTTATTGCACAAGAAACATGCATTGTCTTTTCTGCAATAAAATACACCTACTGTACCTGCCTGTTCGCAACCCCCTGTAGAATGTACACTGAGCTGCGCATGTACAACTCAGTTTGCATTTCAGCACACTGCCTGTGTGTCAGGATGACTGCACTCCTGCACATGCATAGGAGTGAAGTCATCCCACGCTGACCAATAAAGATGGCTGAAGACCAGCACTTGGAAGAAGCCATGGAGAAGTTGCCGGAGTTCTGGCAGATAGTGTCCTGCCATCATATAGTGTCCGCTCCGTACTGCGCATGCGCAGTACGGAGCAGAAGAAGCTTCGGAAAATCTCTGAAGATGAACGGCGCCTGCGCCGTGAGTGGAGGTGGTAGCCCCACCATCCAAGTGGACATAGGGTTGGGAGTATTAGAGGGCCCCTCGCAGGCTCGCTGCGCTCGCCACGCTTCGGGCTCGGCCTCGCTACGCTCGGCTCTTTTATATTCCAACTCTATGTCCACTTGGACGGTGGGGATAGAACCTGGACTCACGGCAAAGGCGCCGTTCATCTTCAGGTATTTTCGTAATCGGTGTGTGCTGTGTACTTCGCATGCACAGTACACAGCGGACACTATCCGATGGGGGACAGTATATGATAGGACACCGGCACTGGCGAGGAATTTTGCAGGCATCAGACTGTTGGAACTAAGGCAAGTATTTTTACCTTTAGTTCCATTTTAAGGTCTCTGTCAATGGGCTTCAGGCTTGTGTCAATGACATCACTTTGACATCAATTTGAGACGTTTCTGGGATTGTTCAGAATTCATTGACAGATACATCTGACCTGCATTTATTCTCTTTCTGACCTGCATTTGACCTGCTTTAAGCGGTTTGTGCATTTCCATAGACTTGTACAGTAAAACCTTGGATTGCGAGCATAATTAGTTCCAGAAACATGCTTGTAATCCAAAGCACTTGTATATCAAAGTGAATTTCCCCATAAGAAATAATGGAAACTCAAATGATTCATTCCACAACCATTTATTCATAGGTCCTTTAGTTTATAGTTCATATAAAAAGATTATAGCCAGGTTGTGTAACCATAAAATGTCCATCCACAAATGGAAGCAAAAGCCATTAGGAACCAGAGTATAAAAGAGAAGAGAGGCGCTTCTAAGTGTAGCAATAAGTTGCTACACTTGGGGCGCCTCTCTTCTCTTTTATACTCAGTTGTGACATGACCCTACTTGTATATCAAGACATTGTTTGTATATCAAGTCAAAATGTATTAAAACATTTTGCTTGTCTTGCAAGAAGCTCTCAAACCAAGGCTTTACTCTTTTTTTGTAATAGTTCAACCCTCCTCCCTTATTGTCACATAAGTTTTAACATCCATCCCTCCCCTTTAGGCCCCTTTCACACTGGAGCAGTGGGTCCATTGGCGGTAAAGTGCCACTATTTTTGGGGCTGCTTTACCGTCATATTTGCGGGGGTATTCCGCCGCTAATGGGGCGCTTTTAACCCCCTGCTAGTGGCCGAAAAAGGGTTAAAACCACCAGCAAACGCTGCTTTATTTCAATGGGCAAGAGCGGTGGAGGAGCGGTATACACACCGCTCCTTCACCGCTCCAAAGATGCTGTTAGCAGGACTTTTTTTACCATCTTGTCATAGCACCGCTCCAGTGTGAAAGCACTCGGGCTTTCAGGGCGCTTTGCAGGCGCTATTTTTAGCGGTATAGTGCCTGCAAAGTGCCCCATGTGAAAGGGGTCTTAGAGTGTAAAATAGAGACAGACATGGCATCAAAAGCTAAACTCTAGGCCAGCAGAAGGCAACCTTGGCACTCCAGCTGAGGTTGCCTACCTTTGCTCTAGGCAGATATAAAAAGACACAAATGAATGCAACTCAAAGAAACATAATTAAATGTTTTTTTCAGGGCAAGTTGTATAAGCGCTTGAATTTAACCAGGTATTAGCCTCTTGTTGTCCTCTGTGAGGGGAAGAAACAGCACCAGGAGTTGATCAGTTTGTGTGCTACTAAGAAGCATTCTGATAGGAAGGAGCAGAGTGACAAAGGGATGATCATCAATAAGCTGCTTATTTATTACAGATTCCTTATATAGCGCACTCAATTTACACATCGTTTTACATATATGTTGTACATTCACATCAGTCCCTGCTTCTCCTTTCACTGTCAAATTACAGGCCCTGGAGGACCTGAGCTCAGAGCAAGTGGGTTAAATGTTACTGATCATCAGACTGAGGACATCTAGCCGCAGAAAAAAGAACTGCAGGGGAATTCTCTGAATTGAATGTGACTATTGTAGCAAAAGCTGACTTTGTTTTTTTGTTTTTTGTTTTATCTTTTGATGGGCTAATCGCTTTTATCTTATTATTTTTGGCTGGAATTCTGCTTTAAGTTGATGTAGTGCATATGGCAAAAGAGAATTGGTCTGACAGATAGTGAAGAGGAGTCGGGGGAGGATTCCCTAAAGTAAACCAATCCAGTCCATCATTGTTTTAATCATCGCTATTTAATATACTGTACATTTCCATACACATTCTCACATATGATGTGACAAAATAAACAGCGAGAGTGAATAAAAAATAGTAAATGCAGATCCTTCCAGCCAGACATATGATACTTTGTCACAAATTCACCCTGCTTGGTATGCGTTTATTTTAACTGCCTTAACTGGAATGAACAGAATCAAATGTTCCCAGAACGTCTGTGATTTCTAATGTTTCCTCATGCAACCTGTCACTGTGGCACTTTGAGTCACAATGACGCTGACTCACTGGAGCTTGCTGTATCTACACGGGACTCACACAATGATTTTGCGCTTTGCTATTTTCGTGCAGCTGATTTATCAGTCACTCCTGAGGAGACTTATATTTGATCATTGTAAGCTGAAAACTCTGTAGATTGCCCCATAACAAGTAGGATAAATCTTTTCTGACAGTCTGTTCTTGGCTGCAGTTACTAAGACAACTTACAGATGTAGCTGTTATTGACAAATGGGGTGTAAACGCACAGCTCACACTCATCCATATAATTATAAGTTATCTCACATATATATTATTATTATAGCCAAATTTACCACCCTAACTCCTCCCACAGCTTTTACACTAAATATACCGAATATATACCGAAACTTGGTGTGCTATTACTTTGTGGAACGTTCCGCCAAATGGTTCACAAGATATCGTCATTTTTGCTGAGAAATTTGTCCGATAGGAATGAATGAAGAAATGTTCAAAACTAGAGTGGGAGGTGACAAAAGCTCTGAGGGGAATTATAGCTCCTCCCACACAGCTCTGAAAATTATAGCTCCTCCCACACAGCTGAGGAGAATTATAGCTCCTCCCACACAGCTCTGAGGGGAATTATAGCTCCTCCCACACATCTCTGAGGGGAATTATAGCTCCTCCCACACAGCGCCAAGGATAATTATAGCCCCTCCCACACAGCTCTGAGGATAATTATAGCTCCTCCCACACAGCTCAGAGGATAATTATAGCTCCTCCCACACAGCTCAGAGGATAATTATAGCTCCTCCCACACAGCTCAGAGGAGAATTATAGCTCCTCCCACACAGCTCAGAGGAGAATTATAGCTCCTCCCACACAGCGCTGAGGGGAATTATAGCTCCTCCCACACAGCGCTGAGGGGAATTATAGCTCCTCCCACACAGCTCTGAGGGGAATTATAGCTCCTCCCACACAGCGCTGAGGGGAATTATAGCTCCTCCCACACAGCTCTGAGGGGAATTATAGCTCCTCCCACACAGCTCTGAGGGGAATTATAGCTCCTCCCACACAGGGAATTAGGAAATTAGGAAATTTGGAAAAAAAAAAAAATTTGAAAAATAATAATTTTAGAAAAAAATTTGAAAAATTGAAGAAAAAAGTCTTTTAAAACAATATTTAAAAAATCTTTTTTGAAAAATTCTTTAATTTAAATTTTTTTTTGGAAAAAAAAATAATTTCCCAAAAAAAAATCATTAAAAATTTTTTTTATAAAAAAAAAAAATAAAAAAAAAAATCATTTTTTTTTCTAAAATGTAGGTGGAGGCAAGAACACCACACATTTTCCCCAGAAATTGTAGATTTTCTAGTATATAGGATTCATATAGGAAAAATATGACTGCCATTGTGATTTCGTTTTAAAATGCTAGTTGCCTGGCTGGTTACGATTAAGCGTCTGTGACGTGAAACGCGTCACCCATGTTCCCTATGCTATGTGCTGCTGTCAAGATTTTACCTTGTTGAAATATAGAGATCTGACTTTTACCATCAGGCGTGTGGTCATCCACTTATATTTTCTTCAGTGTTCTGGGAAGTTCATCTAAGACAAAGTATACAGTCAATGAATCATATGATCTAACAATACTTTCCTTAAACTCATAATTTCTCTTCAAAATGTTTACTTACATATTGATGACAGGTGATAAGTAAGCCATACTCATTCACATAGGGTAGGGGGCTGGGATCTGGGGGGCCCCTTATTAAAGGGGGCTCCCGGATTCCAGTAAGCCCCCCGCCCGTAGACCCCCACAAGCAACGGCCAGGGATGTCGGGAAGAGGCCCTTTGTCCTGATCAACATGAGAACAAGGTGCTTTGGGGTGGGGGGCCACAGGGCCCCCCCTTTACCAAAGCACCCACCCCCCATGTTGAGGGCACGCGGCCTGGTACGGTTCAGGAGGGGGGAGCGCTCGCTCGTCCCCACCCCCTTTCCTGACTGGCCGGGCTGCGCGCTCGGATAAGGATCTGGTATGGACTTTGGGGGGACCCCCACGCCGTTTTTTTTGGTGTAGGGGTTCCCCTTAAAATCCATACCAGGCGACGGAACTAGCAAGGTGTCAATTTCGCCGATGGAGGCGGTGACATTGACTTCCTTCGCTAGTCCCGTCGTACCTGAAGTCACGTTCAAAATGAATGGACTTTACTCCGTGTGTGGGCAAGTCCATTCATTTGGAAAGTCCGGCAGATTGTCCACCAGAAAAGTCTGTTTGTGTGTGGGCAAGTCCGCTCGTTCGGAAAGTCCGGCGGACTTGCATACTAGCACATTATGTGACACTTACCTGCAAATGAAGCCTGCGCTGTCCCCGCTGGAGGCTGCATGCATGTTCACCCCTCTTCCTTCTGGGGCCACAGACTCTGGCTCTGTGACTGGCCAGAGTAGCGTGACGTCACTCCCCTGTATGCGCACGGGAGCTGCCAGTCACGACGCTCGCTAGTGAAGAAGCAGCACAGAGGGACATTTCTTCACATTGCATGCGTTGATGACACAACGTTTATGAGATATTTATTGTACCTTATGACATCACCGTCTCATCATACCCTGGGTGGTGACGTCACACAGTGACCCTGCCCCATGTCAATATAAGAGCAGGAGAGAGTGTTGAGTCAACACTGAAAAAATAACAGAGGGAGAAGACAGTGGAGGAGACCCGGTAAAAGAGCGAGAAGATAGTGGAGAAGACCCAGCAGAGGCAGAAGACAGCAGACAGAGGGAGAAAAACCGGAGAGGGCTAGAAGACCTCAGCGGAGAAGACCCGGAGAGGGGAGAAGAACTGGCAGAAGATGTCAGCGGAGGAGATAGAAGAACCGGAGAGGTGAGAAGAGATCGGAAGAGACTCCGGAGCTGCCTTAATAAATTACTTTAAAAACCTGTGCACTGTGTTCTATTTTTGACATTTTTTTTTAGGTTCTTTGTTTAGATGTTTTAGTTTTTTTTTGTTTTTTTTAGAACGCAGAGGACAGGAGTACAGAATGCAAAGAATGCAGAGGACAGGAGTGCACGGTGCACAGAGCGCAGAGGACAGGAGTGCACGGTGCACAGAGCGCAGAGGAGCATAATGCACAGGATGCAGAGGATAAGAGTGCATAATGCACAGAATGCAGGGGATAGGAGTGCATGATGCACAGAATGCAGGGGATAGGAGTGCATGATGCACAGAATGCAGGGGATAGGAGTGCATGATGCACAGAATGCAGGTGATAGGAGTGCATGATGCACAGAATGCAGAGGATAGGACTGCATGATGCACAGAATGCAGAGGATAGGACTGCATGATGCACAGAATGCAGAGGATAGGAGTGCTTAATGCACAGAATGCAGAGGATAGGAGTGCTTAATGCACAGAGTGCAGCGGCCAAGACTAAGTAACACACAAAGATTTGGATAGAATGGGGAGGGGTTAGTACTACTGTCAGGGGTGTATTGCTTGCTGTGTCCCAGTTAGGGAGACCCACCCTCTCTAATCATCAGCATTACAGGGAATGAACGTGAGAGAATGCTAAATTTTGAGTGTTAATGAGAACAGAGCAGAAATCTTCCAAAGATGATACTTGTTTCTGTGACAACTGTCTGAAGAAACAATTGAAACAATATCCTCTCACTTCCTCTTTATTGCAGAAGAGACAAAGGGTACACTAAGCTGCACATGTGCACATTACATATAGGCACAGCGCCTGTGGCTTGGGTCACTGAACCCCTGCTTATGTGAGGGAGTCATCCTGCGCCGGCCAATCAAATCAGCTGAAGACCAGCACCCAGAAGAAGCCGAAGAGATTATTGCTAGCAACAGACCTCATGGACAACAGACTGTTGAAGAAGAGGTGAATGAATGAATGAATGAAATACTTATATAGCGCACAATGCGAACTGAATCGCCTCTAGGCGCTGTGGCGAGCTTTGATCATCTGCTAAAAGAGGAAGGTCTTGAGTTTTTTCCTAAAAGCCAGGTGATTTTCTTCCAGGCGGATGTTTATTGGTAGAGCATTCCATAGCCGAGGCCCTTGGACAGCGAATCTCCGATCCCCCTTGGATTTATACCGGGCTTTGGGCATGAGGAGGAGGTTTTTGTTGGCTGATCGAAGACTGCGGTTTGGTGTGTAATGATTTATTTTCTCCATTAGGTATTGCGGAGCTTCTCTATGCACGCATTTGTGGGTGAGGCAAAGGGTCTTGAACGTGATCCGATTTTTTACGGTTAGCCAATGTAAGCTCCTCAGTGAAGGAGAAATGGATTCCCAGGGTTTTTTCCCTGTTATCAGCCTTGCCGCCGTGTTTTGGATCAGTTGTAATCGCGCAAGTTGATATTGTGGTAATCCTATGTAAAGCGAGTTTGCGTAGTCCAGTCGTGAATTAATGATTGTTCCAACTACCACTGCTTTGTCATTCTTTGGGATAAAAGGGATGAGTCTGCGAAGCATGCGCAGCAGATGGTGAGATCGACTGACTACTGCTCCTATTTGCGCATCCATTGACATTTGTGCGTCTAAAATAACCCCGAGACTCTTGGCTTTGGTCTTTGGGGAGATAGTCTGCCCAAAGACGGTTGGTGGAGACCAGGAGATTTTGGTTGCGGGCTTATGATTTGGGTGTAAGATAAGAAGCTCTGTCTTTGATTGGTTCAGCTGGAGGGAGTTGGTGGTCATCCAGTCCTCTATTGATTTGAGGCAGTTTTCAAGTTGTTGTTGGTGATCTTTTTTTCCATTGATCCGGAAATAAAGTTGCGTGTCGTCAGCGTAAGAGTGGAAGCAGAGATCTGAGCATCTGATGATTTGAAGGAGTGGGCGAATGTAAATGTTGAAGAGAACGGGTGACAACGGAGAGCCTTGAGGGACTCCGCAGGTGACTGCCCGAGTTTCGGAGAGGAATTTTCCTAGTTTCACTGTCTGTGACCGATTTCCTAGGAAGGACGCGAACCAATGGAGATCTATGTCTTGGACTCCGGCTACTTCTGTGAGGCGGACGAGTAGAGTATTGTGATCTACTGTATCAAACGCTGCACTTAGGTCTAGCAGTACGAGGAGACACGGCTCTCCGTCATCTGCCGCTTCGAGGGCGTCATCCCAAATCTTGAGGAGAGCTGTTTCTGTTCCATGGCCCGGGCGGAAGCCTGATTGCAGCGGGTCCAGGAGTTTGTGAGTATCCAGGTGAAGTTGTAGCTGATGTACTACAGCTTTCTCCATGATATTAGAAATGGTGTTGAGGCTTGTAATTGGCCTACGGTTGTTTGGATCCTGAGGGTCCAGGTTTGGTTTCTTGAGTAGAGGTTTGACGATGCCTTGTTTGAGGATGCTGGGAACAATCCCTTCGTGGAATGATCGGTTTATGAGGTGGGTTATGGTTGGAGCCACGATGTCGGAGCATTCTTTCAGTAGTTTTGTGGGGATGATGTCAATAGGTGAGGTACTGTCACGCAGTTTATTAATGATGTTTTTTGCGGTGTCTACGGTAATTGGGGATAGTGAAAATTTTGGCGGTTGCGGTATGTTGGTGCGGACATCCTCTTTATGTATTTGCTGGCTGAGGTCGGATGTTTTCTTCTGACAAATTGTTTCCCTGATGGTTTTGACTTTATCGATGAAAAAATCTGACAGTTTGTCACAGTAATCCTGGGATTCGCTTTCTGGGGGTTCTAGGCACACCGGATTCATTGATTGATTAACCAGTTTAAACAGTTCCCGTGGTTGGTTTGCGGCCGTTGAGATTGTATATGAGAAGTGGTCCTTTTTGGCTTTGAAGATTGCTTTCCGATAATTCTCTGTCAGACCTTTGTAGTTAAATAGGTTTTCCTCGGTGGGATTTCTTCTCCATGTTCTTTCCGCTCTTCTGCGTTCTTGCTTTAGTACGGAGAGGGAGCTATTAAACCATCCAGCATTTTTCTTCCTGATGAGAGCCCTGCGTTTTGGTGCTACCGAGTCTGCTGATTGCAGTAATGCCTTGTTCAGGGAGTTGAGTGTTTCCTCCGTAGAGGAAAGTATTTCAGACTTTAGTTTGACTTTAATGCATCTCTGTAATCTTTAAAGCCCCATTCAACGTTTTTTCTAAATGCCAACAGCATAAATACCTGAATTTGATGTGGTGTCAGCCTCTTGCAGTCCCTGGACAGTAGGGCTTAAAGTGGAATTATTATTTTGCAGAATCCAGTACAGTCACATGACTTCAAATCTACTTCCTTCTGAGAATAAAATCAGCCAGTGGGTGTGGTTATTGAATGCTAGTGACATCACTTCCTGGGAGGGACACTGTTCCTATGTAGCCAGTGGGCGTATACAGGATGAGAGGAGCTAATCAAAGGTCCCTGCCCAGTGTTCTCTCATTGTACATTCTAATTCATGAGAAAATGAAGAAATAAAAAGCCCCATCCACAAAAGGGGGATGGGAGGTGCAGTGCACATATACAGGATAGTTGTGCACAGGAGAAGGGAGCTGGACATGGGGGGGGGGGGGTGCTCTGGGGTCTCGTCTACAGTGACCATAGTACAGGCAACCACACTAAGACTCCTTTTTCACTAGTGCGACTTGTCATGCGACTTTGGATACATAAAATCGCATGAAAAAATTATTTCAATGGCACCCTTTCCCGTCTATGCGACTTTGAAAATCAGCGACTTTGAAAAGGTTCCTGCACTACTTTGATGTGGCTTTGATCCAAAGAGTGTAAAGTTGGATCAAAGCTGCACTCAAAATCACAGCAAAGTCGCACTCCAAATCATGCAACTTTGTGGTCGCATTAGTGGCAACATAGACTAAGTCTACATAGTTACATAGTAGTTTATCAAGTCCAACCTATGTGTGTGATTATATATCAGTATTACCTTGTACAGTGGTGTGAAAAAGTGTTTGCCCCCTTCCTCATTTCCTGTTCCTTTGCATGTTTGTCACACTTAAGTGTTTCGGAACATCAAACCAATTTAAACAATAGTCAAGGACAACACAAGTAAACACAAAATGCAATTTGTAAATGAAGGTGTTTATTATTAAAGGTGAAAAAAAATCCAAACCATCATGGCCCTGTGTGAAAAAGTGATTGCCCCCCTTGTTAAAACATACTATAACTGTGGTTGTCCACACCTGAGTTCAATTTCTCTAGCCACACCCAGGCCTGATTATTGCCACACCTGTTCACAATCAAGGCATCACTTAAAGAGGAGCTGCTTGACACAGTAAGGTCCACCAGAAGATCCTTAAAAGCTACACATCATGCCGAGACCCAAAGAAATTCAGGAACAATTGAGAAAGAAAGTAATTGAGATCTATCAGTCTGGAAAGGGTTATAAAGCCATTTCCAAAGCTTTGGGAATCCAGCGAACCACAGTGAGAGCCATTATCCACAAATGGCGAAGACATGGAACAGTGGTGAACCTTCCCAGGAGTGTCTGGCCGCCCAAAATTACCCCAAGAGCACAGCGACGACTCATCCAAGAGGTCACAAAAGACCCCACAACAACGTCCAAGGAACTGCAGGCCTCACTTGCCTCAGTTAAGGTCAGCGTTCATGCCTCCACCATCAGGAAAAGAGTGGGCAAAAATGGCCTGCATGGCAGAGTTCCAAGGAGAAAACCACTGCTGAGGAAAAAGAACATCAAAGCTCGTCTCAATTTCTCCACAACACATCTTGATGATCCCCAAGACTTTTGGGACAACATTCTGTGGACCGATGAGACAAAAGTGGAACTCTTTGGAAGGTGTGTGTCCAAGTATATCTGGCGTAGAAGGAACACTGCATTTCATAAAAAGAACATTATACCAACAGTAAAATATGGTGGTGGTAGTGTGATGGTCTGGGGCTGTTTTGCTGCTTCAGGACCTGGAAGACTTGCCGTGATAAAAGGAACTATGAATTCTGCTGTCTACCAAGAGATCCTGAAGGAGAATGTCCGACCATCTGTTCGTGTACTCAAGCTGAAACGGACTTGGGTTCTGCAGCAGGACAATGATCCTAAACACACCAGCAAGTCCACCGCCGAATGGCTGAAGAAAAACAAAATGAAGACTTTGGAGTGGCCTAGCCAAAGTCCTGACCTGAATCCCATTGAGATGTTGTGGTATGACCTTAAAAAGGCCGTTCATGCTCGAAAACCCTCTAATGTAACTGAATTAGGACAATTCTGCAAAGATGAGTGGGCCAAAATTCCTCCAGGATGCTGTAAAAGCCTCATTGCACGTTATCGCAAACGCTTGGTTGCAGTTGTTGCTGCTAAGGGTGGCCCAACCAGTTATTAGGTTTAGGGGGCAATCACTTTTTCACACAGGGCCATGATGGTTTGGATTTTTTTTCACCTTTAATAATAAACACCTTCATTTACAAATTACATTTTGTGTTTACTTGTGTTGTCCTTGACTATTGTTTAAATTGGTTTGATGTTCCGAAACACTTAAGTGTGACAAACATGCAAAGGAACAGGAAATGAGGAAGGGGGCAAACACTTTTTCACACCACTGTATATCCCTGTATGTTGCAGTCGTCCAGGTGCTTATTTAATAGTGTTTTGAAACTATCGATGCTCCCCACTGATACCACTGCCTGTGGAAGGGAATTCCACATCCTTGCTGCTCTTACAGTAAAGAACCCTCTATGTAGTTTAACCACTTCAATACCAGGCACTTATGCACCTTCCTGCCCAGGACAATTTTCAGCTTTCAGCGCTGTCACACTTTGGATGACAATTGCGCTGTCATGCAACACTGTACCCAAACTAAATTTTTATCATTTGCTTCCCACAAATAGAGCTTTATTTTGGTGGTATTTGCTCACCTCTGCGGTTTTTATTTTTTGCTAAACAAACTAAAAAATACCAAATCTTTGAAAAAAAATGCATTTCTTTTAGTTTATTTCATAAAATTTTGTTTTCCTCTTCACTAAAGGGCTCTGATGAGGCAGCACTGATGAGTTGGCACTGATAAAGTGGCACTGATGGGCACTGATATGTATAATTGATGGGCACTGATAGACGGCAATGATATGCAGCACTGATGGGCACCAATAGGCGGCACCGATATGCAGCACTGATGGGCACTGACAGGCGGCACTGATGGGGACTGACAGGCAGCACTGATTGGCACTGATAGGTGGTACTGATTGCCACTGACAGGTGGCACTGATGGGCAGCACTGATGATTAGGTACTGATATGTACTGACGGGTGGGCAGTGATTGGCACTGTGGTAGGCACTGGCACACTTTATTGTTGGGGCACTTCTGGGCACTGATTGGCAGGTAATTGTTACATTTGAAGGGTCTGTACTGATAATCAATGCGCTGATTATCAATAGAGAGGGATTAGAACGCTTGTCAGTTTTTATTGCTGTCTATGCCCCCCAATTCATCCTCTCTACTTGTCCTGTTTACCATTATCATTGAAAATTAAAGTAAAAGAAAATCCAAAATGTTGGGTTGTCCCCAGAAAAGTAATAGAGGGGAAATCTTTCAATAGAGAGAGGAATTCTATTAATTTGCAGGGATTTTCTCTTCTATCCTGTTTGGCTATGGGACAGGAAGTGAAAGAGAATCTCAGCAATGGGACTCAGATGGCGAAAAATAAAATCCTACAGGGGCTATAACCCTCCCTAAAAGCCTCATACACACAATCCAATTGTTGGCAGGAGATTGTGTGATGACAGACCGTTGGCCTAAATTCCGACCATTAGTACTCTCCTTCAGACAATCGTTGTCCAACTTTCAGCCAACAAATGTCTGTTGTCAGATTTTCCTATTGTGTGTACACAATTCCATCACACAAAAGTCCAAAGTACAATCATGCATGCTCAGAATCAGTGCTCATGAAACACGAAATTAGCAGAAGGTGCCCAAAGGGTGGCACTCAAGAACTGAAATTCCATGTAGTTCGTGTTTGTTGGCTGACAATTGTGTGCCTTTAGTATGCAAGACAAGATGCAGGCACACACTCTTTTGACAAATGTCTGATGCTCTGTTGGCCAACAATCTGATTGTGTGTATGAGGCTTTACTCTATCCAAAGTGAAAATAAAGTTATGCCTATAGTTCTACTTTAACCGCTTCAGCCCCGGAAGATTTTTCACCCTTCCTGACCAGAGCACTTTTTGCAATTCAGCACTGCGTCGCTTTAACTGACAATTGCACGGCCATGCGACGTGGCTCCCAAACAAAATTGACATCCTTTTTTTCCCACAAACAGAACTTTTTTTTGGTGGTATTTGATCACCCCTGTGGTTTTTATTTTTTGCGCTATAAAGAAAAAAAAACGCATTATTTTTTACATTTTGCTATAATAAATATCTCCCAAAAATATATAAAAAAACTTTTTTTTTCCTCAGTTTAGGCCGATACGTATTCTTCTACATATTTTTGGTAAAAATAAATAAATGGCAATAACCATTTATTGATTGGTTTGCACAAAAGTTATATCGTTTACAAAATAGGGGATAGTTTTATGGCATTTTTATAAATATTTTTTTTTCTTTACTAGTAATGGCGGCGATCAGTGATTTATATCATGGCTGCGACATTATGGCAGATCCATCTGACATTTTTGACACATTTTTGGGACCATTCTCATTTATACAGCAATCAGCGCTATACAAATGCACTGATTCCTGTGTAAATGACACTGGCAGTGAAGGGGTTAACCAGTAGGGGCAGTGTAAGATTTAAGTGTGTCCTGGGGAGTGTTTCTACCTGTGGGGGGGCGTGGCTACGTGTGACACATCACTGATCTCTGCTCCTGATCACAGGGAGCAGAGATCAGTGACACTGTCACTAGGCAAAACAGGGAGATGCTTGTTTACATTAGCATCTCCCCGTTATTCCTCTCCGTGAGGCGATCGCGGGTATCCCCACGGTGATCAAGTCACAGAGGTCCCGGCCGGTGGCATGCACACGATGGCATGGCAGCAAATTTAAAGGGACTTACAGGTACGCCCATTTGCCCAGCCGTGCCATTCTGCCAACGTACATCGGCGTGCGCCGGTCGGGAACCGGTTAATTTTCTCAGCAGAGTTTGTGCACAAGCAGTTAGTAGACTGAGCTGTGCCGGGACACCAAGCACAACGTCCCATTTGAGCATTACTGACTCTAGCACCTGAGGGATAGCAGCAGCACACAGTCCCAGGGATCTCTCACTCCAGTCTGTACTAATGTCCTTGGATAATTGTGCGCCTCTTTTTAATATCTTACAGACACCTCTCCAGTGATACCAGACCAGATCCAATGATGAACATCCCTCCGTCAGGTCCAGCAACATCTAGCAAAATAAGCCCCCCAGCTAGCACAGTTGGAACCTCGTTGAACAGCAGACACATGACAGGGCTCTCCGAGAAGGCAGCAGCCCTCTATGCTGGGATCTCCTGTTCTAGGACAAGAACCCCTCTGCTCCAGATCTCATCTGGGCACCTACCCTCAGGGATTGGCCAGGGCTGCATAAATATTGAGCTGCTGATTTGACTTTCCCAGCCCACTATCTTCCAGAACCTTCCCAGACAGACAGGAAGAAGCAGTCAACCCTGCAGCCAGGGAAACACAAAATAGACCAAAACAATCACATGCAGCTCAACTGATTACAGTGAGTCAGTACCTAAATTTACCATACCTATCTAGGAGGGTGCTATATGCCTATGGGCAGACAACCTTTGGGGCAAACAGTATGCATTTTAGGGGCATACGGTTTACATATATGCAGGTTTATGCCCACTTACAGCCACCTACAGCCATTTATTACTATGGGTGACAGTAGGCAACTGTAATCCCAGATGTAGAATTAGACTCGCAAGTTATGTTGTATGCCCAAAAGTGCCCATGCGCATGGCCCTCTTTAGTGTAGAACTGAAAATAAATCAAGGAGGATTAATCATTACCATGAGCTTCACAACTGTACCACTTTACTTACATTAGAACCATAGTTATTTTAAATCTGAACTCAAAGATAGGCAGATATTGTTTAAATACAAGAGGCATGTGTATTCTTCCTAGAATCTCAGTGTGCATTGTGTATTTCTTCCAGATCTGTGCAGTAATCCAGCACAAAACTTTGGTTCTGTGCAAGAGCCTCCTGTAATAATGACCGCTCAGTGCTGTTCCCTCTTATTGGGCTTGTATCCACCACACTTGTCATTTTCTGATATTACAAGTGTGAAAATGATGTGCGTAATTTAGCAACTACAGTCTTTTCCCTGCATCACCATGCAGACTATTGCTTCTCCACTGTGTAACTCCTGTAGACTATTGCTTCCAGAATTTCCTCATCTAAGACCATGTAAAGATTAGGACATTACCCTTGACTTTGTAAAGGTGATGTTCTCAGAAATCCTCTCCTCCTGCACAAACTTATACTGTAGTCATTAGTGTAATGCCACATCATCTTCTTTAGGCAAAAAGGACCCACTCGGAAAAGTTCCTTATGCAGACTCTTGTTGCTTGTGTTAGGTGTGACCTCAACAAGTCACCTATTTGTCAGGTTATGTTACCGTTTCCCAATTGTTAGTTAGAGTTCTTATCTAAGCAAAGAGACACGGAGGTATTCAGTATTTCTGCTCAGAAGTCCGTCGTAACTCTGACTTTCTGACTCTGGCTCTGAGCTCTTTATTACTTCTCTTTTATAGACAGAAAAGGGCAAACATCAGCAAATGTAAAAAAAACAACATTTTTGCAAAGAAAAAGCAATTCTCCGGGTGTTATCAGCTGATAAGACAATCTTCTGGGCGTAGACTGCTTTTTAGGGCTGATGCGGCCTCTTCTTGATGAGTACGTGACAATAGATGACGAGTCCTTATTTTACAGAGAAGGATAAAGAAAGACAAGTATTTAGAAAGACATATTGTCAACCATTTTGTTTTGACACCCCTTAATCCTTACATTTCCCCCTTTGACATCACCCCTCCCTCTTGCCCTGGGTCCACCTGAACAAGTTCTAGTCGGCCTATATCCAGAGTACTCTCCCTGACCGCGAGTTGTCAGAGGGGTATACACCCATCCCCCTGGACAGTACCAACATCTAAAATTCAGGAAGAGTGGCTTTTCTGACAGATGGGTGATGTCAAGAAACTAAATCCACCTATCTTCACAAAAGTTCCATCTTTTCCGCATCATTTACCTTGGCTTTCTTGCAAAAGCACATAAACAACTTAAAGCATGCATAAAAGAAAAATACGAATAAGAGCACCACTATAATCGTCATTGCTGCCTTCTTAACCCAAGAGAATAACCCTGAGAAACTAAAAGTTCCACCAAACGGATCCCAGTCGCGACCAATATTTCGGGCCTTCTCTTGTAAATTCTTTACTTCCGTACGGTGTTGTGCAATGATGTCATAATAATCAGGTACCTCAATGCTGGTGTTATGTATCCAAGTACAACATTTATCCTCACAACAGATATATATATTATTTCCCAGTGCTACTGATCTTGAACTGATATCATTTCTATAACGAGAGGTGTATCCATAGAGGGATAAGTTGGATACTAACCACCTAACATTATTATCCACAATGTTAGTGAGGAAGTCAGATAATGTCTGGTGTGTGCTGGAATTACTGGGGTAGAAGCTTCCATTTAATACGACAATGGACAAATTAAACTTGCTGTCTTGGCATTCTCCATTTCCTCCCGTTGTGTTCCCTAAGTTGAAACACCAATCAGGGAAAAAGGCGAGACCATTTGACTTAAACATTACTGTCTCGCTGGTATTTGTTCTAATTATGTTAATGCTACTGTTAGCAAGATCAGTATAGTTTATAGGAACTGCCATCAGTGGTATACTTGCTGTGCTGGGGTGTAATTTGCTACAAATCCAACATTTCTCATATCCTGACTTCTGGGCATAAGCATATTTAAACTTCAGTAATAACATTTTTTTAGAAAATCCTTCATCCTTGTGTATTTTATTCTGTGAGGTAACCAAACTATTAGCCAGGATTACTGAAACAATAAAAAGATACATGTTGTCATTTGCCAACTGGCTCCTTTTTACAATGAGAAGCGTGGATCCAGGTAGGTTTCCCTTCCAATTTCACTGAGGTTGCTGTAATCAATAGCACCTGGAAAGGACCTTCAAACCTTGGTTCCAGTGTCTTTCTGGTATGTTTCTTTACATACACATAGTCTCCTGGTTGTAGATCGTGAGTACCTGTGACAGAATTAGGGTCTGGAAGAGAAGAATACACACTCTTGTGGATTTTAGTCAGACGCTGTTGCAACTGTATTACATACGTAGTTAAACTATCACATTGTAATTGCATACCTTGAGGAAAATATAAACCTAATCTAGGTGCACTTCCAAACAGTATTTCATATGGGGATAACCCTGTTTTTCCTGTTGGGGTGTACCTAATAGAGAACAAAGCTAAGGGTAGGCACTCAGGCCATGGTTTGTTCAACTCCTGCATAGCTTTTTGTATTTTCAGCTTGATTGTACCATTTACTCTTTCTACTGATCCTGAACTCTGTGGGTGGCCATCACATTTTGCATTATTTCTCCCGTGAAATGTGTCCCCCTATCTGATTCTATTGTTTCTGGGAGACCAAACCTAGGTATCAGCTCAGTAATCAGTTTCTTGGCGGTGGCTTTTGCCGTAGCTGATTTCACAGGATAACTTTCGGACCAGCCTGAAAATAGGCAGATGCACACGAGAACAAATTCAAAGGGGCCGCTCTTAGGCATTTGTATGTAGTCAATCTGCAGTCTCTGAAAGGGATATTGGGCCCGGACCTGATGTTTACGTGGGGTTTTCACTCTCTGTCCTGGATTATTAATCAGACAGATTTGGCATGCAGCACAGTAGTTCCTTGCAGTACTACTGAATCCAGGGGCTAGCCATCCTTGGCTTACAATCCTATACATAGAATTGGAGCTGACATGAGTGGGCAAGTGGACAGCCGCTGCCATTGCTGGGTATAGAGAAGCGGGTAGACATATTTTGTCTCCTTCTCTCCATACATTGTCAAGGCCTGGTGCAGCTCCCTCCTTAACCCAACGGTCCTTCTCAATAGCCCCTGCTTGTTCCTGTAGTTCGATTAGCTGCTGCCATGTGGTTTCGGGCATACTCACCTGTACCGTGGCTAAGGTCTCAGGGCTTACTTCCCCTAGAGCTGCCTTCTTTGCAGTTAAATCTGCAAATGCGTTTCCTTTTGCCTCAGTTGTTTTTGCGCTCGTGTGTGCCGCTATCTTCATGATGGCTACTCTTTTAACCTTTTGAAGATTGTTCAGGACTCTTTTGATTCCTTCACCATGTTTAACAGGTGTGCCTGCTGCTGTAAGGTAACCTCTAGCTTTCCATATTTGGCCATAATCATGTGCCACACCGTAGGCGTATGCGGAATCAGTGTAAATGTTCCCTTCTTGTCCCTCCAAGTGTTCTAGGGCTTTCTCTAGAGCGGTTAGTTCCGCTTCTTGTGCCGACATGTGTGCTGGTAATGACTTTGCCTCAATTACCTGTGTGTCCGTTACCACAGCATAACCTGTGTGATATTTACCTTTGTCATCGGCAAATCTACTACCATCTATGTACAGTGTGTGTTCTGCATTTGTAATGGGTATGTCTGTGACATGTGGGAACCCCGTGGTTTCTTGTTCCATAAGTTGGAAACAATCGTGTTCATCAGATGTTATGTCCTGAAAGGAAAGTGTGTCAGAATCCTGAGTATCTTGTGCTGTGTCTACACCATTATCATCATTACTCCCCCCTGTCAAATCTGTCTGTAATGGTAAAAGCTGTGCTAAGTTAAAAGAAGTGCATCGCTGAAAGGTAACATTGGGGGGTAGGAGCAAGGTGCATTGTAGACGCAGCTGCCTTGCCATTGATATGTGTTTTGGCTGGACCTGTGACAAGATGGCGTGTATGTCATGTGTGGTATGTACCACTACAGGATTGTCTAAGACAATTTCTGAGGATTTGTCAATGATAATTGACACTGCTGCAACTGCTCGTACACAGGACGGTGATCCTCTAGAGACAGGATCGAGAGCCGCCGAGAAGTATGCTACCGGCCTTTGTTTGATGTGTTGTTGTGTCAACACCCCTGTTGCGTGTCCCGTGATTTCAGCAATGTACAAATGAAATGTTTTGGTATAATCAGGGATCCCGATCGCAGGTGCCGAAATTAGTAACCTTTTTAAGGTGCTATAAGATTCATGACCTGCTTCTGTGAGTACCTAGGGTACTATTTTCAAGCAATCATATAATGGCTGCATCAGAGAACTGGCATGTGGTATCCATTGTCTACAATATGACACCATTCCCAGAAACATACGAAGTTGCTTAAAGTTGCGTGGGATATTCATTTGTCTTATGGCCTGGACTCGGTCTTCAGTGAGGTGTCGAGTACCCTGGGATATACAGTGGCCCAAAAAGACAACCTTTTTCTGACATACCTGTAACTTAGTTCTATTCACCTTGCACCCTTTTTCAGCCAGGAATTGTAACAATGAGAGAGTGGCTTTTAAACAAGTATCGTTATCCGGACAACATAACAATAGGTCATCTACATATTGCAACAATACACAAGTGTCAGGCGGTTGCCATTCCCCCTATTTTTACTTTTTAAGGTTTAGTCAGTGGGGCATCGGACAAAAGACCGTCATAACCACTTATGGGTATGGTGTCACGGGACGTCATGTGTGGAGGGACTACTGAATCAGACAACAGACTGCGTGACGCTCCTGTGTCAACCAAACAAGAAATATGTTTACCTTCCACCTTCATCAACATGTGGAGCATTTTGTTCTCTGATTCAGCTAGGACTGGGGCAAGTCATGCGGTCGGATCGTCCCTATCATTGGTACGCCTCTGTCTGTAGTCCCTCGTGTCTCTGTCCGTGTTTCCTTCCTGTTCGTCTTTTATCCTTTTCCTACAGTCTCTTTTTATATGTCCCACCTTGTTGCAGTAATAACAGGTAAGAGGTTTACGGGAGGAATTCCCTCCTTCATTGACCCGGGCAACAGTGTTAACTCCCGGTGTCCTTCTGGGTTTAGTTTCTGCTAAATCAGCCTCTATGCCTTGTGCTTTCTGCAACAATGTTCCTCTGTCCCGTATGGCTCTCCATTCGGGAGTACATGCCTTCAGTTTGTCACCTATTTGGGGTACTAGTCCTTCCATAAACTGTCGATTGAAAGCCCTAATGGTGACGGGTAAGGCTAAATCTAGACCTTCGTCAGCCATCATGCTTTCCATGTTGAGGTAAAATTCTGTAACAGTCTGACATGGGGCCTGTTTTATGGGCGCTGTCGAACCCCTTTCCTGCTGTTTCCCTTGGCAAAATTCTCGTAACTGAGCAATAAACAGGGGTCTAGAGTCTATATGACGGGGGTGTATTCCTGGTGGATCTGCCGCTGGATCCCCTTGTGGTCTATGTGGAGCAATTTCATTCATAAATTGATTAAACATCGTTAGTGTCATTTTATGTCTACACAAATCTTCCCCATCTTGCCAAGTTGCTTCATGTGTGTCTAGTAATTGTGTCACGAATCTACAGAATGCGGCAGGTTTTGCTACGGGATCAGGAGCATTCTGTATTAATGCCATAAGAGTGTCAGCCGACCAAGGTGTCCATGTCCTCAGAACGACTTGTCGGGTCACTGTAGGTGGCTGTCCTGCTTGACCCGCATTTGGATTATTTACTTGTATTACCCTAGTCCGACTATGGACTGGAGCTACGGGCTCTGGTCTTTGAGCGCCGCAATGCACACATTCCTGTGCCCAGTCTGGGTTCTGGGTACCGCATACTCGGCATACCCATCCTCTTCCTCTTAAGGAAGGATAAAGTTTTGGTCTTTCATTACCTGGTGTGGTGGTGTTATAAGGAGGTGGAGTATCTCCCGTATTTACCCTATCGCCATGAGCAGAAGGAAGACTTTTGTGTCGGACCTTCATATCCCATCCACCCTTTTCCTGACAATACTCCCATCCCTCCTCTTCAGCCCTGTTGGAAACCTTAATTAAACATTGTATTTGTGATACCCATCTGTTCTGCAATATCTCTCCCTGTCTGTCTTTCTTTATTTCTTCCCAACCTTCTACACTTAATCCATTTTCTCCATCCATCCCCAATTTCTTGAGAATCCTATTCGTGCCCTGTGCCTTATCCTTCCCATACAACATTGTAATTATGTCTTTAACAGCATAACATTTCTGAGATTCCTCCTGGGGTTTACCATGTGTCTGGCCCATTTTGACAGTCCTGCCTAGGTGGCGTTTGGATCACTTGCTAAGTGTCTCGTTGCCTTCTCCTCCTAGGGTGCCAAAATACTAAAAAACCTCTCCTGGATGAGATCGAATTACTTTATATGCTAGCCAACTGACAAATATTATGACCAGACTGACGGCTACAACATATACAAGCATTCCCTTTTGGTGGCCAAACACATATGACTAGGTCTCCGGGACTTTGTGGAGACCTTATTTCCGTCCCATTACCATGGAATCTCTCAGCATTCGTTTCTTATTCCTGCTTTATCGAGGCAGTCAGGACTTATACTTTCAACCCGTTTTTAGGCTCATGAATCAAAAAGCGTATATCAAACTTAAGTGTCGGACCCCCAAAGTACTCTTACGAGTTAAGGGCGCATTCCGTTACCCATTGGGATGATATATGTTTCAATTCACACCATACAAACAGGGCTTATCTCAGTCACAACAGACAGATGACAAGTAGACAGACAAGAAACAACGGTAACATAAGCCAAAATATTAAGTTCAAGACCCTGCTTACTACAGAGGTTGGTGTTTACCTGAAGAACAATTCAGACAGATCAGGTGGGCACAAATCTAAGAAGCACAGAGTTTATAAGAAAATAAAGCTTTTCTTACCTGCGCAGGATTTGTCTGTGGTTCTTGATGTGCCCGACCATTTCGTTCCGTCCTTATGTTCGTTCGCCTCTTGTAGTTTCTTTCTGCAGGTCCCTTGTTCGCGGCGCCAGAAATGTTAGGTGTGACCTCAACAAGTCACCTATTTGTCAGGTTATGTTACCGTTTCCCAATTGTTAGTTAGAGTTCTTATCTAAGCAAAGAGACACGGAGGTATTCAGTATTTCTGCTCAGAAGTCCGTCGTAACTCTGACTTTCTGACTCTGGCTCTGAGCTCTTTATTACTTCTCTTTTATAGACAGAAAAGGGCAAACATCAGCAAATGTAAAAAAAACAACATTTTTGCAAAGAAAAAGCAATTCTCCGGGTGTTATCAGCTGATAAGACAATCTTCTGGGCGTAGACTGCTTTTTAGGGCTGATGCGGCCTCTTCTTGATGAGTACGTGACAATAGATGACGAGTCCTTATTTTACAGAGAAGGATAGAGAAAGACAAGTATTTAGAAAGACATATTGTCAACCATTTTGTTTTGACACCCCTTAATCCTTACACTTGCTGCTACTAGGCCAAAGGCCTGCAGTACCTCTCCCCAGAGGCCTAGTAGCTTAAAAAGTACATACTGAGCGGTGGACTATTGTTTCCAGCTAGCCCTACTTGCAAATCCTGTGCCCTCAGGCCACATCGATTTGATGCAACTCCCCACAGTCTCTCCTCTGATCCAGGATTCCTCATCATTGACTGTGTAATGGTGAGGACTTCACTAATGACCGTGTAGAAATAAAGTTCCCTCACAGACTTCCTGGCACATCCAGCCCTCCACTGTGGTACACTCACCGACCTTTCTCTGCCCCGTGTCCCTGATGAAGAACTTAACCAGACCATACATTCCGACAGCTTTACCTGTCCCTCTGCTCCAGGAGTTCCTCATCACTGACCATGTAATGATAAGGACATTGCCAATGACCGTGTAAAGGCAAAGTTGCCTCACGGTTCTCCCTGGGCCTCCTCCTGCGATCGTTGCACCCCTCCCCCAAGTAGATGCCCCCCTGCTGCGGTCTAGTATTCCATTCTCCACATCACCTGGCTGACAACTACCCCCCAGTGGCATGTTACCTTAGCTTATATAAGAGGCCCACACCCTCCCAATACCAGTTTGGGATTGGTCAGGGCTCCCACATGAACTGCCTGCCACTCCAGTTCCAGGCCCTGCCTTTTTTCCAGAACATTCTCCCTGGAAGCAGGGGAGTTGTCTCAGAACTAGAGCACAGGTGGCCACACCCACTGCTACACTAACCACTCCCTGCCCCCCGATCAAAACAGATAGGCCTAGCTCAAAGCATAGGCCTGCCTAAATTTACCTGCTCTGACAGACTAAACCAGCACAAATCCTACCCTAGCACTTACCTATTGTTAGAGGGTGCTACATATATAAACCCTTTCAATGTTGTGCTTCTCTTATTTTGTTCATCCCCTATACTTTAATTGAAGAGTTATGCAAAAATAGACACACGTAAATGATACAGAGAAACCTCTGGCCACATGCAGTAATGCACACCATAGAGGCCTGAATCCTGCTTGTCTTGCGAGACAACGATCGCAAATCAAGTCAGGATTTAAATAACAGCTCGTATTGCGAAACGCTTGTAAACTGCATTACTCGGAAATGAGGGGTTTTACTGCACTTTATTTATAGGAAGGCTGCTGACTCATTGTGCTAGTGATGGGATTTGTGAATGGCAACTATATGATAACATCTCCCTGTGACTATATTTAAACTTTCTTTTGTTGTAAATAAACTTTCCCAAATGATCTAGTATATTCAGTACTGCTAAGAGATTGCATACTAAATTACTATCCTTTTTCAGGTTTTTTTCCCTTTATTTTTACTTCAGCCAATAAGTCTGTTATTTTTCAAGTTCCTGAAAAAAACTGTTCCTTAAAGCGGAGGTCCGCCCACCGCTGCAAAAATGAAAAGCCAGCAGCTGCTCATACTGCAGCTGCGGACTTTAATAATCGGACACTTATCAGCCCTGGAGTCCAGTGATGTTGGCACCACAGCTGAAGTTTCCATCAGCTGTCGGGTGCATACCGCCTCCATTGCGAGTAAGGGAACCCGGCAGTGTTGCCTTTTCAGCTTCACGCCGGGAACTCTACTGTGCATGTGCCAGGCCCGCTCCTCTCTCCTACTCCTTTACCCAGAGTGGTGGCACCCTAAGACAAGAAGTCTGTTACTGGCCTGATCACCAGGTGAAAATAAATAGAAAATAGCCAAAAAAAAAAAAGAAAGAAAACAAATGCACCCACCACTCTTAAGGATTGGTAAGCTGCAATATATGTTTTTTTTCTGTCTTTGGATTTAATGCCTCTTTAAGCTGGCTATACACACATACATTTCTTTCATTCAGCTTATGGGCTGATCAAAATAAAAAAACTGATTTCTCCATTCATGCTAAACACTGATGGATGTGGTCCTACATTATTAAATAATCAATTATGTAATTAATAAACAAAAGGTACTGATTTACAAAATGTTTTGGGCCATTAATTCCCACATAAACCACTTACAGTATGTCAGGCACTTCTTAGAAAGTAGCCAGTTGAATGGGGACAGCAGTTGGGAAAGGGCTCGATCCCAGAAAACTATCAACCTGTAGGCAGGTGCAGTCTGTATTCTCCCCTGCAGATGGTGCTCAACCGCAGCAGCAGTGCAGAGAGAGATGAAGGCAGGAGGAACATGGTTCCTCCATGGTTTCCTGGGTCACTTCGATCTGGTTGGATGTGGACAGCCCATGTAACCCTGGAGGCCATCTTGGGTCGGGCAGAGTCTATTTAAGACCATGGCTCGCGGGTTTGCCGCGCATTCAGCGTGTGGGTAGTGTAGGGACAGGTCACCTGTCTGTCAGGGCAGTATTACCAGTAGGGAAAGGTTCCAGGTGAGTAAGGAAAGCTTAGAGATTTGACAAACTTTCCCATTTGGGCTTGGACTGGCTGCATTCTGCCCCCCCCCAGACAGACACCGTCAGTTCGGCTGAGATCTGCTCTACTACACGCTGCTATGGGTCGTGAGTGTTCCTGGTTGGGCTTCCTTCTGCAGGGCCTATGATAAACCGTTTTTCATTGACTACAATGCAAGTTCCATTATTTGCACCTGGACTGAGTGCGTGGTTCTCAAATTTCAGAGAGCAGCCCCTGTCAGTATATGTTAGTTTTTCAGATGAGAGTACATAAAGTATCACCACTGTTTAGCTGTAGGGGAAAACCCACCTTCTGGCAAGCAGTTTCTGTGTAGTAATGAGTGCTCTTCAGAGTCTGTAGTACACTCATTTAGAGCAGACGTGTCATAGTAACCTAGTGTAGTAACCTGGATGAGGTATACCAAATACACTGTTCAATGTATATACCAATTCTGTCTCTCCCACACTTAGTGCAGTGTAAAACGGGGAGCCTGGGATCACAAGCCATTTGCTTGTAAAAGTAAAACAGTCTCGTTATTATACAGCATTTATATGGTGTATATTATGTTTATATAACAGTTTGCACAGCGCCTTACAATATAAAGGGAGACAGTACAGCAACAATACAATTCAATAGAAAGGGGTTAGGCACGCCCTGCTCTTGAGAGCTTTCAATGTATC
The DNA here is from genome assembly GCF_037356315.1 of Lithobates pipiens. Classification (NCBI taxonomy): domain Eukaryota; kingdom Metazoa; phylum Chordata; class Amphibia; order Anura; family Ranidae; genus Lithobates; species Lithobates pipiens. The sequence goes on from NW_027507748.1 coordinate 143,531,778, forward strand.
GACTTGGGTACAACCATCCCTTCTGAAATTTCTTCATGTGATTACTGCCAGCGGCTATAGCAGTAATAATCGTAGTATTTTGCTTGCCAGGAACGCTCTTTTTCAGAGAGCAGAAACTGTCATTTGTGTGAAAGAAGCCTAAAAGAGTTGTACCCATTTTAGATAATAGGAAACAAGATGCCACTCCATGCTATCAAAAGCTTTGGCCATGTTAAGTGCCATTAGGGCTCTGTTGCCCATGTTGTCCACATGGGCCTGTAACTGTCACCAGAATTTTAACACTAGTATTTAGTAAGGAAATTGGCCTGTAGGCATCAGTCAGATGAGGGTTAAAACGACAAATTTTGAACTTGCATATTTGTAGCACAGACCAAGATCAAAGACCTGCAACTTTTGTAATTTGAAAAATGAAAAAAATCAGCTGTTCAAAATAATGTCTAGAAAAGCATTGTCCCGGCAGTGTAGGGAGCAGATGGTTCCATGGCTCAGTGAATCATTCCTCCTCTAAGGCTGCCTTGGTGGGGCTGGGCAGAGTTATACAGAAAGATGATCTCTCTCATAGCTGGTTTCACAATGAATCACCTTCCTTTATGCGATGAAATTTGACAAAATAGAACAAAGGCGGGTCAGAGATAAGCTGGAGGTTACGTATTTGGCAAATGGCATGTGGCAAAAATATTCAATCTTTGTGCGCAGAAGGTGGCCATTGAGTTTTCAAAACACACAATACAAAGAAATGTTCCTTCTCACAGAGACAGAATTGAAATAAGAATATATCTTTTGATGGGGATTTACACCTTTAACAATGAAGTGGCTTTAATACTTTTTAAGTGTCTGTTCACACCAGAACACGGCGCAGGAAACCTGTGTTGCGTGCACGTTTCCTGCACCGCGATTAAAGCCCACCGGGTATGCGATCTGCTGCGGGCGTCAATGTATTTCCAAACACAGAATGAAAACACAGTGTGTTTGCTTGCACCAGACCCCATGGTACCGCAGTACCATGCAATCCATCATAGTGCGTTTTTTTAAAAGTAGTGCATACTGTACATTACTTTTGGTGTGATCTAGGGATGAGCTCAGGCGTGTTTGCATGGAACACGTGCAGAGCCCGCCAGAAAGTCGGTGCAGCGCTGTGCTAATCACAAGCAATGAGACATTGCCCGATCTCTGCAGCAGCACATCGGGGCAATGTCTCACTGCCTGTGATTAGCGCAGCGCTGCACCGACTTCCCGGCGGGCTCTGCACGTGTTCCATGCGAACACGCCTGAGCTCATCCCTAGTGTGATCCAATGAGATTTCAGCCCATTCAAATGAGCGGGATGGAAGTTGCACCGCATTAAATCACACAGACATTTCCCAGGGACAGCTAATTTAGTCAGTGAAGTCTGGACCTTCGATCTGCATGCTTTAACAGGATAAGTAAGTATTAACCACTTCAATACTGGGCACTTATACACCTTCCTGCCCAGACCAATTTTCAGCTTTCATCGCTGTCGCACTTTGAATGACAATTGCGCAGTCATGCTACACTGTACCCAAACGAAATTTTTATCATTTTGTTCCCACAAATAGAGCTTTCTTTTGGTGGTATTTGATCACCTCTGCGATTTTTATTTTAGGCTAAACAAATAAAGAAAAGACAGAACATTTTGAAAAAAATAGTTTTTTTGTTTCTGTTACAAAACTTTGTAAATACGTTTTCTCCTTCACTGATAGGCACAGATGGGGCTGCACTGACAGGCAATGATAAGGCGACACTGATGGGCACTGATGAGCTGGCACTGATGATGGGCACTAATATGCGTCACTGATGGGTCACTGATAGAAGGCACTGATGGGCACTGATAGGTGGCACTGATATGCAGCACTGATGGGTACACATAGGTGGCACTGGGCACTGATAGGCATCATGGATGGGCACTGATAGGTGGCACAGATGGGCACTGATAGGTGGCATGGGTGGGCACTGATAGGTATCACTGATGTACACTAATAGATGGTACTGATGGATGCCAATCAGTGCCAAACAATAATGCCTGCCTATCAGTGATGCTCATTGTGGGCACTGATTGGCATCCATTGTGGGCACTGATTGGCATCCCTAGTGGTCTTGGGTGGCATACATGGTGGTCCTAGTGGCATCTCTGGTGGTCCAGTGTGGGCATCCTTGGGGGGGCTGCACTGATAATCAATCAGCACAGACCCCCCTCTGTCAGAGGAGAAGCCGATTGGCTCTCCTCTACTCGCATCTAACAAAGCATTGCAGCTGTGATCATTGGATTGCAGATGTGGTGCCAGTCTTCCTCCAGCTCTCTGTCTGTACCAAGGTATGGACTTTCAGTACGAGAGCTACAGAAAGTGTCAATGTCCTGGGGGTAGGGGGGTCCTTTTGGCACAGTGTTACATGGTACAGACCAAAAACTGGTGGAGTTAGCATTAAAACTCTTGACCTGCCAAAAAAATGACTCCTCGTTAAAGTGGTTTTAAAGGTAAAATATTTTTTTTTTTTTACTTTAATGCATTCCCTGCATTAAGGTAAAAAAAAGTTTGGGTCCTGCTGCTGTCAGTCAAATCCTGTGAGCTGAGCTGGGGGTGGGGCAGGCCCAAGCTACGCCGTGTGTGTCATTGAAAGCACACAGCCCATCTTGGTATTGAGTCCGCAAGTCTGCCCCCATAGCAAGTATACCATTACACAGAGCAGGTGAGTATAAGATGTTTATTTTTTTGTGTTCTGAGTGTATCCTGTATCTGACTTTTGTTGATGACCTGGCTTGTTATGACCTGATCCTGGATTCTATTTGTACCTATGCACACCTGTTCCTGACTTTGGCTACATTCCTTAACACGCTTCCGCCTACGCTTCTGTACCTAGTTTCCCACCTGCTACTGACCTTGGCTACCTCTGTTACCTCACTCCTGCTTCAGACTTGGCTTCATATCACTTCAGTTCAGGGCTGCTGTTAGAAATTACAGGGCCCCATATAGCCTACCTGACAGGGTTCCCCCCGAAAATATAAAATTATATTTTTACTAAAATGCCACAGCTGCAGTGCTGTGTTTTGCTGCCATGGCAGAAACTGAATAAGACCCATTTATGTAAATAGCGCTGCTCTGCAAGTGTCCCGCAACCATGTGCATTGAAGCAGGTGGTGAGGCGGCATTTTGCCTCCCTCAGCCAGAGGGAGAAAGCCAGGAGTGCTACTGGGGATCCACAAGAGTCGCAAGCCAGTACAACTGGCCCTCCTGCTCAAGGGAAACCCAGGCCCTCCTTTTGAACTGATGGAGCCCAGGCCTGGGTACAAGAGGTCCAGCTGTACTGCCTTATCATTGGCCCTGCTTCCAAGTGCCTGCTTCGGCTGTCCTTCATAACCACTCCAGTCACCGCAGTGTGTTCCTGTCTAAAGCCTGCTGGGAAATTCGACAAGCTACACTTACAGAACCTGCAGTACATGGGGAATGCCCCTTTAACCTCAGCAGGTCCAGCGCACATCACATCTGCTCCTGGCCAGATGTCCTGCCTGACTTCTCAAGCCTGCATTTCATGCTACTGGTTCTGCTATCAACACCTGCACTCATGTTCCTCCTATCCCTTGACACCATCTTTTCCACCTTCAGTGGCGTCTGGGCTGGAGATACAAGAGAGACCAACCTCATCAATTCAGTCTTTTACCAAGTACATGACAGAGTGGTGCCTTATCGTTTGTGTCAGTGGGAAACATGATGCCCCATTGTCAAAGTCAGTGGAAGGAATGGCACCCCATTTTTGATGTCAGTGGAAGGAATGTTGCCTCATCATTGATGTCAGTGGGAGCACTTGTGCCTTGGGGAGGAACAATGCCCAGGGGATAAAGGTAAGCAAAGGTCCACATCTGGCCCATGGAGATCACTGCTCTAGAGGACATTAGAAAACGTATGAGGCATTTTGTTAATTTCTGCTAAAGCATTGATACAAAATTCCTGCATTAAAAAAAGTTGTGCTTGTATGCTGCTTTACTATGTCTAAAATAAAGTCTGTGTTCATATGCCACCACAAAAGACTGTCTGATCCTGTTACAGCTGGAAACAAGTTAGGACCATCCGCCAGAATCAAATATTTGATTCTAAGGTCCACTCACAATACAGGAGGGGCGGAATTAATCAGACTCGCCTGAACCCAATGACTTGACAAATCTAGCTGCATGCAAGATGACTTAACACATTCTTTCGGTGCAGTCTGATGATGAGAGCTTTCATATCTGTTCACGCTGGCAAAGTTCCCAGCCTAGATACATGCAGCTAAAGTTTTATTCCTCTGGGAATATGTCTGCCTCTCTCTACACGCTTTTAATATCTTAATTACGCTAAAGCCCCATACAAACTATCAGATTTCCTGCAGATTTTTGTCTTCAGATTTACCAAAACCATATAATATGAGGTCAAATCTTTAGAGTTTCAATTTGTATGCAATCAGGCAGGTCCTTGCACTACATGGTTTTGGTAAATCTGAAGACTAAAATCTGCAGAATATCTAATAGTGTGTATGGGGCTTTATTCTAGCTGTTAAAAATGAATGCCAGTTTTTAGAAAACCGGGACACACTAAACTGCATTTGCTGGGAACACAGACCGCAGCAGCTAAGGTTTTTGGGGAACCAAAAAATGTATATTTTCACAGGAATCTAGCAGCGCTGGTCCTAAATTCCTCCAACCAAATATATAAAAAATATTTTTGTAAAAATGATGTGACTATGGGGGTTATTATTCTTTTATTTATTATTATTTCCCCAGGTTTGACTGTACTTAGTGTTTGATCTGTCGGTCAGTGCCGTCATTGGTGTTGGGCACCCAGGGCACATTCTGCACATCTACTGCAGGGTGCTCCTGCTTGTGACAAACTACACAGCCAATGGAACTGTTCACTAGGCTTCCCCTCTGAAAGATTTGTGCCATTGTTAGTGTTGGCAACCCAGGGTGCATTCCCCACATCTACTGCAGGGTGCCTCAGGTCCCTGACGACACAATCCCCTAACACTGCTGCAGCAGGCATCACTCTCTGCCAGCTGCTTGTGATGGACTACACAGCCAAAGGAACGGCCCCCTAGTCTCTTCCTCAGGGGGTGGCTGAATAGTGAGTATTGGTGCTGGGGAGCTGAGATGTATGAGAAGGGTAAGAAGATTAGTGCTGGGAAGGTGGAATTTGAAGGTGAGAAGATTTGTGTTTTGGAGGGTGATGGGGGGGGGGGTGCTGATTTGTACTAAGAGGGGGGGTTTTCTGGGGAGATGATTTGAGCTGGGAGGAAGGATGTGTGCTGTGGAGGTGGATTTTAGAGGGGAGCAGAGGATTTGTGCTAGGAGGTGAAGTGGGGCATGGATTTGGCCTAACAAAGGGAATTTGGGGTGGAGAGGATTTGTGCTGGCAGGGGGGATTTGGCAGGGGGAAAATTAAGCTGGCCATACATTATACAATTTTCTTGTACAATTTTCCTTTTAGATTTACCAAAATCATATAATATGAGTGCTGGAAAAGAACAGCATGTAAAGTAAAGTTGTTAATAAACTGACAACACTGTATGCATTATACCTATCTATGCAGCAGATGGTGCTGTAGTATTATAGTGTATAGTTCATGTTTTCTATGATATAACAGGAAGTATTGTCTATCTCAGTGCATGTACTTGTATATTCCTACTTCCTGTTCATGTTTCTCCATGATGTAAGACGTGATATAATTCTTCATAAAAGTAAAGCCATTTGCTGTATCCAAGAAGCTTCCAAGGCATGATTTCAATATTTCGCTAATAATGAGGTCACACCCAAACACTTTAATGTGTATGCAATCAGGTAGACCCTTGCATTACATAGTTGAAGGTAAATCTAAAGGGAATTAAATAAGAGAATTGTATAATGTATGGCCAGCCTTAGGCCTAGTTCACACTGGCATACTTAAGCATACATACATGCAAAGGGCTGTTTTCTCTACAGGGGATGTATGGGTGTTTCATGCATCCGCATGCAAACGGTCCCATTCAAGCCTATTAGGATGCAGCAGCTGCAGGGACCTGGCTGCTGGTCCCAATTTGACATCTGTGCAGTTACGTGTTCACAAACTCGCACTGTTTGCGTTTGCACTGTTATCCGTGTAGCCACTGTGTCCCAATGTTGCCAATACTAAAGCTGCTTGGGTGGGCACACTTTCAGAACCCATTTTTCTGCAGCCTTGCCACCCTGCCTTGGTTTTATGGGGCTTGACAAATGAAGGCTTGATTACCATGGTAGTCACAAGAACTTCCTTCTTGGTTGGTACAACCCAGCATTTCAAGGTTGTCTCTGGAGGTCTTATTGGCCTGAAAGTTAGGGTGACCAGATGTCCCTGGTTTCAGGGGACAGTCCCCAGATTGAGGACACTGTCCCTGGACCAAGTCTGTCCCCGTTTTTTTCCCCGGGTTTGACTTCAACAGGAGCTGGGGCAATTTTCAAAGACAGTCAGTGGAGAATAAAAAAAAAATCTGAATTACACACCCCCGCTCATACTAGCTTAGGCGGGTGTATTTTTTTCATTATCTGTGTTCCTTTCTGATGATGATGTGCTGGTCAGAGCAGATGGATTAGTTCTTCAGTTCTCGGCACATGCCCATTCAGCTCCGCTCACATGTTATTCTGGCTTGGTTCAAATCCTGGCCAGCTGCCTGCCTGCTTATCCCCTTGCCTTCCCCGGCAGAGTAATTTTCCTCTGCTCCCCACCCAGTATTATCCGGGGGCCTGGAGAGTGAGACCTGAGAGGCTGTGAGGCAGGCGGCGGCGGCACAGGGCATAATGGATGGTATCAGAACTCACAGGCAGCAGGCACTTATTGGTCATAAGTTAACAAAATCAGCACCCAGCAGTCATGTTACATAGTAGGTGAGGTTGAAAAAAGACACAAGTCCATCAAATGTTTGTGATTATATGTCAGTATTACATTGTATATCCCTGTATGTTGCGGTTGTTCAGGTGCTTATCTAATAGTTTCTTGAAACTATCAATGCCCCTCGCTGAGACCACCCCCTGTGGAAGGGAACGCCACATCCTAGCCACTCTTACAGTAAAGAACCCTCTACGTAATTTAAGGTTAAACCTCTTTTCTTCTAATTTTAATAAGTGGCCACGAGTCTTGTTAAACTCCCTTTTGCCAAAAAGTTTTATCCTTATTGTGGAGTCACCAGTACGGTATTTGTATATTGAAATCATATCCCCTCTCAATCGTCTCTTCTCCAGAGAGAATAAGTTCAGTGCTCGCCATCTTTCCTCATAACTAATATCCTCCAGACCCTTTATTAGCTTTGTTGCCCTTCTTTGTATTTGTTCCATTTCCAGTGCATCCTTCCTGAGGACTGGTGCCCAGAACTGGACAGTATACTCCAGGTGCGGCCGGAGTCTTGTAGAGTGGGAGAATTATTGTTTTATCTCTGGAGTTGATCCCCTTTTTAATGCCAATATTCTGTTTGCTTTGTTAGCAGCAGCTTGGAATTGCATGCCATCACTGAGCCTATCATCTACTAGGACCCCCAGGTCCTTTTCCATCCTAGATTCCCCCAGAGGTTCTCCACCCAGTCTATAGATTGCATTCAGATTTTTGCCACCCAAATGCATTATTTTAAATTTTTCTACATTGAACCTCATTTGCCATGTAGTTACCCACGCCATTCATTTGTTAATGTTATGTGACACTGTGACAGAGTCAGCCAGAGCCATATATAGAGTGCCTGCTGCCTGTGAGTTATCATAATGCTGATGATCTTAACCAGTTGCCAATTGCCTGATAGCTGATTTACCGCTACAGGGCGGTCGCACTGCGCAGGATCACGTGATCCTGCATTTCTGAGTATCAGAGCCAATCAGCGGATCCGGCAGACTCGCCTAGTGGTCTGCCTATGTAAACAAGGCAGTTCGCCATTCTGTCAGTGTGGAAGACATTGATCCTATGTTCCTGCAAAGCAAGTACAGGGATCTATGTCTTCCCTTAGTAAAAGCACCTTCCCCACAGTGAAAAAACACTTGTTAGGCACACATTTAACCCATTGATTGCCCTAGATGTTATCCCCTTCCCAGCCAGTGTCATTAGTACACTGGCAATACATATTTTTAGCACTGATCTCTGTATTAGTGTCACTGGTTCCCACAAAGTGTCAAAAGTGTCACTAATGCCGCGTACACACGAGCGGAATGTTCGACAGAAAAAGTCAGACGGAATCATCGGACAAAAATTCATCGGATATTCCGATCGTGTGTGGGCCTCATCTGACTTTTTTTTTTTCTAAAATCTTGACGGACCTAGAAATAGAACACGTTTAAAATATTTCCAATGGGACCAATTCCTATCAGGAAAACCGTTCGTCTGTATGCTGTTCCGACGGACCAAAAACGACGCATGCTCTGAAGCAAGTACGAGACGGAAGCTATTGGCTACTGGCTATAGAACTTCCTTTTTCTAGTCCCGTGTTGTACGTCACCACGTTCTAGACCATCGGACATTGGTGTGATCGTGTGTAGACAAGACAGTTTCAGCGGAACTCCATCAGAAAAACCTTCGGAATTTGTTTTCCGATGGGAAAACCGGTCGTGTGTACGTGGCATTAGTGTCCGATTTGTCCACCGCAATATCGCAGTCCCGCTATGAGTCACTGATTGGTGCCATTACTAGTAAAAAAAAAATGTCCCTGGGTTTCTTTTTTAAAATCTGGTCACCTTACTGAAAGTGCTGATGGCGTGTCTTTGACTCTTGGGGTAATGAGGCCCCATTTGCCCCTAAGACACTTAATAGCTTCATATAAAGTCTTGCCAAATAGCAACTTTCCTGTGAATGGAATAGAATATTAACTTTGTTTTGATACTTTATCCACAGATCATTGCTTTAGACAGTGTCCTCGTGACTGTAACGGAGTAGTGTGTATTACTCTGGCATTTACCTTGACCTGAATCATTGCTTCCTCAGCAATAAAGTCAGCTGCAAATCTGAGCTTCTCAAGTACCAAAGTTAAAGTAGAAGTTCATCTTGCTGCTTGGCCCCTTCAATTTGCAAAGACCAGGACCACAAGGTTCAGGATACTGATGTCTGTCAAGGCACAGGTGTACATTTCACACCAGACACTGAAAATCCTCTTTTAAGATTTGTATCTATTCTGTGGTCTTTAGCATCTCTGAATGAAACCTAAAACTGAAGATTTTACTTCCACTTTAGCAAGTATTTTCCTAATTTTTTTGAGGGTATAGGCCCATTTCTTTTTCCATTCAATGGTATCTTTCACCACCTTTAAGCTAGGTTCACACATGTCCGGCTGTGGTTTGAAGTCTGGAGTCCAGTGCGATTTTGTTCACCGGTTCAGGTGCAAATGTTTACTTGAATTCACACCTAAACCAGACCCAAAATTGCACAGTACACTTTTCAGAAATGGCCGCCCCAGACCGGTTACATTGAAAGCCAGTCCGAGCCACATGTTATGCGAATCTAATGTGGTTAAAATCTCATCCGATTCGCATATATGTGAACCAAGCCTCATAAAGATAGCCACCTTAGTGATGTCTAAAGTATGAGAACTTATAACTTGATATAAGAATTTTTTTGGGGGAAAACAGCGCTGTCCAAAGAATGCAAAAAAATCCTATATCCGTGAGGCAGGAAATTAAATTATAAATTCTTGCTGCAACTTAATGTGAGATACACACAATATACAATAATTAAAAAAGAAAGCTGCGCTAGAAACTATATGGTGCAAAATCATATCATTATCATCATAACATAATTCTTCCACCCTGTGTGCAAAATATTGATATAACCACAAATAATACAAATAAATACAAAAACATAAACTAGTTAAAAACGTGAACAGTCCAAAAAAAGAGGAGAGAGATAAGAAGATGAGGCTTCAGTCCATTTAGGTGACTCCGTACAAAACACCCTCAAAGTATGTAGCAAGTGCACCCAGAGAAAGGAATTCCTCCACCACTAGATTCAGATTTTTAGGGAGATCATACGTGCTCGCAAACGAAACCATCAATCCGGTCCCTTTATTTGTATTATTTGTGGTTATATCAATATTTTGCACACAGGGTGGAAGAATTATGTTATGATGATAATGATATGATTTTGCACCATATAGTTTCTAGCGCAGATTTCTTTTTTAATTATAACTTGATATGATAGTGAATTCTCTGAAGGCGAGTGGTTTGCATTCTCCTCCAAGGAACCTGAACATCTTTTTTCTGGATGTTGATGACTTTCCTTGGGAAAATTTGTGCTTGTTTTCTTCCAGTGCTTGAGGAATAAACATGCAAACTCATGCCTTCTTGTCTTGTGAAACCCCTGTAAGACATCTACCAAAGACCAATTTTTCAGACAGACATGGAACCCTACAGGCCACGTGATTTTTATGGTGTAGGGGTCCTGTTTTTTTCTGGGTTCCTTCTATCTGAATATCATAGACTTATCATAGTCTGCCCCCTCCCAGAGTACAGCCAAACATAACACAGTACGGTGGGTGACGTGTCGAGGAATATACCGTATAGCTGAATTTCTGGCTCACTTTGGCTTAGTAATTGTTTCATGTCCTTTGGTTCTAAGCCTCGCAGCAGTTGTATCAGGATATGGTTGAACCTCTTACATGCCCCATTGTCTTGTAGATGTACGGTGTTATATGCGACTTTATAACAGAGAGTGAATCTGAGAATCACTCCTTCCCGGAGGATGCTGGGACTGTGACATCATAAGGGAGTGGGGTCACCATGTAACATCATCTGGTGACCCTGCCCATTTTCCCTATGTAAGTCGCCGCACAACGCATCCTTGTCCTTGCGGCCAGAGAGAGCGTCAAGTCAACATCTTAAGGAAGAAGAAGAGAAGCGGTGACAGCAACAGAAGACCGGGCCACCACTAGTAAAAGATCTGGAAGAAGAAAGTAGAGGCCCGGCAAGAAGAACCGAAGAGGGGACAAGACCTCCGAAGTCGGAAGAAGAGGCAGCGGCGACAGAAGACCGGGCCATCGCTAGCAAAAGAGCTAGCAGAAGAAGCAGTGGCCCGGCAAGAAGAAATGAAGAGGGAGACACGACCCCCGAAGAGGGGGACAAGACCCCCGAAGTCAGACGAAGACCCCCGGACGGTGGCGGTGACAAAGAAGAAAGCCGGGCTCCTCCGCTAGTAAAAGAGCTAGCAGAAGATAGCGGAGGAGTCCGACGAGAAGACTCCCCAAGACGAAAGACCACCGGAGCCGTGCAATAAATTATTTTAAAAACATGTGTTGTGTTTTTTTCTTTACACTTTTTTTCACCAGGTGAATGGGTAGGGGTACATGGTACCCCAATACTCATTCACATAGGGCGGAGGGCCGGTATCTGGGGGCCCCCTTATTAAAGGGGGCTCCCAGATTCTGATAAGCCCCCTGCCCGCAGACCCCGACAACCAACGGCCAGGGTTGTTGGGAAGAGGCCCTTGTCCTCATCAACATGGGGACAAGGTGCTTTGGGGTGGGGGGGGCCCGCAGGACCCCCCCTTCCCCAAAGCACCCCCCCATGTTGAGGGCACGCAGTCTGGTATGGCTCAGGAGAGGGGGCACTCGCTTGTCCCCACCCCCTTTCCTGACCGGCCGGGCTGCATGCTCGGATAAGGGTCTAATATGGACTTTGGGGGGGGGGGACCTCCACGCTTTTTTTTTGGCGTAGGGCTTCCCCTTTAAGTCCATACCAGTTGACGGGGGCCAGCAAGGTGTCAATCTCGCCGTCTTTTTTTTTTTTCTTCTTTTTTCTTCTTTTTTTTCTTTTTATTTTTTGCCACATCAGCAAATCATCAAGCGAGACTAGAATCAACTTAACCACTTTCAGACCGGACCATTTTGCTGGTAAATGACCAGAGGTCTTTTTACACTTTGGCACTGCGCTGCTTTAACTGGTAATTGCGCGGTCATGCAATGTTGTACCCAAACAAAATTTGCGTCCTTTTCTTCCCACAAATAGAGCTTTCTTTTGATGGTATTTGATTGCCTCTGCGATTTTTATTTTTTGCGATATAAACGTAAAAAGACCGCAAATTTTGAAAAAAAATGATATTTTCTACTTTTTGTTATTAGAAAAATCCAATAAACTCAATTTTAGTCATACATTTAGGCCAAAATGTATTCAGCCACATGTCTTTGGTAAAAAAAAAGTCAATAATTGTATATTTATTGGTTTGCGCAAAAGTTGTCACATCTACAAACTAAGGTACGTTTTCTGGAATTTACGCAGCTTTTAGTTTACGACTGCCTATCTCATTTCTTGAGGTGCTAAAATGGCAGGGCAGTACAAAACCCCCCCAAATGACCCCATTTTGGAAAGTAGACCCCCTAAGGAAATTGATAAGAGGCATGTTGAGCCCATTGAATATTTTATTTTTTTGCCTCAAGCGATTGAATAATGACAAAAAAAAAAATTTTTTTTTTTTTTTACACAAAGTTGTCACTAAATGATATATTGCTCACACATGCTATGGGCGTATGTGAAATGACACCCCAAAATAAATTCTGCTGCTTCTCCTGAGTATAGGGATACCACATATGTGGGACTTTTTGGGAGCCTAGCCGCGTACGGGGCCCCGAAAACCAAGCACCGCCTTCAGGCTTTCTAAGGGCGTAAATTTTTGAGTTCACTTCTCACTACCTATTACAGTTTTGAAGGCCATAAAATGCCAAGATGGCACAAAACCCCCACAAATGACCCCATTTTAGAAAGTAGACACCCCAAGCTATTTGCTGAGAGGCATGTTGAGTTCATGGAATATTTTATATTTTGCCACAAGTTGCGGGAAAATTACAAACTTTTTTTTTTTTTTTTTTTTTTAACAAAGTTGTCACTAAATGATATATTGCTCATGCATGCCATGGGCATATGTGAAATGACACCCCAAAATAAATTCTGCTGCTTCTCCTGAGTACGGGGATACCACATATGTGGGACTTTTTGGGAGCCTAGCCGCGTACGGGGCCCCGAAAACCAAGCACCGCCTTCAGGCTTTCTAAGGGCGTAATTTTTTGATTTCACTCCTCACTACCTATTACAGTTTTGAAGGCCATAAAATGCCAAGATGGCACAAAACCCCCACAAATGACCCCATTTTAGAAAGTAGACACCCCAAGCTATTTGCTGAGAGGCATGTTGAGTCCATGGAATATTTTATATTTTGCCACAAGTTGCGGGAAAATTACAAACTTTTTTTTTTTTTTTTTTTTTTTCACAAAGTTGTCACTAAATGATATATTGCTCACGCATGCCATGGGCATATGTGAAATGACACCCCAAAATAAATTCTGCTGCTTCTCCTGAGTATGGGGATACCACATATGTGGGACTTTTTGGGAGCCTAGCCGCGTACGGGGCCCCGAAAACCAAGCACCGCCTTCAGGCTTTCTAAGGGCGTTACAGTTTTGAAGGCCATAAAATGCCAAGATGGCACAAACCCCCCCCAAATGACCCCATTTTGGAAAGTAGACACCCCTAAATTTAGGGGTACACTAGTGAGACTAGGTAATAAATGGCGGGTGCCCTGAAACTATAAAAAAATAACTAACCAACCAGCGTCACCTGTAACAGTTATATGGTGATCACTGGTGAAAGGGTTAACTAGGGGGCAATCAGGGGGCTTTATGCGGTAGTATATGGGGGTCCCTGGCGCTATAAAAAGCTGCAGCGAACCTAAATACCTACCTGCCTAACTAGCGTCACCTGTGACACTAATACAGCGATCAGAAAAACGATCGCTTATTAGGCTGGGTTCACACTGGAGCGATGCGGGAACGCCACGAATGCGCGGCGGGTTCCCGCATCGCATGCCTCCCGGCGGCAGTTCACACTGCCCTATGCGAACTGCTGGGAGTGTCAGTGAAATGTTACTGACACCCCCAGATCAGTTCGCATATCGCAGTGCGATCTGCAAACTCGGATCGCATGGTGTGAACACCCATGCGATCCGATTCTGCTGCGGGCCAAAAAAAGGGTCCCGTGCGAATTTGCGGCGGGTGCGGCGGGTGCGGCGAATGGCTGAACTCGAATCGCACAGAGATCGGATGTGATTTGCACTGCAGTGCGGTGCGAATCACATCCGTTCTCATAAACCGCTGCAATGTGAACCCAGCCTTAGTGACACTGGCGACGGGGGGTGATCACGGGGTTAAACCTTTATTGGGGGGGTTAGGGGGGTACCTTATAACTAAAGGGGGCTAACCCTAACTGCCCTAACAGTTATTAGTCACAAATGACACCCGCCGGGTGATCAGGGGGTTAAACCTTTATTAGGTAATAAATGGCGGGTGCCCTGAAACTATAAAAAAATAACTAACCAACCAGCGTCACCTGTAACAGTTATATGGTGATCACTGGTGAAAGGGTTAACTAGGGGGCAATCAGGGGGCTTTATGCGGTAGTATATGGGGGTCCCTGGCGCTATAAAAAGCTGCGGCGAACCTAAATACCTACCTGCCTAACTAGCGTCACCTGTGACACTAATACGGCGATCAGAAAAATGATCGCTTATTAGGCTGGGTTCACACTGGAGCGATGCGGAAACGCCGCGAATCCGCGGCGGGTTCCCGCATCGCATGCCTCCCGGCGGCAGTTCACACTGCCCTATGCGAACTGCTGGGAGTGTCAGTGAAATGTTACTGACACCCCCAGATCAGTTCGCATATCGCAGTGCGATCTGCAAACTCGGATCGCATGGTGTGAACACCCATGCGATCCGATTCTGCTGCGGGCCAAAAAAAGGGTCCCGTGCGAATTTGCGGCGGGTGCGGCGGGTGCGGCGAATGGCTGAACTCGAATCGCACAGAGATCGGATGTGATTTGCACTGCAGTGCGGTGCGAATCACATTCGTTCTCATAAACCGCTGCAATGTGAACCCAGCCTTAGTGACACTGGCGAGGGGGGGTGATCACGGGGTTAAACCTTTATTGGGGGGGTTAGGGGGGTACATTAGAACTAAAGGGGGCTAACTCTAACTGCCCTAACAGTTATTACAGTCACAAATGACACCAATGCAAAAAAAAAAAAAAAAAAAAAAAAAAAATGACATTGGTGTCACTGTGACTGGGGGGCAGGGGTAATTGGGGGGGTGATCGGGGGGTAAAGGGGGGGTGTGAGTGTGCCTGGCATGTTCTACTGTGTGTGTGAGTGTTGGTGCAACTTACTGATCCGTTCTCCTCCGTGTCGGAACGAAAAATACCGACACGGAGGAGAGAATACATCACTTCCTCTCCTGTGTTTACATTACAGGAGAGGAAGTGATGTCACCGGGGATTTCTATTCGTCGGGAGCGATCGCGAGGGGGTGGCCATGAATGAATGGCCGTCCCCTCGTCCGGGATCGCTCCCGTACGAATTCCGACCGCCGCAGGCACCGGGCGGGGGCCCGATCGGGCCCCCGACCCGCGGGAGGCAAGGGACGTACATGTATGTCCTTATGCCTGCCCGTGCCATTGTACCGACGTACATCGGCGTGCGGCGGTCGGCAACTGGTTAACGTTCATCACTGTCTCTTATTAATTTTCACATCATTGTAGCTATTCTTTATTTGCTCCCTCTTTTTTTTTTTTTATAAATAGATTTTGTGTATAACTTTATTTCATTTATCATTAAAAATTTTACATGTTTAGTCTCGCTTAACTTTGATTATTTTAAACCTCTTCCCTACTCCCCACCCCTAAAAAAAAACCCATGTCAGTAGTGTACCTCTGCTAAATCTCTTCCTTTTATATCTATCTTTTTGGTCTCAATTGTGCTGCATAGCTCCATTCCTGTTTAAAATCTATCCATCCTTTCCACTTTTTCTCAAATGTGACTCTTTCATCTTCATCTCTCAAACACAAACTTTCATAGTTGAATATTCCCTCCACCGCATCTACCCACTCCCACGTCGTTGGACATTCAGTCTCTTTCCACTTCCTGGGAATCAACTTTTTTGCGGCATTTAAGAGGTGTGGGATAATTTTGTCTTGGTATTGTTTGACCCCCCCCCTCGGTCCCATGAAAGAGTACTATCCAGGGATCCGGATTTACAGTTATTTGAGCTATTTCCTTTATCCTTTGGAGGATCTCATCCCAGTATATCTTAATTTTTGCACATCCCCACCATAAATGTGTCATTGTCCCTATCGCTTTACAACCACGCCAACACTCAGCCGTTGTTCCCTGTTGATATTTAGCGGTTTTATCAGGAGTGTTATACCACCGAGAGATACGTTTGTAATTCATCTCAGCTGTCTTATTGTCTATTGCCGAACTATGGGTTATTTTCAGTATTTTATTTATTGTTTCTTTGTCTTTTCGTGCCCCTAATTCCTGTTCCCATTTTTTTTATATATGGCGGTATCTCCCTCTGGCTAGCCACTATTAACATCTCATATAGCCTCGACATTGTGCCCTTAGTTCTATCTGACTTGGTCCGCCGGATAGTCTGATCGTGTGTAAGCCGCATTACTGAGAAAGCCCGAATAGTTCTGCCACTGCTTGCCGCATGGGCATGTGAGCAAATATACCAAATTTTTTTTGGCGCATGTACAGAAATGTTTAATATCGTATAGACGATTAGTGGTGACTGATTTGAATTATAAGGTTTTGCTCTGTCCACGTGTGTTATGATACACATTGCACTTCTTGCATGGAAAATAACTGAAAAAAAGATGTTCTAACTGGGAGGTTGATGATGTTAGGTGCAATTTTGCTTCGTAGAGAAGGCACTCCCTGTATATCACCTTCGGTTGGTCTGACAGAAGAGGACCTAAAATTGTATCTTTTTTCAAGGCATCCCAGTGTTTACGAATAATTGACTTAACCACTTGCCGACAAGCCGCTGTCATTATATTGCAGCAGGTTGGCACGATCCCATGAACCGTTGTAGCTGTATGTCGGTCCCTTTAAGCGGGATAGCAGGCATGCACGCTGCACTGCGGGGGTGCCGTTGCACGCAGCCCGCGGTTGTGATGACCGCTGCCCATGCCCGATCGTGGGCATGAGAGCCAGAACAGGGACATGTGTTTGTGTGTGTGTAAACACACAAATCCCTGTTCTGTAAGGAGAGAAGAGTTCCTACTAGCTAGGAACAACAATCTGTGATTTCCTCCAGCAACTCCCTTCCCCCTACAGTTAGAACACATACTAGGGAACACAGTTAACCCCTTGATCGCCCCCTAGTGTTAATCCCTTCCCTGCCAGTGACATTTACACAGTAATCAGTTCATTTTTATAGCACTGATCACTGTATAATTGTCAATGGTCCCAAAAATGTGTCAGACGTGTCCGATTTGTCCGCCACAATATCGCAGTCCTGATAAAAATGACTGACCACCGCCATTACTAGTAAAAAAAATAATAAAAATGCCATAAATCTTTCCCCTATTTTGTAGACGCTATAACTTTTGCACAAACCAATCAATATAGGCTTATTGTGATTTTTATTACCAAAAATATGTAGAAGAATACATATCGGCTTAAACTGAGGAAAATAATTTTGCGTTTTTAAAAAAAATTGGGGATATTTATTATAGCAAAAAGTACAAAATGTTTTTTTTTTCAAAATTAAAGCTCTTTTTTTGTTTATAGTGCCAAAAATAAAAACCACAGAGATGATCAAATACCACCAAAAGAAAGCTCTATTTGTGGGAAAAAAGGATGTAAATTTTGTTTTGGTACAGAGTCACACGACCGCGCAATTGTCAGTAAAAGCGACGCAGTGTCGTATCACAAAAAATGGCCTGGTCATTGAGCAGCCAAATCTTGTGGGGCTGAAGTGGTTAATCTGCGCGTGCTGAGTAGAAAATTAGGTGATCAATGACCACTTAAAGGTCTCATTAGACTCAGTACAGGGTTTATCCCTCAGCAGAGAATTTCTCTCCATTTCTAGTGCTCTCTGTAACTCACCCTCAACTTCAATCTGATTGTATCCCTTATCGAGGAGTCTTTGCTTTAGAACGTTTGCCTGAACTTTAAAAGTTTCAATATCTGAACTGTTCCTGCGCAACATTAGAAATTGTCTGTGTGGAACTGAATGAAGCCACGATCTATGATGGCAACTGTCCACAGGGATGAATCCGTTGCGGTCAGTTGGTTTAAAATGGGTTTTAAATGTAAATTGACCACCAATGATCTCAATCTCCAAATCCAAGAAAAATATCTTCTCCTGACTGGACTCTTGTCATTGAGGAAAGTAAAAAATTAATCAATAGACTCGAAGCTGCCATTCCATACGAAGAGGATGTTGTCTATGTATCTTACCTACATGACCAATTCGGACCTCTGTTGGGCATAGACGACATCCTCCTCCCATTTGGCCATAAAAAGATTGTCAAGGTTGGAGGCAAATTTAGCCCCCATTGCTACCCCTCTCTGTTGGAGAAAAAAATGGTTATCAAACCAGAAATAATTGCGTTGAGTGGTGAACTCCACCAACTTAATAATATATGCACTTTGAAGTTGAGTGAGGGAAGGATCTTTATATAAAAAAGTACTGAACTGCCTAATTTCCCAACTCTTTTGCCTCCCGAATTTGTTCCTTAGTGCTAAGATTGACAACACCATGTGCGGTTATGTTCTCTTTCTTTGGAGCCTCTCTTAGATCTGGACCCCTTTTTTCTTCCCTGTCAGACCTCATGAAAAAACCGGTCCCCCACAAGTGTTTGAATTAGAGTGATTGTATCTATGTGCTGGATACTCATATTCTCCCTCCATGTATGGATATGGGCCCTCTTGGTAGGCATCATGAAGTGGGGAATATCTGTTATAGGTGGGTACTGAGGGTCGATTGGACCATTGAGAATTTTGATTGTAAGGTGCTGGATGGTCATAATGGCGTTCAGGTGAGGGTCTACTTTGTTGCCTTCCACGACCATATGATGGGTAGGTGAAAGAGTTGTGACGGTTACCTCTAGAAGGACCCCTCTTACATTTGGGGTGGGATTCTTTACCCCTATGTGAATTAGTTGGGGTACAGACACTAGGATGGTGACCCCTTGGTTTAGAGGGGCCTTCTCTATAATCACTACCTCCACCATCCAACATATGAGAAAATTGCAAAAGGGGGTCCCTTGGGGGATTTTAAGGGTAAAGGATGTTAACCAGAAAAGGGAGTAACAAGCGTATAAAAATATACAAAATGTATTAAATACAAAACAGTAGTAAAGTAGATACATAGGGTGTATAAACCTAAAAACAAATTAGTCGGACTGGATAGTTACATAACAGCTATATGCCAAAACACACAGTTGATCTCATGTTAGATGGTCAAATGGAGTGCGTGTGCATAGAAGTCCCAACATGTTTCGGAATACAGGTATGAGTAATAAACTCCTTCTTCAGGGGATGATTAGAAACAAGCTGTTTTTTGTCTGATAATAAAATAACAAAGATATCAAAAAGATGAGAAAATTAACAAATGTACAAATGTAAGAACATAGTAGGTAATAGCATGGCATATATATATGGCAAGTAGCAAAGCAAGTAATACTTAAAATATAACTATCTTTAGCAAATTAAAGTGCACATCTGGATTCACATGAAGGAGGGGCTTCAATCCCTAGAATGCCCCATTGCATAAGAGAATGCTCTGGATATTGGCTGGGGGCTGGGTATGCGTCCCCACAGCACCAATGATGTACAGTTGCTGGTGCCAAAACGATTGAGTTGTGTGGCGTAGGTGAGATAAAAAACATCCCTGCTGGCATAGAAAACCCCAGGGCCCACAAGGATCGACCACAGTCTAGTACAAAAATATATGTGTCTGTATAAGAACATTTTCTATGGATTACTTTGGCCCCCTCGATGGGGCTATTCACCTGTATCTGAGGGTCTAGGGCAAATAACGATTTTCTTATGAAAAAATCCCCAACGGATCCCGTCTCATATGCTCTTTTGTGAGCTGAGGTTATTCTTGGCTGTGTACTTGGGTCAAGTCACAGTAATAGTTCGGTACTCCCGTGGGGGTGACTCCCACAGCTTTGGCCCCTATGGCTCCCCTGGAGTTCCCCACCGGCTTTGGGAAAAATCGTTTTTTGTAATGCTCACAGAACTTCCGTGAGTAATTGAGGGCTGATGCCAGACTTGGGGGCACTCAGCTCAGAAGTGTCCAACCTCTCCGCACCCATAACATCTCTTCTCTCCCCCCTGGTACAGTTTTTGCTCATCTTGAGGAGTCCCTTGTTGCTGGACCTTCGCTTGGGTCTCCATCACTCGCATCAGAGCTTGATACATTTGGGTTTGGGCCTGAGCTGCCTGGGCCATCAATTTGGTTCAGACTCAGTCCCACTATCTTCATCCGAGAAATCCATTTCCACATGAACAGCTCGAGCTACCTCTTTCTCTTTGTTCCCAGCAATAGAGCCCCAATTCTCTCAACCTTTGGCTTTTCTCTTCTAATAGAGCCCCCTCCTCTCATACTTCTCTTATCAGTTCAGGGTATGTGGGTACCACTTGAGTTTTCTTCAGTAGTAACTTTAATACGATAGGATGATTTAGCCCAGCCCCTTGCAGAACCCGGTCCAGGGGAGCCTGGTCAACATCTTTGGGGTCAATATCCTTCTAAGATAATCTGATGCAGCATCCTGTCTACTTGAGAGATGTATTCAGATAGACTCCCCCTCTTCTGTTGGTGAGTGCGATTGAATTTGTACATCAGGTGTGCGGTAGTTTCAACCCCCTCAAATACAGCATACAGAGCATCTATGTAGTCCATGGCAACACAAGTTTTCTTGCTCATCCTCAGTTTCACATCTTCTCCCACAGGAATCGGCAATTGCCGAGAAGAACCTCTTCGATAGCTCTGGTCGGCATTTCGAGATTAATTCTTCACTAAGCTATCAACTAGTCAGCTCATATCCGTGTAGAAAGAGAGAGGAGGAGCACTGGCCCCTTGAGAGTCGGCTGTACAGATACAGGACCCTTCTCCTGAGTTCTGGTTGAGGGCTGCCTCTCAGTCTGTTCTCCCAACACTTTGAGTGGGAACACTTTAGCAATTATCTCTTCAGCCAGATGTACCTCTTCCTCCTGGAAACACATGGGTACCTTTTCCTGCCATTCTAGTAGAACCCTGACTTGATCCAACTCATATGTGGCTTCAGTTTCCACAATGTTTTATTGTCTGTGTACAGATGGCACGTGGAATCCCCTTTTTGGCTATATAGTTTCTTATCCATGGACTGTTGTATTCATGGTTTAAAAATGGTTGATGGAACACGGACTTTAGTTTGAGTGCGAATTTCACATCACCTTTCACTGTTTTCCTTTAACCTTGTGGTTAATTCACATTATTTATTAGGTTGTACTTATGAATTTGTAACATTTTTGAGCACTGCATTTTTGGGCTGGGTATGCGTCCCCACAGCACCGATGATGTATGGTTGCTGGTGCCAAAACGATTGAGTTGTGTGGCATGAGTGAGATAAAAGGAATCCCTGCTGGCATAGAAAATACCAGGGCCCACAAGGATTGACCACAGATGTGGGGATGAGTCTAGCACAAAAAATATATGTATGTATAAGAACATAATATATTCAATTAAGGGGAGTATGCAATATTATGTAAGTGTAGGTGCGTCGTCACGTCATGCAAGTGCAAACACGGGGGCACAACAAACAGTCATAAAGGGTATCATAACAGGGACACATCATTTCCAGAAGATCAGGTGGTCCGCACAATAGGATATGCAAGAAGTGAGAGGGCAACAGGACATAAAGTCCATCATAATACTTACTCACAATGGTCATTTGGTATAGGTATTTCAAATGTGGAATACCGTGCGGTCCTGTCTGTGCAGCAGTAAAAGACTAAGCCTTACCTGGCTTATAAGGGAGTGAGAGGTCATGTGGTAAACGCCCATAGTACTAACAGAGTCCAATAAATCGGGCGGATAGGTATCAGGTGATTGGAGGGCCTATCAAGGGTGATGAGTCTTACAGATCACCTGTATACCTGATGTGCATCAGGGCTCGTCTCCCAGATGACCCCCCGGCACAAGCGGCATCCGGCATCACCGCGCAGGACAGCGCGATGACGTCAGACATCATGAGGCTGCCAACAAGCAGGATGGGCGATATGTCTTAGATCGGATGGCAGGGACCCTTCTGCTCATGTGTGGATACACAACACGGCAGAGAAGACTGAGCCCAAAAGGTGCCCGGTGCTCACAGACAGCAGAGATGGTATACGTAAAAATGAAATCACTCTGTAGCAAACACTGAGACATATGTGATAGAGCATGGATAGAGAAAATGAAGCCTGACCTGTACAAAAAATACAAAATACATACAAGTTAATGATATAGATAACAGATATATAACTTCATATCTTTTTAAACTTTTTGATATCTTTGTTATTTTATTAGCAGACAAAAAACAGCTTGTTTCTAATCAGTCCCTGAAGAAGGAATTTATTACTCATACCTGTATTCCGAAACATATTGGGACTTCTATGCACACATACTCCATTTAACCTCCTATCATGAGAGCAACTGTGTGTTTTGGTATATAGCTGTTATGTAACTATCCAGTCTGACTAATTTGTTTTTAGGTTTATACACCCTATGTACCTACTTTACTATTGTTTTGTATTTAATATATTTTGTATATTTTTATACGCTTGTTACTCCCTTTTCTGATCCTTTGCCCTTAAAAATCCCCCGGGGCACCCCCTTTTGCAATTGTCTCTTTTGTACTGGAATGTGGCAAAGGTTTCTATCACTATCAGAAACGTTTTTATTTTAGTAAGGGGTCCGGCGCCACTGTTAGTTGGCTCCAGTGGGGTGTGTACATAAGTTGAGAGTACACGCACACCACTAGCCTAAAAAACACAGTGATTGTCAGGTAGATCTCAAATCCTCTACAGCGGAGTGTATATATAAGTTACAGAGGAAGGGGGTGTGTGCAAACCAACCCTCAAGCAGGCCTCTACTATTATAAGAAGATGATCTCTATCACCATTAATTCCTATAGCCGTCCAATAGGGTGCCACCAATACTAGCTATGCATACACTCTCTGGACACATACCTGAGCATCAGAAATTAATACTATAATACATAACTTACAGTGATTACGTGCAGGAGTGATAAAGGTGTATATAATAATAAACCACTTGAATTAGGAAATATATTGTGAAAGTGTCCTGGTAGATAAATATGGAGTAACAAATTACAATAACCACACTGAGCACTATGTCCTCAGATAAATTAGTTAGTGAATGGTTATATAATAAAAAAATAAAAAAATATGAAAAAAATATGTAACAGGCACAAAAAACTTATTATATGGGTAATAAAGATAATGATATGTAATACACAGTGCAAAAAAATTTTGTTATAAAAAATTCATATAAACCCCAGAAATAGCGTAACCTATACAGTGCAGTCCAAAAATTGAAAAAAATTAGTAATTAATAGTCCACAAATTCTTCAAAAAAGGGCAATAGGTGAAAAGTGACTGGTGCTCGGAGACAAAAGAAATTTTCAGGTGACTTCCGTGCTCACCCCCTTAGCTACCCACTCACCAGAACTATGAGCCCACGAAGGGCAGTCAGGCCCGTAGGTATCACACAGCAAACGTTGATGCGCTGATGGAAGGTATTGTGAAGATTATAATCCTGATGAGCAGGTAGAGCTGATGCTGATATTCAGAGTTTCCTCAGGAGAAAAAGAGGGGGGAGGGTTCCAAAGTGTAGTAATTCCAACGAAAGTGTAAGTTGTTTAAAAAGGATATACTTTATTCACACATCAGTATCCAGACAAGAGATGTGTTTTACAAAAAATCATAAAAAAAACATAAAACATATATATAAGAAAGTTCCACAAAAAATTATTTCCACAAAAGGTTTTTTTCACAGGAGACCTATGGGGGTATATGCTGTAACACCCCAATGTGGCACGAAGGACAAACAATCAGTTCAAAGGAGTACAAAAAAGAAGATATATCTAAATAATGTTGAAAAAGTGATAATATTGAAAAAATAAAAATAAAAATAAAAAATAAAATATAAAAATAATGATACTAAAAATCTATATAAGAAAATGTATGCACCTCTCCACTGCCAGGAGCCCTCAGCCGGGCCCTGGTAGAGTGTGAACTCAGGCGCTAACAGGAAGAGGGGGGTAGGCAGGGTTAGGTAGACAGGGGGGCACAGTGTATCTGTCTATTCCCCCAAGTCCAAAAGCCGCTGCGTCCAAAGCTACAGGCTGGGGGGAGAAAGGCACCTCCGCCGTCAGTCCGCACACGGGAGTCTAAACCTACCACCTGTGTGGGAGCTGCCTACGTGCCTGACTCCATGCTAAGACTGGGTACTGATCGCACCCTTAGGGGTTGTGATTTCTAGGGGTGGCGACACTGAGTGTGGGCCCTTCCATCTACGCCTGTATCTCATCATAGCCTCTGTAGCGCGGTCTGTGATCTGACAGATCCGAGTATTTTTTCAAAGGTTTCTATCACTATACCTATAGGTGGTTTTCTTTTATCTCTATTTTTTCCACCATCCAACATATGGACAGTTTAACATTGAGTATGGAGGGTTGACCCACGTCCACTTAACTCATCATATGTCCAACTGTATCCATGGAAACCTCAGAAACTTGTTCCAATGTGGGGTGTTTTGCAATCCAAACACTACTCCTGATTTGTAGTCTCCTACATCCCTGGAGTATTTTTTATGTTTTAATTTTTTTGGTCTCTCTCCTCCTTTTCCAGATGTGTCTGGAGATTGGAGGACAAGGACTTGTATTCAGTAATTCTTGTGAAGAAGAAGACTATCTTTAAGTTCCTTGATTTCCCTATCAAGTGCGTTTAATAATAAGTCTATTCCTCTTCCTAGTAATAAGGAAACCAAGGAACTTGGTACCTGCCTCGTTGAAATACTTGAACCAGGATTCCAGGTCCGAATCCCCTTGTTGGGCATGGACATCCCATCTCAAATTCCTGGGTACTATATTAACCGATATGTATTGATCAAAGAACGCTATGTCCTATTGAAGATGTAACTCGGACACCATAGCATTCTTCAGTTTTAAAAACATACTGCCAATCTCTGTGTCACTGCCTGTGGCTATGGAGACCCCATCAGTGTTGACCACATGAGTGGCTCGATAATCAAATATATCTTTTATAAACAAAATATATATAGGTGGATTGTTTGACTTATGCCGGCAGCAATATAATAGTCAAAATGAAATATATAGAAAAATTGGTGTATATTGCGCTGACATATAAACGTATATCAAATAGCAGCCAGCAGAACACTATGACAAATGTATACCAAGAAATATGCGCAGAGCTCAAAAATAGGACCAATACATAAGTACAACCTAATAAATGTGAATTGACCGCAATGTTAAATGAAAACAGTGAAAAGTGATGTGAAATTCACACTCAAACTAAAGTCTGTGTTCTATCATATAGAGGTTTTTAAACCGTGAATACAATAGTCCATGGATAAGAAACTATATAGCCAAAAAGTTGATTCCATGTGCCATCCCTGCTGGAGTAAAGACACAGACAATAAAACATTGTGGAACTGAAGCCAAGGGTACTACTAGAATGGCAGGAAGAGGTGTGTTTCCAGGAGGAAGAGGTACGTCTGGCTGAAGAGGTGATTGCTAAAGTGTTCCCACTCAAAGTGGGGGAGAACAGACTGAGAGGCAGCCCTCGAACAGAACTCAGGAGAAGGGTCCCGTATCTGTGGGAGCTGACTCTCAGAGGGCCAGTGCTCTTCCTCTCTCTTCCTATATGGATATGAGCTGACTAATTGATACCTTAGTGAATAATGAATCTGGAAATGCCAACCAGAGCTATCGAAGACTTAGGTTCTTCTCAGGGCAATTGCCAACTCCTGTGGTAGAAGATGAGTTTGAAACTTGGATGAGTCAGGCCCTGCAGGCCATGGAAGAGTGTAGTGTTCCAGAGGCTGTGAAACGACAATGGCTTAGTAAGAACTTTCGAGGCCCAGTGGCTTATATGATCCGTAGTCTGAGCATAGGCAAGAAAACTTGTGTTGCCATGGACTACATAGATGCTCTGTATGCTGTATTTGAGGGGGTTGAAACTACTGCAGACCTGATGTACAAATTCAATCACACCCACCAACAGAAGGGGGAGAATCTGTCCGAATACATCTCTCGAGTAGATAGGATGCTGCATCAGATTATCCTCAAGAGGGGTATTGACCCCAAAGATGTTGACCAGCCTCGCCTGGACCGGGTACTCCAAGGGGCTCGGCCAAATCATCCTATCGTATTAAAGTTACTACTGAAGAAAACTCAAGTGGTACTCACATACCCTGAACTGATAAGAGAAGTACGAGAGGAGGAGGCTGTGTTAGAAGAGGACGGCTGTTTAGTTGAAACGCGTCGGGTGGACCCCCTTACAGACATCGCTACTTTCTGACTATGTTATTACGATTGAACCAAATGTGAGTGTAATTTTATTATTATTTTTTAATAAATTGGATGTTAAAACGGTATCACGCTATGCTAGTTTTCTACTTCCATGGTCTTTGATACCTGAGCCCCCTATTTTCGTGGGATGAGCACTATAGGAGGATCGCTACGGAGGATTTCATGACCTGAAGACTTGCGGGAGATTACATACTAGATGTATGATTTTCTGGTTTGCTAACCTACAGGCCCATATGACTCGAGAGGCGTAAGCCTTCCTCTGAGTCCACGTCATTTGGTAAGCCTCCTCTCCCCTTCTTTATCACGGTGGTGGTGGTATTATTCTACACATCAGAAGTTGAATTTCACCTTTTTTTCACGTCACCTCAAGTTTGGAATTGTGATTGATATTACACATTGCAAGGACTGTTAGACGTTCACTTGATGGACTGTATATGTTAAATTAATTTTATTTACCTTAACCTTTTGTGTGCATGAGGTTCATGCACTCTTCCACCTGGGAGTAAGATCTTTTAATATACAACGGAATTTACACATAATTTCTTTTTTTTTGAAGTGTATGTAATTTTCTTTGCTTGAATTAGTGCCTTACTGGTTCATGTGGTTTGTTGCCACCTAAGGGACACTGGAGGGAGAATGCACCCACAGGAGGACATGCACACACAGGAGGACATGCACACAGGGGGACACATGCACACAGGAGGGACACATACACACAGGGGGACACATACACACAGGGGGACATGCACACAGGGGGACATGCACACAGCACAGGGGGACACGCACACAGCACAGGGGGACATGCACACAGGGGGACACTCACACAGCACAGGGGGACACGCACACAGGAGGACACGCACACAGGAGGGACACACACACAGCACAGGACACGCGACACACGCACACAGGGGGACATGCACACAGGAGGACATGCACACAGGACACTTACACAGCACAGGGGGACATGCACACAGGGGGACACGCACACAGGACACTTACACAGCACAGGGGGACATGCACACAGGGGGACATGCACACAGGAGGACATGCACACAGCACAGGGGACATGCACACAGGACACTTACACAGCACAGGGGGACATGCACACAGGACACTTACACAGCACAGGGGGACATGCACACAGGGGGACATGCACACAGGACACTTACACAGCACAGGGGGGACACTTACACAGCACAGGAGGACATATATACTCTCCCTGTATTACTTCTAGGTCCCCTCTTTCTAACATAAGTGGTTGTCTGGCCCACAGGGTGGGAAATGGCCTACCCATAAGGACCTTAAATGGAGAGTATGCTATTTTCTTTCAGGGGGTCATTCTTATTTCGGCCAAAACTGCTGATAGGACTTTCTGCCACTTATTATATGTGCCTCCTGTTGCTTTTCTTATTTTATGTTTAATGGCTCTGTTCATTCTCTCAACAATACCTGAACTCTGCGGGTGATAAGGTATATGAAATTTACAATCAATTTTAAGTGCTTTCACTAAATCTTGGCACACTTTTGAAATAAAGGCAGGACCATTGTCAGAATTTATTTGGAGTGGGCATCCCCATCTAGGGACAATTTCCTGCAAGAGGAGTTTGACAACTGTTTGTGCATCTTGTTTTGTGGTTACAAATGCTTCTGTCTATCTTGAGAACATGTCTGCTATCACAAGTAAATATTCCAGTCTTTTGCCTAACTTAACCACTTTCAGACCGGACCATTTTGCTGGTAAATGACCAGAGGTCTTTTTACACTTTGGCACTGCGCTGCTTTAACTGGTAATTGCGCGGTCATGCAATGTTGTACCCAAACAAAATTTGCGTCCTTTTCTTCCCACAAATAGAGCTTTCTTTTGATGGTATTTGATTGCCTCTGCGATTTTTATTTTTTGCGATATAAACGTAAAAAGACCGCAAATTTTGAAAAAAAATGATATTTTCTACTTTTTGTTATTAGAAAAATCCAATAAACTCAATTTTAGTCATACATTTAGGCCAAAATGTATTCAGCCACATGTCTTTGGTAAAAAAAAAGTCAATAATTGTATATTTATTGGTTTGCGCAAAAGTTGTCACATCTACAAACTAAGGTACGTTTTCTGGAATTTACGCAGCTTTTAGTTTACGACTGTCTATCTCATTTCTTGAGGTGCTAAAATGACAGGGCAGTACAAAACCCCCCCAAATGACCCCATTTTGGAAAGTAGACCCCCTAAGGAAATTGATAAGAGGCATGTTGAGCCCATTGAATATTTTATTTTTTTGCCTCAAGCGATTGAATAATGACAAAAAAAAAATTTTTTTTTTTTTTTTACACAAAGTTGTCACTAAATGATATATTGCTCACACATGCTATGGGCGTATGTGAAATGACACCCCAAAATAAATTCTGCTGCTTCTCCTGAGTACGGGGATACCACATATGTGGGACTTTTTGGGAGCCTAGCCGCGTACAGGGCCCCGAAAACCAAGCACCGCCTTCAGGCTTTCTAAGGGCGTAAATTTTTGATTTCACGCCTCACTACCTATTACAGTTTTGAAGGCCATAAAATGCCAAGATGGCACAAAACCCCCACAAATGACCCCATTTTAGAAAGTAGACACCCCAAGCTATTTGCTGAGAGGCATGTTGAGTCCATGGAATATTTTATATTTTGCCACAAGTTGCGGGAAAATTACAAACTTTTTTTTTTTTTTTTTTTTTTTCACAAAGTTGTCACTAAATGATATATTGCTCATGCATGCCATGGGCATATGTGAAATGATACCCCAAAATAAATTCTGCTGCTTCTCCTGAGTACGGGGATACCACATATGTGGGACTTTTTGGGAGCCTAGCCGCGTACGGGGCCCCGAAAACCAAGCACCGCCTTCAGGCTTTCTAAGGGCGTAATTTTTTGAGTTCACTTCTCACTACCTATTACAGTTTTGAAGGCCATAAAATGCCAAGATGGCACAAAACCCCCACAAATGACCCCATTTTAGAAAGTAGACACCCCAAGCTATTTGCTGAGAGGCATGTTGAGTCCATGGAATATTTTATATTTTGCCACAAGTTGCGGGAAAATTACAAACTTTTTTTTTTTTTCACAAAGTTGTCACTAAATGATATATTGCTCACGCATGCCATGGGCATATGTGAAATGACACCCCAAAATAAATTCTGCTGCTTCTCCTGAGTACGGGGATACCACATATGTGGGACTTTTTGGGAGCCTAGCCGCGTACGGGGCCCCAAAAACCAAGCACCGCCTTCAGGCTTTCTAAGGGCGTTACAGTTTTGAAGGCCATAAAATGCCAAGATGGCACAAACCCCCCCCCCCAAATGACCCCATTTTAGAAAGTAGACACCCCTAAATTTAGGGGTACACTAGTGAGACTAGGTAATAAATGGCGGGTGCCCTGAAACTATAAAAAAATAACTAACCAACCAGCGTCACCTGTAACAGTTATATGGTGATCACTGGTGAAAGGGTTAACTAGGGGGCAATCAGGGGGCTTTATGCGGTAGTATATGGGGGTCCCTAGCGCTATAAAAAGCTGCGGCGAACCTAAATACCTACCTGCCTAACTAGCGTCACCTGTGACACTAATACAGTGATCAGAAAAATGATCGCTTATTAGGCTGGGTTCACACTGGAGCGATGCGGGAACGCCACGAATGCGCGGCGGGTTCCCGCATCGCATGCCTCCCGGCGGCAGTTCACACTGCCCTATGCGAACTGCTGGGAGTGTCAGTGAAATGTTACTGACACCCCCAGATCAGTTCGCATATCGCAGTGCGATCTGCAAACTCGGATCGCATGGTGTGAACACCCATGCGATCCGATTCTGCTGCGGGCCAAAAAAAGGGTCCCGTGCGAATTTGCGGCGGGTGCGGCGGGTGTGGCGGGTGCGGCGGGTGCGGCGAATGGCTGAACTCGAATCGCACAGAGATCGGATGTGATTTGCACTGCAGTGCGGTGCGAATCACATTCGTTCTCATAAACCGCTGCAATGTGAACCCAGCCTTAGTGACACTGGCGACGGGGGGTGATCACGGGGTTAAACCTTTATTGGGGGGGTTAGGGGGGTACATTAGAACTAAAGGGGGCTAACCCTAACTGCCCTAACAGTTATTACAGTCACAAATGACACCAATGCAAAAAAAAAAAAAAAAAAAAAAAAATGACATTGGTGTCACTGTGACTGGGGGGCAGGGGTAATTGGGGGGGTGATCGGGGGGTAAAGGGGGGGTGTGAGTGTTTACATTACAGGAGAGGAAGTGATGTCACCGGGGATTTCCATTCGTCGGGAGCGATCGCGAGGGGGTGGCCATGAATGAATGGCCGTCCCCTCGTCCGGGATCGCTCCCGAACGAAAACCGACCGCCGCAGGCACCGGGCGGGGGCCCGATCGGGCCCCCGACCCGCGGGAGGCAAAGCACGTACATGTACGTGCTTATGCCTGCCCGTGCCATTCTGCCGACGTACATCGGCGTGAGGCGGTCGGCAAGTGGTTAAGCATATGGGTGAAGTCAATCTGTAAATGTGTAAAAGGGGTGGATGGATATGTAAGGTGTTCATGTTTTGCCTTGTGTGGATTTCATGAGTTGTTTCGGATTCATGTGATGCATCTGGCAACATATGATTTGACCAAAGAGGGAAGACTGGGGATAAAGAAATCATTGCCCAATAATTCAGATGTGACCTGCCAGCCTCTGTGCCCTACCCCATGATACTGAGTAATAAATAAATGTGCACTAGCTACAGGTATACATGGTCTCCCCTCTTGACAGACAAGTCCAGTATCTGGGCTTTTCTTTACTCCTGCAATATTCCATTGTTTAATATCAGTTTCTGTAGCATATGTCTGAAAATCTGACAAGATTTGGTCTAACATGGGCATTTCAGGTGCAAGTGATGGCATTTGTATGGTAGCTTCTTGTTTAGAAGCAGCTTTCTTTGCCGTTTTATCATCATTTTGGTTTGTGGTATGTGCCTTGCAATGGAGGATAACTATAGAACGAGGCAATTTAATCGCTTCCAAAAGGCTGGACACCAATGTTGAATGTGAAATTGATTTGCCATCTACTGCTATGTACCCTCTTCTTAACCAGATCATACCAAAATTGTGGACGACACCGAATGCGTATTTAGAATCAGTATAAATGTTCACATCCTGTCCTTCAAAGAGCTGGCATGCTCTTGTAAGGGCAATCAGTTCTGCAGCCTGTGCTGATTGAAATGTGACTGGGTTTGCTTCGAGGCACTACATCAGGCTAATGGACTACAGCATATCCTGCATGATATGTGTTGTCATTTGGTCTGGAACAAGATTCATCAACAAAAACATTTTGTGCCACAGGGATTGCAGTGGAAGACATATCTGCATATGGAGATGTGTCCTGGTGGATTATTTCAAAGCACTCATGTTGAGGAACTACCTCATCCTCTTCTCCTTTTATACCTAGTAACACATTGGGGATTGGGGCTGGGCCTGAAGTGGGTGCAGCATATTTTATTTCGAGATTTGGATTTAAGAGGAGACACAAACCTCATATCCACTCAATCTTTGGTTTGACATATGTTGGGTATGAATATTTTTCAAGTATGTAAGTATGTAGTATGTAAGGTGGTTGGATGAGTAAAAGAAGTAGCCATTTTTACTACCATAGCACAGGATGCCAAAGCTCTGAGACACGCCAGCATGCCCTGTACCGGCATTGGCACTACTCTTGAGAAAAATGCAATAAGGCAAAGTTTTCCTCCGTGTTCCTGCATCAGGACTCCCGCCATTGTTTTCCAATTGTCCTTGGCAAACAAGTGAAACATCTTGCCATAATCAGGCAAACCAAGGCCAGGAGCCATCACCATTTCTGTCTTAAGGTACACAAATGCATCACACATTTCAGCTATCCATTTTACACAATCTGGCATGTCTTAGCCTATGGCTTACATCAGGAGGTTGTCATAGAAAGAGCAGTCAGGTAACCATTTGCGGCAGTAACCAATCATACCAAGAAAATATAGCATATCTTTCTTTGTCAGTGGGTTGGGTGGGGCAGACCCATGAGAGCCGCAGCTCTCTTGTTACTGACTCTCCTTTCTGCTTTTGTGAGGGTAAAACCAAGGTATTCAACAGTTTCTTGACACCATTGCAATTTCTTTTTAGAGACTTTGTAACCATATTCTGCTAACCAGTACAATAAATCTTTACCATCCTCTCTGCTGGCAACCTAGCTCAGACTGCATAACAACAAATCTACATACTCTAATAGGACTGAACCATGGCGGGGAGTCCAGGACAGCAGGGTTGCCTGGAGTACAACTGAATAGACTACAGGGGAGTCTACATACCCTTGGGGCATTCTGCACCAGGTCATCTGGCGATTTCTAAAACAAAATGGAAGAATAGGGTGTGTCTCCTTGTCCACCGGGATGCTAAAAAATGCATTTGCTAAATCAATTACTGTGAAATACTCTGCATCAGATGGTATGGAAGTCAGGAGTGATGGCACATCAGGTACTATAGGTGCTATGGGCACTACAAGATTATTTATGGCTCTAAGGTCTTGAACAAATCTATAACTGCCATCCGGCTTTTTAACTGGATTTATAGGAGTGTTATAAGGTGAAATTGTTTCCTTTAAAATTCCTTGTTTAAGGAAATGTTCCACTATGGGAGCAATTCCATCCTCCTTTTCTTTTGACAAAGGGTATTGTTTGTGGCATATGGGTTCTGCTCAAGGTTTGAGGGTGGCTTTGTATGTGGTACAGGAGATGAGACCCACATCCAAAGACCCATCTAACCAAGTATTTTGTAAATCGTTCGGGAATTCTTCTGTTGGTAGTTCATTACTTAGGTCCAAAATGGGCACACTGGGACCTTTTTTGAATAGACAGTAAGACCGCCACATGGGGACATTATTATCTTCATACCCATTTTTCCCAGCAAGTCCCTACCCAAGAGATTCACTGGACAATTTGGTATAATCCTAAAGCTGTGATGAATTATTACAGACCCATGTTTATCATCTACAATTGGGAGGGGAAGGGTTTTGTAGGTCTTGGTGAGTATCCCATTAATTCCCATTGAAGGTTCAGCATTTGTGGTCTCACCTCTATAATAATCTTGGCTTAAAGTACTCAGTGTCGCCCCGGTGTCAGGGAGAAATGGGATCAGTAAACCATTTACATGTAGGGTCACTAGAGTTTGGTAATCAAAGGAGTGAGAAACAAGAGGAAATGCTGGGGTACCAACTTCTGGGCAGCTTCATTGTTTCGGGTTGGGTCCACTGGATTTGAAACCTTGGGCCAGGAGCTGGTTGACTCTGGGATCTTTGAGGACCAACCAGGATTGGTATTATTCAAGGCCTGTTGATTATTTGGGTCATAGATTTCATAAGGACATTGATTCCTCCACAATTGAAGCATCTGATTCTAGAGGGAGGGGGGCTTCGGTAAAAACTTCTCCCTCGTCCTCTACCCCTGCCCCACTGTCTCCCATTTCCTGAATTATCCTGGGGTCTCATATCATGTTGAGGTTGACCTCCTTGGAAATGGGCACCTAACACTTTAGCCTTCAGTATATCAAAGCAACCTGCTGTGTCCTTTTCAGTCAGTGCTTTCTGAAAGTCCACCATTGATTTTGTGGGCCAATCAGAAATCATCTACTTTACCATTAACCATGTTGTGGTTTAAGGTTGTTAATGTAAGTCTGGATCATCAAACTATGCATGTTTAGCAGTGTGTATAATCCAGCCTCCTGAGTCTATACATCCATAAATCTTTTCCAAAATTCTAATACACTTTCCCCAGATTTCTGTTTACATGCTATGGCAATGGGGGGGGGGGGGGGGGTTGTTATCTTTAAAGGCAATTTTAAATTCTGTTTCTAATTGGGTCCACATAGTGGTCCTTTCAGCTTCTGTATTTAAAGCGGAGTTCCACCCAAAAATGGAACTTCCACTTTAAGGGAAGGTGACCCCCTGACATACCACATCTGGCATGTCAATTTTTTGGGGGGGAGCAGAGACCCTCTTTTTAAAGGGTCCCAGCTCCCACTTCCTCCTGGCACACCATGGCACCAGAAGAGAGATCACCTCGTCCCCCTCCCTCTCGGCAATCATCAGGGACATGTCACAGGTCCCAGATGATTGTCTGGCCAGTCACGGCTCTCGTATGTGCAGTGCGTGCCTGGCTGTGAAGCCACAGCCGGGTGCCCACAATAACAAAAGCCGGCAACACAGAGAGGGGGGAAACGAGTAAGGATTTGTTCACCCTCAACGATGGACATGGGACAGGTGAGTGTACGATTATTAAAAGTCAGTAGCTGCAGTATTTGTAGCTGTTGACTTTTAAATTTTTTTTTTTAAGCAGCACTCCACTTTAAGCTATATTGATCTGCACAGAGAGCATTGCCCTGTATAGCATTAATACTGGGAACCTTTGTCCAATCAAAAGCAGATGTACGTCAGATCACCCCATCAACAATCAACTGCGTATCTTCTTGTGTATAGTTTCTGCCATTAAAAGCTTTTTTCAAATAACTCAGTGTAGCGGATGATGATTGAGGTTTGGGTTTAGGACAATGTTTAATTATTCGATTGATGTCCTCAATGTCTATCACCTTTTTAAGCATATCATTACCTATAGTCATAAAAGGGGCATTTAGTTCATTTGGGCTAAATGTATTAGCAATTGCTCTTCCAAGTGTTATTCCAAGTTGTATCATATTAATATCATCCCCCTGATCTTTTTTTTGTACTACAACAGGGGGAGATTGGGGAGTTGATGTGTGCCCCACTGTTGCTCCTTCTGAGGTGCTATCACTATCCTCAGAATATTTTGATGCTCGTCTTTGTGAGGTAGCGGGTCCCTGTGTGGCTTGTACTACTGGCTGTTGTGTCTGAGGAGGTGCTTGTTGTTGTGGTGGAGCCTGTGGGGCACCTGGTGGAGGAGGTCTTTGGTGGGTGGCATGATATCCAGCAAGAAGATCTATCTCGACCTTGCTGAGGCTAGGATAGATCTGACTGGTGTAAGGTGGTGGGGATACATGAGGGAAAGGCAAAAGGGGAGCCGTGGGATCGGGTCTCTTGACCTCAGATTCCTTCTTATGTTTAAGGTCATACCCTTCCTTAGTTAAATAATTCTTTGCTTTTGTCTGTTTCTTATTATCCCTCTGAAACCAGTATGGGACAAACTTAAGCCAATTTTCCCCTCCCTCTTTCATGTATTTCATATCCCACTGAGGGTCTCCTGAAAACCATGGGAAAGCCTTCTTGCCACCAAGACAAAAGCCTTTCAACATATCCATATGAAATCCATCATTATCTTCATCTTGGGGAAAGGGATCACTACTATGCATAGTTTCAGTCCACCCTGCTAAATTTGACACCCAAGGATTTATAAATTCATAATCAGTACCACAAACCTTATCAACTTAATCCTTACAAGTTTCCCCGGGGGTTAGGGGGAAGCGGAGACTCTTTACCATGTTCTTGACACATATTACAGTGAACAAGAGGCTGTCTAGTCAAAGCATAGCCAGAGTCCAGTAACCAGATCGAGTAGTCAGCCAGTCCAGAGTTCAATAACCAGATCGGGTAATCAGCCAGGCCAGAAGTCAGGGATCCAAGTAGAGCAACAGCAAGCAGGATAAGGAGCCAGAAGGGATGTCAGCAAGCCAGTCTTTGAACAGAACCGCAGGAGATGGTTTCTTGTGATGTGACCAAGGCGAAGGCATATATGAAGTGAGCTGGACAGCTTTAAGTAGGCAGGTCAGACGAGCTGGATAAGGAACAGCTGGTAACTGTGGAGAGAGATGGGATCTGGCAATTAGCTGACAGCTGAGCAGCCAGCCCATAGAACGAAGGGCTAAGCCAGCCCTGACACTGTCTTACCTTACAGCTTCTTCCACTCAACAAATTATCTTATACTTCTATGTGACAGAAAGACAAAGCAAACAGAGGTTTGGGTCACGGGGGTGGTTACCTCATTAACTCTTTCTTTCCTTCCCAAAAGGAGTTACAGTACTGTTTTGTCTAATGTTAATGAATCCTCTCTCTGGGACACTCAGGTCTCCCAAACACTTTATGGGATGGTCTTTCTCCTTTTTATATAAATTGTAAGGGACTAAAGCGTTATCAGAGGCAAGAAAATAATTGGTGAGACACCACATGACATGAGAAACAAGCTTCAATGTGTTCATAAGATGCCTGATTTTAATGAGGAAGACAATAGCTTATATGCACGTAAAACAAAGAAGGGAAGGGCTGTTCTGGGAATCGGCCTAACAACAATAACTGAAAAGAATTGATTCTATGGAAACTGGAGTTAGGCTGCTTATGGCAAAACTCATACATACAGAAGTTAATTTCTACAAAAAGGAAATGGAGGGGAATCTAAAATGGATTCACAATTGTTTATACATTCTTTTACACAGTGATCCTCCGGTATTTCTATGCACCGCATGGCCCTCTAGTGCCCAGTGTTATCAATTGACATCATGTTTATGAGCCAAGCTAAAGGGATTGTGGGATGAGTACTTCCTCAGACTGATAATTACTTTGCATGACTCTGTACTTGGACTAATATCCCAAGGATCTTTGCTACCATTGGAGAGATTGCTGGGAGGAACTATATAAGAAGCCAAAGCCCTGCGGTCACTTCCTCCTGGGCCTGACACGAGACAGACCTCTCCGTGCATGGAGAGAGAGGTCGTGACCTACCAAACGGTGTACCACATTCCAACCCGGACAAATGGGGCCTAGCACTGCATGCTGTTTGTCAGACATCCATCCAACACCACTTCGATCACCTGCCAACCTGTGTTCTGAGCTTTGCATCAGGAGATCAATACTGTGGATCTGCTGCACGCGTGTCGCTACAGGAGCTGCTGTCCGGAGGGCAATAAATTGGCTTGGTTCATTGGTGAGAGGGCAATCGACCAACTTTACAAATCCTTTTCTCACAGTTTCACTGAGACACTTTGCACAGACATTTTTACCTTGGAAATACTTTACTGAATCTTTCTTGAACACTGTGCATAGACACCTTTAGCTTTTACCATTTCAAGAAACCTTATTGCTTTCTATTACACCTTATTGGATACAATTATTGAGCTCCTACTGCCGGTGAAGACCATCAGATCTGCAACAGGGACATTGCTGTTATTATTGCTACAAGGGTCCTTACACCATTGCAATTAAGTCTGACCTCTTATTAGATTAAGGGTTTATAGGCTGGCCGAGGTTTCCCCT
The DNA here is from genome assembly GCF_037356315.1 of Lithobates pipiens. NCBI lineage: Eukaryota > Metazoa > Chordata > Amphibia > Anura > Ranidae > Lithobates > Lithobates pipiens. The sequence continues at coordinate 143,569,424 of NW_027507748.1, forward strand.
TTAGAAATTTGTCAGTATAACCATTTAACTTTGTTTATCCTATTAGGTGCAAGCAGAATTCCACTGTACATGTGTATATAATAGACTTTTTACCTGCATATATATGAGTTGGCGCTGTTGCCTAAAATTCAGCAGATCTTTTACCTCCTCTTTGTGACAATATCTTCTTTGAACTGTTCTAGTAAACATTATCAGAACATAAACGCACAGAGTTGTCTGACTTATTGCTTTAAGGTGGCACCAAGATGTCTGATCCCAGAGTGTCAGGTGGGTTGGAATGTTCATCAGGTCATGGCAATGCAGATGGGCCAAGCAGTCCCTTTGGGGGCCGTGCTAGATATATTTGTAAATAAATTAAGTTTTCAACAAAGCGATATTCTTTTTTTACCTTTATATTGCAGGTTAGCAAATTATTGCCCTTATAAACTGTAGATAGCCTCCATAGTGCAAATTGAGCACAGGTCCTCAGCACTAAAAGGTTGCAATGCTATTAATGCTCACAATCCCATGAATTACATGGGCGTAGGACACTGCTGCAGGACTGTCAGTCATCGCTTCCACATTTCTGTAGTAGAAGGAGCAGACACAATTGTGCTAGCATGAATTTATAGAGCAAACACTCCCGATGGGGGGAACCAGAAGTTCATATGACAGTCAAGCCCCAGCTGTCCCAGCTGTATCTGGAGCAAGTCAATATCTTTATTCCATTAAGCAACTGAAAACCAAAAAAAAGTTTAAGGGTTTTGTTGCCTCTTACTGTATAGGAAAAAACCTTTTTTTTTTATTAATTTGAATGGAATTTGGTAGAATCTTTATGATTGATTGTCACCAAGGCCGCTGTTAAGAAAAACCCTGTAGCCCTGTACAGCATACCTGACAGCTCTCCTACCTCCGAAAATATCAAAACAATATTTTTTTTAAAAATACACTAAAATCATTTAGTGGACACACAACAAAATTCCTGCCAAATCTAAAATATAAAACTTGAGTTAATACATAAAACTCTGCGTGTGGGGCTCATTCACATGGGCGCTGTAGCCTATACAGTGTGAATCAGCATTTTTTTTGTGGCTGAAACTGTGTGCAGGTAGCCTATGTTGCACTATGGGGACACAGCGGCTGTACAAACACAACTACAGTTCGAATTGAACACTCATTGTGTTCATTCGAAAAAGGAAGGGACCAGTAAACATGACATTTACCTGCCCCACCTCGCTCTCCATTGTGAAATGGAAAGCAGCAGCTGATGGCTAGGAGAGGAGGGGAAGGTGGCAGCACTGTGGGGGTGGGGAATTGGGGATGGAAGGATGGGGACAAGGTTAGTCTGGGAAGAACAAGGAAGGCAAACCAGGACAGGAGGGGGTGATTGTTGCGACAGGGGCAGCATTTACTGGAACTGATCCCCTGTTGTTCACCTGAAGCAGCTGAAAGCCGGTGGGAGGGAGAGGAGAAGCAGGCTTTCAGCTGCTGCAGGGGGGGACTTACAGCTGGACGGTTCCAGTAATAGCTGCCCCCATTGCACTGATTACCCCCTCCTGTCTAGGCTCACCTTCCCTCTGCTTTTCAGTTGCCCGAGCCCCCCTGTTGAACTGATGAAACCAGGGCCCCTTACAGGAGGACTGGTAATACCCCCTTTTCAGTGGCCCTGCTTGTCACACGCAAGCAAATATTTTCTGAGCCACAACAAAACATCCAATAATTATTTATTTACCTAACGACTGCTGGACAGAAATAGTATCTTGCATTTTGCCTAATATTTAATGTAGCAAGGTCAATGGTCCCCTTTGTTCTAATGAGAACCTCCAGAGGGACAGCTGACATCCTTCTGTGTAGAGTGGGTTACAAGGCATGGTGCGTGTAATGCAAGATAGATTCATGGGCGTCATACACTTCTTGAATGCAAAGAGATTTTCTCTTGAACAGAACTGTGGGAGAGAGGGTTTAGGGGCAGGACATACTTTAGTAGTTGAAATGTTAGATAGCAGACTTTGAGACGTCTATAGGTAGACAGACATGCAGGGAAAGGCACCCAGCCAGACATCACATCTGCATGTGTAGTAATGCTGTCTCCTATGGCAACAGTCTTATAACAGTTTCTAACACAAGTTGTAATGAACTTCTATACTTCCTCTACAATCACTTCTGGTAGATCTTCACTCCACTGAGCTCCCAGTCTCTCTCACCAGACTTGCCGATCCACTGCCACTGGATCTCCTGAGCTCTTCAAACCTTCTCACTTAGTATCTTCCGCAGGCTTTACCCCCGCTTCCCTGCTGGGTCCCTAGCTTGGCACTCACAGATACTCCTCAAGCTTCACCCTACTGGCCTGCTCGGTCCCTGGCTTGGTACATAGGCTGCTCGGCAAGCATCACCTCTGCTGGCTGGGTCCCTTGCTTGACACCTGCTTAAGTTTCCCAATTCTTTACCATCCCTGGTTGGTGAGAATACTGCTCTGGTACTTACTTCAGCTACGCACTGTGGTCCCTGTTAATAAGGTGGTTGGTCCCTTAGTGGCGACAGCTTCCCCTCTACCTCCGACCATGACAAGTTCTCCGGCTGGCAGAATCGTCACTTATGGTTGGACTGCAAGCCCCAATCCCAACCCTACGCTGCTCTCTTGCTTCTAGATAAGCCCTCAGACAGCCTAGCAGCCAGATGTCCCCAGGATAGGCCTCAGACTCTGGCCCAGGGCAGCACAACGCACATCCACCCAGACAGCCGTCAAGGTGGCACAGAACCCTGGTCACCTGACCTCACCCAAATAAATACGCTCTCCCAGCAGGTCAAGGGACCCGAGAAGATCCCTGCCCATTGGCTAAAATACCATATCTATTCCTAATCTGTCCTTCCAATGCCCTTGTCTTATATAATGTCACCAGATACCCGGCCATCTAGTGACAGAAGAGAGAAGTGCAGCAATTCCAGAATTAGGGTGGAACCAATTGATCCCCTATCAATTGGCCAAAGCAACTATATCTGGCAGCTAAATTTACTAGCAACCCTGCCTAACCATCAGTGTGCTACATTTAAATTGGAATTTTAGGGAAAAAAAAAAATGTCAAAACAGACTGGATTTTTAATGCAGAAGAGACATTCTGTCCTTACCAGTGGTGGTGCATCCATAAGGGCGCATGGGCGCTGCCATCTCTCTCCTGCCACCCCCTCTAGCACCAATAGATAAATTCATTCATTGCATGCATCTATCAATGGCCATCACTGCCACCCTCTATTCAGGTGCCTGGCCCCTTTTCGGGTGCCGGGCACCTGAATTACAGCAGCAGGGGGGTGTTTTTGAAGCACCTGATTAGAGCTATAGGCTCTAATAGGCGTCAAAAAAGGGGACCTGCAAGCACCATGCTGGGTGCTCGCAGGTCACTCAGCTGTGTTAGATTTCCTTTCCTAACACTAAACCTGTCACTGTGATTGGATGCCTATGAGGCGTTCAATCATAGCAGAGGATAGGAAGAGAGGCCAGAAGACATTGAGGATCAGGGTAAGTGCAGACGGTGGGCGGGGGCACACTGGCAGCATTTGATATGGCACACTGGCAGCATTTGATGGGGCACAGTGGAAGCATTTGATGGGGAACAGTGGGAGCATTTTATATGGCACAATGGAAGCATTTCATATGGCACAGTGGCAGCATTTGGGCACAGTGGCAGTGTTTGATGGCACAGTGGTGGCAATTAATGGGCACAGCAGTTGCGTTTGATGGCACAGTGGCTGCATTTGATGGCGCAGTGGCGGCAATTGATGGGCACAGTGGTGGCAATTGATGTGCACAGTGGCGGCAATTGATGGGCACAGTGGCTGCATTTAATGGGCACTGTGGCTGCGTTTGATGGTACAGTGGCTGCGTTTATTGGTACAGTGGTGGCAATTGATGGGCACAGTGGCTGCGTTTGATGGCACAGTGGCTGCGTTTGATGGTACAGTGGCTGCGTTTGATGGGCACAGTGGTGGCAATTGATGAGCACAGTGGCTGCGTTTGATGGCCATAGTGGCTGCGTTTGATGGGCACTGTGGCTGCGTTTGATAGGTACAGTGGCGGCAATTAATGGGCACAGTGGCTGCGTTTGATGGTACAGTGGCTGTGTTTGATGGTGCAGTGGTGGCAATTGATGGGCACAGTGACTGCGTTTGATGGCACAATGGCTGTGTTTGATGGTACAGTGGTGGCAATTGATGGTACAGTGGCTGCGTTTGATGGTACATTGGCTGCGTTTGATGGTACAGTGGCTGTGTTTGATGGCACAGTGGCTGCGTTTGGTGATACAGTGGAAGCAATTGATGGGCACAGTGACATCACTTCCCCTCAGCGCAGGAAGGGCTCGGCTTTGCCCCCTCCCTCTTGTCAATCATCTGGGACACGTAACAGGTCCCAGATGATTGCGTGGCCAATCGTGGTGCACGCGCCTCTCGCGCATGCGCAATGGGTGGCAGGCTGTGAAGCCACGGCCGGGAAGACAGTTACAATGCCGGCGCCTCCTAACAGAGGGGGAGATGAGTGGGGCTTCGATCCCCTGCATCACTGGACCCTGGGACAGGTAAGTGTCCGATTATTAAAAGTCAGCAGCTGCAGTATTTGTAGCTGCTGACTTTTATTTTTTTTTAAATGGCAACACCACTTTAAAGTTGTTGTTGTTAATATTTATTTTTGTAACTTAATTCTGCATAAAACGTTTAACAGTTTAATTTCATGAGATAATTTACGAGGACATGTCCAGGGGCGGGATTCGGGGCAGGGCAGGATAGAGGTTGGGTGGGGCAGCTGGTGGTGAGTACCTCTTAAAATGTTACTAAACCCAGTAATGTGAAAATAGTTAATCTGCCCCCCCCCCCCCCCCCACAGTGCCCACAGCTTATAAATCTTTTTACTTAAAAATATTGCCACTATATACCTTTATACAGGGGTCAAGTCCTGGGGAAAAAAGTGTGGGAACTTGCACCCCAGATCCACTCCCCTACCAAAAAAAAAATGACACGCTCATATGCACGAACAGTTCAAAAGTGGTCATTTTCATTCAGTTTTCATATTGTGCATAAGAAGCTTAACTGTTAGTACATAAAAAAAACAATCCTCAATAAACATAAATACGGTAATTCTCAATATAATCAGCATTCATTCAATTGTGCTTCCATGTAAATGTGAACATCATGTTCTGATCTTTATTGGGGAATTTTATTTTGTATATAGAGTGTTTATGTGGTGAGTTTACACTTTTCATTGAACAGAGTTTGGATAACACAGGGTTAAACAGAAAGGTCATAAATTAACTGCACATTATCTAGACAGAATGCTTGGGGAGATAGTGATGTGTTCCTGCTTAGGAGATGTATGTTAGCTTGGGGGGGCTGCAAACTCTGCAGGGCTCCAACATACACTCGCTGCTATTCCAACCCTTCACATATTTGCAGATAAACTTCCCTACTGGCATTAAACTTTGCCAGATATTGTGCTCAGCTTACCACCCCAAACTGATGTTCCTCCCTCAGCTCACCTCTCTCCCTGCATGTCCTGCAGGCAGAATAGTTGTGCTCCTTCTCTGGGTTCTCGCATCATATGGCACTGAAGATAGAGGTGGGGAGATTCAGCGGGACACACAGAGCAAGTATGCAGGAGATTGGGGGATGAGGAGACAGAAAATCAGGAGGGGCCGGCGGGGAGGAGCGCATCACGAGAGGTCTGACTAAATACAATCTCTTAGCAGCAGGGACCTGATCTACTGGTCAGCTAGCTGTGATTGACAGGTAGATCGAAGAGGAAGCTGTCATAGGGCCCCCTACTGGCAATGCCTGAATGGTCAGTCTACCCCTGGTGTGCGGCACTTACAATTGCGAGCTGTGTCGGCGGCTGCTGGTGTACTACCTTCCACACAGCTCGCATACTTCAAAGTCTTGCAGGATGCAGCTGCTAATGGGAACTGAGTTCCTGTTGTGGAAAAAGTACAGGAACTCCGTTCCCATGCATTCCCGCAGGACTTGAGCCCTGCCTTTTTAGCTGATCTGTATACCACAGTCAGTGATAAACTGCAGGGTTTCTCCAGTGCTGAGAGTTCTGGACGGTGGAGATTTCCACTACTTCAGCCTGTATACACGCCCACATGTGTGATGCCAATATCATGTGACCTAGGTATCTCTGAGAACAAGTAAATGTTCTCTCCAGCACAAAAGACACAACTGAGCACGTGCAGGCTGGCTATTGGCTGTGTGTTAGCTGGTTTTCCCCAGATAGACAAAGCAGGTGGGAAGGATCTATGCCAGGCATGTCATAAGTCCAGGCCGCAGGCCAATTGCAGCCTGTATTCCAGTTTCAAACAGCCCCACTGGTAATTTGGATATATATATACACCTTTTGTGGCCCCCTAACGAATCTCTGAGCACTGCGGGGGCCACAAAAGATACATACCCGTATTTATTGGTGCTCGGAGGGGACAGGGAGGGGGCAGGACAAATGCCAACAGATTACATTCAGGAGGATCTTCTGTTTACTTGGCAGCCTATAATAGGAAGTCCCATTTCCTGGGCTGCCATTGGATGACTGTTCTGTCGATGATAGGAGTCGGGGCTTTGTATTAAAGAGGCTGCTGAGTAAACAGGAGATTTTCCTGTATGTAATTTGTTGGCGCTCGCCCAGCCCCCCTCCCTGTCCCCTCTGAGGCTGCAGATGGGCATCGATTAGGCTGCACTGATGGCACTGGTGAAACTGCATTCAGGGGCACTAGTGAGGCTGAATTCATGGCAATAGTGAGGCTGCATTCATGGCAATGGTAAGGCTGCTTTCATGGAAATGGTAAGGCTGCATTCACAGAAATGGTGAGGCTGCATTCACGACAATGGTGAGGCTGTGTTCATGGTAATGGTGAGGCTGCGTTCATGGTAATGGTGAGGCTGCATTCATGGCAATGGTGAGGCTGCATTCATGGCAATGGTGAGGCTGCATTCACGACAATGGTGAGGCTGCATTCACGACAATGGTGAGGCTGCGTTCATGGCAATGGTGAGGCTGCGTTCATGGCAATGGTGAGGCTTCATTTATGGCAATGTGAGGCTTCATTTATAGCAAGGTGAGGCTGCATTCATGGCAATGGTGAGGCTGCATTCATGACAATGGTGAAGCGAGATCAGCGGCCGTTTACCGTGATGCGCCGGGTCCTCTACAGTGAGTATAACAAGCATGCTATGCTGCATATACAGACAAATTTTACTGTTGTGGGTTTAGCAACACTTTAACCACTTCAGCCCCGGAAGAATTTACCCCCTTCCTGACCAGGTCATTTTTTGCGATACGGCACTGCGTTGATTTAACTGACAACTGCGCGGACGTGCGACTCTGTACCAAAACAAAATTTACGTACTTTTTTCTCCACAAATAGAGCTTTCTTTTGGTGGTATTTGATTGTCTCTGCAGTTTTAATTTTTTGTGCTATAAACAAAAGAAGAGCGTCAATTTTGAAAAAAACACACTATGTTTTACTTTTTGCTATAATAAATATCCCGATTTTAAAAAACAAAAACAATTTTTTTCCTCAGTTTAGGCTGATATGTATTCTTCTGCATATTTTTGGTAAAAAAAAATCGCAATAAGCGTATATTGATTGGTTTGCGCAAAAGTTATAGCGTCTACAAAATAGGGGATAGATTTATGGCATTTTTATTATTATTATTTTTTTTTGTAGAAGCACCGGAGGGCGGCGGGAGGGGGGGACGTCTATGGCTGGGTATTGTAGGGTATCTCCGAGTATGGCAGGGTATCTCCGGGTATGGCAATTTATGGCAGAGTATTGGCAGGGTATTGCAGAGTATTGGCAGGGTATTGCAGAGTATTGGCTGGAATTGTACTGCAGAGTATTGGCGGGTACTGCAGAGTATTGGCTGGTACTGCAGAGTATTGGCTGGTATTTCAGAGTATTGGCTGGTATTGCAGAGTATTTAGAGTATTGGCTGGGTATTGCAGAGTATTGGCTGGGTATTGCAGAGTATTGGCTGGTATTGCAGAGTATTGGCTGGCAGAGTATTGGCTGGTATTGCAGGGTATTGGCAGGGTATTGCAGAGTATTGGCAGGGTATTGGCAGAGTATTGGCTGGTATTGGCAGAGCATTGGCTGGTATTGCAGAGTATTGGCTGGTATTGCAGAGTATTGGCTGGTATTGCAGAGTATTGGCGGGTATTGCAGAGTATTGGCTGGTATTGCAGAGTATTGGCAGGGTATTGGCAGAGTATTGGCTGGTATTGGCAGAGCATTGGCTGGTATTGCAGAGTATTGGCTGGTATTGCAGAGTATTGACAGGGTATTGCAGAGTATTGACAGGGTATTGCAGAGTATTGACAGGGTATTGCAGGGTATTGGCAGGGTATTGCAGAGTATTGGCTGGTATTGCAGAGTATTGGCTGGGTATTGGCAGAGTATTGCCAGGGTATTGGCAGAGTATTGGTAAGGTATTGCAGTATTGGCTGGTATTGCAGAGTATTGGCAGGGTATTGCAGAGTATTGGCAGGGAATTGAGGGGTTAAATTCGGTGAGCAGCGATGTGGGCACTGCAGATGCAGCCCACCACGCTGCTGACACCGATCTCTTCCCCCTCCGCTGTACCGATCAGTACAGAGAGGGGAGGGAGGAACCGGCCTCATAACATGACGCCGGTTTGTTTACAAGTGATCACTCAGTCATGTGACGGAGCGATCACATGGTAAATGGCCGTGATCCGTGATGCAGGACCCGGCGGTCACGGATGCTCTCGAGTGCGTGCCCTAGGGGGCGCGCGAGAGCGGAATTCTGGGAGGACGTCATATGACGGCCTCTCAGAGTTAAACAACCGCCCTGTAGCCGTCATTCGGCTATGGGCCAGTTGCTAAGTGGTTAAAGGAGTTGTAAAGTCTCAAGCTTTTTTACCTTAATGCATTCTATGCATTAAGGTGAAAAACCTTCTGTGCTGCAGCTGCCCCAAATCGCTTCAGCGACAAGAACGAGCCCAGCAGCTCCAGTTGCTGTCAGAGCTGAAATTGTTGAGGTTTATTGATGTAGTAATAATAGGTCCTGTTTGAGTTTGTGAAGTATAAATATGTTTGGAGGTTTTGCACCTATTATGGTACATCTATTGTTTTGCAATATGCATGATGTAATTGGTATTATGTTTTTGTTTTTTTTTAAACAAAGAATAAAAAAAAATAAAAAAAGGAAACACAAATCTGTAAGGTGAACTTACACTGGACCCCCTCCTCAACCCCCCTGTCCCGCTGACCTGGAGAGCAGCAATCACCCGCTAGCAGACCTCGTATAACCGCCTGACCTTTCCGGGGCTTAGAAATCCCCCACAGCTTAACCTGTTCCCGACCAGCGCACGCCGATGTACGTCGACAGAATGGCACGGGCAGGCATATTGGCGTACAGGTTTCAATGCCGCCCTGCCATCAGGAGCGCGCCGCGGGGGTGCCGCTGGTCGGCACCCCCGTGAGTCCGGACGCGGGACCCGTGGACTCGATCGCCGCGGGCATACCCGCGATCGTCTCACGGGACGGCTGAATGGAGGAAATGCCGTGTAAACAGCATTTCTCCATTCTGCCTAGCAACTAGTGACGCTGATCTCTGCTACATGTGATTGGAGCAGAGATCAGTGTTCACTAAATGAAAGCCCAACCCCCCACAGTTAGTAACACACCCCTAGGAACACTTAACCCCTACACTGCCACCCACTGGTTAACCCCTTCACTGCCAGTGTCATTTACACAGGAATCACTGCATTTATATAGCAGTGATTACTGTATAAATGACAATGGTCCCAAAAATGAGTCAAAAATGTCCGATGGGTCCCCCACAATGTCGCAGTCACAATAAAAATCGCTGATCGCCGCCATTACTAGTAAAAAAAAATAATAAAAAATTATTAATAAAAATGCTATAAAACTATCCCTATTTTGTAAATGCTATAACGTTTGCGCAAACCAATCAATAATCGCTTATTGCGATTTTTTTTACCAAAAATATGTAGAAGATTACGTATCGGCCTAAACTGAGGGAAAAAAATGTTTTTTTATATATTTTTGGGGGATATTTATTATAACAAAAAGTAAAAAATAATGCATTTTTTTCAAAATTGTCGCTCTACTTTTGTTTATAGCGCAAAAAATAAAAACCGCAGGGGTGATCAAATACCACCAAAAGAAAGCTCTATTTGTGGGAAAAAAAGGACGTCAATTTTGTTTGGGAGCCACGTCGCGCGACCGCGCAATTGTCAGTTAAAGCGACGCAGTGCCGAATCGCAAAAAGTGGTCTGGTCTTTGACCAGCAAAATGGTCCGGTCTGTAAGTGGTTAAGCTCCCAAATGTACCTCATAGGGAAGCACTTATAGGAGCATTCTAATTGGTCGGCGCCGTCACATGGACAGTGCCGACCAGTCAGAACTCACTTTGCCCGGCCTGTCACCGCAGGCGAAAAGGAGAGAAAGCCAACTGGTAAAGCGGTGATGTGTTCTGTCAGAACGGGTGATCACCAGTCTGCAGGTTAGCAGGACCAGGTGAGATGGGAAGGGGGTCCAGTGTAAGTTCACCTTACAGATTTTCTGTAAAGGTGAACTTACACTTTAAGGCCTGGCTAGTAGCTCAGGACTTGAAATTTTGAGCCCTGGTACATGATAAATGATGTATTCAAGCAATTTTTTATTCATTTTTGTCAGAGTGTATGAAAAAATACCCAAAGCAATAAATAACATCCAGTAAAAAAAACAAAACAAAAAAACAAACAAAAAAAACAACCTTAAAAATGCAATAAAATTGTGTATTGTTATTTAATTTTTCATAGGACAGTATCTAATTTTCTGTTTATTATCTGGATTGCACTATACTAGGCCTCATGTACACTGCTGCTAAACGAACGTTAGGTGTAGTTGGGCATTTTTTTCAACTGCTCATGAACTCCTCTAGGTTATCTTATCAGTACATGTACACAGGGTCATTTATAGTCATTTCTAGGCAGTTGGGTTTAGAGGCTTTTTTTGGAACGCAAAAAAATGGGTTCAGAAGCTGTGTTTAGAGGCATTTCCAGTGCCAAACGCCTCTTAGGCTCGGTTCACACAGGGGGCGACACGACTTGCCGTGCCGCGACCTGACAAGTCGCCCCCGTTCTGTACTACGGAACCGTTCTAAGAGGAGCGACTCAAGTCGCTCCGACTTAGAAAAAAGGTTCCTGTACTACTTTTGGGCGACTTGCATTGACTTCTATACAGAAGTCATTTGCAAGTCGCCGCTGAGGTCGCGGCAGGTCGCGGCGCGGCAAGTCGTGTCGCCTCGCATCGCCCCCTGTGTGAACCGAGCCTTAACGTGGCTAAACGCATTTAGCCGCATTTTGTTTACAGGCGTTTTTCCCTATTTTGAAAAACAAAACAACATTTTTTTTAACTGTAAACGCGGCATGTAAACACAGCAAAATGGACATTTTAAACGTGGCATACTATATGTCAAGTTAAATTGTTCAGGAGAGGTTGTAAAAACGTCCCGTGTACATGAAGCGTTATAGTGCTGCTTTGTCCTGTCTATTTCTGCCTTTCAGTAGTGCGCTATCAGTCCTCCCCCACCCTGTCCCTGGACTCCAGGGAGAACATGGTATACTACAAATAATAATTAAAAAAAACCTTTGCAATTTATGTGTAACATCGCAGGTCAGACAGACCAAAGTGGGTCCTGTGTCTGATCTACTACATCACAGAATGGTCTCAGACGTTTCCTCAACAATTCCCGGCACTCATGAATTACTTGTGACACACAGGGCCGAAGACAGAAATGAAAGACTGGAAGTGATTCATTTTGTATATACTCTCTTCACACATGATGATGGATTCATGAATGATGAATAAATAAATGTTATACAGGTATAGGATCCATTATCTGGAATGCTGGGGTTTTCTGGTCAGAGGTTTTTCCTGAATATATATACACAACACACACATGATTATTTTATACAAAAAATTCTTAACTTTATAGCTATCCAGTTTTGTATTGATGCGTTTTACTTTGTGTCATCTACTTGCTTTAAAGTGGTTGTAAACCCTTACAGATCACTTTTACCTACAGGTAAACCTAGATTAAGGCTTACCTGTAGGTGCAAGAAATATCTCCTAAACCTACACGGTTTATAAGATATTTGCAAAAGACAGGCATAGACAGCGGCGCACAGGCGCACTGAGCGTGCCGCTGCCAACGGCGAAAATGCTGTTAGTGGCGGCTCCCGCGCGCGTGTGACGTCAACTTGGCTCGGCCAATCACAGCGCCGGAGCCACGATACCCGGAAGGAAGATGGATGCTTCGTGGAAGAGGGGACAGCAGTGACATTGCGGGTTTCTGTGTTAGGTGCAGTAAGTGACACATAATGGGATACTATGTGATGCATAGTAGCCCATTATGCTTTACCTTTGCAGGGACACAAAGAGGAAGTAAAACCCATCAGGGTTTACTTCCTCTTTAAAACTGAACTCCTGCAATTAAAAAAAATACTACCGCTGCAGTGTTCCCCCAGCCCTCCACACTGCAAGGGTTAAATGCTTGTCAACTCTAGGATGGTGGTTTTTAAACTGTGGCCTGTGGGCAAGATGCAGTCCTTTGCTTGCCTTTATCTGGTCCTTGGGGTACTATTACTCCCACTGATACGAGACACTATTCCTCCCATTGACACCAACAATGCAGCCCTGTTCCTTCTATAGAAATAAATGATTAGGCATAATTACTCCCAAGGATGGGGCACTATTCCGCCTCCTACTGACCACAGGCACTATGTCCTTTTTTTTCCTCCCACTGATGCATTGGTTAGCCCCAGTGATGCTGGGACATTAGAACTCCTGTCAAGTTTTTATCATTGTCTGTGTCCCTGATAGAGAGACTCGCTCAATTTTTCCTGGTAACCACTGTCACTGGGAATAAAAATTAGATAAAATCCAAACTTGCCACTAAAAGGAGTGAAAATCTTTCACCGATCCTACTTGTTTTGGTGACAACTGGACAAGAATTTATTTTACTCTGGAGAGATTTCCTCTCAGTTCCTGTTGTATGTACAGAACAGGAAGTGAAGAGGAATCTCCATAATATCACATAGATAGCAAACATCAACTTGCCATTTGATTGATTAAAGCCTCATACACACTATCAGATTGTCTGCTGAGTTTTTCCTTCAGATTTACCAAAACCATGTAGTAGAAGGGCCTGCCTGATTGCATACACATTGAAACTCCTAAGGTTTGACCTCATATTATATGGTTTTGGTAAATCTGAAGGAAAAACTCAGCAGACAATCTGATAGTGTGTACAGGGCTTTACTATACATTGCTTTTGGCTTTTTGAACAGTTTATCTTCAAGTTTTCCAAAAGTGCTCTCCCCCTTATAAGTCTTAATTCCTCGAATATGGTATCATCTACCAAAACTGAGATCAGATTGCATGCAGCCTGTTATGTTGTAAAATATAACATTAGGTATGAATAGAGCCAAGGGTCCTACTGCAATAAAATGTTCTAATAAACCAAGTCTTTTGAAAGTTAAAGCTATTACGGCTGTCGAGGCTAAGTTCAATAGAAAGCTGTACTGCCCTAAGATTAATGAGGTTAGCACATAAGGCTAGTATCCACTTTGGTGCTTTAATATTTATTAAAACACTTGAAGTAACCATTTGTTTGTAGTAAATTGCAAACACTAAAGTTTCATATTTCAGCCTCTGATTGGCTACAGTCTATGCACATTATTTTCAGCACTATTTAGAACTTATTTAGAATACTATGTCCACCTCTGGTGACCTCAATTTCAAAAAAGATATTTAGGCCTCATGCACACGGACGTTTTTACAGCTGCTTTTTTGAGCGTTTTTTGCAGCTTAAAAAACGCCTGTCCATGTTAGTCTATGGCTTCATGCCGACCTAGGCGTTTTTTGAGCTGCAAATGGCATAGGCGTTTCTAAGCTGTAAAAAAAAACCATGACCAGTGCGTTCGTGGCGTGGAGCTAGAGCTGTAAAAATGCGAATTGCAGGAAAACGTGCATAAACGCGCAAAATCGCACATAAACTCGTAACATAATTTCTTTGTTTTCTGTGGCATTGTGGGATATTTGGGAGTGCTAAAGCCAAGAGATGTGTTTCTTTAAAAAAACAATACTTAACGCTAAAAAAAAAAAAAACGCCAATGCAGAACGCGGTAAAAAATTGTTTTTAACGCTGATTTTTCCAGTCGTCGAAGCCAGCTTTGCAGCCAGTTTTTTAAAACGTCCGTGTGCATGAGCACTTATAATAAAAAACAAGTCCAGAGACAGGCAACAATAATGGTGAAGGGTCAGAAGAAATAAGACCAGGAGAGACTGCAGAAACTCCCCTATCTTCTATTTTTTACACAATTTTTGGCATCTTTTGATAGGTACGCACTCCCACTTTCAATGGATCGCCATGGTGATCCACCGGATATTCTCCTCCCCCACCCCTCTCCCCATTGTCAGTCTGGGAAGAGGGTAATGTTATGCTGTGTACACAAGACCGGATTTTCCGGCAGACTAGGTCCAATGGAATCAGTCCATCGGACAATCCGATCGTGTGTGGGCTAATCCGATCGCTTTTCACATAAAAAAAAAAAAAATCAGACGGACCTAGAAATAGAACATGTTTCAAATCTGTCCGACTGACTTAATTCCTATCGGGAAAACCGTTAAGGTCCTTTCACATGGGGCGGATCAGTGCTGATCCGCCCCGTTGATATCCGTTTGCTCAGCGGGGATTACTCCGTCGATCCCCGCTGAGCAGGGAGATGACAGGTCCGTCTCTGCACACTGCTCAGGGACAGACCTGTCACAGCGCCGCTCTCCCCTATGGGAGATTGGATGACGACGGGCCGCAGTGTCCGTCGTCACCTGATCCGATCCGCAGACGGATGGAAAAATAGCTTTTTCCCCCGTCACACTTTTTCGGATCGGAGCGGGTCGGATGTCAGCGAACATGTCACCGCTGACATCCGACGCTCCATAGAGGTCTATGGAGCATCCGTTCAGGTAGGCCTGAAAAACTGACAGGCGGGCCTGAACGGATCGTCAGTGTGAAAGGGGCCTTAGTCTGTATGCTGGTCCGACAGACCAAATACGATGCAAGGGGAGATATTGGCTACTGGCTATTGAACTTCCTTTTTTAGTCCCGTTGTACATCATTACGTTCAAAACGAACGGACTTAGTCTGTTTGTGTGTGGGCAAGTCCGTTCGCTCGGAAGGTCCATCGTAACTCCGCTGAAAGTCCGTCGGACCTAGTCTGCTGGAAAGTCCGGTCGTGTGTACGTGGCATTAGATGCACTACCAGATTTAGATGGACATGAATAAGAAATTAAAGTAGATCTCCAGCTTACACTTTTTAAGCAGTTATAGCAATAGTTTTATTTTTTTCCTTTTTGGGATAATGGTTTTACATAAATGAATAAAACGGACCATTGTAAACACCCCTGTCAGTGTTAAATAGGTTGTCTCAAATCTTTAACTGACACTTTCGTGCTTAATAGCTTGGTCTGTTAAAGCGGAGTTCCAGCTGCAAATATATATATTTTTTTAAAGTCAGCAGCTACTGTAGCTGCTGACTTTTAATAAGGACACTTACCTGTCCAGGGAGGTCGTGACGCAGAAGAGGACGTGACGTACTGCTCCACGGCCGGGCTAGGACGGAAGTAATTTTATTCTTTCTAAAAAGGTAGGTACGAAAAAAATATATATACTTAAAAACGAGGAGTGGAGGAGTGGTCATTAGTTTAAGACCACCTTGTAAAAGTGGGTGGAACTCCGCTTCAAAGTGGGACTAAACCCTCCCAAACTTTACAGCCAAGGAGGCTGCCTCTGTTTGATCTGCATTTCCCTTAGGGCAAGGCCACAGCTTTATTGAACTTACCAACAGTAACAACTTTCAAAATACCACACACCAATGCCACCAATTACAGTTATATCCTAAGCATCCATAACAAAACACAGATAGTATAAGAGGCCTGTTTCCACTATCGGTGCGAGAAAGCCATTAAACTGACCCCAGAATTAAATTTGAGGGCATAGTCCATAAAGCAATAGTCCACTGGCAAGGTAAAAACTGCCAATAAAAAACTGTGATGAAACTCACAAGGGGCAGGTGTGTGGGCAACTCTTGGGCAAACGTTAGAATCATTAGAGTAGTGGGACGTGCCCCTGTGTAGCCTTTTCTAGAGTTCAGGCTCCACCCTCCACCCAGTCATGTCTTAATGGCCAACCCCAACGGAGCCACTTAACCACCCTGTTTAGGTTGATGGCCACGTAGATGCCAAGCTTCACACAATCAAGGCTTACTTTCTTTTAGGGGGAGGGTCAAGGGGTCTTCATTGTGTGTGCATTCGCCTAAGGCAAGTGATGCACATAGGCAGGGCGGACATTCTATAAAAAAACGAACTAACAAAACAGAAAAAAAAGCTCTGTTCCTGCAGAGGACTGGAGGAAGGGTGGAGAGACAGGATCGTGCTTGGGAGGCTGAAGGTTTGTTGTAAGGCTTGTCTGGCCTGGAAAATTGCTGATGTGGTCCTAGTGATGCCCACTTTATGTCCTACTGCTGAAGGAACTGTTTTAAGGGGTAGCTGCAAAGGGAAGAGTGTCCTTACATTTTTGTTCAGTGTTCTGGAGTATGCCACAGCTTCCCTATGCCCCATCCAAGTTAATCTACGATAAACTTTAAGACCCCTTTCACACCGGGGCGTTTTCCAGGCGTTTTTGCATTAAAAAAAGCGCTTGTAAAGTGCTTGAAAGAAGCCTCATCTGCAGTATCAATGTGAAAGCCCAAGTGCTTTAAGAGCTCTTTCACAATGACAGCGCCCGAAAAAAGCTCGTAAAGCGCCACTTAAACTAGCAGCGCTTTACCAGCGTTTTTCGAGCGTTATTGGGGCACTTTTAACCCCTGCTAGTGGCCAAATAAAGGGTTAAAAGCACCCACAAAACGCTGCTGCCAATAGCGCTTTTCAGGCGTTTTACAGGCGCTTCCCATTGATTTCAATGGGAAGGGGCGCTTTAGGAGCGTTGTATTCACCGCTCCAAAAGTGCTGCAAAGAAGCTGCTTGCAGGACTTTTTTTGATGCCCTGCCAGCGCAGCGCCTCAGTGTGAAAGCACTCAGGCTTTTACATTGGGATTGCAGTTGCGGCTTCTTTCAGGCGCTTTTTTTAAAGCTAAAGCACCTGAAAAATGCTCCAGTGTGAAAGGGATCTCAGTGTGAAAGCACTCGGCCTTTTACATTGGGATTGCAGTTGCAGCTTCTTTTAAGCGCTTTATAGGAGCTTTTTTTTAGCGCTAAAATGCCTGAAAAATGCCCGAAAAACACCCCAGTGTGAAAGGAGTCTAAAAAAGGAACGACTGTTTACTGAGCCAGAGTGAATGTTGCTGTTTGCTTGGCTGCCGCAACACTAGTGTGAAAAGAACCTGGGACCCAAATCAGCGGCACCTTTGGGGTCTTTTTGGGGGGGTTACCACTACATATTAAAAACATTACATATTTTCTATGAGAGAAAAACTGCTTTTAAAAGGAGGACACTATTTAAATGATACTCTTATTGGTAATGGCTTCATTTGCTGACTCTTGCTGACTGAAAGAACTATCTAATTATCTGTATCTTTGGTGACCTGGCACACAAGAGATTTTAATCACCGAGCAGCAGTAAGATTGTATCTGAAATGTAATTGTACCACGTAAATGCCATGATGTTCATTACATCTATAGAATTTAATAATTACATTATTAATCAAAAATGTAAAAGATCCCTGCACGATTTTTGTGCCGCAGAATGTTCAGAACTTGATAATGTCTTCTTTTCTTCCCTGGAAGATGAATCTTATGAGATGAGATTAGTCACCGTCATTTATGATAAACTCACTGAACATTCCAGTATTCTACAAAAAATGTCAGGGAGCAAAATACAGAAATAACAATGTACTTTATTTCTTACCTTATTATCATAGCTCTTGCTGAAATTAACCACTTGAGGACCAGCCGCCGCAGTTATACTATACATAATGTTTACTGTGTGCTGTTTTAATAAAGCAATGTGTCAGTTTTTACTCCCTGCTTTGGGAGAAAGAAAAATGTCATCTGTAGTGAGCTGCTGAGAGTCTGAGCCGGCCACTTCCACCCTGTCCACATCCCAATGCTCCAGAGAGCATGGTGGGGGGGGGGGGGGGGCAGAACAGAGCCGTGACTGATAGTCACCAGCTCTCTGCTCAGGGAGCACTGAGAACCAAATGATCAACATTGTTTGATTGTTTGGTCTAAAACATTGGGGGACAGATGCAGCATTGTCTGCATCCACCTAGGTAAGCATAATTCTTAAAACAAAAAAAAATAAAAAATCCCTGCACTTCTCTTTTAAATAAAAATTTTTGTATTGTTATATTACAATACCTGGTGTTATAAATTTAAAGTGTAACTATAGAACTCCTTTAGAGCCGGTTCACACAGCGGGCGATGCGAGGCGACACGACTCGCCTCGCCTCGCTCTCGCAAGTCGCCCCCGTTCTGTACAATGGAACCGTTCTGAGAGGAGCGACTCGAGTCGCTCCGACTCAGAAAAAAGGTTCCTGTACTACTTTTGGGTGACCTCGGGGCGACTTGCATTGACTTCTATACAGAAGTCATTTGCAAGTCGCCGCCGAGGCCGCTGCAGGTCGCGGCGAGGCAAGTCGGAGTCGCCTCGCCTCGCCTGCAGTGTGAACCGGCCCTTAAAGTGGAACTGAATGCAAATGCCTAAATATATATAGTTGAAAAACATAGATGTTTACAGTTTTCCCTGCCAAAGGCTCTATAATTCTGCAAAGCAAATTTTGTGATTTGCACACATCTGCATTGCTTCACAGCTCTTTCTTACCTTCTCTTTCAGCTTTACTGCTTCCCTTGTCACTTACCTGCTGATAGGAGAGAGATCAATTTATGCATTTTCATTTTCCTGAGAGGCCGGAGGTTGAAAGGTGCCATAGATCTGTTCTGGTTTGGTTTTGTGATCCTGTAGCTCCAGCTCCCCTGTGCCAGTTAGTGGCAGCTGCAGGGGAGATGAGGGAGTACCAACAATGGCTGAGCCATTGGAGCCTATGGGTGACATCATGGCTCCCAGGATTTCATAGCCATTGTTGGGCCCTGCCTTACACAGAGTTGCAAATCACGTGACAGGATCGAAGCGGATTAAAAATAGTAAATACTCGTACTTGTAATGTATGTGCACATGTAGGCAAGTGCAGTCTGCTTTCTCCACTGCAAGGGGTGATCAACTGCAGCGGGATTGTAGAGGGAGAGGAGGTCAAGAGGAACTTAGTTCCTGGGTCACAGACTTCTATCTGATTCAATGCTGGCACCCCATGTGACTCTGGCAGCCATCTCTGGTCAGCAGAGTCTATTTAAGACCCTGGCTCCCAGCTTAGGTGCGAATTCTGCGTGTAGCTGAGGTAGAGACAAGTTGCCTGTCAGGCAGAGGAGAAGTTCAGTTGGAGCAGAGAAAGTGCAGAGACACTCCATCCTATCTGGAAGCCTCCCGCCTTGAGTACGAAGTGGCCAGGCCGCATTCTGCCCTCAAGACAGACGCTGTTGGCACATCTGAGGCCTATTTCTACTGATACATCGCTGTTACATGCTGTGAGTGTTCCTGGTTGGGTTGCCTTCCAGGTCCATTGTGTTTTGCCAAACTTTCGTTACAAAATATATTTTTGTTTCTCTTCACTGGGACTCTGAGTGAAGAGAAACCCACACACAGATTTTTTTTAAAGAATTAAGTTAGGTAGGACAGGTAGAAAATAGGGGGGGGGGGGCATTTTTAAGAATAGTTATAGTTGGGGTTTCCTTACACTTTAATTCACCTTTACCAAGTGTTTATTTGTATTTGAATTTGAGTGCATTCGAAAACATTTTAACCACATTCAAAAACATTTCAACCAAATTCAAAAACATTTCAACTGCATTAATAAATATTTAAACCACGTTAGAAAATATTTCAACCACATTAATAAGCATTTCAACCATATTAGAAAACATTTCAACCACATTAATAAACATTTAAACCGCATTAGAAAACATTTCAATCACATTAACCACTTGTCGTCTGCGATATAGCCGAAAGACAGCTACAGCACAAACTTAATTTGCCGGGGGGGCGTTCCATCTATGAGACTCGCCTGATCACAGATCGGAGTATCCCGACCCCTTACCATGTGATCAACTGTCAGCCAATGACAGCTAATCATGTGATGTAAATAGAGCCGGCAATCAGTTAACTTGTAGCGTGAGGAGGAAAAAAAAAAGGCGATCACCGGCTGCGAGAGGGACATCGGTCCTAGTCATGGAAAGTCACCAGTGTCACCTACCAGTGCCCACAGTGTCACCCATCAGTGCCCTCAGTGTCACCTATCAGTGCCCACAGTGCTGCCTATAAATCACCAGTACGTCATTACCAGTGCTGCCTATCAATACCACCTACCAGTGCCCATCAGTGCCACCTATCAGTGCCCATCAGTGACATCTAACATTGCCACCCATCAGTGCCACCCAATAAGGGCCCATCAGTGCCGTTTTATCAGTGCCGCCTTATTAGTGCCTATCAGTGTTGCCTTATCTGTGCCCATCAGTGCAGCCCATCAGTGTAGCCTCATCAGCAAATATAAATGAAGGGGAAATGAAGGGGAAAAATTACTCATTTGCAAAATTGTATAACAAACTATGAAACTTTTTTTTATTTATTTATTTATTTATTTTATTATTATTTTTTTTTTATTTCTGCCTTTTTTGTTTGTTTAGCAAAAAATTTAAACCCTAGCTTTGATTAAATACCACCAAAAGAAAGCTCCATTTGTGTGAAAACAATTATAAAAATGTAGTTTGAGTACAGTGTAGCATGACCGCGCAATTGTCATTCAAAGTGTGACAGCGCTGAGGGGGGTTTAAGTGGCCAGTAAGCAAGAGGTTAATAAACATTAGAAAACATTTCAGTCACATTAATAAACATTTCAACCTCATAAGAAAACATTTAAACTGCATTAATAAACATTTCAACAGCATTAGAAAACATTTCAACCAAATCTCTGTGTGACAGATGTTTTGGTGTGCGCTGGTACAAAATGAGACAGATATTGATGGGACACTAGTCGTACAGATGTTTTTGTGCACTGGAACATGCCAGCTGTGACTGATTGGTTGCACTGGTAAACTCTGAAAGATGTTGATTGGACACACACTACTACTACTACTACAGATGTTTTTGGACACAGGTGCACTGTGACAGATATTAAAGTGGTTGTAAACCCTTACAACACACTTTGACCTACAGGTAAGCCTAGATTAAGGCTTACCTGTAGGTCCAAGAAATATCTCCTAAACCTACACGGTTTAGGAGATATTTGGCGAAAGACAGGCACCGCTGTCTACGGCGCATGCGCCGTAGACAGCGACGCGCAGGCGCACTGAGCATGGCACCGTAAACGACAAAGATGCCGCTCGTGTCGGCTCCCGTGCTCATGCACGGGAGTGACGTCATCGCGGCTTCGCTGAATGACAGCGGCGGAGCAGCGAGACCCCACCGAAAAGATGGATGCGCTGGACTACAGGGGACAGCGGTGACATCGCTGGCTCCTGTGTCAGGTAAGTGACACATAATGGACTACTATGCAATGCGTAGTAGTCCATTATGCTTTACCTTTGCAGGGAATGAAAGAGGAAGTAAACTCATCAGGGTTTACTTCCTCTTTAATGGACCATTGGAGTACACCTGACCAAGAGACATTTTTAGAAAGGAAGAATGATCATAATTTTTTTCATCAGCAGGAATATGATGTACTCATTTTTATTTTGTTTTCAAATTCAAATCGATTGGAATTAGTAACAATTGGAATATCGGATTGTTATTTCTGTCAGCTCAGGTAGCCCTTGTACAATGCCCATATGTTTAACCACTTAACAACCGCCCATAGCCGATTAACGGCTTCAGGGCGTTTGTTTAACTCTGAGAGGCCGTTAATTAATGGCCTCCCAGAATTCTGCTCTCGCGCGCCCCCTGGGGCGTGCACACGAGAGCATCGGTGACCTGGACCCGGCGCATCACGGATCACGGTAAACGGCCGCTCATCACGGCCGTTTACCACGTGATCGCTCCGTCAAATGACGGAGTGATCGTTTGTAAACAAACCGGCGTCATGTTATGACGCCGGTTCCTCCCTCCCCCTCTCTGTACCGATCAGTATAGCGCAGGGGAAATAGATCGGTGTCAGCAGTGCTGTGGGCTGCATCTGCAGCGCCCACATCGCTGCTCACTGAATTTAACCCCTCCATACCCTGGCAATACTCTGTAATACCCGCCAATACTCTGCAATACCCGTCAATACTCGGCAATACCCGTCAATACTCGGCAATACCCGCCAATACTCGGCAATACCCCGCCAATACTCGGCAATACCCCGCCAATACTCTGCAATACCCCGCCAATACTCTGCAATACCCCGCCAATACTCTGCAATACCCCGCCAATACTCTGCAATACCCAGCCATACTTGGAGATACCCTGCAATACCCAGCCATATACGGAGATACCCAGCCATACTTGTGATACCCTGCAATACCCAGCCATAGACGCCCCCCCCCCCTCACCGCCCTCCGGTGCTTCTACCAACTCGCCAATACGATCAAAGCCAGAATCTTTTTATTTTTATTTTTTTATTATTTCAGGCTTCCCAGCCTAGAGGTGAGATGTGGGGTCTTATTGACCCCCAGATCTCACTGTAAAGAGGACCTGTCATCCCATATTCCTATTACAAGGGATGTTTACATTCCTTGTAATAGGAATAAAAGTGATCAAAAATGTATTTTTGGGGAAAAAAATGTCAAACTAAAATAAATAAAGTAAAATGAACAATAAAAATAAAAATAAAAATTTAAAGCGCCCCTGTCCCCATGTGCTTGCATGCAGAAGCGAACGCATACGCAAGCCCCGCCCACATATGAAAACGGTGTTCAAACCACACATGTGAGGTATCGCCGTGAACGTTAGAACGAGAGCAATAATTCTAGCCTTAGACCTCCTCTGTAACTCAAAACATGTAACCAGTAAAAAAAATTTAAAGCGTCGCCTATGGGGATTTTTAAGTAGCGATGATTGGCGCCATTCCACGGGCATGTGCAATTTTGAAGAGTGACATGTTCGATATCTATTTACTCAGCATAACTTCATCTTTCACTTTATGCAAAAATTGGGCTAACTTTACTGTTTTTTTTTTTTTTAAGCACAAAACTGTTTTTTCCCCCAAAAAAAACGCATTCGAAAAATTGCTGCGCAAATACCGTGTGAGATAAAAATTTGCAACGACCACCATTGTATTCTCTAGGGTCTTTGCTAAAAAAAAATATATGTTTTGGGGTTCTATGTAATTTTCTAGCAAATAAATGATGATTTTTACATGTAGGAGAGAAATGTCAGAATTGTCCTGGGTGCTCCAGAACGCCTGATGGCGCTCCCTGCATTTTGGGCCTCTGTATGTGGCCACACTGTGTAAAAATCTCACACATGTGGTATCGCCGTACTCGGGAGTAATAGCAGAATGTGTTTTGGGGTGTAATTTGTGGTATGCATATGCTGTGTGTAATAAACTGATAATATGACAATTTTGTGGGGGAAAAAAAGGAAAAAAAAATCTTGATTTTGCAAAGAATTGTGGGAAAAAACGACAACTTCAAAAAACTCATCATGCCTCTTACTAAATACCTTGGAATGTCTTCTTTCCAAAAAGGGGTAATTTGGGGGGTATTTGTAATTTTATGGCATGTTAGGGTCTCAAGAATTGAAATAGGCCGTCAGTACTTCAGGTGTGATCAATTTTCAGATATCGGCACCATAGCTTGTGGACTCTATAACTTTCACAAAGACCAAATAATATCCACCAATTTGTACTTATTTTTACCAAAGATATGTAGTAGTATAAATTTTGGCCAAAATTTATGAAGAAAAATTACTGATCTGCTAAATTTTATAACAGAAACAAAGAAAATTTCATTTTTTTACAGAATTTCCGGTCTTTTTTCTTTTATAGCACAAAAAAATAAAAAACCGAGAGGTGATTAAATACCACCAAAAGAAAGCGCTATTTGTGTGAAAAAAAGGACAAAAATTTCATATGGGTACAGTGTTGCATGACTGAGTAATTGTCATTCAAAATGTGAGAGCACCAAAAGCTGAAAATTGGTCTGGTTATTAAGGGTGTTTAAGTGCCCAGTGGTCAAGTGGTTAATTATAACACCTGAATACTGGACAATTCTTTACTGCCCGGACCATTGTTAAGCGTTCATATCGGATGTTGCTAGCACACTAGTATCAGAGAGGTTTTGTGCAATGGTACACTGTGACAGATGTTTTGGTGTGCATTGGTACACACTCAGACAGAGATTGATGGGACAGTTGTACAGATGTTTTTTTTTTACAGTATTAGTAATAGTAGTATTTATGCTTTTATTTTCTATTCTAATCTATTATATTCCAATTAAAATGTATTCTATTTGTAATTCAAATTTCAGAAGAGGATTTGTTTCTATTCTTTTCTTTCCTATTCTATGCCTATATTTTCTATTCTATTTTATTCTGTTCTTTTATTTTCTATTCTATTTTGTTCTATTTTACTAAAAAAAAAATTCTATTCCATTATTTTCTGTTCTATTCCTTTCTATTCTATTCTTTTGTATTCTATTCCTTTATTTTTTATTCTATTTTATTGTATTTCCAAAGTTGAATGTAAATTGAATTCGAAAATGATTCAAATGGAATTTGAAAATGTTTTGAATTTGATTCAAATTTCGTTTCATTATTTCGGATTAGTTTAAATTCATTACTATTGAAAATTTGGATACATCCGAATAACAAATAATTTGTCCGAATTTTGGTTCGGAATGAAACAAACTGCACATGTCTAATTATGTATCATGTATCATGTCTAATTAAGTATGAAAATGGCCCACCCCTAAAGCAAGGGTATTATTCAACTTAGTCAGAGCTGCACAGTTTGTTTTAATATAAAGACACATCTTATCTACATAGGTAGTTTATGGTAAAGGGGAACAAACCCTTAAAGTACCAGAAAGGATGCACAGTAGCTAGTCGGCCTTATAGGGTGAAGGTCTGCATTTAGGCTCCTTTCACATGGAGTGGAATCCCCTCTGATCAGCAAGGGATCCATGAATAGATCCCATACTAAATCGAGCTTACCAGGATCGATTACAGTTTTCTGACAGCCGTTCCTGTTCAGTTTGTCCCTGGTGGACACAGGTGGACTGGTGACAGCTCTAAGGCCGCGTACACACGAGAGGATTGTCCGTCCAACTTAGTCTGCTGAAACGTGTTTCAGCGGACAATCCGCTCGTGTGTGGGCTTCAGCGGACTTTTTCAGCGGACAGTCTGGCGGACTAAGTCTTTCGGAATTTCCGTAATACAGTCCGTCCAAACTTGGTTTCAGCGGACAGTCCGCTCGTGAGTAGGCAAGTTGGACGGACTAAGTATGGCGCATGCTCAGAAAGGATTTACACGGCCGAAGGTTGCATTGCAGTGTATTGGACGTCGAATTTCTAGTCCCGTCGTACGTGCCGTACACGTCATCGCGCAAGCTTTCAGCGGACTGTCTGTTCGTCGTGTGTGGTCAAGTCCGTTCATTCAAAAGTAGGACGGACTGTCTGTCGGATTGTCTGACGAACTTAGTTGGCCAGACAATCCGCCCGTGTGTACGCGGCCTCAGGGTTGTATGAATGTAAACTAACCCTGTTCTCTGTTTACATCAGGCTACTGTTGATCTGTCACATTCAGGTCCAGAAAAATGGAAGAGGATGCAGTCCTTTTGGGGAGTTTTTTCCGGACTTGGGCGGACCCAGCGGGTGTAAATGTGTTTACACCAGCCTGTCCATAGGGCTGCATGGAGCGTCTGATCCACTGAGTGCAGCAGTGGGGTGAGTATTTACTAATTTCTTTTACATGGAACATGTTTTTTTTTTGCAATCTCATGTTTGCTTAAGGCTCCATTCACACTTGTGTGACTCCAAAGCCATGTGATTTACATTGTAAATTTAAATTGCAACTTTGATGCGACTTGGATGCGACTTTGGCTTTGACTGTCACATTGATAACATTAAGATGCAACTTTGATGAGTTTACATTACAGTGTATGGCACACAAGTCACATTAAAGCAGTGTAAGAACCTTTTATAAAGTTGAACGACTTTCATTGAAATACATGGGCTGCATATTGTCATGTGACTATGTGTCCAAAGTTGCATAACAAACCGCACAAGTGTAAATGGAGCCTTAGGCTCAGTTCCAGAAAAACACAATAGCAGCGATTTGGATAGAACCAATATAAGAAGTTAATATGTTCAAACAAGTTCATTTATTGAATGCACTAAAAGCTGATTGTATAGAAAACAACTGTCAATATAAATAAAGAAATAAATAAATAAATAAATAAAGGCCTTCGGCTCGGTTCACATATATGTGAATCGGTTGCGTTTTGAACTGCATCCGATTTGCATAACATGTGAAACAGACTGAGTTTTAATGGAGCCGTTTCACAAATGTGCAGGCCGGTTGCTGTGCGATTTAAAAAAGGGTCCTTTTTCAGTCCGCTTCAGGTGCGATTTAAGTGTCAAATTCGCACCTGAACCGCTGAATAGAAACCGAAACTGGACCTTCATATATGTCAATCACAATTTATATCACAGAGCATTTAGGACAGCGCAGTATTTTTTATGTTATTTTGGATATATGTGAAGGCCGGGTTTCCAGCCTCACATATGTGCAGCCGCGGTTTCCAGCCTCAGGTCCGGTGCATTTCTGTTCACTGATTCAGGTGCGTTTCAGGTCCAAATTTTTGCCTGAATGTGCACCTGAACTAGACCCAAAAAGCACAGGACCCTTTTGAAAACCGCACCCTGGTTGCCCCGGACATGTGTGAACCGGCTTCATTGGGAGCCAGTCACAATTGCATGTCATGCGAATTGGATGTGCTAAAAACCGCATCCAATTTGCGCATATGTGAACCCGGTGGGTACTGTACTGATGGGTGGGGTGGTATGTCCTGTGGGGTTGTCTATACTAATGGAGGAGGGTGTGGCTTGTCCTGCGGGAGTCAGGGGTGGTCTGTACTGATGGAGGAGGGGGGTGGTTTATCCTGAGGGGGGTCTATACTGATCTAGGTGGGTCTGAACTAAGGGGGGTCTGCAGTGAGGGGGGCTATAGTGATGGAGGGGGTCTGCACTGAGGGGGGTCTATACTGATGGAGGGAGGTGGTTTATCTTTAGCGGAGGTAAGCCCATCGCTGCAAAAATTAAAAGCCAGCAGCTGCACATACTGCAGCTGCGGCCTTTTAATAAATCGGACACTTACCTGTCCTGGAGTCCAGTGATGTCGGCACCGCAGCTGATGTTTCTATCAGCTGTCGGGGGCATGCTGCCTCCATTGCAAGTAAGGGAACACGGCAGTGAAGCCTTACGTCTTCACGCCAGGAACCCTACTATGTACAAGGCTCCGCTCCTCTTTCCTACTGGCCCAGGCGGCTGGGGAAGGAGGAGGGACGTCAATAACCGTGGCTGAGGCTCCCAAAAGTGGGAACAGGATACCTGTGAAAGACAGGTATCCTGCCCCCCCCCAAATGTGGCACCGGAGGGGGGGGGGGGTACAACAAGCGGAAGTTGCCCTTTTGGGTGGAAATCCACTGTAACATTATATTGTGAAAATAAAACAGTTTTGTTCATTCATGTTAATCCTCAACCGGTACCGGTTAATTTCCTTGCCACTGTGTTGTGTTTGTACAACCTTTTACATACCTCCCAACTTTCTGAGATGGGAATGAGGGACACTTATCAGCAAAAGTATGCAAGCTCCTTGCCATGCCCCCTTAAAGGAGAAATGTACAAAAAAATAAGATTGGTTAAACCCACAAGTGCATTTTTACCACTACTATTCCTTTATATTGGCTTTTGGAAATTACAAACGCAGCAATTTAGAAATCAGATGAAAGAATTAGCTCTGGATAACACTTTTTGAGAGATAAAAAGGGAATTTTATATACATTTATATAGATCAGACCAAAATGAGGGACAAATGAGGAGGAATGAGGGGTGGAGGGACATTGCTCCAAATCAGGGACAGTCCCTTGAAATCAGGGACAGTTGACAGTCCTTGTCCAGTTGACAGGGAGGTATGCCTTTTGTACCATTTGCCCCACCCTATTAGATTGTAAGCTCTTATTAGCAGAGCCCTCTTATGCCGCATACCCACGACCGGACTGTCCAGCAGAAAAGATAAGACGGATATTCCGATCGTGTGTGGGCTTCATCAGACTTTTTCTTCAAAAATTCTGACGGACCTAGAAATAGAACATGTTTTAAATCTTTCTGACAGAATCAATTCCTATTGGGAAAACCGTTCGTTTGTATGCTAGTTCGAAGGACCAAATACGACGCAAGGGCAGCTATTGGCTACTGGCTATTGAACTTCCTTTTCTAGTCCCGTTGTATGCTGTACGCGTTCGAAACGAACGGACTTTGGTGTCTGTTCGATTGGAAATCTGATGGAAACTCAGTCAGAAAGACTGTCAGAGATTATTCTCACAGAAAGTTTGGTTGCATTAATTAACCCTCTTGTATTGTATTGTACTGTCTACCTTTATATTGTAAAGGGCTGTACAAACTGTTGGCGCTATATAAATCCTGGATAATAATAATATAAGAGAAGATGTGTTTTTCATAGACACCTCATAAAAGTAATTTTTCTTGCTCAGATGTGTTTGTTTTTACTGTTTATGTGCCGCATATTCTTCTGTAAATTAAAAATGGGAGAAACAGAAAAAGGATTTGCAAAAGCAAAGTGTTTCTGTTCAGCCTGAGTGAGAAGTGTGGACGATAAACTTCAGCTTGTGTTGTGCTGACTTCAGGTGATGCAGACAGGCCTGTGAAGAGCTCAGACACGCACTTGTTCCCATAGAAACATGAGCGAGAGCCTGTGTGAGGGAGGCCTCCTTACAGGGACATTCCTGCTGCCCTGCTTACCTTGGGCAAGCATTCCCCCCACAGTGTAGCTGTCTGCTAGATGGATGATTGCATAATGGTGGAATGAGAAACATTTCCTCTTCCTGCTGTCAGCAAGAAAGAATTCCACCCACTTCCAAGTGCCCTAGAAGTAGCAGGGGGAGAGAAGGGTCTGCTCAGGAAGAGACAGTAGAGATTAATGACACCGTCTGCTCCACGGGGTGCACAGCAAAAGTGCAATCACAAACCCCAGAGGATCTTCTAACTACGTCGTCTTCTCTTCTCACTTTGTAATACTGACACAGAAGAGACGAGCTCCCTAAATATATTACTATAAAATCGATTTTTTATTAGGGTCCTTTCACACGGGGCGGATCAGTTCTGATCCGCCCCGTGGATGTCCGTTTGCTCAGCGGGGATCACTCCGCCGATCCCCGCTGAGCAGGGAGATGACAGGTCTGTCTCCGCACACTGCGCAGGGACGGACCTGTCACAGCGCCGCTCTCCCCTATGGGAGATCGGATGACGACGGACCGCAGTGCCCGTCGTCACCCGATCCGATCCACAGACGGATGGAAAAATAGCTTTTTCCTCCGTCACACTTTTTCGGATCGGAGCGGGTCGGATGTCAGCGGACATGTCACCGCTGACATCCGACGCTCCATAGAGCTCTATGGAGCACCCGTTCAGGTCCGCCTGAAAAACTGACAGGCGGGCCTGAACGGATCGTCAGTGTGAAAGGGGCCTTAGTGTTTTCCTGTCCGCTCTTATTTAACGTTTCCAAAACTGTAACGGTTCTACTTTAAGACTTTTGTTTTGCTTTTAACCCCTTTTCCACCAGTAGTGCGCATGTATATGGCAGCATGGAGTGGTCCGTTGCCCGTGCTACCACAAGTATGAGTTGCTGTTTTGTGCCAGATCGTAATCACACGCCACTGGCACTGTGACCAAGTTGTCACCAAAAGATTCCAGTCACAATCAGCAATAGGTAGGATAGGCTTAAATGACAGCCAATATGGATGAATTTCCCTCTGTGAAGGCAAAAAATGTGCACTCTTGTTTCTGAGTAAGGATGAGCTCAGGCGTCTTCACAAAGTCCACGTGCCTGCTCCCCGCCAGGAAGCCGGCACTCCATAGCGCTAATCACTGGTATTGGGACATTTCCCGATCCACGGCTGCACAGATCGGGAATGTCTCACTGCCTGTGATTAGCGCTGTGGATTGTCAGCTTCCTGGCGTACGCGGGCACGTGGACTTGCGAACATGCCTGAGCTCATCCTTATTTCTGAGCCTGATTGTACAATCATGATTATTATTATTATAATACAGGATTTATATAGCGCCAACAGTTTACACAGCGCTTTACATTTACAGAATAATATAGAGGGCCTAATTGATTGGATATAAAATAACGCGGAACTATAGACACTTGAAGACCAGGCCTATTCTGACACTTTTTGTTTACATGTAAAAAAACTGTATTTTTTCACTAGAAAGTTACTTAGAACCCCCAAACATTATATATATATTTTGAGCAGAGACCCTAGAGAATAAAATGGTGGTCGTTGCAATTTTTTTTATGTCACGACATTTGCACGGCAGATTTTCAAAAAAAAATTTTTGGAAATGAATTTCAATGAAAAAAAACACAATATAAGCTAAAATAAAAAAAGATCATGTCACGCTAAGTAAATAGACACCTAACGTCACACTTCAAAATCACGCACGCTCGTGGAATAACAGCAAACTATGATACTTAAAAACCTCCATTGGTGATGCTTTAACATATTTTGCAGGTTACTAGTTTAGAGTTACAAAGAAGGTCTAGTGCTCTTGCTATTACGTTTGCAGCGATACTTCATATGCTTGGTCAGAACACTGTTTACTTATTGCATGCGCAACCTACATATTAGTTTGCCTCTGAGTGAATGAGAAGAAATATAAACATTATAGAAATAAAGCAGGACAGGTCCTCTTTATGTAGACATCTGGGGTCTATAAGGCCCCAGATCTCTTCTCTACCTTTAAAAGCATAAGATTTAAAAAACAAACAAAAAAAAAACATCAATCTCATGCTTTCCAGAAACAATAAATGGCAGTTTTTACATCTGCTCGAACTGGGAGTCATGAAAATGCTTGTTACTTCCAGTCTCCTAGACCATAAAGGCAATCAGAGATGATCCAGTCTCTGAACACCTCTGTTGTACGCCGGCACACCCGCCAGATTGAGGCTGCATTCACACCTGAGCATAGCGTTTTCAAGTGTTTTTTACCGCGATTTGCAGCGTTTTTTTTACCGCGATTTGCCGCGATTTTGTGCAGGGCAAAAGGTCACCAATGTTAAAAGAAGAAAAACGCCCAAATCTGCTCAATTCGAGTGACAAAAAAGGGTCCGGAACTTGTTTGAGCTTCAGGCGTTCGGCTTCAGGCGACATGTAGTGGAGATGTGAACCATCTCCATTGAGAATAATATAATTTTTCCCCTCTAGCGTTTTGTAGCTTCAGGCTTCAAGCTACAAAACGCTCAGGTGTGAATGGGGTCTGAATGCTGGGCTCGCCGCCTAGCCGCTAGGATTGCTTCCACTTGTTAGAGCAGTGCCGGGTGAAAATTTTGATTCCAGGGTTAATGGCTGACAGCTGCCTCTAGAATGTACGAGTGATGTCATTCAATGCTGGCCAGTCAAGACAGCCACAACCTTGGCATACGTACAGTCCGATCATGCTGTAATATTGAAATTCAGATGGGCAGCTGGAGGGGAGGTTTACTGCCACCCCAGGCGCTGTGTGAAAGGGCACTTAGTAGCAATATCAGACTTTATTACAAATGTAAAGGCTCGTACACACGGTATGATTTTTGGCCAACCGAGTGTTAGATTTTTGTCAAAAGGGCATGTGCCTGGATCTTGTCTTGCATATTAATGCAAGTACACAATTGTCGCATCACAAACACAAACGTAGTGACGTACTACGAGGAATTTCCGCCCTTGAGCGCCACTCTTTGGGCCCCTTCTGCTAATTTTGTGTTTGGTGAGCATTGATTCCGAGCATACTTGTTTGTACTTTCAACTTTTGTGACGGATTTGTGTACTGACCACACAAAAATCTGATTCCAAACCGCTGTCCGCTGAAAATTTACTAACCTGCCATCCAACGTTTGTTTGCTGAAAGTTGGATAACAATTGTCAAAAAGGAGCGTACTAACGGTCAGATTTTAGGGCAACTGTCAACAGACATTTCCCTGCCAGCAATCATACCGTGTGTATGAGGCTTAAATCTGCAGGATGGATACAGATAGGTTATCTGGGGTCCCACATAGCCGTTGGGGCACTGGAGAGGTGTTAAACCCTGGCCAATACACTGTTCCCTGCACTGAACAACAAGAGATTACTCTTTGAACTGTGTGTCTTTCATGTGTCCACATTCACAAAGGTAATCTGGTAACCCTACATCTGTTCACCAGACATCCCAGCCATGTCTAATGAGAACTCTCTGAGATCTAATATTTATGCTCCAGCTGCTGCAGTTCTTTAACTCCTTCTCTCCCACCCTGGTGTCCCTTTAAAAAGTTCTGAATGCACAGGTGGCGGGAAGGATTGGCGATCATGTGCCCTCTATGATTGGCTGTCACAGTGGTCATATGATCGAGAGCCGGTCTCGCTGGCTACCAATAGTTAGTCTGGACCAAGAGCTATTTTTGACAGCATAGTCTCTGTTCTGGGAGTGCACAGTGAGAGTGTTCTCAGCACAGAAACATCAGCCACCCAGCGACGCACATGAGTAAAAGCCCACCTATTTACCAACGCACATATGTATTACACGGGAAACAACAGATTAAGTCTTTTAGAACACATTTCGGTGTCACAAAGCAAACCAATTATGTAAGGGTGCTTCACATGGTATTGAGGAGAGGTTTGACAGCTGATTGGAGGGAAGACCCTGATCTGCGTAAAGGGCCGCGTAATGAGATGCCGGTAATCGTCGCTCCTCGCCTCACACTGACATAGTGTGAGGAGAGGAGAGCCGATCAGCAGCATCTCCTCACAGGGGACAGTTAGGTATGTAATCATCAGTGCCCTGATTACAATTAAGTGCCCACCAGTGCCAACAATGATTGCCCACCACTGCCAGCAATCAGTGCCAACAAGTTCCCACAATTGCCACCTTATCTGTGCCCACAAGTGCCAGCAATCAGTGCCCACAAGTGCCAGCAATCAGTGGCCATTAGTGATGCCAGTCAGTGCTGGCTACCAGTGCTGCCCATCAATGCTGCCCATCGAAGCTCATCACTGCTGCCCATCAATGCCACCCATCAATGCTCAGTGCCCATCAGTGCCACCGATCTGTGCCTACCAGTGCCACCCATCTGTGCCGCCTATCAGCGCTCATCAGTGCCTATAAGTGCAGCATATTCGTGCCTCCTCATCAGTGCCCATAAGTGCCACCTCATCAGTGCCCATAAGTGCCGCCTCATCAGCGCCCATTAGTGATGAAGAAAAATTGACAGAAACTAAGAAAAACTTTTTTTTCCATAATTTTTGGTCTTTTTTTGGGGGGGGGGGAATAAAAAATCCAGGCGTGATTAAATACCACCAAAAGAAAGCTCTATTTGTGTGAAGAAAAGGATAACAATTTAGCATGGTTACAGTGTAGCATGACCGTGTAATTGTCATTCAAAGTGTGAGAACGCTGAAAGCTGAAAAATGGCCTGGGCAGGAAGTGCCCTGTATTGAGGTGGTTAAAGGGATAAAACATGGGGAAATGTACATGTATTTCAAAAATGTATTAAATGTTTTTTTTATTTTTTATTTAGCCTTGACAAATGCATTAATCCACCATGTAATAGAGATGGACAAAGGCCAACATCTTTGATGTTCAGCCTGTGAGGCTACCTTGGCTGCCCCATAGATAAAGTGGATAAATGAGTGTTCCCTACAGCAGGAGAACAAGTGTATTATTCACAGGGTTGCCATGTGAAAATAAAAGTAATAAGGGCCGGTTCACAACATGAATCGCAACACAAAAACCTGCTGTGCGTTCCAGTGCGATTGACATGCGATCCAAGTGCCGTGCGCCAGACCACTCCAAAAGTAGTGAATGCACTACATAAACAAAAAAAACACACCGCAACTGGATTGCATGGTACTAATGTACAGTGGCGGCTGGTGGTTTCTTGTTCGGGGGGGGCGGCAAACAACGAAAAACCCCCTGCGGCAACTCAGACCCCCCCACTGTCTGCCAGTTAGTCCACCGGCACTTACTCCATCTAGGCGGCATGCACCGGAGGAGCAGCGGTGGGGATCGGGCATCCATGGAGTGGCGGCGGGGATCGGACATCCGTGGAGCTGTGGCTCTTCTCCCCCCCTCGCTTCCGCCATGCATTTCCTCCCCTCCTCCTAGGCATCCAATAGGATCGCCTGTTCTTTCAGCCAATGACGGGGATCAGACCCGCATCTGGATTGGCTGGAAAGAGGATCAGTGTTGCAACAGTGAACAGCGAGCCCATCCTATTTTAAAGCCTGAAAGGGGCCGGACACATGTATAGGAGGTGGCCGTGGTGGCCATGGATAGATTCATGCTATGCATAAATATATCCATTGCATATAGCTATAGGGGGTGGTCTGGAGAGAAGGGAAGGTGCCAGGGGCGACCCTAATGGACGGGCCACCAGTGCTAATGTACCAGTAACTGTATATAGTGCAGGCTAACACATTGAGTTTGCAACCTGTGTTTGAGATGTCTTAAGCATTGCACTGACACCTGTTGCAAATCACAAGCGCAGTGCGTTTTGAACGCAGTGCAGTAAACACACGCACCTCGTCCAAGTGTGAACTGGCCCTAAAGCCTAAAAAAGAAAACTAATGCAGACATATCATCTAAGGACTGCTATGATGAAATATATTTGTTTTTTTATTCAAATAGAATTTTAACTCAATGAATTAAAATAGCTTTATTCATACTTCTGCTGAGGTCTACCAATGGCAAGGTCAATGCTGATGTGGATAGCTGACACAATTCCTACTAACAAGGCGTGAGACTTCACGGCTCTTTTCCTGGATTGTAATAGATGGAAAAACAGATGAGGAATGAAGGATAGGTGCCCTTTTTGTATGAGTCACAGCATTCTCTAATCAGATGTCACCAGATTTCCAGAGGATTGTTTTCGCTGTAGTACAAAGGATTCTGACAAACATTTTATCTTTACTGCAACAAAAGAAGCTGCCTATTTATGGCTACTTCAATGAGAATTATTGAATTAGATCTATAGTAAGAAATAAAGATACATTTATTTTATCATTCAGCCTGTATGACGTAACAATGGCATTGGCAATGGCAATCCCATATACACGATATTACCAATAGTATTGGGACGCCTGCCTTTACACACATGAACTTTAATGGCACCCCAGTCTTAGTCCGTAGGGTTCAATATCGGGTTGACACACTCTTTGCAGCTTAAACTCTTCTAAGAAGGCTGTCCACAAGGTTTAGGAGCGTGTCTATGGGAATGTTTGACCATTCTTCCAGAAGCGCATTTGTGAGGTTAGACATTGATGTGGGCAAGAAGGCCTGGCTCACAGTCTCCGCTTTAATTCATCCCAAAGGTGTTCTATCGGGCTGAGGTCAGGACTCTCTGCAGGCCTGTCAAGTTCCTTCACCCCAAACTTGGTCATTCATGTCTTTATGGACCTTGCTTTGTGCACTGGTGTGCAGTCATGTTGGAACAGGAAGGGGCCAACCCCAAGCTGTTCCCACAAGGTTAGCAGCATGAAAGTGTCAAAAATGTCTTAGTATGCTGAAGCCTTAAGAGTTTCTTTCATTGGAACTAAGGGGCCAATCCCAAACCCTGAAAAACAGCCCCACACCATAATCCCCTCTCCACCAAATAATTTGAACCAGTGCACAAAGCAAGGTCCATAAAGATATGGATGAGTGAGTTTGGGGTGGAGGAACTTGAGTCCTGACCTCAGCCCGATAGAACACCTTTGGGATAAATTATAGTGCAGACCGCGAGCCAGGCCCTTTCTCCAACATCAGTGCCTAATCTCACAAATGTGCTTCTGGAAGAATGGTCACACATTCCCAGACACACTCCTAAACCATGTGGACCATGATGTACAGATCAAAGAGGATCACAAAAAAGCCACAAATAGAAGCCTGACTGTCTATCCAATATGGTGGATCCGAATCCAAGCTACCATCATGCCAAACGAGTATATGG
The DNA here is from genome assembly GCF_037356315.1 of Lithobates pipiens. NCBI lineage: Eukaryota > Metazoa > Chordata > Amphibia > Anura > Ranidae > Lithobates > Lithobates pipiens. The sequence goes on from NW_027507748.1 coordinate 143,605,668, forward strand.
TGGTATAATGAAAATCTCCTGGGAGAGAGTAAAACAACTCTTCAACAGGTGAAGAGTTGTTTCACTCTCTCCCAGGGGATTTTCGTGATACCACCATATACTCATTTGTTTGGGATGATGGAAGCTTGGAATCCGGATCCACCATATTGGATTGACAGTCAGGCTTCTATTTGTGGCTTTTTTGTGACTCAAGGATCCTCTTTGATCTGTACATCATGGCCCATGGCATATTCCATCTCACATCTAATATCCCCTGTTCAATGAGGTTATGATGATCAGCCCATAGGTGGCCTCTATGTGTTTCGGCTGTATTGAGCTGTTTTGCCCCTGAGCTTTTCCGTACGTTTTTCTTTATTGGAAATCATTTTCTGTCTAATCACTGATTGACTAATACGTATTTACGTGATCCTCTTGCAAGATAGTGAGATCCCTCTCTTGTTTGCAACTATTGAACCCCAAATGTGTCCTGAAGAAGTGTATAACGAAACGCGTAGACGCATTAAGGCTCACATCATGTATTGATTCTTATCTGTATATGTGATTTTTATTATTTATTTCATGTCTCTGGTCTTTATACATTATGTATTTTTTCAATAAATGTTAAGTAATTTTTTGTACTCCCAGTGTTTGTTGTGCCTTTATAGTCTGACCATAGATTTTCTTTGGATTCCTTTTTTTCTTTATTGGGCCAACTCAATATTGAACCCTACGGACTTAGACTGGGTGCCATTAAAGTTCATGTGCGTGTAAAGGCAGGCGTCCCAATACTTATGGTAACATAGTGTATGTTGGTGCTTGGTCACTTGACCTGTGCTGCAGCGTTGGTCATCTGATTGAAAATGCAAGGGATCGTGGGGGACTGATATCAAAAGTAGGTGACTGGGAAGCCCTCCCTGCACAGTCCCATGGCAGGACTGTTGTTGAAGTGTCTTACTGACTTCTTTGGGTTTAAAAATGAATTCACACAATGAGTCATTAATCTCATTCTCAGCAAAAGCATGCTGGCAGTTCCACTTTTTTTGGATGTTAGACTTACTGGCACACATAGCAAGTATGTGTCAGAGGACTTATAATAACTATTCTGCTTATTATGCAGCAGAATTTAACAGGGAAACAAAAAAGTGAAGTAAAATCATCTGTACCAATAAACATGTCTTTCAGCAGTGGCTAGTTTATTGTTTGTCACAGCATTGAGCCCACACACACACACACACACACACATTTAAAAGAAGGCTTTGACGTGTTTTAGAAAAAATAGGATGAAAATCGGTCATGAATTTTTTAGTAGTGACAAACACAATGAATCATATCTAAAAAATGTTTTTACTACAAATATAGTGCTGATGATGAAATGATGTGTTGTGTTTTTTTTACATTGGTGTTGTGTTGTTATATGTATGTCAACAAAGAACAGTGCACTCAGTTACCAGACCATTGTTCCTAATTTTTACTGACAGTCTACTGACTGGAATGGTACTGGCTGAATGGAGAAAATCCAATGTAGCACCAATATTTAAAAAGGACCCAAATACATGCCTAACATCAATAGTATGCAAGCTCTTGGAGGGGATGATAAGGGACTATATACAAGATTTTAGTAATGAGAACGGTATCATTAGCATTAATCAGCATGGATTCATGAAGAATCGTCCTTGCCAAACCAATCTAGCCTTCTATAAGGAGGTGAGTTGCCATCTAGATAAAGGAAGGGCTGTAGACTTGGTGTATCTGGATTTTGCAAAAGCATTTGACACAGTTCCCCATAAACGTTTACTGTACAAAATAAGGTCCGTTGGCATGGACCATAGGGTGAGTACATGGATTGAAAACTGGCTACAAGGGCAAGTTCAGGGGTGGTCTTACAGTTTGTTTGTTTTTTTGAGGGGGGGGGCAGGCTTCAAGAGTTTACAACCTCTTTAATCACTTGCTTACTTGGCACTTATACCCCCTTCCTGACTAGGCCATTTTCAGCTTTCAGAGCTGTTGCATTCTGAATGACAATCACTCGGGTATGCAACACTGTACTCATATGAACTTTTTATCATTTTTTTGAGACAAAGCTTTCTTTTGGTGGTATGTATTCACCACTGGGTTTTTTATTTTTTGCTAAGCAAACATAAAAAGGATGGACATTTTTGGAAAAAACAACAACTTTCTTTTCGTTTCTGTTATACAATTTTGCAATATATTTCAATCAACATTCTAATTTTAGAGAATTTTTGTACAAATTTCCCTAAGGCCCCTTTCACACTGGGGCAGTGGGTGCGTAGGCGGCAAAATTTTTTTGCGCCGCTTTACCGCCAATTTCGTGGTATTCGGGGCTGGTGGGGCGCTTTCACCCCCCAGCTAGTGGTCGAGAAAGGGTTAAAACCACCACAAAGCGCTGCTGCAGTAGTGCTATGCCGGCGGTATAGCCACGTTGCCCCGTTAATTTCAATGGGCAAGAGCGGTGAAGGAGCGGTGTATACACCGCTCCTTCACGTTCCAAAGATGCCACTAGCAGGACACTGTTCCGCGGGGGCTTTCACATTGGAGACACAGCAGCGGTTCTTTCAGGGTGCTTTGCAGGCGCTATTTTTAGCGATGTAGCGCCTGTAAAGCGCCCCAGTGTGAAAGGGGTCTATGAACTTTTTATCTGAAATTCTATACATCTATGGCCAGCTTAAGCCTACAGTCACACAGCAGCTTAGCAGTAGCCAGGGGCAGCCATTGGCAAGATTAGTAGATTCTTACCGGAGGTAGTAAGTGCTGCCTACACAAACTATGTGCGAACAGCTGCAGCTGTCAGCAGGCTGCTGTCAAATGTGTACTTTGTACAAATCAATGAACAGTTACATGTAAATAGAGCATCTGACCCTGGATACAGACAGTTTGTATGCAGCCATAGCATGTGACATCCAAAGGCAGCCTTTGGCCCCCTCTGAATGCAGCATACTATTCACTGGTAAACGGCCAGGTTAATGTAGCCCCTAAAATATTAAAGTGATTATACATTTTCACCTTGTAAAACAACCCAGTTTAAAATAGAATTGAAAGGAAAAGCATGTTTGTATAGATATTATAAATACTCCACCCCCCTTTCTTTATAGGTGATCACATTCCCTCTGTTCTAAGTTGCATAAGAGCTAGGGGAGGAGAAACAGCAGTACACTGAGCTTCCCACTGAAAGGCTGTGGGGTGGGGGGGGGGCGTGTCAGAACAGGTCTGGTCATTGGAGGACAGCAGGCTGAGTTCCCAACACAGCTAGAGAACTGACCAGAGGTGTGCTCTCCTGTCTAATGTGGTCAGCTTTTAATAGGAAAGCAAGGGGGATAGTAGGAACATCCAAAGGAAGCACTTTTTGATACAAGCACAGCAGGCAAATATCAGGAATATGATATGTTGGGTGTACATACTCTTTAACTTCACTTTTATTTATTTCAGAATTTTTTTTTTTTAAAAGCATTGTCTGAAAAAAGATATATCATTCCAGTGAAATAAAATGGTGTAGGCATGTTTTAGTCAAACACTTTGTTTAGATAGAGGGTGGTTTTGCATGGCATTGCGTAAGGGAGAGCACTGCGCCAATCATATAAATAGGTCAAAGGTGATCAAATCCCACCTTTTGTTACCTCTTCTCAGATTAAAATAAATTATTGAGTTACGTCATAATGTCAGCGTTACTCTGTGCAGTACACATAGGAGGTAAGGAGAACAAAAGAACTCTGTTCATCAAGCAACCACCCAGAAGACTGAAAAAAAGGTTATGTAAAAAAAATGTTCTATCGCCTGCAGGGAGAAAGGGACGCGTCCTTTAATACGGAGGGCAGGACGTGGCGGTCTACCAGCTAGAGTTAGCCTTTAGGTGTAAAGAAGAGTCATGAAATTATTTAAACCTTTAATGCTGTATGCGCAGCTCTGTTTGCACTTCCGTCACAGTGCCAGGATGAATGGCTTTAGCGCATGTGCATTTTTTTATTTTATTATTGAATTATACTAGTAAGTGGGATGCAGAAAATTATTTGGTCCTTGCTATAATCAATTAGACCCTAGCTAATTACAAGTCAGTGGGTAAATCTGCCACAAAGCCAGACAGTATTCTTTTGGAGTGCCCGTTTTGCCCTCGGGCTTCCTGTTCTCCTAGCTGGAGTCTAGTGTGGCCCACATAAGCCACATGTCTGCTGTCCTAATGCTGGGGGGTTTATTGGATACCAGCTTTTCTGCTTTCTCCTACATGGTGTTCTGTAGTACTTCTCTTCATTTACAGTACAGCCTGCATCCTCACTTCCTGTGTTGCCCTCTGTCCTTCTCCTTCTGGTCAGCCAGGGTTGAGTTTAGGGTCTCCAATGCACCTAAAAACAGTCCTGAACCCTTCCTGCAAGAATGTCTATCTGATCAACTCTTGTTCCTTGCAGACAACAAAAAGATGGCTCCCACTGTGTCAGCATTGGCAGTGTGGTGGTCCCATCCCTATGTATAGATCAAAGAAGAACCCCCTGAGTGTAACTTTGACAGACCACCAACACATGCAAGGAAATTATAAAATGTAATATTTATTGATACAAAAATGATAAAAACAGGGACAGACTACTAGCATCTGAACAGTAACAATATGCAATACAATGCCAGACAGAAAACAATAAAACCATATAACAACACTTATGCTCTCATAGGGATTGGATTTCCCAAAACCCGACGCATTTCCAGTTTTGCTTGAAAACTTTCATCAGGGGTGGAAAGTAAGAGGAAATACAATGTAATAATAGCTTGTGATTGAGCTACTCCTCAATGGGAGATACAAATATTATTCCGTGCAGATGCAGCCAGACCACAATATCAGGTCCCTAATGATGACCCTGGATATTAGCACATCCCTCCGTAAGAAGTTGGTGTGGGTACTGCAAATTACATATCCACTGTCCTCCTAAGGTAATGCCTGGGTGAAATAGACCCCACACCAAAATAGATCCGAGCCCAAAATATGGCCCCCAGGAGGTCCCCTGTCCATGTGGATACCTTGTTGAAATTACCAAAGACGAGGTGATATAGTGTGTGCCATCTGGATTAAATGCACCCTGTGCTGACAGGTGGAGGTGGCGGCAGCTTCCTCCCTCAGTCTCCTTCTTGTCCTGGCTCCATCAGTCGGGCTTCACATGCGTCTCCTCAGCCGTATGTCCCCTCCCTCCTCCTCATAGGCCAATAGGATGGCTTCTCCTTTTGGCCAATTGGAAAATTAGTCTCATGACCTGCTTCCTGATTGGCAGGGATTCATTCGCTATTGTCACACAACTGGGTGTGCTTGGAGCGCAGTGCTCTGCGCCCTGAGTCCACCCTTTTTTAAAGCCTATTAGAACTTCTGGCTCTAAGCACGTGCTTCAAACCCACATTGGAATCCATGCATCCGGTGCCCTGCATGTAGATTAGGGGCTGGACACATAGATATGGGAGGCAGCACCTGTGCACCCCTAATGGATCGGCTGACACTGATGTCTTTTTTGTACAGACGAAAAAACACCTGGACAAAAAAAAGCAAATGAATCGCTTCAAGGACGCAGAAAGCAAAACAAAAAAACCTGACGGATGGGTTAACACTTCTTCACTCTATTAAAAAAGTCAAATTAAAGTTTGATCTATACATAAATAATACATATCTATGTATACATACAGTGCCTTGCGAAAGTATTCGGCCCCCTTGAACTTTTCAACCTTTTGCCACATTTCAGGCTTCAAACATAAAGATATAAAATTTTTATTTTTTTGTGAAGAATCACCAACAAGTGGGACACAATTGTGAAGTGGAACAAAATCTATTGGATAATTTAAACTTTTTTAACAAATAAAAAACTGAAAAGTGGTGCGTGCAAAATTAGTCGGCCTCTTTACTTTCAGTGCAGCAAACTCACTCCAGAAGTTCAGCGAGGATCTATGAATGATCCAATGTTGTCCTAAATGACTGATGGTGATAAATAGAATCCACCTGTGTGTAATCAAGTCTCTGTATAAATGCACCTGCTCTGTGATAGTCTCAGGGTTCTGTTGAAAGCGCAGAGAGCATCATGAAGACCAAGGAACACACCAGGCAGGTCCGTAATACTGTTGTGGAGAAGTTTAAAGCCGGATTTGGATACAAAAAGATTTCCCAAGCTTTAAACATCCCAAGGAGCACTGTGCAAGCGATCATTTTGAAATGGAAGGAGTATAAGACCACTGCAAATCTACCAAGACCTGGCCGTCCCTCTAAACTTTCAGCTCAGACAAGGAGAAGACTGATCAGAGATGCAGCCAAGAGGCCCGCCTGCTTTCTAGCTCCCTTGTTACCTCCTCCCATGCTCGCCTTTAAGACTTCTCCAGAGCCTCTCCCAGCCTAGGGAACTCCCTGCCCCGGTATATCCGATCAGCCCCTACCCTGTCCACCTTTAGGAGATCGCTAAAAACACATTTATTCAGGGAAGCCTATCCCACACCCACCTAACAACTGTCCCTGAGCCACGCCATCAAATTATTCTCTGCAGCTATTACCTTTTGTACTACCACCCCTCCCTTTAGAATGTAACCTCTACGAGCAGGGCCCTCCTGTACCTATTGTATTGAACTGTACTGTAATTGTGTTGTCCCCCCTATACCATGTAAAGCACTGTGTAAACTGTTGGTGCTATATAAATCATGTATAATAATAATAATAACGCACTTTAACATTTTTTAGGTGTAGCAAGGTCCCAGGCCTCCTCTAGTCCAATGAGAACCTTTAGAGCCAAGAATTGCTGACATCCTTCCATACAGAATGGGTTGTGAGGCATAGTGGGTGTAATGCAAGTTAGATTAATGGGCGCCAGACACTTCTTGAATGCAAAGAGATTTTATTTCTCTTAAACAGAACTTTGGGAGAGAGGGTTAGGGCCAGGATACCCTTAAGCAGTTGCAATGTTAATTGGCACACTCCAAGACTTCTACAGGAAGACAACCATGCAGGGAAAGGCATCCAGCAAGACGCCACATCTGAATGTGTAGGAATGCTGTCTCCTATGGCAACAGTCTTTAACAGTTTCTAAGTAGTTCTTCAACCCACTAAGCTCCCAGTCTCTCTCACTAGACTAGATGATCCACTGCCACTTAATCCCTTGAGCTCTTCCAATCTTCACTGCAGTATCTTCCTCAAGCGTCACACCCTTTTCTCTGCTGGGTCCCTAGCTTGGCATTCCAGATACTTATCAAGCTTCACCCAACTGACCTGGCTTGATACACAAGGCTGCTCTGCAACCATCATCTTCGCTGGCTGGGTCCCTGGCTTGATACCTGCTGAAGTTTCCGATTCTTCACCGTCCCTAGTTGGTGAGAATTCTGCTCCGGTACTTGCTTCAGCTACTCACTGTGGACCCTGGTAATAGGGTGGATGGTCCCTTAGTGGCAACAGCTTCTCCTCTACCTCTGACCATGACGGGTTCTCCGGACGGCAGAACTGTCACTTCTGGTTGGACTTCAAGCTGCAATCCCAACCCTGCTCTGCTCTTTTGATTCTGGATAGGCCCTCATACAGCCTAGCAGCCAGATGTGCCCGGGATAGGCCCAAACTCCGGCCTAGCAGCCCAGGCAGTACAACACACATCCACTGAGACAGCTGTCCAGGTGGCACAGAACACTTATCTACTACTCCACCCAAATATATAGGTTCTCCCAGCAGGCCAAGGGATTTAAGAAAACCTCTGCCCATTGGCTAAGATACCCCAGATACCACATAATATGACCTTGCACTGCCCTTGTCTTATCTAATGCCACCAAGTGTCCGGCCACCTAGTGGCAAAAGAGAGAAGTGCAACATTTACAGACTTAGAGCGAAAGCAATTGATCCCTAATAATGGGCCAAGGTAGCTATACCTGGCAGGTAAATTTAGTGTTAAAACATTTTTTGGAAGCCTATTTTTTTTTTTTTTTTTTAGAACTAAGTTCAGTTGAGTAAAGCATGCTTCAATTTCAGTTTGTAGAGGAAGAAGCTTTGCTATTTTATAATTCAGTATATAAGATTTGCCTTCATCCCAAACCTCCGAATTACACTAGTTACACCTGGCTTTTCTCTCTATCACTGGTTTACTAAAATTAGAGGTCACACCAACACATTGCTGTTTGGAGGAACAGATCACAGCATACCAGCTAAATATAAGCCAAGCTGGGGACACCTGACTCTGCTGTTCCGGAGCAAGTTGCAACCTTATCAAGAATGAATATACTTGGCAGGGAATCATTGTCAAGGAAAAGCCTTCTCATTGAGACTAGCAAGGACCTCTTTGTATTCTGCACATGTAACACAGACAGGAAAAGAAGATGTACTGTTTGCTGCCCTTGGGGTCATGCCTGTCAGCTGTGTGTGGGAATGGCATTCTTTTCCTGAGTATTTAGAAAAGCACATTAACTTACAGAAAAAAAAAATACAAATCTTAGCCTGATTTCATGAGCTTTGAGAAAAGCGCCCTCTGCTACACCCATTACATATATTTATTTATCCCGCCGACACCCATATCAGAGCCTGAACCTTGCTCCAAGAATTAAATTATAGACTACATCAAAAGAAGTATATTTCTTTTAAAGTGTATGTAAACCCAAACAATTAATTTTGTTTGTTTGTCGGACAGTCTTCCCGACAGAGTTCCAACAGGGAGTATCAACGGAGTTCCGACCAAATGGACTTACCCACACACGAACGTATGACGGGACTAGAAAAGAAAGTTCAGTAGCCAATAGCTGCCCTTGCGTCGAATCTGGTCCGTCGAACCAGCATTCAGACGGATGGTTTTCCCGATAGAAATTAATTCTGTCGGACAGATTCGAAACATGTTCAATTTCTAGGTCCGTCAGAATTTTTAAAATTTTCTTTTTTTTTTCAATTTTTTTCACCAGCAGCTGTGAGAGGGACATCAGTCCCAATTGTGGAGAGCCTCTGCAGAGGTTTCTGTGCCCACCTGTTCCACCCACCAGTGCACAACAGTGCCGCCTACCAGTGCCCACCAGCGCCACCTACCAGTTCCCACAGTACCACCCATCAGTGCCCACAGTGCCACTTATCAGTGCCAACTATAAATGTCACCAATCAGTACCTCATCACCAGTGCTGCCTATCAGTGCCCATCGCTGACACCCATCAGTGCCCAGTGAGACCCACCCAGCAGTGGCACCCATCAGTGCCCATCAGTGTCACCTTATCTGTGGTGCCTATCAGTGTTGCCTTATCTGTGCCTATCAGTGCAGCCCATTAGTGCCCATCAGTGCAGCCTCATCAGCGAATATCAATGAAGGAGAAAAATTACCCATTTGCAAAATGTTATAACAAACTATGAAACAAATAAAAAATAAATAATCTGCCTTATTTTGTTTGTTTAGCAAAAAATAAAAACCCAAGAGGTGATTAAATATCACCAAAAGAAAGCTCCATTTGTGTGAAAAAAATTATAACAATTTAATTTGAGTACAGTGTAGCATGACCGCGCAATTGTCATTCAAAGTGTGACAGCGCTGAATGCTAAAAATTGGTCTGGGCAGGAGGGGGCTTTAAGTGCCCAGTAAGAAAGTGATTAAATCAATCAGCCCTATGGCTCATCGAAAAGAAACAAATCATCTATGTCCAGTCTTATGCCGCATACACACGATTGGAAACTCGGCCAGCAGAAGACCAATGAGAGTTTATCATTCAAAAATGCAACTGCGTGTAGGCTTCATTGGAATTTCAGCCAGCAAAAGGTTGAGAGCATGTTCTGAATTTTTCCGACGGAAAAGGTTTCGATCAGAAATTCCGATCGTCTGTAGCAATTCCAATGTACAAAATTCCTATGCATGCTCGGAAACAATTTGACATATGCTCAGAAGCATTGAACTTAATTTTCTTGGCTTGTCGTAGTGTTTTACATCACAGAGTTCTTGAGGGTCGGAATTTGGTGTGACTGTGTGTAGGCAACACCAGCTTGACAGGATTCCGTCAGAAAAACCATCCAAGGCTTTTCCGATGAGAATTCCAATCGTGTGTACATGACATTAGTCTTTTCTTCCACTTTAATAGTTAAAAATAGAGTAAACAACTACAGGGGCCTGTCATTGGATGCTGCTGCGCACATTCAGAAGCAGGGAGCGATTACATTCTCTTACGTTTGTAAGGCACCTTTAGATGGTAGCTGTCGCTAAAATAAATGAGTTTCACTTCTAGTGACAGACGGGTTTGATGAAAGTCTGAAATTAATAATGATTTAGACAAATGTAAAAAACATGTCATCTATTACAAATGGGATATGAAAGTGTCGGGACACCCTTCAGAGCAGCCAGACAATGTTACATCACAGTAGACAGAACCAGCGACATTCTGTTCCTCCGTTCTTATTAATAGAGCACGGTGATGTATTGCATCTGTTTCGAAAAGATCCAAAAATAGAAAATACATCAATAAAATGAAAGTGCTCGCTTTCCACTTGCTGCATGATCACATCATCGTTAGATGGCTCTAATGACATTTCACAAAATCCTTTCTTATGTCAGGAGACTTCTCACTGCTTCTTGTGCCATCTCCCCTTTTAAGGGCTGGGTGCCTCTTCAACTTGGATTGACGGATCTCAGCTTGGCAGCCTTGGGCTCTCTTGACGTCACTGTGACCTCAGCAAGGCTTGCCAAATGATTGCAGCCTTCTCAGCTCAGCCGCTGTTCCCTGAAATAGCAACAGCCTTTCCATGTATAGAAGGCCCTGCTTCCATAAGCGTCTCACATTTTACACAACTAGGATTTACTGCTGAGGATCCAGCACACTGTGCTTATTGTTCATCTCCTGCTATCATAACACTCTCATATTCACTTTGACAAGTAGGTTTTGGACAGCAAAATGGGAAATCTTTCGTAAATGTATTTGCATCAATATCCTGAAGTATTATGAATAGTTAAAATTCTTAAAGCGAAAAGATTTCTCTTCTCTTGTATTGACTGAAACCTCGATGGGAATTGAGGGGAAGTCTCCTTCATGGTTCTCGCTATCGAATTTAACATTTTTATATGATGAAGGAAGCAGCAGGAACAATAGAACATCCACAAGCTGGACAGAACCAGGACCTGCTGTCTTCCTCACATTAGTAATTAACCAACCACTCCACCTACAATTAATATACCACGTCTGGTCACCTACTTTTAATAAAGCATTTGAAAAGTCTACAGACATTTGAAATGCGTATATATAGACATGCATTATCACAATCATATTCCATGTTTCTGGAGAACTTTAAAAAGAACCTAAGTTCCTAATTAAATGGGAGAAAGACCTTCTCAGAACATTCTCCCATACCCAAAAAGACAAAATTCTTTATGCTCAAAAAGTGTCATTAGATAATAATTATCAGATATAAAATACTTACGAGATGTATAAACCCCCGTACACACGGTCAAAAATTCCGACCACAAAATCCGTCTGATTTTTTCCGATGGATTTTGTCTGAAACTGGTGTTGCATAGACACAGTCGGACTAAGGTCGTTCATAACGCGATGGCGTTTGTTTGTCACGACAGGACTAAGTTCAGGCTAGTAGCCAATAGCTTTGCTCTCGTACTTTGATCTGAGCATGCGTGGCACTTTGTCCGATTGGAATTCTCTACAAACGATTGGAAAAAGTGATCAGATTTTGTTGTCGGAAATTTTTTTCCGTCTGAATTACTGACTGAAAAAGTCCGATACAGCCCACACACACAATCGGATTTTCCATCAATATAATCCAATCGGATGTTTTCCGTCTGAATTTCCGACCATGTGTACGGGGCATAAGACTGCTCAGAGTTTACACAGAATGAATCCCCAGGTGTCCCCTTAATGCTGGCGATGCTTCAAAATGGAGGGATCTCTCCTACACATTTTCTGGGACTGTCTAGTGTTAGCGACTTCTGGTCTGGTGTCAAGACTTCCATTAAAGATTTGACAGGCTGGTCTCTTCTGAATACGCCAGCCGCCTACCCTTTGCAAGACATGCAACTGTCGTTCAAACGTTATATAAACTCACTTCTCAAACACCTCCTGAACGCAGGACCCCAAGACCCACCAACCTTAGCACATTTACTGTATTTATCGGCTCATGACACGCACAGGCGTATAACACGGATATTAATTTTAATAGGGAATTTTCGGGAAAAAAAATTAAATTTTAAATAAGGAACTTTGAAGCAAAATAATGGTCAGTGCCCATCTGCAGCCTCCCCATTGCCATCAATGCCGTGTCATTAGTCCACATCAATGCTGCAGCCTCACAAGTGCCATAAATGCTGCAGCCTCACAAGTGCCATAAATGCAGCAGCCTCACCATTGCCATCAAAGCCTCACCATTGCCATCAATGCAGCAGCCTCACCACTGCCTTTAATGCAGCAGCCTCACCACTGCCTTTAATGCAGCAGCCTCACCACTGCCTTTAATGCAGCAGCCTCACCACTGCCTTTAATGCAGCAGCCTCATCACAGCCTTCAATGCAGCAGCCTCACCACTGCCTTCAATGCAGCAGCCTCACCACTGCCTTCAATGCAGCAGCCTCACCACTGCCTTCAATGCAGCAGCCTCACCACTGCCTTCAATGCAGCAGCCTCACCACTGCCTTCAATGCAGCAGCCTCACCACTGCCTTCAATGCAGCAGCCTCACCATTGCCTTCGCTGCAGCAGCCTCACCATTGCCATCACTGCAGCCTGATCGATGTGTATCTGCAGCATAGATGGGATAGGGAGGGGGGCAGGACGAGTGCCGACAGATTACATACAGTGAGAATCTCCTATGATAGACAGAACAGTGGTCCAATGCCGGCTACAGAGGCCACCAAGTAAACAGGAGATTCTCACTATATGTAATCTGGCAGCGCTCATCCCACCCCCTCCCTGTCCCCTCTGAGGCAGCTAAAATTTAAGTATTGGCGTATAACACACACACGCTATTTTCACTTGATTTTCAGTGTGAAAAAGTGTGTGTTATATGCCAATAAATACAGTATTTATTTATTTCAGGTACTTATATAGCGCCGTCATTTTACTCAGCACTTTACGTATACATTCACATTAGACCCTACCCTCAAGGAGCTTACAATCTAAGGTCCCTAACTCACATTCATACATACACATACTAGGGCCAATTTAGACAGGATCCAATTATTAGGATCCAATGTCTTTGGATTGGCATTCAAGAGTTTCTGAAATTCAACTAGAGGAACAATTTACAGCATTTATTAAGAACAATTCTGACAAACATTTTAAAACTTGGACACCGTGGTTACTATACAGGAACTCACTCTAATACCTGACAGCTTTAACCACTTGCCGCCCACCATATAGCAAAATAACGATGGCAAAGTGGTTTTAATATCCTGACCGGACCTCATATGACGTGTTCAGGATATTAAGCCGCTTGCACGCCCCCGGGGGCGTGCATCGCGGTGATCGTTGTTGTGGGGTGTCAGTCTGACACCCCGCAACTATGATCTCGGTAAAGAGTCTCCGACGGAGACTCTTTACCATGTGATCAGCCGTGTCCAATCACGGCTGATCACAGTGTAAATAGGAAGAGACGTTGATTGGCTTTTCCTCACTCGGGTCTGTCGGCTACTCCTCCTATGGGGGGGGGGGTCTGTGCCAATCGATTATCAGCGCAGCCCCCCCCCCGAGGATGCCCACACTGGACCACCAGGGATTCCCAGCACCAGGTATGCCAACCTAGACCACCAGGGATGCCAGTCAGTGCCCACAATGGATGCCAATCAGTGCCCACAATGGATGCCAATCAGTGCCCACAATGGGCATCACTGATTGGCATGCATTATTGTTTGGCACTGATTGGCATCCATCAGTACAATATAATACAATGCCGCCTATCAATGCCCATCTGTGCCGCCTATCAGTGCCCATCCGTGCCACCTATCAGTGCCCATCCATGCTTATCTGTGCCGCCTATCCATGCCCATCAATGCCGACTATCCATGCCAATCCATGCCAGTTATCAGTGCCAATTTGTGCCACTTATCAGTACCCATCCATGTTGCCCATCAGTACCACCTCATCAGTGCCACTTCATTGGTACCACCTCATTGGTGCCCATAAGTGCTGCCTTATCAGTGCCCGTCAGTGCAGCCCCATCAGTGCCCATCAGTGAAGGAGAAAACTTACTTATTTACAAAGTTTTGAAACTGAAACAAAAAAAAACTTTTTTTTTCAAAAACAATTTTTTTTTTTATTTGTTTAGCAAAAAATAAAAACCGTAGAGGCGATCAAATACCACCAAAAGAAATCTCTATTTGTGGGAAAAAAATTACAAAAATTTCATTTGGGTACAGTGTAGCATGACTGCGCAATTGTCATTCAAATTGTGACAGCGTTGAAAGTTCAAAATTGGTCTGGGCAGGAAGGTGTTTAAGTGCCCGGTATTGAAGTGGGTAAACAGGGATTGCCACAGAAGGAAGATTACTTTTTCCCTCTCTCGTCCCTTTCTCCCCCCCCCCCCCCCCACACTTTTTAAATGTATTTATTTTATTATTTGTTTTGTTTTTTGTTTTTTCATTTGTTTTCTTTCTAGTTTTTGTTTCTCATTCCTTTCCAGTTCTAATCCTAGTTATTGCTTATTTTATGGGACTAGCCTAAAATACAGATCTAGAAACGTATCAAACTCTTTTATTTTCAACTTAAAATGGAAGTAAACCCTTCCAAACAACTTTGACCTACAGGTAAGCCTAGATTAAAGCCTCATGCACACGAGACACAGTTAAACGCGCGTTCAGATGCAGTTGGACAGTTTTTTCAACTGCACCTGAACTCATTCAATGTTATCCTATGTGTCCATGCACACAGTCTCGTTTTTTTCCGTTTATATGCAGTTGCGTTTAATCTCGTTTTTCCAGAAGCAAAAAAATGCGTTCAGAAACAAAAATTTCTGCGTTTCAGACGCAAAACGCGGCAAAACGCGGTAAAACGCGGCAAAACGCCGCTACCGCGTTTAGCCGCGTTTGCCTTTATATGCGTTTTTAAAGGTGACCTTTTTTTTTACATTAAAAATCTCAAAAATGATTGCAAATGATGAAAAACCATTAGAAAAATATTTTAAACAATTGCAATTGCAAGTGGACAATCCACAACTTGTGGCAAGTGACGTGGCAAGTGGACAATCCACAACTTGTGGCAAGTGACATGGCAGGTGGCAAGTGATGTGGCAAGTGGACAATCCACAACTTGTGGCAAGTGACGTGGCAGGTGAAGTGGCAAGTGACGTGGAAAGTGGACAATAGACAACTTGTGGCAGGTGACGTGGCAAGTGACCTGGCAGGTGACGCGGCAAGTGACTTGGCAGGTGACGTGGCAAGTGGAAAATCAACAACTTGTGGCAGGTGACTGGCATGTGACGTGGCAAGTGGACAATAGACAACTTGTGGCAGGTGACGTGGCAAGTGACCTGGCAGGTGACGCGGCAAGTGACTTGGCAGGTGACGTGGCAAGTGGAAAATCAACAACTTGTGGCAGGTGACTGGCATGTGACGTGGCAAGTGGACAATCCATAACTTGTGGCAGGTGACGTGGCAAGTGACGTGGCAAGTGGACAATCCACTTGTGGCAGGGGACGTGGCAAGTGACGTGGCAAGTGGACAATCCACTTGTGGAAGGTGATGTGGCAAGTGACGTGGCGAGTGGACAATCCACAACTTGTGTCAGGTGACGTGGCAAGTGGACAATCCACAACTTGTGGCAGGTGATGGGGCAAGTGACGTGGCAGGTGATGTGGCAAGTGACGTGGCAAGTGGACAATCCACAACTTGTGGCAGGTGATGTGGCAAGTGATGTGGCAGGTGATGTGACAAGTGGACAATCCACATCTTGTGGCAAGTGACGTGGCAGCTGACGTGGCAAGTGACGTGGCAAGTGACATGGCAAGTGGACAATCCACATCTCGTGGCAAGTGACGTGGCAGGTGATGTGGCAAGTGACGTGGCAAGTGGACAATCCACAACTTGTGGCAGGTGACGTGGCAGGTGATGTGGCAAGTGACGTGGCAGCTGACGTGGCAAGTGGACAATCCAAAACTTGTGGCAGGTGACGTGGCAAGTGACGTGGCAGGTGACGTGGCAAGTGATGTGGCAAGTGGACAATCCACAGCTTGTGGCAAGTGACGTGGCAAGTGGACAATCCACAACTTGTGGCAGGTGACGTGGCAGGTGACGTGGCAGGTGAAGTGGCAAGTGACGCGGCAAGTAGACAATCCACAACTTGTGGCAGGTGATGTGGCAAGTGACGTGGCAGGTGATGTGGCAAGTCACGTGGCAAGTGGACAATCCACAACTTGTGGCAGGTGATGTGGCTGGTGACGTGTCAAGTGGACAATCCACAGCTTGTGGCAGGTGGCATGGCAGATGACGTGGAAAGTGGACAATCCACATCTCGTGGCAAGTGACGTGGCAGCTGACGTGGCAAGTGACGTGGCAAGTGGACAATCCAAAACTTGTGGCAGGTGACGTGGCAAGTGACGTGGCAGGTGACGTGGCAAGTGATGTGGCAAGTGGACAATCCACAGCTTGTGGCAAGTGACGTGGCAAGTGGACAATCCACAACTTGTGGCAGGTGACGTGGCAGGTGACGTGGCAAGTGAACAATCCACAACTTGTGGCAGGTGACGTGGCAAGTGACGTGGCAGGTGATGTGGCAAGTGACGCGGCAAGTAGACAATCCACAACTTGTGGCAGGTGATGTGGCTGGTGACGTGGCAAGTGGACAATCCACAGCTTGTGGCAGGTGGCATGGCAGATGACGTGGAAAGTGGACAATCCACATCTCGTGGCAAGTGACGTGGCAGGTGATGTGGCAAGTGACGTGGCAAGTGGACAATCCACAATTTGTGGCAGGTGACGTGGCAGGTGATGTGGCAAGTGGACAATCCCCAACTTGTGGCAAGTGACGTGGCAAGTGGACAATCCACAACTTGTGGCAGGTGCCGTGGCAAGTGACACGGCAAATGCAAGTGTACAACTGCTCTCTATGCTGCTGCTGCTCACTCTGATCAAAATAGCAGAAATAGTTAAAAAAAATGCTTTGAGAGCTTGGGGAGGGTCTACATGATGTTATCTTTATAAACGCGTCTAAACGCAAACGCGTCTAAACGCGTCTAAACGCGTCTAAACGCGACATGCAAACGCGGCAAAACGCGCGTTTCTAAACGCGCGTTTCAGCTTTTTTTTAACAGAGGTTTCATCTGCGTCTCGTGTGCATGAGGCCTAAGGCTTACCTGTAGGTCCAAGTAATATCTCCTAAACCTATATGGTTTAGGAGATATTTGCCCGAAAATGGGCACCGCTGTCTACGGCGCATGCGCCGTAGACAGCGGCGCGCAGGCGCACTAAATGCGGCAAGTCCAAGAATGGATTTGCCAAATTTGTCTACTCCCGTGCGCATGCGCGGGAGTGACGTCATCGCGGCTCCGGCGAATGGCAGCGTCGGAGCTCCGAGACGCGACTCCCGTGCGCATGCGCGGGAGTGACGTCATCGCGGCTTCTCCGCTGTCATTCGTCGGAGCTGCGAGAGACGCCACAACCAAGATGGATGCGGCGGACTACAGGTGACAGCGGCGACTTCGCTGGCTCCTGTGTCAGGTAAGTGACACATAATGAGCTACTATGCGATGCATAGTAGTCCATTATGCTTTACCTTTGCAGGGAAAAAAAGAGGAAGTAAACCCATCAGGGTTTACTTCCTCTTTAATGGACCTTTGCCTACTATTTTTGAAATGTTGATTCTGCTGTCAATACAATCATATTTCCTTGTATAAAAATGTATTGTTTAATCTCATGAATACATATATAATGTACCTTAAAATTGTATTTACTTGATGTCAATTTGACCTGTTTGTGTTTCTATATACCTTTGAAAAATAAAGAATAAAAATAAATAAATAAATACATACATAAATACATCTTTGTGGTAAAGCAAATTGTGTTACACTGCCTCAATGTGTTCAAAACAAAAATTATCCTATCCCTTTAACTGCTTTTAGTATGAACGGTACCAAAAATAGGAAAGGATCAGAAATAATACCCACAGAAATAATACATTCTCTTTATTAAATATTTAGTAAAAATTAAAAATGAAGTCCGTAAATAAATACATATACAGTCTTCAAGAGGATCAACTCATGGAAATGTATACAAGGAAGGTACAGTTCAAATCACCATGAAATCCAACAGTCCAACACATTTACTTTTGCTGCGATTTTCTTTTCTTTCTTTCTACATGTTTCGCTCTCATGAGCTTCTTCTTCGAAAATATTAAAAACTAAGAGAGATACAGAAATTAAAAAATGAAAACATAGAACAGCGTATTAAAGCGGGAGTTCCGCCGTTTTTTTTTTTTTTTAAAAGCCAGCAGCTACAAATACTGCAGCTGCTGACTTTTAAAATAAGGACACTTACCCGCCCAGTGCGCCCGCGATGTCGGAACCCGAAGCCGATCTCCCGATCGTCTCTCGGGTGCTGCCACCGCCATCTTGGGTATGGGAATCAGGAAGTGGAGCCTTGCGGCTTCATTTCCCGGTTCCCTACTGCGCATGCGCGAGTCACGCTGCGCAATAAGGATGGTCCCCGCTGTCTCTGGGATCCGTGTGTTTCCCAGCAGACAGTGGGGGACCTGCGGAAAGGGGCGTATATTCTGCAGATATCTAAGCCGGAAGTGGGTGCAGATACCTGTACTGTACAATTGGCACCTTTCAGGGGGGGAGGGTTCCAATGAGCGGAAGCTCCACTTTAGGGTGGACCTCCGCTTTAAATACAAGCTTAATTTAACAAAAACATGACAAAATACAGGGGTATTATACATCTTAGATGTTATATCATGATTATTATAAGGATTTTGTAGATAAGGGAAAAATAACATATATGTAAGTATATTACAACAGTAAACGAAGGGTAGAGAATTGTGTCTCACCATGTGCACATGATCTCGAGAGTGTCTAGTTCACAAATCACTTCACACAGTATACAACAGAAATATTTTGGTAGAAAAAGCGCATTAGAAAAGCGCGCTGGGAAATACCAGACCCCAGAGATCTGCAGAGAGGGACAATTCAGCACTATAATATGTCAGCTATATCACTAATAAATTAAATAAAGAAGTATGGGAACTCAAGAATACCTGAAGTTTATTGGATTAAACACAATTGAATCAATCTGGGAAAACCAAAATAGGTTTCCACAAATGGCATGGTTATTAAGATACTGCCAGACGGTGTCAAATGGTATGTAACAAATAGATATTTCCACCGACCACCTCGGGAAGATGTGAGAGGGAGGAGATATAAGCATCAACATAATACTCTGTATAAAGGGAGCAACTAGGGACAGCTTAAAAAGCTGTCTCCCATATGTGCAAACACTCCTTAATAATGTTATAGTGGAATCAACAGACCAATCATAGCAGTATACAAGGATTAGTTACCTCTAATGCAGAGCCCAACAGCCCATGGGCTAGCAAAGGGTCCCTAATGTACCAGCGAGTCAAAATATTTCAGCCCCTCCGCAAGGATCAAGGGACAGGACCTGCCTCATCAATTGCCAGACCGGCATTGATGTAGGCTAGGTTTTGAAAAAAAATTTTTTCCTATTTTTGGTACCCTTTAAAAGTTCCGGGGGTTGGTTACCCTCCAGCCCCTTTTCCCTTTCTCCTCCCTCATTTTTTGTTATATGCAACATTGGGATGTGGTACCTGTTATCCAGTATGTTTTGATCGCTTCATCTTTGTATACTATTTCGCAATGTTTTTAGTATGAGCCAATTCTGACATCCCTTTCTTACATGTAAAAAAACATTTTTGCTACAAAAATACTTAGAACCCCCAAACCATATATAATATTTTAGCAGAGGCCCTAGAGAATAAAATAGTGGGTGTTGCATATTTTTATGTCACACAATATTTGTACAACATTTTTTTAAATGTATGTTTTTGAAAAAATATATTTTAGTGATTTTTAATGCATAAAAGCACAATATAATACTCAATTTGTTTGTAAAATATAAAAGATGACACTCTACCTCCCGGGCGGGTGGGGAACTTCAGCGTTGGGCTGACACCTTTTCCCTCACTGATCTTTGGCGCCACTTCCATCCTAGTGGCCGTGAATTTACTTGCCACTCTGCCTCTCACAGGGCGATGTCTCGCATAGACCTGGCTTTTGCCTCTCCTGGGGCCTTGAGATGGTCCAGGTCCGTGCGATACCTGCCCAGAGGGATCTCTGACCACGCCCCTCTCATGCTTACCTTGTCCTTGTCACACCCGCCAAACTCGAGGTTGTGGCGTCTGTCCGGGTTTACGGCCACTGATGAGCGGCTGCGGGAGGACACTGAAGAGGCTGTCAGTAATTTTTGGCTACACAATGCTGACTTTGAGAGAGGCTCTATTGTATGGGACTCATTTAAAGCTGTTCTCCGGGGACATTACATCTCTAATATTGCCTCCTTGCGCAGGGCAGCGTCTAAATCCCTTACAGATCTGGAGGGGCGATGTGGCGGGTGGGAGGCGGAGTATGTTCGCACGGGAGGGGAGGAGGCCTATCGGAGGTGGCAGGAGGCAGTTCGGGATGTTTCCCTGCTGGCTGTGACCCAGACCCAGCAGTCAATGTTACACTCTAAGCAGAGGATTTTTGAACATGGCAACAAGAACGGTAGGCTGTTGGCGTGGCTGGCGAAGGTTCGCTCAGCTTCCACACATATTGCCAGTATCCGTGATGCTCAGGGGAGGGAGCTCACCTCCCCTGAGGACATAAATGGTAGGTTTTACGAATTTTTTAAAGGGGTGTATGAGTCTAGGCGAGTCTACTCAGACGCTGCACTGCAGAGCTATCTGGCGGGCATCCCCTTTCCGGTGTTGTCTGCAGAGCAGAGGGCAATGCTGGACAGGGAGATTTCGCTGGAGGAGATCCAGTTGGCGATCGGAGGCCTTCAAGCAGGCAAGGCTCCGGGCGCTGATGGTCTACCAGCGGAGTTTTACTCCCAACATTGTGATGTGTTGGCTCCTAAATTTAAGAAACTCCTTGACGGGCTCGGAGAGGAGGACTGTCTTCCGGATTCTATGGGGGAGGCTATCATTGTTCTAATTCCAAAACCGGGAAAGGATCCTCGAGATTGTGGGGCTTATCGTCCAATCTCTCTCTTAAATGTGGATGCCAAACTGTTAGCGAAGATTCTAGCCACTAGACTGAATTCGGTGATTTCGACCCTGGTTCACACCGATCAAACCGGTTTTATGCCTGGAAAGGGCACCGATATCAACATTAGACGCTTATTCCTCAACCTCTCTATAGCTCATGAGACACCGGGGTCCCGTGCGATTGCCTCTCTCGATGCCGAGAAGGCATTTGACTCGGTAGAGTGGGGCTTTCTCTGGGGGGTGCTCGGTTGCTTTGGGTTCGGCCCTGACTTTACCAACTGGCTCAGATTGCTCTACAAGGCTCCCAGGGCAAGGGTGCGTACCAACGCTTGGCTATCGGAACCCCTCTCTCTTCAGAGGGGCACCCGGCAAGGATGCCCTCTATCACCGGGGTTGTTCGCTCTGGCCCTGGAACCCCTGGCAATCCTAATTAGGGAGTCGTCGGTAATTAGAGGTTTTCGGAAGGGGGACCTGGAGGAACGGATTTCCCTGTACGCCGACGATGCCTTACTCTATTTAAACGACACGGGTCCGTCGCTATCGGAGGCGCTCGCGATCTTTAACAAATTTGGTTCCTTCTCGGGGATTTGTATAAATTGGTCCAAATCCATCTTGTTCCCTGTGGATGACCAGGTGTCCTTGTCGGCCAGTAGTATCCCACTGCAAAGGGCCACCGAGTTCAGGTACCTCGGGGTGACGGTGACTAGGGACCCGGGCCGGTACTACGCTCAAAATGTGCTTCCTCTTCTTCGCACCCTGCGAGAGAGGTGTCAGTCCTGGTCCAGCCTCCCATTGAATCTCATAGGGCGCATAAATATTCTGAAAATGGTACTCCTACCTAAATGTAATTATGTCTTCCGAAATTGCCCTGGCTGGGTTCCGGGGTCTTTTTTCCGGGAGGCGGATAGGCTCATTGGCTCCTTTATATGGAACGGCTCATCCCCCCGGCTGGCTAGGTCTGTTTTGCAGTCTCCAGCGAGTGTCGGTGGCTTATCCCTCCCCAACTTAAGGGCCTACTATTGGGCGGCTATACTGGTTACGGTTTTGTGGTGGTTTGCGGCGTCAAGGTCGAACGGGGCTGTGTGCCTGGAGGCGGCTGTTGTGGGCTCGCTTCAGGACCTGCAGGAGCTGGTTTACCGGGGGGTGGCGGCGAACACGGCGCTCCCCGGCCCGACGAGGACGACGCTCAGGGTTTGGCGAGTAGCTGGGCGAAGGTTTGCGAGACCCAATTGTTGGTCTCCGGCCCAGCCATTGTGGGGCAACCCATATCTGCCGCACTTTAGGTCGATCCCGGACCCGCAGGTCTGGGTGCGCTTCGGAATAAATGCGCTGGGGGAGATCTTGTCGTCGGGAGGGATGCTTCCCTTTGCTCGTCTGGCAGAATTGCACGCCATGCCTGGTTGGATGTATTTCAGATACCTCCAGCTGCGCCATGCCGTTAGAGCTCAATTTTCTATATCCCCGACCTTACAATTCACTCCACTTGAAGAATTATTCAGGGGGGAGGGTCCAAAGAAACCCCT
The DNA here is from genome assembly GCF_037356315.1 of Lithobates pipiens. Lineage (NCBI taxonomy): Eukaryota > Metazoa > Chordata > Amphibia > Anura > Ranidae > Lithobates > Lithobates pipiens. Next base: position 143,628,319 of record NW_027507748.1, read on the forward strand.
TTCGGATGTGTACCGGGTGGTCTTCCTAATTGAACCTACGAGGCTGAATCTGCTTTGGAGTAAGTGGCAGGTTGACATCCCTGCTCTGGAGAGAGAGGATTGGGAGGAATGCCTGGAGAGGGGTACTAAACTGGTTATCTCAGCGAGTGATAAACTCATTCAGACGAAATTTCTTCATCGGGTGTACCTCACTCCAGTGCGTTTGTCCAGGATATATCCCGCTAGAGACCCCCACTGCCCCAGGTGCCGAACTGAGGTTGGGACATACCTGCATATGTTCTGGGAGTGTCGACGGCTGGATGACTTCTGGTCAGGCGTTTTTGATCACTTGAATGTCCGGCTGGGGTTGGGGGTCCCTCGGACCCCTGCACTAGCCTTATTGGGCATCCATCCCGATGGAAACACGCCTTACTACTCGAAGCTGTTGACCTCCTATCTCCTCTTTTATGCGAAGAAGGTGATTTTGTGTAAATGGCTCGCGGTACGTCCCCCAAGTGTAGCCCGGTGGGAAAGAGCAGTCGACGCTGCCCTCCCATTATACAAGCTAACATACCATAATCGGGGTTGTCCGTGGAAGTTTGACAAAATCTGGCTCCCGTGGACTTCCGGGACTGCCACTTGAGGTTAGAGTGGGAATCATGGCTTTGCCTGCCCTCCAGTTTGTCGGGGCCTGCTCCCCCCCCCTTGCCTCCCCCCTCCCCCTCCTTCCCCCCCCCCCCCCGTGTCCCCCTCCCTCTGTCCTCCCTCCCCCCCCCTCCCTCCCCCTCTCCCACCCGCCAGTGCTTACTATGTCGACCTAAGTCTACCTATATGTGCATATCTCATGTAATGTGTTTGGTGATGGGTGATCTGTTCTGGGACTCACTGTAGGGGTAATTGAATATCCATTTTCTGCTGTATGACAATCTGAGCTACAATGTTAGTCTGTAACTACTTGGCTGTACGATTGAGTTGTTTCTCTGCCTTATTCTGTTTGTATCCTGTCATGGTATCTTTGAAATAAAGCACTCCTGTTTTTCAAAAAAAAAAAAATATATAAAAGATGATGCTATGTAAAGAGTAAATAGATACCAAACATGTCGTGTTTAAAAATTGAGTATGCATAGGCGAAATTTTAAAATACCTTTACGGGTTATCAGTTTAGTTAAACAGGAGGTCTGGAGCTAGAATTATTGCTCTCACTCTAACGGCAATACCTCACATGTCTGGTGCGATCGCCGTTTACATATGCACGTGGGACTGACACAGGAGTTTGCATTTGCGTGGGGGCAGGGGGGGGGGGGCAGACATCCCTTGTGATAGCATGCACCATGACAGATCCCCTTTATGGAGAGACCCCAGATCCCTCATCTCGCCTCCAATGCAGCTGATCAGACAGCCAAGTAAGCAAAGTGACCAAATCCTTGACGCTTTCGATTTCTGACATCACACAGTAGGAAGAACAACATTAGTAATGCTCACTGTGTCCCAAGAACCGAATGTTGCTGGGTGCATTCTTACTGGGCTTCACAATTGCTTGGGAGAGCCCAGTAAAGGCAGTGGCGGCGGCGGCAGGAGGGGGTGGGACCACAGGTGAATAAATCACACAAAATATTGTCCCATAGATGTGCAATCATTAAAGCGGGAGTCCGCCGGGACTCCGCGTTTTTTTTTTTTTTTTTTTTAAAGCCAGCAGCTACAAATACTGCAGCTGCTGACTTTTAAAATAGTGACACTACACACTTAGGGGGCGTGGCGACCGAGCTCTAAGATGGACGCCTGATTCTGGAGCTCCGTTCGCCCGCCAGAGAGAACACGCCGCACCAGCGCTCACCGGCCGTATAATACCCGCAAACACACCCGAACGATTGGCGGAACAGCTGGGGAATGTCGAGGAGACGAAAAAACACCCTCCAACCGCAGAAGCTGGCTCACTTCTTCCCGGCGAAATCCCGCGGGCCCCCGCAAGATGGCGGCGGATCGCATCCTCGCCTCAGAGCAGAGCAGGCCGCGCAGAACGGGACGGAAGGCGGAGATCTTAACTCCCACCGAGAACCTGCGGGATCCTTCAGTGGCCAGTCGTCAGGTACGCCGAGCCCCACTACAAGGAGCCCAGCCAAATCAAATTCCAGGCTGCTTTCTCCTGACAGACATCCAGCCATGGAGGTAAGCGCTTCACAAGGTGACCAGGCAGCACAAACATCACAAGACCCTGATCCCATAGCAAACTTTCCCACATCTGACCAACCTATCTCAGATACTGTGCTGAAAGAAATGCTGATCTCACTTCGATCAGCTCTCCATTTAGATATGGTGCAAGGTATCAACCAATGCCACAGAGAAGTGCAGGCTATAGGGGTTAGAGTGGACAGGGTGGAGCGCAAGATGGAGGATTTCTCAGCTACCTATAATGTGATGGTGGATGCACACACAGCACAGGGGGAGGACATAGCATGGTTGAAAGACAAGGTCGCAGACCTCGAAGACCGCAGCAGACGTAACAACATTAAGTTAAGGGGAATACCCGAATCTGTCTCTGCACAACAACTCTTACAATTTGCCCAAACGCTGTTTTCCTCTCTGCTGCCTAATCTGACCGCACAGGACTTAATAGTGGACCGGATCCATAGGATCCCCAAACCCTCCTTCCTCCCTGAGGGCACCCTGAGAGACACCCTATTGAGGATCCATTTCTACCATGTTAAAGAGCAAATATTTCAAGCAGCACGCAGCCCCGACAATATGCCTCCCCAATATGCCGATTTGCAAATCCTTCCAGACCTCTCTCGGCATACGTTGCAGAGAAGACGCAATCTGGCGACAATCACGAAAGCTCTAAGAAACCATAAAATTCCACAGAAATGGAAATATCCAGCCACGCTCGTCATCACACATAATGGGGTCACCAAATCCATTAATAAATTGGAAGAAGGCATTAACCTCCTGACCCAATGGGGGATTCTGCAGGAGCCACCACCTATTCTAGCTCCCCCAAGGCGCCCCTCGCCACTCCAGGAAGAATGGCAGCTAGTCTCACACAAGCGTCACAACAAACAACAGGCCGGGAGTAGCTCTTAACTACTCCACAACCTTCACATCTCTTCTCTCTGGCAGACGGAGTCAGTTCTTACTCTCCAATCGCCCTGTTACTAAGTTCAGCAGTCATGACTGCACACGGATCAGTTGTTAGATCCTTTTTTACTATACATACATTGCACGTTTTTGTCTTATGTTTTTGTTTCTTTCCCTTTTTCCTCCCTTCTGGACTCATGGACCTCTACAACAAAACCAAGAACTCCCTTGTGAAAGAACCAACAATATTCCGTTCAGCACTGGTGCAGACGCATCTATTGAGAACATGCGACAACAGTGAGTACCATGCACTTACGGTCCCACAGACTTTCTTACCACATCATAAATGACTATTACATGCTTATCTCTTAACGTGAGGGGGCTGAACCACCCCGCAAAACGTTTCTCACTCTGGCAAGAGGCCCACAAACAAAAAGCGGACATACTCCTCGTCCAAGAGACTAATTTCCAACAGCGGAAAACTCCGACCTGTACCCATAAGGATTACCCACACATATTTTTGGCATGCACTCCAGACAGCAAAAAAGGTGGGGTGATGGTAGCAATCAAGAACACTGTGTCCTTCCTTCTTAAGGAATCATTCATAGATGATAAAGGTAGATTCATAATTCTAACAGGCGACTTTGACTCTCAACCCTTCACCTTGGTAACGCTTTATACTCCGAACTCCCATCAACTGAGATTCATCAGACGAGTGATCAAAAAAGCTGAATCTATGCTTTACGGTAGTCTTCTCATCGGAGGGGGCTTCAACCTCATAGCGGATCATCATTTGGACACTACGGCTGTTCATAAATGTAGATCATCGCCTCTACCTAATTTTCTACACACAAGAGACCTTTTCGACGTCTGGAGATGCCACCACGCTAATGAAAGGGACTATACCTTTTTCTCAGCTAGACACTGTACTTATTCACGGATTGATATGTTCCTTACTGACAAGTGGCTTTTGCAGAGGGTACGGGCCACTACGATACATGATATCACGTGGTTGGATCATGCTGCAATCTTATTGTTTATTGATACACAAAAGGCCGCCCCCTCGCCACCCATCTGGCGTTGCAATAATAGGCTTCTTCAAGAACCCAAACTTGCCCCAATAATCTCTCAGCATCTCAGAGAATTTTTCCAAAACAACTCCACCCCAGATATTGATCCCTTTATCCTCTGGAACACACACAAAGCATTCATGAGAGGTATTCTTATACAGTTAGGAGCCAGAGAGAAGAAGAAATACAATTCTTTACTAAAAGACGTGCTAGATGAAATACATTTACTAGACACCCACAACAAAGTCTCCCCCACGCCCGCTATAGCGGCTACCATCACCGACCTTAGAAACAAACTAAGAAACCTCCTTACACAAAAATTTGATAAACACTTACGCAGACTACAACTAAATTCTTATGCTCATGCAAACAGAGCAGGGAAATACCTAGCTAATAGAATAAAAGCCGCCCGCACCCGCTCCAAAATTGCCCATTTAATACACCCAACAACACACCACAAAATCACGAATCTCCAGGACATAGCGAATCAATTTGCGGATTATTATGGAGCTCTCTATAATCTACGCAATGACATAAACACTCCACAACCGACTGAACAAGACATTCAGACATTCCTGAAGGCCATTAATCTCCCATCTCTCTCGGAGGACCATCTTACTCAATTAAATGCCCCATTCACACTCCAGGAGATAGCTAAGACTATATCCACATTGCCCAATGGCAAATCCCCAGGCCCCGATGGCTTCGGGAACGAATACTATAAAACCTCATGGACCTGCTCTCCCCGCACCTTCTTGACGTTTTCACCAAAGCGGAATCAACTTCTTCCTTCCCCTCTGAGATGCTGAGAGCCCACATAGTAACCTTGCCAAAACCGGGTAAAGATCCCTCCACTCCTGCTAATTTTAGGCCAATTTCCCTTCTAAATTCTGATATAAAAATTTATGCTAAATTGCTGTCTAGAAGACTGACAAATATCATTCCATGCATTATACCAAAGGACCAGATGGGCTTTGTGAGGGGGCGGCAGACTTCAGACGCCACTAGGCGCGTTATCAATGTTATTCACCATGCTAAAGCCTCCGGAACGCCTTCTCTGCTTCTTTCCATAGATGCAGAGAAGGCGTTCGATAGAGTGCACTGGACGTATATGAAAGCGGTATTGAGCAAATTTGGCTTCAAGGGACCAATACTCACTGCTATTATGGCACTTTACTCGTGCCCATCAGCACAGGTATACACGGCAGGCCTATTGTCCAAATCGTTTGACATAACAAATGGCACTCGCCAAGGGTGCCCTCTTTCCCCCACTATATTTAATCTGATCATAGAACCATTAGCACAATCTATACGGGCGAATGACCTGATCAAAGGTTTCTCCTTTGCCAAATCCAAACATGTCGTAAATCTGTTTGCTGATGACATTATTCTATTATTAACTGATCCTATACACTCTCTCCCTCAAGCCCACAAGACCCTGTCTGATTTTGGAGCTATATCCTACTATAAGGTCAATCACACTAAATCACTGATCTTAGATCTGGGAACCCACCCGAAAGTAAAAAAGACCTTGCAATTCACTCTTCCATATTCTTGGGCCACCAAAAACATTACCTATTTGGGTCTGACGTTAACTAACACACTCCCCACCTTAGCCGATGCTAACTTCAAACCTCTATTGGCCAAAATAGACCGCCAACTTACGGAGATAGGAAGGAGGGAGTTGTCATGGCTAGGCAGAATTTCAGCTTACAAAATGTCTATACTGCCTCAAATATTGTACATGTTCCGCTCCTTACCAATTCCAATACCCCTACACTATGTTAACAAGCTGTCCAATAACATGTGGAAATTCACGTGGGGGGGTAAAAAGGCTAGATGCCCTCGCCACATTCTTACGCCTCACAAATTAATAGGGGGAGCTGGATGTATGGACCTAAGAGATTATATGTGGGCTACAAGACTTGACCAACTCAAGCACTGGTTCAACCGAGTGGAAAGCCCACTGTGGGCAGACATGGAAATTTCTATGCTCCCTGTAGGTAATCCCACAGATTTCCTATTTAGTGACTCCTGGGACCCTTGGGACACCAGAAGTTTGCCCCCCACTATACAGGTATCACTACAAGCGTGGTGATTCCTCCTAAAACAAGATAACAAGGAATTAACTGAAATAACATATGACTTACCATTAGAAATCCTAAATGCCAAACTCCCCTTCCTACAAACTTCGCAACTGCAGGCGAAAAATATTCACTATATTCAAGACTTATGCAGGGACAAGGAACCCAAATCGGCAGTACAGGTTATATCGGAATTTGACTTACCACACACCACATGGTTTTCCTGCACCCGTATTTCTCACTACTTAAAGTCGCATCCGATACCCACCACCCAAATACCCACTAAGGCATGGGCATTTTTTTCGAATTCGCATCATAATACCAAAGGTATATCATTATTTTATAACATCTTCCAGGATAAACGCATATTTCACAAACCACCAGCCCTCGGGAAGTGGGAAGGGGTTTTAGCAACCACCTTTACTGATGAACAATGGCTCTCTGCCTTTAAATCTATCCACAAATCCTCCCATTGCGTGAGTCACTGGGAAATGACCTTGAAAATCATTTATAGGTGGCATTATACCCCTTTTCGAATGTCTATCATGTTCCCATCCTCTTCACCACTTTGCTGGCGGAATTGTGGTCACACTGGAAACTTGATTCACATTCTATGGGAATGCCCATGCTTGAAAAGCTTATGGAACAAAGTTTTCCAAACAATTTCTGACCTCACAGGTATCCTAACCCCCCCAAACCCCAATCTAGCTATACTGCACATTGGTATTGAAACCTTTCCACGTGGGGATAGAGCTATGGTAACACATATTTTACTAGCCACACGAAACCTAATTCTTCGCAATTGGAAGAAATCTATGGCCCTTAAGTTCTCTGAAGTAGTCACCATTGTCAATAGAAATTATTCGTTCAAACGATTGATTGCAATTAACTCATTTTTCTGTAAGCAATTCGATAAAGATTGGAAGCTATGGACCACCAGGTTTGGGCCTTGATACGTGGTCACATCTTATTTTAGAACCTTAATATCGCTAACTGATACAATAATTTTTGCTTTGACTTTTACTAACTGAACGAGAAGTACTTAACCTGTCTGTACTATATATTTTTGCATCTTTAATGGCTGTATGTCCTGTGTCCAGATACCCACCCTAATTTTCCTTTCTTTATTGTATTATGTTATGTTCTGTTTGTCTTTGAAGAACTCAATAAAAACTCATTGATACAAAAAAAATAAAAAATAGTGACACTTACCTGTCCAGCGCGCCCACGATGTCAGCCCCCGCAGCCGATCTCTAGATCGTCTGTCGGATGCTGCCGCCGCCATCTTGGGTATGGGAATCAGGAAATGGAGCCTTTCGGCTTCATTTCCCGGTTCCCTACTGCGCATGTGCGAGCCGCGCTGCGCAATAAGGACGGTCCCCGCTGCCTCTGGGATCTGTGTGTTTCCCAGCAGGCAGCGGGGCACTTGCGGAAAGGGGCGGGCACTTGCGGAAAGGGGCGTAATCTACGCCCCTTTCCGCAGAGAGCTATCCCAGAAGTGGGTGCAGAATACCTGTACTGTACAGGTATCTGCACCCCCCCCCGAAAGGTGCCAATTGTGGCGCCGGAGGGGGGGAGGGTTCCGATGAGCGGAAGGTCCACTTTAGGGTGGACCTCCGCTTTAAGGTCTTCTGTGTTCTAACAGTAAATCCAGCATGCCGCAATTTCATTGTGACTTGCATTGACTTCTGTTAAATGAAGTCACAAACCGCAATGAAATCAGAGGTCCATATTACACTGATCTGAAAACTTGCTGAAGTAGCATGATTTCAAAGCCACATGGTTTGAACCAGGGCTTACAGTGCTTCATAATTATAAATGTAGTACCCACTAGCTGTGTTACTAGAGTGCTGGGATTTTTGTTTCATATGTAGGTAAATTTTAGGCTTGGCTAAAGCCAAGCCTGCATGTTTTTCTGGGTCAGGGTTTGAGTGACTCCTGTAGGCTGGATGACTCATCAGCTGCTTCTCTGGTGAACTCCTCCCTGCTAGCTGGAAACTTGGAGAAGGTTCTAGAAGTAGATAGAAGTAACCCAGGAGGAGCTGGCAGGAGTATTCTGAGAACCCTTGCCAATCCCCAACAGAAAGGTTAGCAGGGGGAAGGCCCCCTCAAATACTCAGGGCCAGCCCAGCAGGGGGCAGTGTGTGGAGTTCGGATGGAAGCTGGAGATGGAGCGGCCTAGGAGGGAGCTCCACAGTCTGAGGGGTGGGGGTGAACTCAGGCCTGGTCTCAGGTGTGGAAACGACCCCTCTTCATGACACACAGGGGGATCTTGACCAGGAGGCATGGGAGCAAGGAAAGGACAGTGGTAGAATACTGCCAGGCAAATCTCCAGGGAAGAGGACAGCCATGTGGGCTGGTGAGTGATACAGTCAGAAGACTGAGAGGCATGCCTGAAGGGACTGGGTGCAAGCAGTCTGGGATGGATGCAGAGTCAGTCTGGGAGGACTGTGGAGCAGTAGCCACAGAGAAGGACAGCTAGCACCAAAGACCTATTTTTTGCTACTCCAAAAGCAGCCTGTAGTCCCTGCCTGCAAAGGGTATTTGCTATGGTCTGAGTACGCTCTTATCAGACCATCCACCAAAGTGCTAGCTGATCCTGGGAATTATAGTTCTACAAGTAAGTGTATGCTAGAGGTAGATGAAAGGAGTGTGTTGTGGCAGGCGCAGCACTATGAAGTGCCTTATGCGCTGTGGCATTAGAATAATTTTAATTTCTGACCTTTTAGTCCAAACAGGACTATCCCTTATGCCGCGTACACACATATCAGACTATCCAGAGGACTTAGTCTGGCTGACAAACCGCCAGACTGTCTGCCGGACTTTCTGAACGAGCTACCTGCCCACACACTGCACTTTTGCGGCGGACTATCCGCCGTACTTTTGAAATGTTTGAAATGAACAGACTCGCCCACACACATGGAGGAAAGTCCGTTCATTTTGACTGCGACTCCAGGTAGTCGGAACCTGGTACGGCTCGGGGGGGGGGGGGGGGCGCTCGCTCGTCCCCACCCCCTTTCCTGGCCGGCAGGGTAGCGTGCTCGGATAAGGGTCTGATATGGAGCTAGGGGGGACCCCCACGCCGTTTTTTCGGCGTAGGGATTCCCCTTTAAGTCCATACCAGGTGACGGGGCCAGCGATGCTTCCTTCGCTGGTCCCAACTACCTGGAGCCGCGCTCAAAATGAGCGGACTTTTCTCCGGGCGGGAAAAGTCCGTTCATTTCAAAAGTACAGCAGACTGGCACACACACGGCCGTACTGTCCGCCGAAATGCGAGTCCGGCGGACAGATTGATGTGCAAAACTCCAATCTTAGTCCGCCGGACTTTTGTGTAAAAAAAGTCCGCCCGAGCCTACACACAGGCGGATTGTCCGGCGGACTTTTCCACCAGATTGTTTGATCGTGTGTACGCGGCATTACTCTATAATTCCTCTAGTACCATACTATGGAAGCAGTAGGTTTAAAGAGCACACCAAACCTCTATATCATCTTTATTAACTTCAGCTTTTCTTCATATATAACACTGACAATTTAGCAGCAGGCAGTGCATGTACAAACATTTGTTGAATAAAGTATAACACACAGCGGTTCAACTGTTCAATCTTGTAATTCTACATAAAATGGTAGATATGTTTCTCTCTTCAGCATCTGTACTTTCACTTTAAATACTTTAGACACTTTATGATTTCTCTGAGAGGTATATCTGAGGCTTAAGAAATAGTTTTGCTTGTTTGAACGGTTGTTTGATAATGCTTGCTATGGTGTCTGTTTGCTTGTTTGGTGGAACTACAAGTAAACACATAACTAGTTCAGTATACAGTTCTAATCACATTATTTAACAATAGTAACATATATAACAGTATTAGATACCTATTTTGGCCACTTGCTTCCATAAAACTGAACTCTGGCTGGATCTGTAATCTGTGCAGGTCCACTCTCTCTGGTGTAATGAGTTCTAGCCATGTGCTGGGTAATTTGCAGACAAAATAATAGGTGTAAGGCTGGCTGTGATTAGCCAAGACTCTTGATCAGTGTGAGATTGGCTGTGATTGGCCAAAACTCCTGAGAGTGTTTTCTGGTTTGAATTCTGCTGTGTCTTTGACCTTACCTTTTACTGTCATATAATGAATCTTAAAAGGCATATGTTTCTCGTTTGCTTCTGTGGACACAATGTACAACTGTTATATGACATTTGTGTATAAAGTCACAGTAAATAACTCTGTTTTTATCTCTCACATGTGAGCATATAAACTGTATTAAGGTTATTAGCAGGTCCAGCTGTATATGCATGTAAATCACATTAGCAACCTAGGACAGGTTTTAGCTGGCCAGCTACATGTGTATATACCAATTGTATATAGGTTGAGTCCCTGAAGAGTTCTGCTGATCAAGCGGCCACCCCATATTAACCCTTCCCCGACCAAGTTCAATTTCCCTAAATAAAAAACAAAAACAAAAAAAAACTGCAAGGACTGCTTTTTGTCTCTGAAGTGAATGGAAAATGTGTGTGCCTGGCTGTGCAAGGTGGGAGACGGGTACATTCACCAGTGGCCCCTATGGGGGGTAACGCTACATAAAGAAATGGTAATCATTTTTCATCAGTCTAAATAAACTGTCACATGACACTAAAAATAGGCATCGGTATTTGTTATCGGCACGTACTTGAGAAAAAGTATTGGTACTCGTACTCGGTCATAAAAAACTGGTATTGGTGCATCCCTACTATATACATCTTTGTATCTACTAATAGTAAAAAGATGAAATGTCTCATTATACATAAATATGGCCAACAAAGTACACCTGACACCCTTACAAATCTTGTGTCAAGGCCTATCTTTTCCACCTTCTCATATTGCCTACAGCTTAAATTGCATCATGCCTGTTTTTTTCCTGGTTCACCTATTTAGCTGTTACAAGTTGAGGAAGAGCCAGTCATGAGCTTCGGCATGTTTGGATACTGGCCCAAATCGGAGTTATCCCACCAGGAAGTGATCACCATCACCGCCCTTTCCTTGCTTGCATGCCTCAGCTATTTATGATTGGCCGCTTGCAGTGACAGTTTCCTGGAGGCATAGCTTAGGTAGGGTTAGTATTTGAATGTGCCTGAGCTCGTCCCTAGAAAAAACCCAGACACCAATTAAAATTCAGAACTGTTCATATGGCTTTGGGTAGTAAGAAGAGAGGATGCAATAAAAAAGTAAGTTACTTCCACAGAAAGCCCTTTCACTTTTCTTTTGTGATGCAGCGTGGCCGTTTTGGACCGAGATATTGCTTAGAGGAGTTCTTCTTTAGATGTCACGTCTAACAATAGCTCCTTCATCATGGTGAAAGGCATCAGAATGTAAACGTCTCAGGCATTTGTGGAGTGTATAAAAGGAAGCTTTTATTGCAGCAGCTCCTTTCAGGCAGAAAACATGACATTTTCCTCTTAAGGGCCGGTTCACACTGCGGCGCGAGGCGAGGCGACACGGCTCGCCTCGCCTCGCTCCCGCAAGTTGTCCCCATTGAGTACAATGGAACCGTTCTGAGAGGAGCGACTCGAGTCGCTCCGACTCAGAAAAAAGGTTCCTGTACTACTTCGGGGCGACTTCGGGGGCGACTTGCATTGACTTCTATGCAGAAGTCCTCTGCAAGTCGCCGCTGACCCCCCCTGCAAGTCGCGGCGAGGAAGTCGGAGACGCCTCGCCGCGGCTCGCAGTGTGAACCGGCCCTCAATGGTAACTAACCAATTACTTATAAAGTTCTTGACATCTGGCCACAGAGTTCACTTTCTTGAGAACTTCTAACTAGCAGAACAATACAATGGAGTTTTTAGAGTCTTTAAATCGCATGAGGTCAAGGCACCTGTGAAATAACGTGTTTATCTAGTTCAGTGCTGGCAGCCAGCATGTCTGTGTGGGGGAGCAATCTGTGCTGAGCCAGCAAGAGTCACAGTTCATATTCCCAAAGCAGCAGTTGCAGCAGCTCAATCAAAGGGACTGAACTTATCAAAAACATATTTTGTACACCTAATAATGGTTATCATCCTAAGGGATACCTGTCACTTTTTCAGTGTACTCCTCTCCAATTTAGCTTGCTCAGGTGTTTCCAGTGATAAGTACTTCTAATTATTGGTGTTGCTAGCATGGGCATGGGCCCCACTTCTGATGTTCAGTACCCCAGGTCCCAAGTTGGAAAGCACCCACCATCAAATGTTTTTTAGTATGCAGCCTGCACTGCCACTCCCTTCCTGTCATATTGGGCATGGACGATTTTCCAAGGCAGATCTGGGTCTTTGGAGAGGCGCTTCCACCCCCAAGCTCACTTGTATGTATCTCAAATGGATCAAGAGATGTTCTTTAAATATGCCTCACAATTAGAGCTGGGGACCTAATGCTAATGCATGTGGCCATCAGCCTACCTACTGTTCTTTTTTTCTGAGCTGCATGAGGATGCCACTGCTGAATGCTTGTGAAAAGGGGGGCAGTCATGGTGAAAAAAAAACACCAACCAGAATGGGACATTTATATTGACCACCAACATAAGAAGACATGAACATAAAGGAGCATAGTGTGCACTGACCACCAACGTAAGATAGCGCACTTAGAACTAACAACCAATGGAAGAGAACACAATGAGCACTGACCACAAACATAATAGGACATTTACACCAACCAACATAATAGGCCACCAACCACCAACCACTGACCACCAACAGGAGCAGACATTTACAATATAAGGAGACTTACTGCTTACAAACATAGGGGGAAGCACTAACCACTGTGAGATATTACTTAACTTGGCATTAACTTTCATGGTGTAAAGAGGGGGTCTCCAAACTTTCTAAACAAAGGAGCATTTTATTGTTCTTCGGACTTTAGGGGGGCCAGACTGTGGCTAGTGGGAGTGGAAATTTTCCTGGCATCAGTGGGAGTAAATATTGCCACATTTGGTATTAGGGGGAGGAATAGTGCTCCGTCGTTGGTATCATTGGGAGGAACAGTGCCTCATTGTTGGTGTCAGTGGTAGAAATGGTGCCCCATTGTTGATGTCAGTTGGTAGAATAGTGTCTCACATTAGTGGTAGAAATAGTGCTCTAAAGGCTGGATAAAGGAAAGCCAAGGACCATATTTGGCCCCCAGGCCACAGTTTGGAGACCACTGGTGTACAGGGACATTCAGGGTCCAGGAGGAAGTAAAACAGGTATCAGTAAGCATGTAGTTGTAAAACCAACACACAGCAAGCTTTATTTTGTATAAAAGGCTGCATAAATAAAATAAAACAGAAATAAAGCATTGCCAGTAAGGCACTAATTCGACACAGCAGTCTCTCGCTAACAGGTGGTGAATTTCTCCCAGTCCCCCCAAACAAACACAACAGTCCAGCAACCTTTAAGCCTCATACACATGATAAGAATATTTTTGGCGAATGATCTTTTTGTTTGTTTTTTGCATGCTAGCCTCATATCAAAATCAGTAGGTTACTAAAGTTACGAAAATTCTCTTACAGCACAATACAACTTCGGAAGTGATGTCATGTATTGTGTTGTAAAGTATTCTTTTGTTTCTGAGCATGCATGGTCTTGGTCACACAATTTATTTTCGTACATATACCATACTAGTTATGCGAAAATCATTCATTCTGTTATCGTACGAGAAAAATGTTCATGCTTGTCCCTTCGGATATTTTCACATTCACTTGATCGGCTCTCGAATGCTGTGTACTAAAGATCAGATTATCGGATGCTCACTCTGAAAGCAGTTTTTTTCATACGATTTTCTTGTGTACTAGGCATTACTCACAAATAAAATTAAACCCTCCAAAATCTTATGCCACAATCAAAACTAGTTTGTAAATAAAACAGAACATAAACATTTTGACAAAAAAAGGCAGTCCAGTCAGTGTTCAATTTCTTTATATGCCATGTGGAACTTAGTCCACAAATCCACAAAGGCAGAGATTTGCAGACCACCTCCAAGAAGACCTCCTTTAGAATATGTGGTCACCTCACAAAGGGGCCCTATAAATGGCCCAGTAAAGCCTTTAAATCATAAGCCCACGGTTCTCTGTTGATTACTGCAGGTAGAACAAGCTCTGATTGTACTTGCTCTTATTAATATGAATTTCATCACCATAACATCACCGGGGGCATTAGTTACAGTGACCAAAACGTGCTGGGAAGAGCTTATTGATCCAAGATAGTAAGACTTGTATCGGGTATGAGATGCTGTCTTTCACTGTTCACTGTGTACTGTGGTAGACTGGCTAGGCTGTTCAGGGCTGGATGGGAGGTGGCAGCTGC